>NC_141755.1:47120565-47853065 GCF_982258835.1 Parasteatoda tepidariorum
CATGACATATTGAAATTTTTATATTGTAAATACACGTTAATCAAATCTTGTTTTTATTTGTAAAATATCCTTTGTATGCAATAAAAATAAAATTTGAAATTAAAAATAAAATTTAAAAATACATTGTTCTTTCAAATAGTCTTAACATGTAATAACAGAGCATTTAGTCATTTTTATTCATAGCCTATTGTAATAAATGATTGTTCCTTATTCACAAAAGAAAAGAAAAAACGCTATTTAGAAAAAGTACGTTAACTGTATTGTTTAGACTCTGAATAATCTACAATTTTTATGGTTGTTCGAAAATGATTTGAAAGGTATAATTGTGATATATTAGCTGTTTTTAACAAATTATTAATTATATAATCATATCAAATAAAATTCTTAATGATGCAAAAAAAAATCTTAATGTGAATTAAGTCACTTATTTTTTTGTAGTTAGTTTATTACTCAGTAAAATATGAGTGGTATCGAAAATGTAACCTCATTACATCTTTTAGTATTATAATAAAAGAAATTGCCTTGCATTTTTAAAAATTTTAATAACAATACCATTTGATAATAAAAGTTATTATTTCATATATTATCTTATATCTTTGAATAAATGAATTCTATAAATACCTGTGAATTTTTTTTTATTTACACGCTTAGTTCCAAAGTGAAAACATAAAAAGTAAAATAACATTAAGAGCTGAAGTTTTTAATTTAACTGTCTTGTCTATTCAAAACTAAATTTTCCGCAAGAAACTTCTTAATGATCCTTTTGAATAATTGTGATTTATATTTAAATTTACGTGCAATTTTACCATTCATAAGAGTTTTCTGTAATTTATAAATTCTAACAGATCGTAAACCTAAAACAAAATTAATATCATAGCATAAAAAAAGTGTAAGGTTCGCTATGTTTTGAGTGTTCTCCCTTATTTGGCTATATTTGTTTAAAATTGCACCGTTCCTTATCTTTTGGGGGGTAGCGTCATAGCAAGCTTACGGATTCTTCCTAATTCAAGTGTTGTTTGTTTCACTGAAAGTTGGATTGAAAGAGTGCGTTATATTGAAAGCACTACTAGTATAATTATATTGGATGGTTCGTTTTTTCAAATTATATGTCGTAAAAATCAGTCGGAAGTAGTAACCGGGAAGTCTTACGGCCAATTTTAACCCCTAGCGACATCTGCGCTTAGCTTTACAAGGTCGACCATCCCTTCGTTTAAAAAGTTATCGAGATGTTGTGAAATACACAAAAAGTAATCTAACCAAACTATTGGGATTAACTTAGATTGTGTCTATGGCTACTCCTTATGTAATATATGTTTTGATGGCAAGAAATCCATAAAAAAAAGGTATATGTTAATTCAGATAAGTATATTTTTGTGTCTGATTTCTTAACTTATATCGTCTGCACATTTGAATTTACCCTCTCGAATCATTAAGTTTCAGTCCTAATACCTGAAGATCTGATCATTAGGATCATAAATTATTCAGGTAGTTTTGTTTATTTGTTTGCCTACTGTACATAAATATTGCTTTTGCTCGGAAATCTATGAAAGAAGGTTCCTCAAAATTATAATTTATTGATGACTATTGTGGCTGTCGAAATGAGCTACAGGTGGCGTAGAGCAGAGTTGTTGTAGTTCATTTACGTCGCACTAGAGCTGCACAATGGGCTATTGGCGACGGTCTGGGAAACATCCCATCACAATTTTGATCCTCTGCAGAGGGGATGGCACCCCCGCTTCGGTAGCCCGACGACCTGCACGCGAAGTCGAGCACTTTACGGTAGAACAGTTTAACGAGGACCAATACCGCACACCCTCGGTCCCTACGCAGACTGATCCAAGTGGTCACCCACACTGACCGCAGTCAGTGATCCTTGACTTCGGTGATCTGCTGGGAGCCGTGTCTTAATGATCAGTCCACTGCGGGACGGCGTGGAGCAGAACTCACTACCTATGGCAACACTTTGCATGCTTTCATCATTAGTGTGTAGAGAGTTATGGAAGAAGGAAGTGTTTCGATGCAAACTTCTCAGCGTACGTTGAGCAGTTCGCATCGAAACACTTACAAATCCAGCAACTTCATTCATCGTATGACCATGGGCGAGGCCAAACGCAAATGCCCCTTTCTGCTACTCTATAACATCCTTACACTTATCTATATTTACACACAATTTCAGCTTTAAACAAAAATATCTCACTGATAGCTACTTGCCTTTGATCTCGTTGAAGTAGTGTGCACGCAGTTGAACACGTCACTTGAACACTGCGTCATCTAACGAAACCTAACGATTCAACAGTGCTAATTTTTGCAATAGGGTGACTAGAGTGCAATAGGGTGACTAATTTTTTGTCCGGTGAGCGTATTTTGTCTAAAATTGATTACATCAATAAGATCCTCACAATCACCCATGATAAGCATCCTCATGATCAATCAGTTCGCAGAACAGCCTCCTCCTGATCTCTTTGGTTGGCTCTGAAGAGATTCTCAGTACATATAAGTTGCAGTAAGAAGGCTCCATTAATTTGCCTTTGTGATCAGCTTTCGTACATTTAGTACAAAAATCTGAATTAGTTAGAATTCTCTATCAATATATCAATTGATTATTTCAATTGATATGATGTTGACGTTAGTCGCCTTTGTTACGGCTGCGTGAATATTATTTGTTTTCTAATAAGAAAATAGGATTTTGAAACCAATTAAAACTCATTTTTATGTAGTTTTAAAGCAGTTTAATGATATATATTTTAAAATAACTTTTATTGTAAATAACGCTTTTACGTACATGTTTAAAACTCGTTTCTTCAAGGAATAGTCGGTTACTTTTTTAAATCATGGATAGAAATGAAAGAACTGCTTCCCCGAATGTTAGGCAAAATGTCAGTTTTAAATTTACAAAAACTTCATCTTCAAAATCTTTGTCTGGTAATAAACTGGAAGAACCTGTTAAACCTAGAGACTATGTTAAATCTGTTGATGAGAGTGAAATTAAAAGGTAAAATAAATTTCATTGATCATATCCTAAGAATTATTCCGGAATATTTGTGTTCGTTACGGGGTATTTTACAGCTAAATTCTTAAATATTTTAATATTTCGCCCCGAGGTTACACAAATAAGAAAATTCTTAACTACTTTTAATACATTATGTCATAATTTAAGAAGTCCTTCTTATTATAAGAAATTCTTTTATTACATTATTCTAAAATACTAATTGAGCCTATTTTTTTATTAAACAATTATGTTATGTGACGCATGGGGCATTACGAGGCAATTATTGTAAAATAACTAGGAGTGCACAGCTTGAACTAGGCTCCTGAACATAATGAAAAAAATTATATAAAATACTCTTGAAAAAATAACCGGAAATATTGAATTACGCAGTTGAGTTTTTGGCACTCTAATTTTGTGCTGATTCAATCTTAAATTAATGTGGTCTCCCAATAATTTTTTTTCATTATCATTTCATTTTTTACATCATTTCACTTCATTTTTATCATTAGCGCTGTGCATTTCTACATAGTTTTAAAAATCTCACTATTTTTAATGCAGCAATAACACAATACGTGAATTTTAAATTTGTGTAGTAGCTTTTGACGTTAAATTTATGGTGACTTATTATATTCTATATAACTATTTATAAATCTTTATACATTATGCAAAATGCACTTATTAAATTAGTTGCTTCTGTGGTCTTTAATTTTAATACAGTGTGTTAGAACTTTATTTCTATATAAAAGATTTCTTTTCTATAAATTTGTAATTTTTTTTTAGTACTGCACCAGAATTGAAATCTCAAGAGCTAGTCATACCTCTTATAAGAAAGAATAATTGGAGAGTACCTGAAACTTCTCAACCAAAGGATGGTGAAGCTACACTTAATGAGCTTGCTCTTAAAGAGCTTCTTCAAGGTAATTAGTTGAACTTATTTATTATCATTCATATAACCGATGTGATATCTCACACTTTATAGATATTATTTTGTTTAACAAGGTGGATATATAGACATTTGAACTTAATACAGAGAGAAGTAAACACATATGATGAGAGCACTCTTTATTTTAAACTTCAATATCTTGTAGTGTTTAAATCAGTTTTTAAGGCTAAAAATCTTTTACCACGTACAGAAACAAACTATATCTTCTTGGAGCATCTTTTCTATTTGGAGTTACACGGGAGCAGACTTAGATGAAATTAAAAACTTTCTGCAAACAAAAAATCTCGATTGAAAAACTTCCAGCACGCATTTATGTAGCTAGTTTTTTAAACATTTTTTTTTTTTTAGATTTTGTAGAACTTTATATTGATTTATACTGTAGGGATGAGTTTGATTAAAAAAAAAAAAAAAAAAGGCTGAAAATAGAAATTCAAAGTGGTGTGCAAAAATGCTTTTTAAATTATTGAAATTGCAATACCATGATATTTTTATTGTACTTACTTTTTGGGCTTTTTTCCCCATAAAAAAGTTGAGGTTTTTTTCTAAACCATAATCATCACAGTTCTACAGTTCATTGCAAATATATATATTTCTAAACAAATATACAGTTATATAAATTGATTTAAATATGTGCAAAATTTTCACCTATTCTCTCTCTCTCTCTTTCTCTCTCTCTTTATACATATAAGTTTTCAAATGCCATGTATAAACAATTGTATGAACCACATCAATTTCAATAGTTTTTCATTTCAATTGATGATTAGTCAAGTGTACGAATTTGAATTTTAAAAGCTGAATGGAAATGATAAAAATTTTAACTCATTTTGCCTTTAATTAAAAATCTTACTGTTAGACTTATTTATTACAAACCATGATTTAATCAGATTTAATTTTAGTCAGGAAATTTTCAATAGATTATTGGTTTTAATACTGAAAAAAAACCTATATAAAACCATGTTATCACAAGCAATACAACTTAAAAAGGAAAATTTCCTGAGCTTCTTAAAAATTATTTCATTGAAGCTGTCTAAAATATGTATCACACATTTGTAATGACCTACACAGGATATGAAAAAATATAATAAATTGTATATCTACTGTTATTCATGTTTCTGTATGTTCCTGACCAATTGTTTTCAAAACAGAAAATATGACAGAGGTAGAAAAAAAAGCAATCAGATAACATCTTAAAGCATACTGCAGGGTTGCCACAGGCTACTAAAATGCAACTATGTGCTACTATTTTCGGCTTTAGGCGACTTTTTTTGCCTGAAAAGGCTAAAAAAGCAACTATTTTCAGGAATAGGCGACTATTAGGAGACTTTTTTTACTCTTGGCAAAGTTTTTTCGTAAAAATGAAAGTTACTTTTCAGAACATTAACAAAAGAAAGCAAACTTTTATTACAATCATTTATGTCCTAAGAGCCAAAAATTTAAATTTCCATTGGATTTAATAAAGTACTTGTTATATTTTCTCTCTGGTTTTGTTACTTTTAATTGTTTTTTCCTTCTATTAACATTCATATTTTATTGCAATACGACTTTTATTTAGGTACCTATTTTCTAATATGTATACCTTTTATATTTGTACAAAACTTTTTTTTTAATTGGAGCATAGTTAGGACTGGGCGATAAATCAATGTATCGCGAAAAATCGATTTAACGCATATATCAGTAGGCCGATGTAGTGACTTTCGTTTTAGGCGATGCATCAGAAATCTGATTTAAGCTGCCGGAATAAGATTACAATTGCGGTTTAACGATTTAGTATGCAAGGATCCTTGACCAGGCTACCGCTGTTACCGCAATAACGAAGACGATTTTGATTTCGTCTAGCTGCAGAGATGTAGATAGCGTTTTGCTATTAACATGATGTTAGTTTCGTGATGTTGAATGACGAAGAGATATAGAACGCAATGCATAGTTTCTTTATGTCCATTTTTGTCTTTGGGATTTTGCGTTTTTTGAAGATTATTTTCAATGGGACTTAAGTCATTTTGCGATCATTGTGCATTTTATTTCGTCAGAAGTAATTGTCTGGTTTCTTGTAAATTATTTTCAGTGAGACTTTTGCAGCGATCGTTTCGTTCTGCATTATTTCATAATGATTCTTGTCAATTATTTTTAATAGACCTACTGTTACTTTGCGATTGCTGCACAATCGCTGTTATCTTAAATTTTCGTTCTGAACTCAATAGATCAAGTCATTGATTTTTTTCAATTATTGTTTATTTTAAGCGATACAATTTAATAGGGGTATTTTGTATTTAACTTTGTTATAAAAAGTTAGTTTATTTAAATTTATTAAATGTAGGTAAGTATAATAATTTGATTGTTTTTCAACCAATAAATGCTCAGTCGTTTTTAATTATAAAAAAATTAAAACAAAGCTTACCTTTATTTAATTTGCTTTTATTTTTGAGAAAGTGAAAACAAAGTTTTAAAAAAATTTGGCTATTAGTTAAAACAATTTGTTTTTAAAATTAAATAAAAAGTTTAGTAATGTTTTGAGGTTTTTAATAATTTAACATTAGTACTTAAAGTATTTTTTTTAAATTTTAATTAAAATTCTTTCAATACTTGTTTGTTTTATAATTTGTTAGATAGTCAGTATCATTTTTAAACAAATAAATCTTTAGTCGATTTTATTTTCAAGAATGAAAATAATAATAAATAAGTAAAAATATTTTTACATTTATTAAGTACAGAATTTGACCATTAGTTAATACTACTTTTTATTATTTTAAATAAGTAAATAAAAGGTCTAATGATGTTTCAAAAGCATGTTTTTTTTAAGCAAATAATAATAAAAAAAAATTCTAAAGTAGGGGTGCACAACCTGCTACCCGCGGGCCAAATGCGGCCCTTCGACTGCTGAAATGCGGCACGCGAGAGCTTCTAAACACAATAAATTTTTTTTAAAAAATGGCAATTTTTAATCGCATTTTTAAGTCATCACGTTTTGACGCAATCAATTTTAACAGATTCTTTAGTAAATGTACGTTTAAGCCAATTTTATCGCAAATATAAATGATTTTTTTTTTTTAAACAGTTATTTCCGCTTTTCTGCGTGATTTCGAAAACCCGGAATTTTTATTACGACACGAGTTTCAGATCGCAAATTTAAATAATCACTTTTTGTGCACTTTATTTGTGACGATTTCATCTTAAATCTAAGTGATTTTTTATCTTTTTTTTGCAATTCTTTCAACAATTTTCAACAATTTTTTTCGGCAGTTATTGCTATGCCTTCCCACGCATTATAAAAAATTCCAATTTTTCTATTACGACATACAAATTTTAAATCATGCATTTGACACGCTTTATTCGTGTTGAGTTCAGCATAAATATATTTTTTCCCAATTATTTCTATACTTTTCCACGTGATTTTGATGATCCTGTTATTTAACTAGATGTTATTACGACACGTGATTGTTAATCATGCAATTAAATAATCCCTTTTTGATACGTTATTTCAGTACAGTTTTATCGTAAATCCTAGCTACTTTTCTTTCGTTTTTATTTCCTCAACGTTTTTATTTCCGCAACAAATATGATTTGGTCGAATGTGGTAATGAATTGTGATTTGATCAAAAACCAAATATTCGACAGAAAAAAGAAGAAAAAATCGACTGAACGCCGTACACTTGGGGCCCAATAGCAAAATCTTTTAGCAGCATAGCAACACTGAAACTAAAATTTCAATGCTCAGAATAATATTTCCTGGAAAAACGCATTCATAAATTAACTCTAAAAAATAAGGCCAATCAAGAACATTTTTGAAAATGTTGAAAAGCGAAACAGAAAACATAAAAATCAATCTTAATTTTTGGAAAAAAATTTTAAAGCTGAACATCTCAGATTTACAATTACCAGAAAAAGCAAAGAAAAAGGAATTAAGTCAACAGAAATGCTATTATTAAAAATTACTGCGTTATAAGGAAAATGTCTAAAAAAAGTTTTTTTTTTAAAATCTTATGCCGAAAATCTCAATTAAAATTTTTCTCATTGCCATAATTTTAGAAGAAAAAAACTTGCTATAAAATAAATTTTGTTAGTAACTTTATTTTTAAAAAAAAATGCTGAGTCATAATGAAAATACCTAAAAAAAGAAAAACAGAAAAAACAAATTTTTCTTACTTCCTGAAACAAAACTTTAATACTGAAAATCACATTTTTCTATGTTACTGGTTATTTATATTACAGTACAGGGAAAGACTGATAATAAATTAATAGTATGAGACTTTCTGTTAAAATGCTGGGTTATAATGAAAACAGCAAAAAATGGACAAAAATCCTTCTCAATTCTCAAAGTAACGAAAAAATGACAAAATTGACTTGTCTGATTATAATTTTAAAAAAAAAGTAATACCTATAAAAATTCAAAAATAAAAAAAACTCGCAAAAATACCTTTCTAAAAAATATTCTGCCGAATATTTGATTGATCATTGAACGAACATTTGATTGATCATCAACCAACTGAATTTTTCACAGAAGGGCCAAATACTCGTTACATTCCTCCCTAATTTAAATGCAATGTTATTGAAACTTGAGAAATTCATAAAATGACAGGAAAACTTGAATTTTTAAACTGCTCACTGTTTGTAGTTTAGATTTCAATTTTTTCTTGCTTAAGTGATCTTTTGCGATAAAAAAAGAAAATGTTTACGATATAAAAAAATCTAATAATTAATAAAATAATAAAGTACATTACAAAATAAGCATTGAATTTTATTTTGAACTATCACAGTTTTGTTTTTATTTTAGGCTTTTGTTTAAAACCTATACATTTTCTTCAATTAAAATATTTAATTTGAATTTATATTACTTAATTATGAATAAACTTTTTCCTACTTTCATTCTGTGTCATTGCAATTTTTTCATTTATTAGAATTTAATTCTAAAATGAATTTGCGTATTGCATGATATGAAAAAAAAAAAAAACATTTCTTTTCCTCAATGTTTATTTATTTTGATAAATCTATAATTCATATGATAAAAATAGCAAGTTTTTTTATTTTTGAATGAATTCAAATAATGGAACACTACTAAGTTATTGATATTACTAAGTTTATTGTTAAAGAAAATGGAACATTAATGTTTAAATAAACATTACTACATTTGTCATTAACATGTCTAAATACATCTGCAGCCCTTCGTTAGCCAACCTGCTGTGCAAGTGGCCCTTCACTCAAAAAGGTTGTGCACCCCTATTCTAAAGTGAATATTTTTTTGGTTTCTTTTCCCCTTCCGTTTTTTTTTTTTTTTTTTACTTTTAATTTTTAATGCATGTATGTAAAATAATTTGTTACAGTATTATTATTTTTAAACCAATAAATCTTAAATCATTTTTAATTTAAGAAAAATGAAATAAAGCTTGGGTTTGCTTTTACTTTGACTTTATTAATTTAATTGAAAAAATTAAGCAATGATATTGATGTCATTGTAGAATATGTTTAGAATTAATATTTTCTTTTGTAATAGATTTATTCCTTTTTATTTATTTTTGATTGATTTAAAGATCTCCCATAGGTAATTTTTGAACATATGCTAAATTGCGATACATTACTATATTGTGATGTCTAACCGACGATGTATCACGATTTAAAATTTATGACATCACCCATTCCTAATAATAGTATTTGACAATTAAGCTATAATTTTAGTTATTTGGCTACAATTTTTGATAAATTTTTGTTCCTGTTCAGGCAACTATTTTCATAGTTTGAGGCGACTGTTTTCATGCTTGAGGCTACTAAAAGCAACTATTTTTGTTCATTTTTTGCTGTGGCAACCCTGATACTGTTTGCTTTTACGAAATCAGTAGGCGCTAATGATAATTTTTTTCATGCCACGAGAATTGTTTGTGTCACAATTGCAGAAGTTCAATTCTAAAAATAACTCAAACATTACTCTTGTCATAGTAAATAAAAAAAATTGTAAATAGTTAACTATTTCTTTTCAGGTTAATTCTTCAGGTTAATTTTTGTATATTAAAGCTTTAAAGTTTTAGTTTTGTAAGTTACTTATAAAAATCAAATTACAATAATTAAGAATAAATTTTACTTCTAATTTTCATAAAAAGTAAACTCTTAAGTTTGTAATATACACCCTTTTTGTAATATTATCCCTTTCAGAAACTGCAGATAAAAAAGCGGATTGGAATAACAGAGACACAACTATGGCGATTCCTCTTATGATGCAAAATAAAGTCCCCGAGGGCTTTGAAACAGATGATAAGCTAGATGTTTCCCTCAGAGCCCAAGAATCAACTTTAGAAGACTATGAAAAAGTGCCCGTAGAACAATTTGGTTTAGCTATGCTGAGAGGAATGGGCTGGAAGGAAGGAATGGCTATTGGAGCCAGAAATAAAGAGTAATGTTTTTGTTTTTTTTTCTTTACTTAATTCTTTGCCCTTTACTTATAATTTTAACTTATAAATATTTAAAAACTTTGGCGATTTAAATTTATTTCTGAGTACAAAATAATAATTTTACGATTGTAATTTATAGTTGATATTATATATTGCTTTATAATGCAATATTATCTCAGAAATCTAGATTTTCAAAAATCTTAAAACCTCCAAAATCAGAGCAAAAATTTCATTTTGTGGCTTGAGAAAACTTCATTAAATCCTTTAGGGACAAAATAACTACTGTAAATATTACGAAGTACTCTGGTATATGGACAAAAATTTTATTTTGTTTAGAAAAAAAATTCATTAAATCATTTAATATAAAGGCAAAATACAGAGAATCTCATTATCTAATAATTACATTAAAATAAGTCAAATTTAAAAATTATGGAGAAACTTGTAGCAATAAATGCTGGAAAAGCAATCAGGTGACCATTGGGGGGGGGGGATTGCTCATCAGCTCAACTATAAATATGCTTCTTGTAATGTAGTATTAAAATATTAAGACTTAGAAAATCATATGGAAATTTCTAAGAAGCAAGGAAAACTAATAGAATTTTTTTAGACCTAAGGATTAATTCCGCAATGCTGAGCTAGTAGAACACTCTCCAAATAACTTCAAGTGTATCTTTTCAACTTCACTGTAAGCTTTTCAAGCAATCCAGCTTATAATTTCAACTTGACGTTATAAATTTTTTTCTGGTAAAAATCTTTTTGTTATATTTAATTTTAATTTCTTTAGAAAAATAAGCTATAGCACTTACTATTAAAAATTTTAACAAATATTGCATTCATAATTTTCAAAAACTTAAAACTGTTCTTATTGCTTTGATCAAACCAGTATACCTAAATTACTCCTATCAAATTCCAAATTTTTCTAATTCATATGAGTTTTAATTTCATTGGAAAAATTATACTTATATAAGATTTTAACTAAATATCTTATATAACTTTAAATCGTTCATTTATATAAAAAGGAAGAAAAATAATATCTCTAAATTATATCTGTCTGTAAAATATATCTGTAAAAATCTCTGTATTCTAATCATTCAGAGTGCACTCCGAACTAGTAACCCACTATCGCAGATCTCGCCTAATTTCTATTCTCTTTATTGAAGAAAATTTCCCAACTATGTATTTTATTTTAAATTAAATTAGGGAAGAATCATTATAATTGTATATATTAATCATATTAATTATTAAAAGTCATATAAATATATTTCCATTTTAGGTGTGTTAAACCTATTGAAGTAAAATTGAGACCAAAGGGGTTAGGTCTTGGAGCTGATGCATCAGTCTTGAAAAAAAATGAAAAGAAAGCAAAAGAAGAAAAGCTGGAATTAATAAAAGGTGCATTTGTACAGATCATCCAAGGACCTCATAAAGGTCATTATGGACAGGTACTGTATGGAGATACTTTAATTATTAATTTGATGAAATGATAGAAAATTAAACTAATTTGAATTAAATCCATAGTAAATGAGATAAATTTAATTTCTTAATCTATTAGTGCTGAGTTTTAATTTTGTAATAATTTTTTTTTTTACTACAAAATATTAAGAACTATCAAAATTTAATACTTGAGATAACCAAAAAAAGTTTTTATAATTGTATGTTTTTCTGGACTTAGAAGTTTTCTGCACACATCACTCAACCATAGCCATGCCCCTACTCTTATATTTATAGATTATAATGGCAATAGTAAGAAGGCCACATAATTTTGACCGTGATCTGAATGCAAATTGTTTGATTTATTAATTTGACCTAGAATTTTTCTTCTGTTCTCACATCACCCTACTAGAGACGTGCACCTATTCCCATTTTTAGGGATCTATCTTTTAATTGCTATAATGGGCTTTTGCCATGTAGTTTTGACCCTGATCGAATGACATGAATGATGCTTAAGCTGGTACCCTTCCTCTCTTCAAATTTGAATACCTCAACCAATGAGTTGACTTTCAGTCTCAACAGATTTAATGTGCACCTTATTGCATATGCATGAAAGCTGTTTTGTAAGCTGTCAGGATCAAATTTACTATCCTGGGCTTTCCAACTAGCGGTCTGAACAATGTCTTAACTGACTGCACCTCTGGTCATTATGAAAAACAGTTTTTGAGTTGGTCTGAATAAAAAGCTTCATTATCAACCCAACCAAGTTCTTGATACACACTTTCCTTTTTAAAATTAAAAAACAAAACTTAAATAGTATGTATGATAATTTTCTGTGCAAGTCATTCACTGTATTGATTTGAAGCTTCCCTAAAAAAGGCTGTATATGCTGTGTTTTAGTTAAGTTGTTAAAGCAATTATTGCAATCTATAAATTTCTTATTACAAAAGTATTGAGAGACTTCATTATAAACCAAATGCTTGATACTTGCTCTCATTGATAAAGTATAATGAAAAAGAACTTTTATTTAATGGTGTAGAAAAACTTAATATAGTTTCTTTCTACGTTACTTCTTGGATTTGTGGCTATTAGCTGCTTATCAGATTTCTGTATAATCTGTGGTAGAGCTGTGCTACTACAAAAGTGCTTAAGTATGTTTACTTTCCTTATTGTTTTATTTTAAAAAATGAATGTAATTATACATCTATTCACTATTTGTTTTAATCAATTTAGGTTTCCCTGTAGGCTTGTAAATTTATGCTTGAAGTTATTTTTATTTTGGAATATATTTCACAAACACAATTAACTTTTGGGTCATTATAAACAAGTATTTTTATAATTCATACCAGTTCTTATTTTAAATTATATTGTGTGCGCATTCTATTTTTAGCTATTTATTTTCCATTTTATATTCTTTTTGTTAGGTCATGGGTTTAGATGAAGAAACTGGTCGTGCTATGATCAAGCTGAGCAATGAAGAGGCAGTGAAGAGCCTTCCTGAATTCTTTTTTAACCTTGTAAGTAAAAAAGAATTTGATAAAGAAAGCCGAATCATAAGTAAGTTCTGTATTTGCTGATCTTCAATAACTTTTTGGCACTGTCAAATGCTTCTGAACTAAATTATCAATATTTAAAACTAAGCTGAAGTTAAACTTTAAATTATATTCTTTCAGATAGAGAATCCTATGAGAAATATAAAATGAAAGAGGAAGAAGAAAATAAGGAAAAGCAAAAATATAATTCCTCTGATTCTAGGAGTAATGGAAGAGAAGATCGGGACTCTTATGAGTATGAATCGAAGAAGAGTAAAAAGCATTCAAAGAAACGTAAACATAGTAGAGAAAGAAGGTGTGTATTTTTTTCATTAGTTATTGAATTAGTGTGTATTTTTCTCATTAGTTATTGATATTATTACTTGTTGATCAATATTTTTACTCGAGATAAATTTTACACATGAGAAAGTGCCTGAAAATTATACCAAATGTGGTAAAGACTTTCTGAAATTCTAGTATCTGATTTATATCTCTTGTATTAGTATCTGATTTGCATCATCACGTACATTCCTCAAAGTGTTTGGGTTAGTTAAAAAAAAATTTTGAGTAGGGGGAAGGAAAAAAAAGTAACATTTTTAGAGATGATTGTGCTTTGGAAAAGGTACAGATTTCCAGATTTTTCGCTAACCGCGATCAGGAAATCAGGAAATTTCTAGAAATCTTAGATCCAGAAGTTTCAAGAAATCATCGATCACATTTATGTTTAAAAATTCGTGTATATTTTATTTAAAAATATTAGAACTAGAATTTATGCATATAATTTATTTAGAATTTCATGTTGTGAAAATATCAATAATTTAAATTTTATAATTAATATTTAATTAATATTATAATTTTAAAATTAAATAATTTAAATAAAATTTTTGAAATTTTGTCATTAATGGTTTTACTCAAGAAATTTTCAGGATTTTTGAGTTCGACTCACAATTATCGAATCTGATAAATGTCAAAATAGGTTAATTCTAGAATTAAAATCAAAAAAGGAAAAGAAATATGTTTCTCAGAACTAGGTATGAAATTTCCTAGGACTACTATGAGAAGTTGAATTATTGCTAAAAATCTTTTTAATATGAGAAAGAGGTCATTGTGATGTGATGTGATCTGACCTGAAAAATTCTGTAGGACAAGTGTAATTAATTTATCACCCAAGTCTCCTGGAAAGTGTATCATAAAATATTTTTTATTGCTATTATCGATAGTTTAATTAATGTTGATTTGTTAGTCTAATTCTTTGAGTTCTTATGAGTTTTATTTTTTTATTCCAAGCTATATTTAATATTTCTGGTGTTAAAGTAAAGAAAAAGAATGTGAATTAAAGGACAAATAATGACACAGAATGAACATCGAAAGCAAAAAGAATTGTGAAAAAGAAAATTTTTGGACCATTATTTGTGCTTTATTTCACGTTTTGCTGTATTCATATGTAGCACAAAATATAACCACTTTTCTAACTGAATGATAAAGGTTTCAATTTTGTATAGTTTATGTTTAGGATAAAAATTTCCAGATTATGTGATAAATTTGCGTTATCTGAAAATATGAAGCAATAAAGTCGTACTGCTCTCTATTTTCAGATTACAGTCAATCCTTTTGATGTTTATTATGAATTAATTTTAATAGGTTGTGAAAATGCTCATCAAATTATTGCTTTCTTTCACTTGGTTCTATAGTTGTAATGTACATTAAAAGTTAGTCATTTTGGATTGCTTTCATAATTTTTTTTATTTTCTTTAATAATAATAAAACATTATAATTTTTAAAAATCACAATTTTATGATAATTCAAATTTAGGGACTTTTCTCTAATTACTTGTCTTTCAGATTGATAATCTTGTTTTAATCTTTTGATGCAGTCTCAGTATTTTTGCTGTAGAATTTTTTTTTACTAAATATGCCTGATTGCTAATTGAAAAATGGTGTTAAAGAGAAACTTTTAAACATTTTTGAGTTGTAAATTTTTCACCTGTTCATGGAATTATAGTGACAGTATTGTTTTTCATTTCTTATACATTTCAATTGTATGAAATCGAAAGTATTTTTAAATTACTATTTAATTAAGTGATGTTTTTTTTTTTAATTATTTTGATATTCGTTTTCAGCTTGCAGTGTATTATGTTTACTTATCCTTTATATATTTTGTATACATTTATTTTTTAGTATAGAGATTATATACAATTTAGTTTTTGAGTAATATATTGTTGTATGAAAAAACTGTAGTAATCAATTTCTTTTAAATTTATTTCGATTTATATTTGGATCAAGGAATCTATTTCTGAATTCAAAAAAATTCCAAGTTTTGTGGTTTCTCACTATATGTACGCTGACCCGAAATTGCACCTTTTTTAAAATCATTATTGATCTTCTAGTTCTCATCTGAATTTTTTATTTGAAAACATTCAGAGTTTCCCTTTTTTTAATGGTTAGTTTAAAAGAATGTGCTGCACGAAACAAAAATTTCAAAGCAGTGGATTACACTAGATTTTCAGCCTCATCTCTGAAAGTAGTGAGATCATTTGTTATAATTTTATTTCTTTAGCACTCGTTATAAATCTTCAGGATGTTATCTTGCATTTTTGCCTAGATTTGGATTTTCGTTTGAAAATATAACAATCTGCATTTAGTTTTTTATTCTCCTTTTAAAATTTGAGCTTACACACTTTTATTTTAAAAATTTCAACTTTGAGAGTTTTTGCAACTCTTACCCCTGTGTTGTTATTTTATCCAAGCTCTTCAAGTTTTGCACTTAGTGGCTGTTATTAATTATTGTTTTTAGAAAAAAACATGTTTTGTTCAAAATTTGGTAGCTGTTTAATGATTTTTTTTTAAATTTTTATAGTAGAGTTTTGAATAAATAAAGTTAACATGTTGATGTTCCTTATCTTTCGCAATTGACTTTAGATAAATGGGTACAAATATATAATAAAACATATCTTTTCAGATTATTTTAATTATTATTGTTTTACATTTTGTAAACATTACAGTATTGTGTAATAGGTACTATGTATAAACAGTGCAGTTTTTAGAGAGATTTCATCTAATTAAAAAAAAGGGAAATATAATTTAATGATCATTAAGTAAAAAAAATCTGTTATACCCAAAGATACACTTTCTTATTAAAGCTGATATCTAGCTTAAAAAACAAATTTTGCTATTTATTTGAGCTTTTTGGGTATTTTTAATGTTCTTGTATATTTTTCAAATTTTATTTACGTCGAAAACCTTTTGATTTTACTTTAGAAATAATGTTTTTGTCATTCTTTTTAGTGAAGAAAATGAATCATCAAGTAAAGCAAAGTCAAAAATTTGGATTAGACCACAGCTAAAAGTTCGTTTCATTGATGAAAAATATAAAAAAGGGAAATATTTCAATAAAAAAGTTAGTTGCATTTCTAAATTATTTTTTTTTTACTTTTCATTTGTTGCTCTTTATTCTTTTGGTAAAAATTCTTGTAAATTTAAAATAGCATTGTTGTTTTTAGTTGATTGTTGTTGATGTTATATCATCTAATCGTTGTTCATTGAAGACAGAAGATGATAGAACTCTTCTTGATGGTATGCATAATGCTTACAAATTTTCAATTGCTTAGTTGTGTACAATTAATTAAGGCAATAACTTTGTAATAAATAGATAACTGTTATATACAATTTGTTAATCAAATTTGTGTTCCCTTTTTAATTTAATTTGTGTCTTGGGCATTATTCAACTTTGCTAAATAAATTTGATTCTGGAATTTGTGCAATTGAAAGATAATTTGTTGATAAAAATAATAATTGAACGGTTTGAATTTTTTCAAATTTGTGTGTCAAATAAAATAGTACTTTTTCATACTAGTATTTTCAAATTGTTAGATTAAAAATATTTTGTTGCAGGGTATTTATAAGACCAAAGATTGAGAAGATTTAATTTTTAACTGTAAGAGTTGGAGAAATCAATCACATCGCTGCTTACTTCTCTTCTGTCAAAATTGTTAAAACTTAAGACTCAATATCTCTAGTTTTTTTCCTATTACCTGACATTTGTGCAAGCTTCGTATTTGACTGAAAAATTGCCTGTGTTGCTATTTTTTATGAATAGTCATTGATTAAGGAAATGAATTTGAGTAACATTTAATTAAAGGTGTATGGTGCAAAAAATATACAATTTTCATTTCTGAAAAGCATAAAAAAAACTTTATTTAACACAGCACCAAAGTGTATTCAATCAGATAGCATAAAAAATTCATTATAAGCAGAACTGTATTTATATCAGAATGGTGCTTTTTTAGGTATCAGTTCATTCTATTTGTGTCAATATCAACTCCTAAAATCATTTTAAAAAAAAAGAACTAGTTTTATAGATTCTCATGAATTTAAGAAAGAGTTAGTAGTAGGTCCACAAATTATCTGCTACTTTTTATTAAGTCCATAAAATAGCTGTGACTCATAACTTATAACGGATTTGAGTTGAATTTATTACTGGTTCATATATTTGATAAATGATTGATAAATTATGCAAACTTTTTTTGTGTTGCCATCTAGATGTTAAATTTTAAGATAATTTTCAATTTTAAAAGTTTTACTAAACTTAATATTTAAAAATTTTATTGATATTAAATGTATTTGTTAATTTCATGGTGTTAATTTTTAATTTCAATTTCATTTGGTGCTTTTAAGTACTAAGTAGCAAGTTCAAAATATCTGATGGATTGATGCAAACCTATCTCTGTACTTTTTAGGCATTAAAAAGTTAACAAAAATATCTTCTTTAGTAAGTGATGCTCCCCGTGGCAGAAACATGGCGATACAGCGACATTGTCGCAGAAAGCGACTGAGTTCTTGCAGAAAGATTTTTTTTATTTGGGAAATAAAAATTTTTGGTTTGCCACAAACAAAAGTTCTCAAAATAAATTCTGCAGAAACAGAAGCTGTTTTACCAAAAAAAAACATTTTCTTCAGAAACAAAAAATTTCTGCAGAAGCAATAATGGTTCTGCAAAATTTTTTTCTTACAGAATTGTTTTAAATATTTTTTTTCCTAGCGTACCACGGAAGGAGAAAGCGCTCGTAATTCTCCGTTAATCTCCAACATAAACAGTTACTGGATAAAAAGGGGAGAATTTTTTTCCCCTTTATTAAGTTATTTTTGGAAATTTGCCAACTTCGGCCTCTATCGCTGGTGCAGTAATTTGCTTTGTGTTTTTTTTATGAGAACAGAGCATTTTATATTTTTTGCACTTATGTGGAAAATTTCATGCGTAAAAAGATTCTTTTTTTAAAAAAATCATGTCTAGCGAAAAGGTTATTTGTTGCAATTGTGAAGCCACAATAGTTAAAACAAATTTGAAAACTGATTTATCAAGGCGGCATTCCGAAAAAGAAATAAGATGGAAGTCGACAACATCTAAAAAATGCCTATATGCTTTGAATTAAATCGTCGATAAAAAAAAACGCAATCTAACGATAAATGAAATAAAGCCTGAAAGATATCTCACTATCTACGATTTTTTAGCATGCGAATCAAAACCAGATTGGTGAAAAATATTTACTGGTCACTTTCAAACAGGTTTCCATACGCATGCGAAGAAAATCGCATCCAATGAATATGGCTCTAATACCGATGTTTCAGTACTGATAGACTTAAGCATATTGAGTCGGAAACTGCTTCTGCATACTTCGTGTGGAATCAGTGCTATATATTTACACAATACAGTGCGAAATCACAAGCGCTGTGTATTTTTTTCGTTCTGAACTTAATCTGATCACGAAAAAAGTTTTATTTACCTCCTTTTTTGTAAAAAAGAAATCTTTCAATAAGTCAGTACAATATTAATCGAATCTAATTAATTAGATAAAATTAATTAGATGTAGAAAAAATTGAAGCAAACTGCTTTAATTTTTTTGCTTTTAGAATTCGGTTATAGTCAAGTTATTATTTTGATTACTCAACTTCAATATTAATTTTTTCACCTGATTTGTTTCTGTACCTGATATAACTGCTATAGTGAAACATTAAATCATACTGTTTTAAACTGATACTTCAAATTCAGTTATCTTGTTTTATAAATTTAATCTTTTTGTCCATTCTTAGCTATTTCTATAAGTTCTATCTTATTACAGGTTCTGGGTAATCTTTATTTATGCTCTAGTAAGCATTTTTGTCTGCAGATCTATACATTTATAACTTTTCGTTATTATCGAAGATTATGCAAATTTATACTTAAACAATTTAAATTTATTAAGAAATGTAAACTTATATCATGAAATCAAGAAAAAAAATCTACACAGTTTTATTCTATGCATGTAGACTTATTTTATAAACACAAATTTCATCTATTATTATAAATTCATTACACATACATTTATAACGATAAAAATATCTTGCAGAAAGATATTGGTTCTAATTAGGTTTATCGCAGAAAGTCAGAAAAAATTCTGCCACAGGGGTGATGCTTTTTCCTCAGACATTTAACTTATATTTTCATTCATAATGAATTTTAGTGTATTCTTATTACTATAAACGATTGTTTTCACTTATTACATTTGTCAATACATGTGTGATATTTTATAAGCATTTTTTTAATAAATTTATTAATTTTCTTTATTCACATTTTAAGGCATATCTGTTTACTTCATACATATTTTTTATAGATATATCTCCTTCAATGTTAGAAACTGTTATACCCAGAGATGAATCAGCATATGTTATGATTGTTCATGGAAAGCATCAAGGAGAAGTAAGTTATTTGCTTAGGGTTACCAGTCAATTCATTTTATTTTGCATACGATATTCAAAACATCTGTGTGTTACTAAACTAAAATTTGAATGTTATTAACATAGTTATCAATCAGAGGTAAAGATAAATTTCTTATGTATAATTTAAATGTGATTATTTGAAATATTTGTTTAAAATTAATCATAACTGATATTTGTTTAAAATTAATCATGAATGCACAAAATACAGATGAAATGGGTTGTTTTTCGAAATAAGTGATAGCTCAGTGTTGCAATAACTTGTTCAGAAAAGGGGGAAGTTAAAAGCAAAAAGACTAAGGCTTACTGCAGGGGTAGTAAGTAAAAAGAAAGAAAAAGTGCACGATAGATTAAAATAACACATTTTTTCTGTAGGAATCCAGCAATTAAATTTATGTTGAAGATTTTCCCACAAATAATGTATCCATAAATGCAAGATAGGGATAGGGCAGCTTGGGGTTTTCTTTTAGAAGTTTAAATCTATCACCAATGCTTTGAGCGGGTGCATTTAATAAGAAAAAAAAGGCAATAAAAAATATTGCTTTAAAATCCACATAAGATCACCTCCCCATCTCTGACAAAAAATATTTTGGCTCAATGATTGTTTATCTGCATTTTCTTGAAGAAACACCAGCACAATGATAACCATCCTGGAGTTCATCTACTCAAGCTAAGCTTCTCGGTGTTTATATATTAAGTGGCGAAACAACACAAACAAAATTATAAGATTACCCCCACAAGATAGTGTCCTACTAGACATAGAAAAAATAGTGAAATGTTTGCAAAATCTTGCACTTTAAGGTTCTTAAGCACCTAAAATTAACCTTCTGATTTTTTATTTTATTTTTAAAGTCACTGTTATAAGTAACACACATTTTTTTAAAGGATGTGTGTTACTTATAACTTACTCCTACTACATTAAAGCAACTTGACTATAGTTGTCTTAGCCAGTGCACTCATTCTTATGGGTGATCTTGAGATAAACTCAACAGTGAGAGAGACCCAGATACAATAAATCTTAAGTGTTTTATTCATTCATAAGTGTTTTAGTCATAAACAGTGTTTTAGACATAAGTGATTAAGTGTTTTATTCTCATATTTGCTGACAAATGGACCTTAGTAATATTTATATAAAATGCTAAAGTTCATTTAATACCGAAAATTCTTTGTCAGAGAAAAATCTGAAGAGTGAAGTTACACCATAATCATCAAAATTATAATTGTGTAATATTTACACGACTTCAAATCTATCAAATTTTTCTCAGGTTTGTTGTTACAGGTTGTGATTTACTACTTTTCTCTTTGTTTCCTTCTCAAAAAAAAATCAACAATATGATAGGTTTGAACAGTAAATTGCACATAATAACAATTTAATCTTCTTATCACGGTTTAATCTATATGAAACAAATATCCATTTAAAAAAAATTTATAAAAGAAACACTGTATTAACCTCCTCAATAATTTACTTTGCTCATTTTGTAAAATAACTTTTTCTAATAATGAGTGTTTATCTGTAATGCAATGTTTTTTTTTCCCCACAGCTATGTACTATATTGAAACGAGATAAAGCAAATTGTATGGCTACTGTTCAATTTCTCTCAGACAGGGATCGAGCTTTGAAAATTGACTATGACTCTATTTGTGAATATGTTGGTGATGTTGCTCAGTATGATTAGTGCTGTTTGGTCACAGTAAAATTATAAAACACTGCACATTTTTGATGGATTTTAGTTCAAACCATGTAAATAACTTGTTCCTCCTGGAACAAAGGCGTTTTATCTGTACAGTTTTGTTAAAGGAAATGTGGATATTTATTAAATAAATTTGTTTTATTTTACTTATCTTCTGATGTCCAATTATTTATGTCTATATATTTATTCGTTTATTCTGTGTGAATTTCAGGTAATAAAGGTTTTTAAAATGTTTCATCATTATTCCTAAATTTTGCTTAGGGGAATATAAATATATTTTAAAAATATCACAAAGTGAATTATATAAGTTTTTTTAATACTGTCATAATTTACATTTTAGTAATTATTTTTTTCCCTCCATATTTTAATAAAATGGCAGCATTCTCGTTTAAAAGCCTTTTTAATTTATGTTTAGCTTTTCATGAAATCTATGTGAAGAATTAAAATATGTAGAAAAAATGTGAGAATAGCAGTTGATTTCTTGAAACTGTTTCAAAATGGAATTTCCAATATACTAAGTTTACATTGAAGCAAGAAAAAAAAATTTCTAAATTTTAATTTGATAAGGGAAGCCTTGTTTTTGTTATTTTAATATATTTTACTATGTATATAGCAGCTTTTAGAGTAGCAGTTTTGTATTGATACTGTTGAATAGAACACAAAATATCATTCTTTATATTCTGTAATTTTAGCATGAAATTTTTCAATAAAGCTTTTACTTCCTATATTTCAGTTAATAATTATGCAGAAGCTTATTTAAGGCTATTTTGACTCGATATAAAATGTAGTCAGGACCATAAAAAAATTTTTATATCTTAACCAAAATATGTTTGAGTTCTAAGTTATTAAATTTGAATTTAAATAAAATTTGTTACACCAAAAAGACCTTGTCTTATATTTTTGTTAACTGTAAAAAAGTACACATTTCATTTAAAAATTTGTTCAATAAAATAAACAATAAATAGCAATTTCTTAATTGGATATGCAAGTTTCAAAGATGTTCAAAGATTATTAATTTTTATTAAATTTTAATATTATATTAATAAGATCTTAAGTTCTTTCTCAGAACTATCATTAATTAGAATTTGGTGTTTACTGTTTAGTTATTTAGCTATAGTTTCAAATTTAGTTTTTAAAAATTTTTTTATGTTATTTCAATTTTTTAATTGGTAGATGAAATTTTCATTTTGTTCTTGAAACATAACCATTTTATTTGAGTGGTACAATTGCAGTCTTAACCCTTTTACATCAGTCAATAGCACAAATCTAGATTGTTGTCTATTTAGTGGATAGATGTTAAAATAATGTTTATAAAATTAAAAAATTATATGATTATAAAAATTAAAATTATTAATTTTATTATTAAATTCCAGCGATTTTAATCTTTAATGACAAAATAATTTTTTTCTTCCCTTTTTTCCCCTTTGTAGTCAGGGCCCGACTTAGCCTAATTGGGGCCCCAGGGCAAAAACTTCTTTGGGGGGCCCCCTCAGCTTCACTTATTCAGTAATGAAGAACTGAACTATATGGAGGTATTTAAATTTTCACCTCCTCATTATACATATTATATAACAAAGAATTTATTAAAATCTTAAAAACTATTAAGTCCTCCCCCCCCCCTCCAATGATCAGACGCAATATCGTTCTGTCCACTTTATTGATTTTCTAACAATTCTTTGTTCATCATGCCAAATGCAGTTTTCTAATTGTTAACTTTGTCATCCTGTTGCAAAAAATTCATATCCTTGCTGACATTAGGGCGGAATTCAGTTAAATTTTCTAAATTAGGATTGCTCAATTAAGATAGTCAGAAGCCTGTATTTTTCTAAACATATGGTATTTTGTGATACGTAAAAATACAGGCTTTTGATTGACCAAATGTTTCCATTGTCATTGCGAAATTTACCTAAATTCCGCACTGAAAAGCCATGGATTTACGAAAAACAGATTTTTTGTGTTCATACGATAAATTAATGAAGAAGCTAACATAATACTGACGGATTTTACACTTTACTGATATTTTGTTTAAAGAAAGTTCATTAAAAAGGGAAACCTAAAATAAACTTTCTATTTGATTTGTGGGCCCCCTCTTATGTGGGGGACCCGGAGCAACTGCCCTGTATGTCCATGCCTTAGTCATGCTCTGTTTGTAGTGTGTCTTGTTTTTATTTTTCAATGCTATTTAATAATAACATGTTCTGATGAGGCTAATATAAAATGTAGTTTTTGGCCTACTATGATATGATTTATGTTTTAACACAATGTTTTGAGCCACCAAGATAAACTTTAAAGGTCAGAATAAATTAAACCTTCTGCCTATGTCTTTTTATCCCCCTTCCCCATATTTTTTGTAATATTGTCATAATAGGATAATAAAAATTTAACGTTTGGGAAACATTGATTTATTTTTATAAAAGTTCGTTTTATTATTTTTCAAACTGTAGTGTGCAACTCGAAGGGGGAGGGATAAAGTATTTATTGAACTAGAAAAACATAGAAGGGATTTATTGTGACATGATAATGCTTAACATGGCAATATAAAACTTCAGTACTAAGTTGCATCATAATGACGTAGCACATATAATATTCTTAACAGATTTTCTGAGTTTATTTCATTCTGATACAACGTATCTCTTAAAGTTTTTTTTTAATTATTTATCTCATAGTCCAAAAATAGATCTTTCTGTTTACAAAATAATGGGAGATAAAGTTGCTAAACACAATCATGATAACAAAAAAAATTCCCACATTGTTTAAAATTCAGAGCATTTTTAGATTCAGTCAGAATAAATTGAACCACTATATGAAATTAAACGAAATTTGGATAGAATTACAAAAGTAATTTAACAAGATAACAACTGAACACTTGTAATGAATACACATGATAGCATGTAAAAAGCCCATTTTTGCTGCATGCAAAAAATGAGAACTTCACCTAATTATAAAGACTTGATATAGTCCAAATCACTGTTTTTTCATATTATTATTTTTTAAATTTACTTTATTTTTGGTAAAAGAACAGCATGTTTGATATTAATGTATCAGTTAATAAAAATGTTGAAACTTGTAGTGAAAATTCCCACATTGTTTAGTTCAGAAACGGTCGCAAAAGCTGAAAAGTACAACCAGTGCCAACATTCGCAGAAGCTAAGAAACAATGAGCTACGCTCTGTATTCACTGTTTTATCATATCAACTTTTAAATATTTTATTCCACTCAACTTTTATTATTAGATATTTTTGAGTAGCAACTTTTTACAAATGAATAGCAACCTTTTTCAAATGTCAAAAATCTGTTATTAGGTCATAGAAGAAAAGTAAGTATTCAAACCTAAATTTTCAAATATTTTAAATAAATAAATCTGCCCATTTTTTGGCATCGTAACTAGTTTTGCAATATAGCTTTTAAAAAATTCTATTAAACTTTTTTATACTTGTAGTATAAAAAATTTTTAATTAAAAATTTACTTATAGTAAACTTAGTCATTTTTATGTCCAGTACCTCGTAATTACTTTTCTACATTTTCAAGTCACTAATTTAGACTCACATTTATCGTTTTCTTGTACCGATTGTTCGCAAAAAATATTCCCAAGAGAAACGATCGATTGAGGTTCTACTCTATTTTATTTACTTTACATGGATGGAGTGGGTCTTGATTTCATTTTAATGGTTAACTATTTATGGCTAAATAGAGGTTAAGTATTTGATTTTTTTTTTTTAAGTGAAAATAATCGCCAGATGAATTGGTCAGTCAGATCTTTATAGAGTTATAGATCTGGCCTATCTATAGACAAAGGTTTTATGGACCCCAGGACATTTATTTCGGTTTCCCAAAACAATTTTAATAAAGGCTTAACAAAAGCTTTTCCAAAAATGATTGTTTGCACTTTGAATCTCGAAATATCATTTTTAATTAAACATATTATAATTTTTCGTTCCAACAGTTTTACTGTTTGAACTTATTTCTGCTGAAAACTAAAAGTCCACTGAATAAATAATTCCAGAAAACTGATGTGGAACGCTAAAACATTTGAGCATTCAAAACTCAATTTTTAATTTTTGGAAGCAAATGAAGTTTTTACATTATCAAGTATAAATGTCTTACATCCGTCTCCGTCCGTATGGTAAACAAAAATATTAAATTACTGTTGTGAACTCATCAAATTTTTTATAACAATATACTTTTAATTTTAAATGTTATTTCAAAAAATGATTATTTAGAAGAATACTTTATGTTCATTTACAGATCTCAATAGTATCATACGGAAAATATTTAGACTTGGGAAGTGGCGGCATAAGTGTACATATATTTTTAGTTGAATAATCTCAACTGTTTTATGTCAAGAAATAGCAATTATTGCGACACAAACAAAAAAGTTTTTATTATTATTATTATTTTTTTAGGGGAAAAAATTTCCCATTTTTCTATAGCACCTAGAAAAGTTCAAATTTAGCGTTGCTCATTGTCGAAACTCATTATCGTGAACTGCTAATTTCTCTCCTTCCAAAGATAAGCGAGCAAACTTTTTCGAAATTTTAACAGTTTTCTAATTTTAAGCAAAAAATATATTATGATCAACTAAACTTTAAATTTTATTCAGTTCCCCTCTCACAGAAATACAAGTTCGCGAGAACTCTGATACATATGAGGCGATCTTTAATTTGCAATGTAGCACAAGATGTAATGTAGCATAAGATGTATGCTGTCAAAAGAATTGGTTTGTATTTATTATAAATATCTTATAAGTGAACATAGCGCTTGCACTGCATCATAAATATGACATAAAAGCAGATATTTCCTTTGAAGAGAGAGTACGATTATGATTTTTTTATTGCCAACGATGCGTCTTTAACGAAAATTCAGAATTTAGATGATGCTATGAACTTTTATTTGCTAGTTCTTCCGCGAAATGGTACATTATTTAAATTTTTAAACCATTTTAAAATAGCTCTACGATTGCGATCGAATTCGAGAAACCTTCTGAACAACACTGGAAAAGCTAGTAATTTGGCATTGTAAGCGCCATCTAGTTTATTAATATTTGAAGTTACTCTATTACAATCTATGTTCAGTAGAAAAAGTGAACTGAAAGTGGCAACAGCAGTAAATTGACTTGTTGCTGGTTTGTGATTTGGGATGTGGTTGGAGCACAGAAATCATGATTTGTAAAGAATATTTCGGAACAGAAACAAATAAACTTTAATTTTGCAAGCTCGCTTTCTTTTATTTTGAAAATTACGACAATGTTGACTCATGTGCCATATAAGTATTTGGAATATTAGCGTATGATCGATTAGGATATGTGTTTCTTCCCACTGTTTACACTAGAAGTTGCTGTCAAATAGTAATCAAATGGGCGGACAGAGTGCATAATATAACTTTTGGATTAATTGATATTAGTGCATTTGATTGGTAAGTTTTTATAAATATATTTATAGTGTAAGGGTGATTGAATTTTGTTTATTCCAGTGGTATTAAGTCTAATTTTTTCTCTATTTGTAGTTAAATAACCGTATGTTTACATTCAGTTGACAATCAGCTGAGGACAAAATTACCTTGTTCAGTGAAACTTAGGCAAACGAACTAACATATTAATTACAAACAAGTATATTTACAATACACAGCTTGCAATATGTTTTTCGGATCTTCTATATTATTTATTTCTTAAGGTTGTAATGCAGTCAATAAGCGTAGTTTTAGCTTTATTTTAGATTTAAAACAATATTTCTGTTGGTTTATTATACATTGGGAGTCAGAGATTTAGAATGATGTTAGAATTATTTGCAATATATTATCTATAATTATTTCATTTATATTAGCTGATATATTTTTCTTTTAACCTTCTGATTCTTAGTCAAAATTTCTATTTAATGTCTTAATGTGATATCTAACAAATTTATTCATTACAATTGAAATCTTTTTAGAAACTAGACTTATAATCATGTTTAAGATTGTAAAAGTTTCATTTCAAGAACTAATATAACAGGATATTTGCACTGTATCGTAAATGACATGGATAACAGAGTTTTAATGAAGCTTGAAAATTGAAGAGTATAAAAATTTGGTAGTAATTTCATTTTACGATTCGTTATTCTTTCTGTTTTGGTCAATCAATAAACTGTCTTAATAATATTCCCAGATTTTAATAGGTTTTGTTTCTTTATTGATATATATTAAGAAATAAGTAGTAGTGAAAGAAACAGAAATATTAATAAAATGGGATAGCTATGTAATTATGTTTATTTTTCAATATTTCAGTAATACATTATTAAATTGTTATAATTTCTATAAATAACAACATAATTGACAACATTACCAAGCATCTGCCTAATTTCAAGAGCCTTCTAATGCAAAAGTATCTTACAACATCTATTTACATTTTAAGAAATCTTGTAATTGTAAGACTTGATGCATATAATTTAAAAGTGGAAATTGTAAAACGAAACGAAGTAAACTCAAACAATGGATTTATGTTACCAGAATAACAAAAATTAGAACTAAACATAACCAAGCTCAACTGCTCATAATTTACTATAGGCATTTACAGATATGACAGCTCATTGTATCACCAGGGGTCTGTTTAGGTTTTTCTGAGAGGTATTCATTTTGTGAAAATTTAGACATAATTTGTGAAATAATAAAAATTATATTAAAAAATCAGCACAAAATATGGTAAAAATATGGATTTATTGTTTCTTAAGAGACACAAAAATAAAATTATAAGAAAAAGTATTTTGTGAAACAACTGTTTTTCCTAAAGTTGAATTTGTGAAGGTACCGCTAAATGGTAATAAATTTGGCCTGGATAGACCCCTGATCACATAGGCAATGTAAGTTCCTACAGATAATGAGATAGTTCATTGTATTACTCCGGCAATCACGTATGATAGCATTGATGAGACAGTAATTCTGTCTGAATATTCAAAGTACAGTACGCTCTCGATTATCCGTGCGTGAATTATCCGGTTTGCGGATTATCCGTGCTCATTCCGGAATCACACAAAAAATATAAAGAGAAACATTTTCAAGATTAAAAAAATTTTATTCATGAAGTTATAACATTACCAAATTTTTCGAAGCAATATTCGTTATTGGGTTGCAGTATATGAAATATCAGCAACATAGTCAAAGGTAAAATTGTCTACGTTATCACGATCTTGGAGAAAGATCATACCGCTTGATGAACAATCCTCATCAGATGTTCAATAAAAATATGATAACAGTATTCTCGAACAAGCAAAAAAAATCTAAGGTTTCGAAATTCTTGATGAAGAAAATTTAGAAGATTGGTTTCAAAGTGATGCGTGTGAGCTTGGCTTCCAGTATTTGACTGATGAAGACATCGTTATGTTGTTAAATCAAATAGTGATGATAGTAACTGATGCAGAAAATGTAGTAAATGAATGAAATACAATTTCTCATTCTGCTGCTCTGTGGAAACTTAATTAGATTATATGGGAGGATTTGATTACGGTGACATTACTGCGGTTTTTAAAATATGTGTATCGATGTATGGCGAAGATGCATTACACATTTTTTAAAAAGGAAAATTCCTAGTTTGATGTTATGCATGCAAATGTCAGTAATTTTTATATTTTTTGTACTGATATTGAATTTTTCTTTAACAAAAGGAGTTTTCGGATTATCCGTGTTTTTCGATTGTCCGTGCGATCTGTCCTGGTGATTAACACGGATAATCGAGAGTGTACTGTAATTCTATACTTTGAGTTTTCTTAGCAAACTTAGTTCCCTAATACTCTTCAGCATGTCAACCATGATTCCATGCAAAATGATACCCGGCGGCAAAAGATGCATGGTAGTACCTTAGCTAATATCAATGACCACATTAGCATCTCCCAGCTTCAGTTCATGCACAAAGACATTGTGGTCAAAGAATCCCTATTATTTCATTATTCCAAATAATGATTTACTCACAGGATACTTGCCATAGAACGAAGTAAGGCACACTTTTTCCTAGAGGAGGAAAACCTAGAGATAGGCGCCATTCATTCCCTATCTAATTGAAACAACATTGATGCCTACAACTTAATATTTAAAATTAACTTTTAAAACTACTTGATAATGAAAAAATATATTTATTACTTACTTATAAGATGCATGGCGTCAGCTCTGTCCCTTGGGGAATCACAGTGTATTTACTGAAAGAAGTGAACAGACATCTCCTTAGTAAACAAAACCTCGAATTTAAATATGGAACTTTACTTTTGAAAGGTGTTGACTTCAGAACCAGAACTTGAGACACTTTCTCTAAAGAAATAGAAAAATGAAAATATAAGTGTATTTTATACATATCATGTATGTCTTTGTTTCTATTTAGTTGTGAATTCAGTCATTTTTAAATTTCTTCTTGGTTGATATTGTTTGTATGTGGTTCTGACGTGTTTTAAACAATCATTTTGGGACATTTGTGCATAGCTTTTTCGATACTAATAGTAAATCATTTTTAAAGTGATCTGATAGCTTATGAATATAATGATGTCTAATTGTTGCTAGGGATATAACAAATATTCGGCCATCATTTGTAATCCTTTTTGCCGAATATTCAGTTGGCCCAGTATTAGGCCGAATATTTGGCTAAGAAGTTTTTTTCAACAATTTTTTTTCTTCTTTTTTTTGGAATTTGTATGGATTTAATAAATAATCAAAAATCCTATTTTTTGCTATACATTATTAGAACTAGTTTTCTTACCACATATTAAGTTCTGAAAAACAAATTGAAAAGAGAAATTTGAAGAATTGAAACTAGATTACTTTATATTGTTGAACTACGAAATTGTAATGTTGATTTTTTTAAAAATTTTTAATTTCATTAAAGACAAGTAGATTTTTACTTATTTTTTTTAAAAAAAACTTCTTGTTTTTAGAATTAAGGACATTTTTTTTCCTTTTTACTGTTTTTCTGTTGTAGCTATAGCTTATTATTTTATTGTCACTATTTTCCTGTGATATCAGATAGGTAACCAATAATCAAAAAACTGTTATTCACAACATTAAAGTTAAATTTCAGAACAGAGAACTATTTTTTTCTTTCTGCTTCTCTTTTGCTTTTTTTAAATAACTTTTCTTTTTATCAGCATTTTATACATGACAGAGTTTTTAAAGAGTGTTTCTAATGAACATCATTCTTTTTATGGCCACTTTTTTCTAAAAATACAGCAATGCAAAAAAGCTAAATTGAGAATTTTAACATTTCTGTGAATAAATAGCAATATCTGTTTTAGTTTCTATTTAACTTTCTCTTTTTTTAATAGAGGTTTTTGTTATGATGCAGCAATTAAGATGGTTTTTATTAGAAAGCTGAGATGTTTAGCTTTAAAATTTTCTTTCAAAAATTAAAATTGATTTTTTTTTAAATAGCAGTTTTGATCGCCTTTTTAAAAGGATTTCTGATAGACTGTATCTCTTTTAATGTTTTATGGATACTTTTTTTCCCGGAAAATATTATTTTTACCCTTAAAGTTTTGTTTTTAGAAGTAAGAAGATATTTTTTTTCTATTTCTCTTACCTTTTTTTAACTGAGCAAGTTTTTATTTATCTTAAATATTTCAAATTATCTTAACATCCAATTCATTCTATCAAGTCACACATCTAGCAAATAATAGAAGAGCATTATAAAATCCAAATTCAGAAAAAGTATAATAAACAATGGGACACTGCAGATCTTCTAGCAATCCATGTTGTCCGCATTAAGAAGCTGTTGCTTAGTTCCTGTTCTGGACTGGTGATGACTGTCTTACAGATCACTTCCACTACATTGGAATATTTTAGCGCTCTAGCTGCCCATTTTGTAATTCAGCAGATCTATTTTTCAGACAAATTCCAGCCCTGATCTTCTAACTTGCTTATACCTCTGTTTCATTTTTGTGCATAAAGATTAAAATGGCATATTATCACCAAAAATTTTTTATAATTTTAAGAAGATTTCGTATTTGACGGCATGAATATTTTGAGAATCTATATTATCCTGAATAAAACTGTGTGAAAGGAGAAGTACACCATTTAACTGAAAAACTCGGAAGAAATAGGATGTCCATTGCAAGAAGTTTTTGATTTCATTAAGATGTTAAAAAATTAGAAAGTCTCCAGTCGGGAATAATATTAAATCAGAACTAATTAAATATGGAAAACCGTTAATAGGAAATTACTTCGTAACTGACTCGAAATTTTAACTAGAGCGAGCAACATATTTTTAAATGTATGAGTGTGTGGCTACTATTTCTCTACTAATAAAAAAACTGATAGCTAAACTGCATTACGCTACACACAGACAGACATACATAAAAAAAATGGCGTAAGATAATTCGAAAAATCATAATCACATCAATTGCACATAAATAACGCTTGTTCTCCGAATGTTCGTTAAACATTTCTCTAGTAATGTGCCAGATTTCATTATGTTCATATTGTTAGTTTAAGAAATTATAGTTAAAGCAGTAGGAGGCATGCTCTACGAAAATTTTGTAAAACATCGGTGGCTGCGGCAATATCAATTTTTTTTTTCAAATATAGAAAGATACAAGAGCTAAAGGCCAGGTATGTAAAACTAAGAATGAAAATACTAATCATTTTTAAAATAATAAAAAAAAAAAACTTATTTTGAAATTTTCAGTTTTGAGGTCTTCACTTACACATGGAAATAATATTTTTTCTTTTTTGTTTATTTTTATATATTTTAAAAAGAGTAATATATAGAAAAAAAAAAAACTTTTTCATTCGCAATGTAAAAATTGAGTGTCAACGCAACATTTCTGCATGATAATTTTATTTTAAGAAATTATATATTTAAATACTGCGACTTGAAGACATTGAAATATCTTTAAAATCGTAATGTCATTATATCCATAATTTGTGGTAAAGATTTTTTTATAAATCTATTTTACTGGTTAAATGTATACTAGACATTTATCTGTAGTAAACATTTAATGCCTAATATCACAACAAATGTTAGCAAATTTTTTTCACTGAATAGTCATCATTTATATAAATTTAAATACAAGTATGTTTAATGTGAATACGATATAAAAGAAAAAATTTAATTTCAATCCGCATTTAAAAAAAAATATTAGTGCTATAATTCATTTTAATTTTGAAGTGTTACATAGCAATTTCTAGCTACTTAAGCACAGCAGGTTCATCTCAGTTCCTTCATCGCTTGCTGTGTAGAGAAGAAAAAAAATGTGAAGATAGTGACTTCAACGTTTCGAATCAGCCGCGGGGTCTTAAAAAATTGCTGTTTTGACAATCCAAGGGGGTTCTTATAAGAAAAACCTAATTAACTTGTGGCTCTGTCTTTAAATATAAGTTCAAGTTTTGATGTCTAAATGTTTATCAGCGGGTGATAGAAATTATGAAGTGTCTGGTAGAAACTCTTTCTATTATTCTTACTTCATTTATCCAATCCATTCTTGTAATTACATTTGTGATTAGTTGGAAATTAAATCGTAATTGAATTGAAATAAATTCTGGTGTCGTTATATTATGTTTCATTTTCCAAGATACTGTTTTTATGGTTATAGTTAATTGCTTGATGCAAATTTTTTAAATTGAACTGTTTTTTTTCTCATTATATATTTTTATACTCATATTTATATATTTTTGTCAACGAAGTTCCTTTTAAATTATAATTGAAACGAAAGCTTAATTTTTTTTCTCCATTTTAACCTTATTTGGTAGCATTGTTGTGAGGTTCAATTAATTTCATCTCAAATGAAATTTTTTGTATTAAAATTATAATTCAAGTGACGTTTTTCAAGTCGAATATTTCTTCCATTGTTACAAAGTGAATTGTTGATCCTTTGCTAGTGACAAAGTTATGACGGAAACATAAAATTAAAGGATATTTTGCTTTATTTGAAATTATTTATTTTTTTTATCAACTACTGTAAAAATAGTCATAAAAGGCGTTTTCTCCAAAATTAAAAATGATTAAGTGATCATCCGTTGCCAGTTACGATTTCATCTTTTTTTTGGCTTAAATTGTGAAGTTATTTTATGAAGAAAATCATTTTATGCCAAATGTTTCTCAGGTTAAACGTTGATGGAAATGCCCCATTAATTTTTAGACCGTTTTTTTGCCGATACAGGTGTAAGAATGTTATTGTAGATTGGGATTGCATCCTTACGGAAGAAAAATTAAGCTAGATTCATTAATCATACAACTGCAGTTCTCGGAATCGTGGACTGCAGAAATCAGTGTATTCCAAGCAATCAGTATATTCCAGAGGTCGGGATAGCCTGGTTGGTAGGGCATTGGGCTCACGTCCAAGAGTTCGTGGGTTCGATCTCCGCCGACCGAAGACTCCCCGTGTAGTAAATGATGACTGATGCGCGTTAGGGGCCGTTCAAAAAGTACGTACACAAAAATGGAGAAATTTTAAACCCCTCCCCCCCCTTCGTACATTACCGTACATTAGGTGTTACTCCCCCCCCTTAGAGTACGTACATTTTATTAGTCTACCCCCCTTTTTCATAAAAATTTAAATAATTATGTTTCAAATAAAATTAAATATTTAATTAAGGAGTGTGTAGGATACAGTCATATTTAAGTTTGGTGTATGTTTATAAAGTACGTACTTTGTACAATACCTCCCCCCCTCCCCATCGTACAAAATCGTACAAAATAGCAAATCCCCTCCCCCCCCTTCGAGAAGTACGTACTTTTTGAACGGCCCCTTAAATCTGTCGAGTCGCAAATTCCTCTATGTTCCCACAACAAATTAATACCTCTGGGGGTACTGATCCTGGCGCTTCCTTGTCTTCTGGCTTGGTTCAAAATTACAAGGCTACGGAGTTGAACATTAGTAGTTGTAAACCAAAAATTAGGTCGGTTGTTCAACAACGGTTATAAAATATAAAGTAAAATCAGTGTATTCCAAGCAATTAGTGTATTCCGTGCAGTTTACGAAAGGATCAGAAGACGCTAACTGTCTAAACTTGTATAAGAGTCGCTTATATCTTCTATTGCTGAAAATATTGTCACTTAACTTGTGCAGTTTTCTTAAAACACAAATAGCATTGCAAGCTGTTCTTAACAAAGGACTAAAAAATTAGACAATGTGTAGCACTTTTTTCTCTATGTTGTCATTTAAAAAAAAAATGTTGCAAGTCTCATGAGGCCGTGCAATTTTTCTATAAAAGTTGAGCTTAAAATTTCATATGTTCTGATGAAAACCCCTATGAAGATGGATATTAAGCAAGTTTTGATTCTTTTAAAGATAAAATTGCCATCTTGGATTTCATTGTTGGAAATCTAAATCCTCTTCTAAACGATTTATAAACATACAAGTTGCTTTCCTGCGTAGTAATTCTTATCAGCACTCCCACGAAAGATGAAAATTTTTCAACTAGCAGCTCATTAAGGTTTCGATTTGCGTGTGATTGCGACATTACAGATTGCACAGCCTATGTTCAGACAACAGACTTCGTGTGGGCAGAACAGGTGAAACACCTGTAAATGTTTCTGCACTGCTTGTAGTCGAAATGTTAACCTTGATTTGGGTTTCTTACCTTGTGTTCGAAAGAAACCCACAACTTTCGTTTTTACGTTACCCCCTCCTCCGCTGTGAAAAATAAAAGATCGTATTCTATTGACAAATTTATTTGGAAACTTAATACATTTTATTTCGCTGCAATTTTTTTTCTTGCTTACTTATCATTATAGCTTGTAAGAATGTTTGTTATTTATACCTGTTCGACTGACGCTAACTACAAACAACAGTTTCGATCAGTTTGTTGAATGTAAAAGAAAAGTTAATAAAATTCATCGTTGCAACGTTTTCTTCTTAATTCATCATTTGAGGAATGAAAAGCAAGACAGTTTTAAGTAACATATATTCTGCAAAATTATGAAATTTTTTTTCTTTTGTTTTGAATTATCTTGTTCGCATGATTTATCTTAGGATTGTAGTTTTAAATGATTGAATATTTTTAACTTCCTCTATTAAACTGATGAACAGTTGCAATTGTATGAGTATATTAAAATTATTTTTCATATTTTTAATGATGTTAATGAATTAAGTTAGTCAGCTTAAATTTCAACGCAATTAGAGTTAATCTATTTTTAAATTGAAGACTGCTGTCATTTTGAGAACGTATATTTGTCATTACTATTTTAATTCAATAGCGACACTTATTTTCGAAGTGACATAACAGATAGAGAATAATAAACAGTCATAAAAGCGAAAAACATTAATTATACAATGTTTTGTAACTGATTTAAAATGAATCGTGTCGTCCTAACTTGTGTTGCATGTGATTTACATTTTTTGTCATGTTTTTAAAAATTTAGCTACGAACTTCTCGTAATGATTTTGTTCTCAATCTTAATATTCTTGCTAAATATCCTTTTGAAATTGCATTTAATTTTTCTTACTTAATAAAAAAATTTTGTAAATTTTTCTGTTGCCTGCAACACTATTTTAGGTAAGTTAGAATCTTAATTTTAAGCACGATATGAATATCATTGTGTCAGTTTTTTATTTTTTTCTAGATAAAAGCTTAACATCACTTATTTTGTGGAAGAATTCCTTGTTTGGAATCGTGTTTATCTGTGTTGTAGATAAAAATGTTTCGTGAGAAAATTTATTTTCTCCATAAAATTCGTGAGATAAAAGTAGGACAAAGCTCTATTGAATCTTGGAAATTTCGGTATAAATTGTAAGTAAAACAGAGTTTTTGTTTCTTAGCTGCAACAGAATATGCTAATTCGCGTGTTTTGATTTTTTGTTCTAGATACGGAGTTAAAAAGAAATATAATTTTTGTTTTCTTTTTAGAAAAAAAATATTTAAATTTTGACCTAGGTTTGGTTTTACTTTTGACCTTTCATTTTATTTGCGATTGGGATTTTTTTTAATTAATGCTTGTACAATTACACTTTGTTTAGAAATGTTTAACCTACGAGGTTGAACTAGATCACCTGGCCGTCGTTATTCCATTAATTGCATATGCTTTCTGGTGGTTATTGCTAATGCTAACAATGCGTTTTTCGTTAGTTTTCTTGATCTGGCTTAAAAGTGGTTTGTTAACGAACCAATTGATGAATTGATGCAGGATTGAAGTAGTTAAAAAAATATCAGAAGGATAACTTAACGTGTTAAGAAAGTGTTAAATTATGGTATTGATACTTATGATACCAGGGGTCTCTCCAGACATTTTGTGAAAGGTCCGTTTTTTGTAAAATTGTAAAAAAATTACTCGTAATTTGTGAATATAAAATAAACGATAAGTCACATTCTTTCAACCAGGGTCCTGTTTTTATGAATTTGTGCAAATAGAGTCCGGTTATTGCAAAAAAATTTTCAAGGAGTTTTTGAATTGTAAAGAGATACGAAATTATGCTCAGCACTGTAAAATTATAATAGAAAAAAATTAAATTTTCTAAAATAAACAGCAATTGCTGCTTCTAAATTAGAGATGCAACATGCAAATATTTGGTATTTAGCCTATACTGCTGAACGCAGAATATTCATTTCGTACGAATAATGGAAGAAGCGTCTGCCGAAGACAAAACTTACTTCGTTTACATCCATCTTTCTTGTTTTCTGCCCTGGGAAGGGTTTATTCGATTAACAAAATAATAATGAAGGTAAACAAATTTGTGAAGGGTCCGATTAAAAGAAAAATCATTTTGTGAAGGGTCCGTTTTTAAATTAAAATATTTTGTGAAGGGTTCGTTTTTATGAAAAGATATTTTGTGAAGGGTCCGTTAACGGACCCAAATTTCTTCTAAACAGACCCCTGGATACATAGGCGTAACGTTTTTAGTATGTTATATGATTGTTATGAACTAGTGGTTAGTAACATTGTAATAAACGAAACAAACAGTAGATCTTAAAGTGCAGAAATCTGCCTGATCAACTTGCCAAAAGTTTCTATTATTATTTTTCATTAGTCTCCGAAAGGATGAGTCTTAAAATGTAAACCTTGACCGGAAAGGATATACCTCCTCACCCTTAAATAATAAATTGAAGACCGACAAGATTTTTAAAAGAATACATTTTAAAGTTTTCATTTTTAGATGACTCAAAAAGCCTTTGCACACCATATTAATTCATAATTTAATTTTTTCCCTGAATGCACGAGAAATTTCTTGCTGACCAAGGTGTGTCACCCTGTGGCCAAACACACCTTATTATATTTATCACTCCTGATTTTTATTAATGTTAAAAGAGGTCATTGCTCAAAGAAAACTATAAAATAAAAAGGATCGTTAGCCGTCAATGAGTTGATTTGTTATTTTTATCGATACGAAAGGTGAAGATTGACATTAATTTCCAAAGTGTCGCGATTGTGATCTTTTCGGAGTTAAATTAGGTTATATGACCGAATTTAATTTGTCATCTGCGGCTCAGCTGGACAGACTCCTATCATATTCCTTTTGATTTATGAAGAATAACATAAATTATGCATTTTGCTCTGCGGAAAGTTTTATGCAGTAATAATTAACTGCTGGTTAATGCCCTTTCCTTCTATTTTGTTTTATTTTTAGATAGTCATGAATAGTTGTGGCATATTTTAAGTGCTAAGATTAATTCGGTACTATCGTTCAAGTTTTCTAGATTTAATAGTTTTGTTGTAGTTTGTTTCCGGAAATTGTCAATTGTCTTGTTCTTCCATTTACGAGTAGAAAATAATATATTTTTTTTCTTTGGGAAATTATGAACAAATTTTGATTTGAAGCGGTTTTCTTGTTTTAAATGGAATTAGCCGACTAGAGTCTTGTACTGACCGTTTTCGTTTATTAATGAAATGCATTGATAAACGCAAAATAAAAATAAAACAATTATAGCCGCAAGATAACAATGTATTAACAACCGCAGTATTAAAATTATTTATAACCGCAAAACGTAATTGTTAGGTGCAACTTAAAATAAAACGTTTGAATCGTGGTGACGGGAAATTTAATTCTTATATTGCCAACTAATTATATCAAACAAAGAAAATTGCAATAAATTTTTTTTATTTGTAAAGATTTTTTTTAATTGTGTTCCTCCCCACTAGACCTGAAAATATAAATTTTTGGCTAATAGCCATTGGCCGTTAGACTAATAACTTAGTTGCTACTTTTTCCTCGAACCTAATGAGTCGGTGATAGATATTTCGTTTAATAGACCCTTTTTGCAAAGTATTTTTTTGCTCTGATAAAATTATATTTTTTAAAAAACTAATTCATATTAAAAATAATCTACAGCTATAAAAAAGATAATTCAGCATTAAAAATAATTTAAATTTGTGACAAAGTTAGTTAAGAAAGTAGCAAAAATTTGTTAAGAATTAAAATTTAGATAAGAAATTAAGTTTTTGTAAAATTAATTTAAAAATTTAATATTTGAGCAGCAAAAATACATTGAATGTAGACGTTTCAACTTTGAAATATGTGAATTGTTTAAGAACTCTCCTTCTACATGAATCTTTCCATCACAAATTAATGGATTTTGGAGAATGAAAATTTTGAATGAAAACAGACATTTTAATGAAAATTCTGTTTTTTTTTTTTTTCCAGAATCTTTCTGCATTGATGTATTTTTATTGTTAAACAAACAAAAAAAAAAAAAAAAAATGCTGGAAAAATTGGCCGGTTTAAGTCACCACTTTTTTTTTGTTGATGTTTATTTTCAGATATATCCCTCACTGAATATGCATTAGCATTTAGAAAAATCTCTCACATGATATGAATTTCTACTTCTCTTGTCTGAATGAGCGTTGCTATTTATTTAGTTAAGACTTTTAAGAATAATCATTAACGATTCACAATCCCGAGATAACCTAAGAATCTTTTATCTTTTGTTTTGTTTCATATATGCATAGTTTATAGCACTGTTTAATTTCGGTCGCCTTAGTTTAACGCAGATTGCTGTACCTAGCTTTTGTGCTAGTGCAGTAGGGTTTTAATTTGTCCGAATTGATTGGTATAATCCAATAGGCTAATAGGTTTAGGCTAATTTTTAATTTAACATATGTTTATCAAAATTTCCTTAGCAATTTTCCCTCCTTTTATTTGTAAGTTCAAAAAATTATTGAAGAATTTTTATTAATCGCACTTAACTATTTAATACTAAATTACAAGCATAAAAAAATTGATTTTATCATTGCCGTCAGTATCTTAAGCACAAACATTATACAAGTTTTTTTACACAAGGTAGTTCTCTTCCTAAAATATTTTATAACATTCATAAAAACGCAGCCAAGAATGACGTATAAAATTCATTACATATCATTCAACTTTGACATATAATAAAATTCATTATTTTTTAATAATTAGTTTTCAATAATTTAAGCGTAGATGCATATAAAATTCATTAATTGAAGTCAGTTTGAAATGCTAAAAGTGACATATTGTTTCTGGATCTACGTATAGGTTAAGCCCTTTCAGTAATTTTTACAAGGAGGCACAAGGCCTCACTTTCTGCCACATTTTAAACTTCGTTTTCTTAAATTAAGACATAAAAGATAAAGAGGGGAAAATAATTCCTCACATTCTCCGTTATTAAAGCTTGTAACAGGCGTTAGGGAATTCAAGGCCGTCACCATTGACACAGATCCTTTCTTGCTTCCTGTCATCGGGAGGTCACGAAGCGTTATTTATTTCGTAAAAATTAAGCATACAATATGATTATTAACTCTAATGCCTGCTCGGAAATTTCTTTCTGCTAGTTTCCATATTTTGTTGTAATTCTATACATTTTAATAAGGAAATAAATTCTACGTGGATGTGTATTACAGAAAGATGGAGCAGCCTGATGGTGCAATGAATTTATAAATTCATTTTTTTCCCCTACCTTGATATCCTTTTGATTTTTGAGAAATTTGTCCATTTTTTTCAAGACTAAGTTGTCTTTACCGATTAATATCTACCAATTTTTATTCTTTCCGAGGATGAATATCCCGAGTGGTTGTGAAAGTGGAATATTATCCTTTCACTACTATTATATATTTCCTTTATCTATACAACTACACATATCCTTTATGTACACCACTATATATATATCTTTCACTACCACTATAATATTTGTATGGATACAAATGTAGGTCAAAATAATTAATTTGCCAGGGCTTAAATATACTGTTATTTAAATAACTGGCATTTACATATATGATTGATTTGTTTGTAGTGGTGATCAAAATCATTTTAAATTTAATCATTGAAATCATTTCAATAATTAAAATGAAATTTATTGACTTTATTATTACCACATAAAAGTGAAAGACTACGGAAATTCCTTAGTAGTAGTTGCCAGCTCTGCTGATTCTACTCTTAAAAACAGGACAACTCGAATGTCCAATTGTATAAAGGTGTTGAATTCTATTAAACGTTCTCTATCAATAAAAAATATTAACGTCACCAATTAGACATTTAATTTAAATTTAGATTGTGATATAATCGTGAATATCGATCATTAATGTATTTTAAAAGAACTTTAAATGTAATAGCCAGAAAGATAGCTAAAGATGCGGAATGCATTTTCTTAAATATATTTGTCTAAAGGGCAAAAATCTGGAAATTTCGCTATTTGCCGCCATTGGCCAGTTGTAGCACTTTAAATAGTGGTCCCTCTTTCAAAAGCTGAAAATTTTAAATGATTAAAATTTATTCTTTATATTAGTAATCTAAGGCATTTTTTTATGCATTTCTCAAAATTCTGACATTACAAGGTTCGTATTTAAAAAAGAAGAATAAGTTTAAGAAACAAGCGAGAAATAAAGAACTTTCTGAACATTATGAACATCTGGACTATTTTTAATAGTTCCACTTTTATTAAAAAAAATATTAACAAAATGTACAATGGGTGCAATTTCGACGAAAAAATTTGATCAAGTGGCGATTAGCAGAAAATTTTTTTAATCGCCATTTGTGCTTAGTTAGTCGCGTGTGTTAATTTTGTCCTATATCTTTGTCGATTTTCTTCATGAACTATATCCCTTTTTCAAACGTACATCTCGAGTAATGTCCATTTAAGGGTTTGAGCTATGTTAATTTTCTTCAACACTCATTTTGAGTTGTGTCCAAAATATAAATTTCACTGACGATATAATATGTCAATCGTCGTAATCGTCGATGCTTCTGCAAGTTTCTAAATGGGTTGTTTTTAAATCTCAGTTTCTGCGATGTTTAAATTTAATTTTGCGATCTTTTATTTTTTCCATGTTTTGTAGAAGAAAAAAATTAGTTTCCAAATACTGTTAACTCAAAGCGCAAGTAGAATTGTAGTAGAATAATTCTATTGATATTTCTTTATTATTCTAGTCGTTAATTTGCTTGAAATCATCTAAAATATATTCTTTCAACTCTGTTCTCCGTGTATGTGTTTTAAATTATCGATTCTTTTAATTTTTTTTAAAGTAGAAAATTAAAATTATTTTCAATAGTAAAGTTTTCTTTGTGGTCATTGCATTTACCGTATCTAGAAAAGTTTTTTTAGATTTTTTCCCTCTTTATTTCAACTTTATATTTCCTGCTGTGAGCTGTTTTCAATTATGACCGTTTCTCGCCATGTCTAAATTTATCCCATCGGGATTTTTCCTGAAACAAGCGACTTTCTCGTCACCGATGCGCGAATTTTTTTCCCATTGCTTCGTTTTTGACTGAAAAAAAAAAAATAAAAAAGAAACTAGTTTACTAGTTGAAAAGGGTTCGTGAATCATAAAACATATTTCTGGTGTTATTATTTCATTCTTTTATCAACCTGGAAGCGGCATTTTGCGATGAGAACAAGAAAGTTCAAGTCAGTTCCGTTACTTAACCCAATTATTGTTTTCCTTTTCTAACACTTAATTTGGCGAAGTTCAAGAGTTCATTTCCATTAATAGTTGCGGCACAGAAATCGTCTCCATTTAATTATTTATGTCGTCTTGCGCTCAATGACAGTGAAATTCTAGATGACTACTATTTTTAGGGGAAAAAACGAACAAGAATTTATTTAAAAAATAATGGCGCAAAAAGTATTTTGTTTAAAGGCCCAGGAATACCTCGAACGGTTTTTAATCGTTGAATTTATCTGGTAGTGGCCTTAAAGACTTACAAAACATAGTGTTGCTGGCAAAAATATCCGACCCTCCGAATTTTAAAATGCATTATGCAGTAATGAATGCAGAATATCTTTCTTGGTAAACTAGATCTGTTAACCGCACAGCTTGTTTGAAACGTTTCATTCTCGGAGTTTTGACTCAATACCACTGGTAAATAAATGTAAAGTCACGAGTAGTGGAAAAGATCTACGAAAATGAATCTCGTTTGAGTTTGAAATGGTCTTTGAGTTTAATCGCAGATTTCAAATTTTCAATGTCGTATAAACAAGAATCTATATTTATAGCATGCTCTATAACATTAATTTCAAAGTAGTGACTTTAATTATTCGAGTTGCAATCTATAATCATTACAAATAGGTACTGCTCTATATCCAAATAACAGAAGTTTATTGTTATAGATCGCGCTCAGTAGCTAGTGTTATATTTACCCCTGGAATAACATGGCTGTGCAAAAAGTGGACGATTGCTGCTGGCATTTACCCTACGATTTAAATAATGACAGTTTGTGTATACGCCAATTTTGTTCATTATCATTATGCGTTGTCTCAGAGGAAGGAGCTCTGCTTTCCAATGAGTTCACCCGGGTTCGAATCCCAGTTATGATTGGTTGATACGAATTCTGCACCTGGCACGTACTGACCACAGTGTTGCCGTAAAGTATCCTCAGTGGTAGACGGATCCTGGGTTAGAGTCCCCTTCCCGTCAGGCTAATGGTAGGAGGTTTTCATGGTATTCCTCTCAATCTATCGCAAATGCGGGTTAGTTTCATCAAAAAGTTCTCCACGAAAGCAAATTTCTCCCAATACTTGATCCATGACTTCCCTTTTCTTCTAGATTAGGTTCAAAATTACATGACATGATTACAAAATTACATGAACATTAGCAGTCGCTCGCGCGCGTGTGTATATATATATATCTTCAACAGCCGCCAAAAGCTCATTATTGAAGATTCAATGCAGCGTTTCCAAACCATCTTAAATATATGAACTAGTGTTTTTGATGAGCATTTAGCATGACTTAGAATTAAAACATCGCAATTTGAAGCAGAACCTAAGAAATGTAAAAAAAACCTTAAAATCGTTCTTCACATCGATAGTTATTTTAAATTTTGTTTATTATTTATTTTTTCTAAATTTTTTGATTTCATTTCCTCATTTTCGACCACTGAAGCTTTTCCTTAGTTTTTTTGGCGGCTCCTCCAAAAGTTGCCATAACAATAAATTATATATATATTTAAAAAAAATATGTTATTCCATTTTGATTGATGTATTATTAATTAAACTTCCTTGTGTATGAGTTTTTTTGCTCGATTGCCGAATAAAAATACAAAAACCTATCAAAAATGTTAAAAAAAAAAGTTTCACCTTCTACTTTGGCGACACCGGAAATAGGAAATAAAATGTGGCTTTTTCGGCAACCGAATTGTTTGTTCTTCGTCCATTGACACCGTACAGGTGAAAAAAATTGATCAAAAAATGTGAATCTTGTATTTTATTTTATTATTTTATGCATACTTGATTGATTTATTTTCTTTGCTCCTTGCCGAATTCTCATTTGCAAAACCAAGCATAAAAATGCAACTTTTGATGAACAGTGAAAATAGCATTGTGCGATTTTTTTAAAATTTAATTTGCTTTGACTGTAAGAGTAAATATCAAAGAAAGATTGAATAGGAAGTGAGAGTTGAGGAAGATGGAAATTAGATGTTTTGTATGATATGAATTGTTTTATTTTTATATAATTTCTTTTATATAAAATAAATAATTCTAAGAAACTGAAACGGTAAGATATTACCTGACTATAAACTTCATTCGCTTCAAAAATATATAAATAGGAAATAACAGTCGGCATGTTTCAAGTGCTCAAAATCAGGCGCCTATTCTCAAGACTTGCCAGACGTGAATGAGAAGAAAAAAAATTGACTTGGAATATGATGCGAAAAGTTGCATATTAAAAGTTTTCGTTTTATATTTCAAATCACTTTTGTTTCTTATTCACGTCTGGCAAGTCTTGAAAATGGACGCCTGTTCTTGAATGCTTGAAACATTTCTACTGTTACTTTCTATTTGTATATTTTTGAAGTTTTTAATCAGGTAATTTCACATATATTTCAAGTTTTTTTAAAATTATTTTTAATCCTTGTATATTATAAGAAAATATACTGCTTTTTCTATAAATTGAATTGGTGATACACTGTAGATTCCGTATTGACAGCTTTTAATAAACTCGCTTTTCTAAAAAATGGAGCACTATAAAGGAAGGACGCAATTAAGATGAACTTTTTAACGAATGCAAATTACAGTGTGTTGTGTATATGAATAAAATTTTTGAATCATTAAGCATACGTGGCAGCCTTAGTAACACCCTCTTAATCGCTGCTGGAACAGGTAAATTGAGGTTTGTTGTTGGATGGCACCTGGAAAGTCATGAAAAATCATGGAAAGTCACGGATTTCGGTATTGAACAAAATTTTTCATGATTTTAACCATTTAAAAAAATAATGGGAAGTCATAGATTTAGGTTGCCGAAAAATCTAATTTTTAAAATGGAATTTACCCTCCGGAATATCTGAATTGGTAACAAAATCCCCATGCATAGTCATATTTTATTAAAATATGAAATGTTTTAATCCTGTTCTTTAAAAATTATGGTGTTCTTTCACAAAATGAAAGAACGAATTATCTTTTTAACTTCCGTGATTTCAGAATATTTTTATCTATTTATTATTTATTTTTTCTATTTTATCAATTTAAAATTCTAGCTTAGGCTTTTTATATTACAATTTTATGAAAAAATTAAAACAGGTTTAAATAACTACATGTATCTGACTGTGTTTAGCTATTTGCTTTTGTATTTTTTTATAGCTATTTTATTGCTTTAACTCTTTTTTTACTCTGTTTTTTTTTAAGTTTAAAATAAAAAAATATGAAGATGCAGAGTGTAACAGTTTTGGTTATACCTCTCATTTCAATTAATGTTATTATAATGCTTTTTTAAATTTATTGATGTGTTTTTGTCGGAGGAAATAGTAACTTCGGTCAGTCATGAAAAATTCTTGGAATCATTAATGAAAAGTCATGGATTTGAAAATCTAAAATGTAGCAGATATCCTGTCTATGGTTATCAGATTATAGTAAACGTTAGGTGAGATGTAACCATGCCTGATAGACGATAGAGCAACGTTTTAAAACTTTACAGAGTTTGACCATTTTGCCCACATAGATCTGATGGACAGTTAGCCTCACTTTGTCCACTGCTACAGGTATATTAGTGTATGCTTCTTCAACGCTTTCAGCTCTGTGAGCTGTGTGCAAAAATTCTTTTAAACGGGATCCCAATGACTCCTATCCCAATACCATCCACCCCTAAACCAAAACCATCGATTCTTGTGCATGCATGCTGTGATCGAAGCATACTGTGCAGATTGGCAACAAATGATTGTTTTTTCAGATGAATTCCGCTTTAATTTGTATACAATGATGGATTTATTAGTATTAGGCGTATATGTCCGTGGGGGTTATATTTTTGAACATCATAGTAGAACACCCAGAATTATGAGCTGGGGTACGATTGTGTTTTATTGACGATCTCTGCTGCCACTAATCGTGGGTAATCTTAACAACAACAGGTACACCAGTGACGTCCGTATATCACGTCTCTCAAGTTCCTTTTCTATGTTCTTGGAGTTATTTTTCAATAGGATAATGTCCACCCACATGATGCAAGGAATGAACTATAAGACTTTTTTTCAGAAAAATACATTTAGCTTCTTTAGCATGCTCATTCAGTGGGTAAATCGCCTATTGAACATGTGTGCGATTTCATTGATCGATGTCTCTTTCTCGTGATTCTTGTTCTGTAGCTTTGATAGGTAGGCATACAAATAGTAGACCTACTAATTTGGAACACTTAATATTGTCCTTTTTTGGTTATGTAATTTTTTTTGTATTAATGTAAGTCGTTTATTTGTTAAATTTTATTTAATTTTGCTGATTCTTTATGATGCTGCAGTTTTTACAAACAAGTTAAGAGTCTTATCAAAAATGAATATAAAATGTATATGCGTTGGGGTATTTATTTAAGCGATAGAACCGCAAAATGCATATCATTGTTGTAAAAAAAACAATAATAATAATAATAAGCGCTAACATCAAAACCTGTTTAAATGCTAGAGGAAAAGGGAAGATGATAAAAGTAAATTAGCTTTAAAATTCCTTCAAATTTAAACTGATAATCAAACAAGCTTTAATATTTTGTACACCTGCCTTCAGTAATTTGCTAGATTTCGATGGTATTATTATTATTATTTTCGGTTCTCTTTTAAATAATTTAGGACCCTCAAGAATTTAGTCTCTTAAAAATAAACTTGGAAAAAATATGTGCGAAATTCATAGGATATGTTTCTAAAAAAGAAGATAATTAGAAGGCACTGTTGCTAACTTGTAAAAATTGAATGCATGGCTTGTTTGCAGTATTTTTTTAAAGTATAAACTTTAAAAAAAAATTAAATTAATTTTAACATTTTCTTAAATTAATACATAGTTTGTTGCTAAAAATTTTGTAACTTCTTTGATGAAGCTGATTCTTGTTTGCGTACAATTTGATGAGTTTTGTAGCACTTGTGCTTTATGATCTTGTGTCATACTTTTTTTCGGATCAAGTGCTCTAAAAAATCATTCAGAATTCAAAAGCAGTAAACCCGATATTATGTTTAAGGAAACAAGTATATGTATTTTTAAAACTTGAAATGAATGGAAAGTTATTGCCTCCTGCTTTTTAATAAAGAATCATTTTGGGCTATTGATAAGGCGTGATTTTGAACAAAAGAGTGGATAAATGGAGCTCAATTCTTTTTCATAACATTTCATTAATTTTCAGAGGGGGAAAAAAAACACTTTTCAGTTCTAAGAAGAATCTGGTCGATCTATTGTTAAATTTACAGTGAAGCTTAAGTTGTATAGTCTTTTTAAACAATTAGAACAATTGGACACATAGCAAGGCGTATAAAATTGAATCTAGAATATGGATTTTATTCTAGTGAACTGACTCATGTGATTATAATCATATTGTTAAGGAATGAAAACTTATATTATCTATAGGTTTGAGTAAGCGAAATTTTAATAACATTCAATTAACCCTTTGATGCAGAATTTTTACTTTGCAAATTTTTCATAATTTTTTCATTATTTTGTATTAATTTAGATCAAAATAAGTAAAAAATATTATATTTAGTGTTTAATAATTTATGGGTAAGAAATTATAGCTTGAAACACCGGAGGCTTTTTCTGCGTTAAAGGTAAAATCATAATATGACTCACAATAATTTTTCAAATTTGCACTTATGAGCAGTTATTTAGATCTAAGACAGTGTTTCCCAAATTTATGACTTTGGTGTACCCTTTCTATACTTTTCGTAACGCTGTGTACCACTAATAAAAGAATGAATGCATTTTTAACTATAAAAAAATTGCACAAAAGTTAAAAATCACAACCGGCTGTTGACTCCACTAATTATTAACTGTTCACTCTGCACAAAAAATAGCCAGTAGAAAACTACGTAATCATAAATTTTCATGGCTAGCTTTGTTTTTTTTTTTTAAATGAAATTTTTTGAAATTTTCGTTTGTGGCAAGATATTTCACATAAGAGCGCTTACCCCCGCTAAACTGTTCCCATACCCCTGGGGGTACCCGTACCACACTTTGGTAAACACTGATCTAAGAGAATAATGATTTATTCATCATTGAAATTTCTTTAATTTACTAAATAAGTTATAAAGTTTTGAATATGAGTGAAAAAGAATTCAAATTACTTTTTTTCGATTTTACATTTTAGTAAAAATGTAATTCTGGTAATCTAACAGTTTTTTTTAAGTAACCGTCAGATTGCTTTTTAGAATTAAAAAATACCAATATATACCAGTATATGTATCTATATACCAATGTATGTATCTATATTTGCTTTTAATTAAAATGTCAGAAATATATAGTATATAAAGGGGACATTCGGCGTGTCCCAATCTGCGTCGAAGAATAAAAAATATTTCTAGGTACATTGCAAATAATCAGATTTTGAAAACGCATTCTAAAATTTATATCCCTTGTTTTTTTTTTTTTTTTTTTTTTTTCTTCAAATTATAACTTTTATTATTTTTTCTAGTCTTTGAACGATTAGTTAGTTAAGAGGAACAATGATTTGAGCTTTATTTATCGAGGATTGAAGAAACATAAAAGCATATAAATAAAGCGTTCTTTTTAATTGTTTAAGTAAGTTTTTTTTCTTCCTTTTCAATATTTTTTACACAAGAAAAATATTTCCTTTCGCTACATCTCCTGCAAACATTATTCTCCTTATAACTTTTTGTGACATTATTCTCCTTTTTTGTTCCTTTATTTAAAAACAAATGACTAATGCATAGATAAATAAGATATACTATAATCTTTGTGTACGGACTAGTCATGCTTTGTATGATGTTTAAGTTAACTTAAGGTACAAAATTATAGTTTTCATGGTAAGTGAACAAGAGGTTTGACATTTTCCTTTTCGTTTGGTTTGGAGTATCCTTCCAGTGATTTAGAACGTATAATTTCGATTTTATTTTTTCCTTCTTTCAACACTTCCCTGCATGCTTTGTTAAACTGCTGTAAAAATTTTCGAAATTAAGAGCCTTTTTTTGTTGTTACTATATATCACACTTCTTAAGAAGTTTAGATTTCTTTAATGAGAACCTTATTCCTATTTATACTTGTTTATTTATTGAACCATGTAATTTTGCACAATTGATTACAAGGTGCGAATGTGGTAGGAGATAATTCTTCCTAATACTTATTTCTACTGAAGTGACACCAAGATTTACATGGTCATTGGCCGGATTAGTAGTGGTATTATTCTTTTTTTTTAAAGCCGAAAAGTGATATGAACTATTTCGATCGTCTATATCAGTGGTTGCCAATTTTTTTCGACTACGGAACCCTATATTGAAGTGCAATTGAAATAACTCTAAGTGCCTCATGGTAGATTTCGCGAAAAGTGACTCGGCAACTGTTTTCTTTCGATTTCTAATGCAATTAAGGCTACAAGAGAGTTTCAAAAAAATTGATAAGGCAAAATTTAATTTTGGAAAAAAAAGAAAAAGATAATTTACGAAAATACCGAGTATATAAGCATCTCAATTTTGAATTTTTTTGTAGCTTGCGTTGATTTTTCTAATACACGCAGTAAATCATGGTGCGTAGCGTTTAAAAAAAGTGCTTAAAGGTGTTTATTTTCGATTTTCGTTTTTTAAAAGCTCTTATAGGTGCTTTTTTCATGGGGTGTTTTTAAAAAGTGTTTAATTTTCCCTTTTCGAAAATGAGATTTTTTTTCTCTTTTCGATGTCTATTTTTGCTGCGTATTGTGCAGAAGCTTGGTTTTCACGTTGTTCTATTCAACGTTTTTCACAATTCATTCAACCACAATCCATTTTGGCGTGCTCTCAGTTCGTAACGTATGATAGCGCCAATCATGTTACATGTTTGATAAAATACTTGGGAGTGTGACTACTGAGCTGGGTTTGGTGAGACTCTTGCACTCTCATCTGCAACTCTGCTGCATATTGCAAGATATTCTGAATTCCATGCTTCATTTTCCACCTTCTGAAAGTCGAACCGAAAAATCTCTATTTTTATGGTGGCTAATCTAATCAAGAAAAGAGTTCTTTGTCAGAATTTATCATGACCATGTGAATTCTTTGAAAATAATTTTGCATTTTGTTAATGTATATAGTTCTTAAAAATATTTTTTGAGTGCCTAAAAAGTACTTTAAAAGGGCTTATTTTTGTTGAGATTTGGCTACGCACCCTGTAAATGATCAGCCTTCTTATGGCGGTACCCTAATTTTATAAACAAAGTATTTAAAACAATTGTGAACGTACAAACCTCTAAAAAGATTCCTCATTTTGAAAAACTGAAACTTTTTCATTATTTTATTATTAAAATCTTAAATTAGGTTTTATCTCCGACAGTTGAATTTGCAGTCCAGAACTAGTCTAGATATGAATTTCTTTTTGGTGTAGGTACAGAATCTGAAAATAATTGAAATAAGTCAAATTATGGTTTTCGTTGAAATGAAAACTAAAAACTTTGAAAATGATTATTGGGAAAGTATAAATCTTTATTAATGAATTCATAAATTTTATATTGATTTAAAAAGTGCGATAGGAAACACATAGGATTTTTTTTTATCTATGCATGTCTTTTTTTTTCCTAAATAAATTCAATACGTTTAAAATGAAAAAAAAAGAATTGCCATTTATTTTTTAATGGCATTTTATATTGAACAATTTTGTAAAGGCAGTCGAAATATTAAATATATAATGGATAATTAATTGGTTTAAATATAATAACAGGTATCGAAAATTTTGAAAATAACTGTTTTACAATAGTCCCTCACTTCTTGAAATCTTCCACTGAACCCTAGGGTTCCGCGGAACACCATTTAGGAACCGCTGATCTAAATAACGTAAACTAAAATGGGTTTTTCATTTACCTGTCTATGAACAGTTGGATAATATTTTGTAATAAAATTCACTTGCTGTTTAATTCACACTAGTTAATTTTTTTTGCAGAGCTCAGATATAATACTTATTATGAAAAAGGGCATTTTGGAATTTCCTTTTTACTGTTCCCTGAAATCAGTTCTTTTTCATTAAAATCTGTATTATTTATTTATTTACTATATTATAAAATATTTCATTAAATTCTATATTAGGGATATTATGAGCTATTTAATCGACTAAATTGGGTTTGGGCGATTCGACGTCAGAAGGAAAATTTATTAGAAATTATAATTTTACACAGATTCTTTTTTATGAATATGAAGGAATTTATTTTTGTGAATTCGTATTTGTTTTTAAGATATTTCAGGCATAGATATCTATAGTTACAGAATGTTTATTTGTTTATTATTATTTTACAAATATACTAAATATTTTCATGCGTCCACGGCAAGACAAAACGGTGGAACTGCTCTTAAAATGAAAAAAAGAGATCTTCGTTTTTCTGTCACTTAAGATTTGATACAAATTTAGTTACACTTTCAAGTGTGATGTCATCCAAATATTAAATTTATGTGATTCAAGTTTAGTCAAATTTGCGTGTACTACTCCCAATTTTCATATTTTTTTTAAAAAAAAAAATTCTATGTAACATATTTTATTCTTTTCTTTGTTAACATAACTTATAATAGTTTTAGATTAAAAAAAATTACTCCGTAATCTACTTTTCGGTACTATTTTTTGAAATTTTAATGAAATTTAAAAAAAAAAAATTACAATGAAAAGTACTATTTATAAATATTGCGTACTATAATATATACTCTTAATTAAAAAAAAGACATTTTGAATTATTTTTAGTTATGTGACCTAAAATTATTTTAGTTTTCAAAAATCTAGTTCTTTTGAAAAGGTTTGCTTAACTATATATTTATTTCAGAAAAACAGTCTTGTGTATTAGTACAGTTCAAATAATTTTAAAATACGATCATGTTTTTTATGGATCGATATACATTTTGGAACATATGTGGCCCTTACATATCAATCGAATTCGTATTCTTATGTTATAGAGAGGTAGGAAAAAGTAAGTTTTTTTCCCTTCTTTTTCTCCCTCACTCTTGTAGGTATAGTGCACGCAATAAAAAGCGGACCACCCTGAATAACTTTTAATCTAATGATCGGCTTTTTATATTCTAAGACTCAATCTTAATGGTTCGAAGAGATGACTTCAAATATGCTAAATATTTAGTGCAGACAATGTTTTAAATAGCGAAATAAACACACAAAAACATGCTTTCTCTGAATAAACATACCTTTATTTCGACAGATTCAGTTTTCTGACCCGCAAAATAGAGGGAGTAGCCACAATCTGGAAAATATGGTCCTAATAGTTTGGCCAGTTTGAGCAGTGCAAAGTTTTGACCTCTTTATGTTAATTTTACTTATTGCATTTTCACCATATTTCGAGAACTTTTTAAACGAATTGAAACAATTTTGCACACACTTATAAAATTCGATTATCTTTTGGTTGATATCATTGCAAAAAATAAATTTTAGTAAATATTTATTATTTTTTATTATTTTATTTAATGATAGTCGAAATTTTTTTGAATTATAGGGTATACAATTTTATACATCATTTTGAAGTATCTAATTTTACATGACAAAATACAAATTTTAAGCGAAATTTGTTGAGGAGCTCCTGAGAAATCAAATTTTATAAAAAGTCGTATATTTAAAACTCGATTTCTCAGTAACTATTCAAACGATTTTGCCCAAATTTTGTCATCAAACTGCATCTAAATTATGTAAATTCTTTTTTTATTTATTTTTAGATATATTATATTTATTATTTACAAAATTTGAAAATAACGAATTAATGCAAATATTTTGATTAGTTCTACTAATTACGTTATGCTGCAACGTTGAAATCTTAGTTACTTTAAAATCTGTTCAGATTTTCATTTTTGAATTCTTGGAAATAAAGTTTATTTGTAAACATTTTTTCTGTATTTTATATCACTCTTATTTTCCAATCGTTACAGTTTCCGTTTCTATTGTCCAACCCCATCGAGTATTATATCTTTATTACCCCAATCGAAAGAGAATATTCCGTTTATTCCATTGTTTTGCTTGTTCTTTAACCATAATTTGTCTGTTCTGAAAGTTCAGGGGTAGAGACGGAAACCGGTCTGTGTTTCCTGGCGTTCGCTAGACCAAAACATATTCAATATTCATATGTTCTTTAGCATGGTCAAGGTAGACTGGCCACCATTTTCCTCTCACAACTTTAGATTGGAAAATGATTTCGCTGGTAATATGTTATTATCTTTTCAACACGCTATCCTCTTCAAATGTGGGGCCCTTATAAGGGATTCTTTTTTTACTTTATTTTATTTTTAAATATATTCTGAAAATGGTTCCTCCCCCCTTTGTTCCCACGTTCAAAATGTCGGCAGCAATTATCGAAATAATTCTCCTGCATCTTGTTTTAAGCTGTCGTGTAGAAGTGTTATCTCGTCACCGTATTTCTCTTTTATTCGACTTATATGTTTATCTGGGTCATCTTAAGGTTTTTTCGTTTATTTCTTTCTACCCGACTGGAATTTCTTGATTATTAAACGAAATTTGCGGTCGATGAAGATCACGCATTGGTGAGGTTTAATTTTTAAAGAGTGGTGGTTAATTGAGTGTGAGGAATTTTGGCTATGTATGGACGTTTCTAATTTGTGGAAAGTTTTAATCTGCAGCAGTTATACGGAAAGAATTAATCAATTAAAAAAAATGAAAGTTTATTTTTTAATTTCGTTGAATTTCGCTATTGTCGGAGAGAAAGTTATGCGATTTCGTTTCAGACAGAGGTATAAAATTATATACTACGAATCTAAGTTTAAGTTGGTGTATTTTTTAAAATTAAATTTCAAAAATAAATAAATAAACGAATGAATAAGTAAATAAATAAATAAAAAATGTGACTGTTGGGGAACACTAAAATTTCTCATTTTCTAGAGCATTTTTTAGAATATTTTTTCTTTTAATGAAATAATTTCTTTCAGCGAATATATGTTATTTTTATGACTGATGTATTTGTAGCAGTCATTGATAACTGTTAGGTTATCAATGATTGCTCATCTCAAGCCAACGTCTTGTGTATCAATAATAGTGATAATAAAACCCAAACCTTTAATACGAAAAGAATCCATAGTATTTGTAGTCCATAGTATTGATCATCACATATTCTTTCCCTCTACCTCTTTTGTTTTACCCATTACTCCTCTTAGCACTCTTACTTTACTTCGTTAAATTCATTTTAATCCCGTAATTTTATCTATCTATGTAAGCTATAAGCTAATTCTTTCATTTGGATATTTTCCGGCTTTATGAGGGTCCAGTTCAAATTATTTGTTCGTTTTTTAGTCGCTTCATTTTATCAATGTTTTTGAATTTAAGACAATCAAAAGAGACTTTTTTTTTTCTATCGTAAAAGGATTTGAAAAACAGTTTTTAAATATTGTTTACATTACTAAATTTGATAGAGAAAAAAAAAACAAATAAATGAATGCACAACTTCTCTATAGTGCATGAAATCAACTGTAAATTGTAACATTTTTATGTTGTTAAGGTTTATACAAACATAGTTACAGTTTTTTAAAAATATAAGTGCAAAAATGTTTGAATTTGTTCATAAGGTAGCTAAATAAATCAAATTCCAAAAATTATTTCAATTACTAATTTCTATAATGTTAAATTGCATAATAATGCAAAAACTTTTTGCTATTAGTGTTTAAAAATGTTCTGAAGATGTTTTAGATCAGGTGAGAATGAGACCTGAAGTTTAACGGATAAATGACTGTTGAATTAAATTATATGAAAATTATTTTTTTTTCATAATTTAATAACTTCAAAAACTGTTAAAGTAATTCTATATATAAATATCTTTAAATAAAATTATGTGTAGCCATTATTTACGCATTTTAAATTTTAATGGTGTTAATTTTTCCTGATTTAGGTTCATTTATGATTTTACTTATATTGTACGGCTCTGTATCTTTTTACGCATTTGGTATTGTCATTCATCCAGCATACTTAAAAAATAAAAGTAAAGATCAATTATAATAAAAAAAAAAAGGACTGTTCAGTGAAAGCGCAAGAATTTTCGTTTTTTATTAGCATTTTATAGGCAAATAGGTTCTCTTTTTTTAAGTAATAAAGTTACTTTTTTATTATAATTTTTTATATATAATTTTAATGTTTTAAGTGAGTTTAATTCTCAGAAATATGAATAATTTTTTCATACGTTCAATTGCAATTTTTCTGAGAAACCTGCTTGCAAAAGTTGCCTTTTACACATAAATGTAGCCATTGAAAGAGAAAAAAAAATGTATACATATATGTATGAAGCAAAATTGGATTACGAACGAACTCTCGTATTATCCGTTTTCTAAGCCCATGGATCTGTTCCGTAAAATGTTCGTTCCGCGTGGCCCGGTTTACATGTTTCAAATTATTTGTCAACAGTTCCGCGCCGCTGGTTATCAATGGTTTTTTCCTTGAGCTTACTGTTTAATAAAATAAAAAAAGGATTAACACTCTGTTTCTTGTAACTTTGATTAATTGAAAAATACAGACAAATCCAGAACACGTTTTTGCATTATATTTGCCTTTTTTTTTCATTTCATAGAAATTTTGAATCGAATTCAGACTTTTGACCTTAGTCGTACATGGCCTATTGAAGGTTTTTGAATCTTAATCTTTTCAATAGATATTGAATTGTAAATTGTTTTAGTTATTATTTTTATTTTGTTTCAAGTTTATAATGTTTCTAGCCAGCGTTCATAAGGCTAAAAACCACAAGAAAAAAATTATCTGTGATCCGTGGAACTAGTCACTAATAATGGAACAAAACATATTGTCCAAGAGAGTCACGGTTCATATTTAAAAAGTCAAAAATCCTGGTACTGTGCTGTAACGTAGCGTTACAAACACAACGAGTTATGAATTGTTTTGATTTATTTTTTTTCTTTGGTTTCGATTGCGATTCAGGTCTGCTACTTCAATATTTGAGTATGGAAATGGTGTATTTCAAAATCTTATCCAACTCATTTGCATTCAAGTGTTAAGAGAGTCTTCTTAGTAGGACATCGCTCGCTTTAATTCGTACAGACCTAATGAGTTAATATTCATTACTTCAAAGGACATAGAATTACAATGGTAACTTTCCTATCTCACCAAATTCTGAATTTAAATTTGATAATTAAGTGGAGCAATCGAAACTAATTAGCCGTCTTGTTTTTTCCACATAAAGGCAGGAGAAAAAAAGATGCTTTTTATAAATCAATTAGAATGCCTCAGGCAGAGTTCGTGCTGGCCTTGGCCACACAAAATAAAAACATGAATTCGATTGCCCCAGCTTTATTGATTTATTCTGTTACGGAAATCTTATTCTCGATCTGCTTTAGTGAATGAATAAGGAAATAAGATGTGATGCGATTTGCGATGCTTCTCATTTGAAATTCCTCGTGAATGCGATAAAAGAAATCGCGATATTTAAGATAATTTCTTTATTATTCAGCTAGTCAAATAGTCTGTTTTGTTCTCTTGCAGAAAAGTGTGTATTTGTAAATTTTTTTATGCTCTAATCTCAAAAGAAAAAAAAGGGGTTACGGAGATTTTAAAGTTTTGAATAATATAATATATGGGTCATAATTTCTAAAAAATCAATTCAAATAGGTTATTGTTTGTTATGAGTTTTAACTTTGTGTCAAAATTTCATTGTATTTATTTAAATTTTTTTTATAAATGCTATATATTTCGAACGAATCAAGAGATTTTTTTTTATTTGGTTCGAAATTAGGGCATGATATTACTTGTTTATTATTTGTTTCTATTGAGGATTGACATCTAAAGAAATCTTAATAATTTTCTATCCCTCTATATGAAGTCTCTGGATTTTAATTATTATATCGTCATGTATTATATATTAAATAAATAATCTCAAGAAACTGAAACGGAATGTTATACTTGATTAAGAAAGATGTTTTTGAGCGCTTGACACATGTCAACTTTTATTGCCATCTTCATTTTTTTAAGCAATTGAAGTGTTTAATGTATGTATTTAGTAAATATTTAACTTGAATAATAATAAATCAAAAGATCATTCGAATTAATTACACTGAGAACATATTTTTTGTTGAAGTTTTGTAATTAAGGACTTGATCTTTCCTAATTATGGTGTGGGGATTTCAAATCTGTAATTTGTTTTGCTCCTAAAGCTGTAGGTTTTTTTCAAACTGCATTTTTAGTTTATTTTTTGTCGAAATGTACAACTTTTGAAACGTTATAGTATTTTATAGGGGGTCACGTAACTGTTGCAACAAACTTCTGGGGGAGTCAAGCTCAGAAATGTCGTCTTACGTGGCTAAGGGCGCTTCTCTATTACGATCTGTTCAGAAGCACACGAAGAAACTGTTCATCATATGAAAGCGCCTTTAGTGGCACATGGTGACATTTCCGGGTACGGATTCCTATCAGTTTTAATCCTGATGATGTCCCCTGACTCCCCTAAAAGTTTGTCGCATCAGTTACGTGACCCCTTGTTTTATATAAAGTTTTAAAATTTTAACATTTCGACAAAAAATTGATTTAAAATGTAATTTGAAAAAACTGTAGCTAGGAGAGAGAGAGATGCCGATTGTAGATTTGAAATCAGCTATACGAGAGTATCTAAGATCTGTTAAAAAATCTCATACAACAGAAAAAAAGGAAGAAAAAAAAATTGTTCCTCAGTGTTATTGCTGGAATTGAGAAATTAAAGATCTATAATCGAGTTTCATAAAATCGAGCGTTGCGCTAAGGACTAATGCATAAACAAAAATAATATAAAATAGCGACGATATTGCAGGCCCTGCTAATAGCTTAAATTCGACGTTTGAGTCCATTCGGTTACAGTTTAGGGGCTACTCAAAACGTAAGTTCTCAAAGAGCTATGAGCAATGTTTACTTACGACACAACCTTTTTTGTGTTTAAAAAGATCCTCTTGTAAGTTACAAAATTAATAATTATTAGAAAACAGTGTAATTTTTAAAACATCTAACCCTTACATGGGGGAAGGTAAAAACTGCTTATTTTCGTTGGCAAAAGGGATGAATCTGAAATTTCCAAAAGAATATTTGCGTGATCTTGGTAATCTTAGAAAGACTGTATTTCTTAAATTAAGACTTTACTAACGCTTGTGAGTATAACTGGTGAAGGATGTCCAAGATATGAAGGTTACAAGCGTATTTAGTTTTTCGTAATAATTTTAGTGCAAAGAAGAAAAAAATCATTTGTTTTAGTTAAAATGAGAGCTGGAACTAAAGATCAAATTACTCTCTCCCCTCTAACAATAACGAGTTAAGGCATACATTTAAGCACTTATTTTTTGTGTTAAATATTAAATGCATGCTAATAAAATAAATTTTTAAACTATACTGATGCATTGGTAAACTAAGGGGAGGTAAGTAATAATAAATTGTTAATTTTAAAAACTTTTTGCATTTCACCTTTTTTTTAAAAGTAAATAAATTGAATCTTTCAATTTTAAACTTTTTCCTTCTTTAAACAAAGTAAGAAGCTTTAAAGTTTTATTCAGAGAATAAATTATTTTAAAGCAGTTGGGGTTTGAAATGTCATTGAATGAAAAAATACATAGCTCATTTCCTAAAGAAAAAATGTTCAAGCTTGTTTTATAAATTTTTACGAAAAATATACGTTCATTTCAAACGTTAAACAAGGGTGATTGTATTCCTGTGGTCCCCCGGAATTTATAGTTTTTCGTATTATCCTTCAGCGTTTAAATATTAGGAGCAGGGAATATGATTTTTCTGGGAAATTCGCGGAATTCGGAATTTCGGTAATCACAAACTTATAATCCGACGAAATTTTCACGGGATTCCGCAAATCTATTTGGTTACCATTTTGAATATTTGCAACTGCGCCGGAATGCGCTAATATCGCGATTTTTATTCTCGCGGTTTGTATATCAAACATTGATTTTCGTAGTTATATAATTTCAAAGTTACACGTCGCGATTCATATTCACGTGATTTAAAACTCCTATGTCGCGATTTGTATTTACTCGTTTTTGAAATCCAGTTGCGCGTTTCGCATTTACGCGAATTTAAAATCCAATGTCACAAATTCGTACTCACGCGTTTCCGAAGTCCAATATCATGATTCATATTCACGTGATTTTAAAACTCAATGTCGCAATTCATATTCACGCGATTTTAAAATCCAATATCCCGATTCGCATTCACGCGATTTTAAAAATCCAACATCGAGATTCTTGTTAGAATTAAAATTTTTCTTAAATTAGTTACTGTAATTACTGTAAAGGTGTGGTATTCTTCATTGGTAGGTAATTTAATTATAAATCTTATTTCACAAAATTATGTTAAATACAAAACATGTATGGTATGTAAATCGATATCTTGATATCGATTTTTTGCACAGGTAATTTTCAGGGTTTTTACTCTTTTGTTACAGTTATCATTTATGTAGATATCTATGGAATTTTATTTTTCTATGAAATTTACATTCCATAAGTTGTGTCAATAATTTACCTTTAAATTTTACTATTATCTATTTGCAAAATTTAATTTGAACTGTACTTGGATTTTTTTGTATAACTTTTTTTTTCTCTTATTGTTTCAAAACTACATATGATGAAATTAGAACTGCTATCTGTATGTTATTATAAAATTCCGTCGATACGTTTTAAGGGCATAAAGAATTGTCTCAAAAACAACATGAACTTGCTCCTTTGTCAATTTAAGTTATTTATTTTTTTAAATATCTGTTTTGCAACAACTGAATATTTGCATTTCAATACAATGGCATTAATAGTCGTATCAAAAAATTTATGAGGACAGTCCGGATAATCTTTACTGTCGCAACAAGATAAATGAAAAGTGTTCTAATAATTGTTGGCGATTAATCATTTTATTAATTTTAATTGGTTCCATGGATTTCATGGTACATGCGACATTTGGCCTTGTTATTGGAACTCTTGTTCGGCACACCCTTTTATAGAACAATTATTTGTTTCAATTGGGAAGGAGTAATTTTTTGGATGTTTTATATGCAGGGCCCGCTCTAAGCATTCGCCTCCACGCCAAATACGATAAAATCGTCAATTGGGCGAATAAAAATGTGTTTTGGTGAAAATATTGACGAATGATTTTTTCCACTGGAAAGAAAAATATGTATTCAACTCGATCCTCAAAATGAATTTTTCTAAAGAAATCTGTATTTTTTTCCCCGATTACAGTAATTTTCGCTAGATGCGCCGCTTAACCAATTAGAATTGGGTCCAAATAATATAAGCCTGAAACTAAACTACCGTAAAATAGTTTTCTATGGGAAAAAAAAATTAATCATAAAAAATTGTTAAGATTTGCATTTGGCGAAAACTTTCGAAAATTAGCGAATACTTTTGATATTTGGCTAATTTACTGGCTAATAATTTGAAATCCTTAGCGTGGGCCCTCTATGTGTTTCTATTATAATTGTCTGTGCAAAATTTGTTTTTAACGCTTTTAACTTGATTTAAGACTTCGGTAGAAAATAGTTTTTTAAAAATTATTTCGAAACAGCATATTCGTTGTGAAATCAATAATCTATCTCATTTTCAGTTTTGTTTGGTTAAACTCTTCCCAGCTGAATTAAAAAGTATTATGAAACTTTCGATCCTAGATAACTATATACACTGACTTTAACTCTAGATTTTTTAAAACTGGATCCGTCACAGATCTCAACCAGTACATGTGCTGTTTTGTGTATCCTAACAAAGAAAACCAAAGAAAAAACTTAGCAAAAGAAAATTATTACAGGCTTCTTATTAAACAATGGATATAGCTTTCGCTAAATAATTAGTTTGGATGAAAATTGTCTTTTGCTTTTGTTGTTTGATTTTTAAAACTTGTTTAGAAATTATCAAAATTTGAATAAGTGTAACATAGATTTATTTTTAACTTTTGAAGGGGGAAATGAGCTTTTATCAATTGTAAAAAATCGCTCAAAATAAATTGGGAACCTCTGTTCTAATGCATTTGTTTAGTCATAGTTCTCCCTAGGAATAGTAAGGAGCAGAGTGCTTCCTCGCAGAAAAGGGCACTTTGAGTTTTGAAAGGGCACTCACTCACTTAACACCCTAAAAATTTATCAAAGTGTGTAATATTATGCAATAACTGTATTTGATGCTCTACAATTTTTAAGTTACCGTCTAATGCAATTTTTTTGTGTATATTTAAAAAGTTATTTTCACTCATTATCTAAATGAGAGAAAAATTCGTAGTTATAAATAATAACATAAGGCATGTTAAGATACAATCTCTGTGCGTGATTTTTTTTTCCTTCAAAAAAAATAAAATAAATAAGCTAAGGTATTAAGGTATTTCTTAAAAAAATTTAAAGTCCCTTAAAAAATTTAATAATATACCCCCTTGAAAAAAAGACAAATTTATAAAAATTTAACAAGTTGAGAATAATCCTAATAAAGTAAATATTTGTAACAGTAATCTTAATTAAACCTAAAAACACAAATAATTTTTGTGCGTAATTATTATTTTAACAGTTAATTAATTTCTTTAAAAATGGTATATGAATAAAAAGGCAGTGTTTTTAGGGGATGGCGGCTAATTTTTACAAAAAGGGCGCATTTTATATGGATTAAACGGCAGGCTGGGCGATGCTTAGGAAGAACACTGGTTTTGTAGAATATCATTAACTACAAAATTTTCATTTGCCTGATATTGTCACACGTGTTTGTTGTACTGTTAAGAAGTATTGTTTTTGTTGACATGCTTATTTTTGAAATTTCGTTTGTTTCTTATTAAGTTCTCCTATAATAATTTGAATCACGTGTTTGTTGTTGTCGCATTATCACACGTTGTGACATTGCTTGTAGATTTTGTTGAAGTTGATTATTGTCTTCGCACAACGAAAAGATTTAAAATTTAGATTATTTATTCTAAATTATTATTGTTTTGTTCTAAAGCATGTTTTTATTTTCATAAATTTAAAATACGGAATATTTTGACAACATATTTGGGAAGGGGGTTAAACATAAATAGGGAATTATTGAACTTGTGCCAACTACTTTTCAGCCAGGTACTTTAATGAGTATAAAATTAATGCGCGGACAATTATAGTTGTTTTGACAGATGATGCTACTGATTCTTGGATATTAATAGAACACAAACTACGACACTGAAGAGTTCGAGAATATGTCCTGCCGTTTGAATGAATGCTTTGAAAAAATAAGTTACATCACATAGAAGCAGTGAGCACCTTTCATTAGCGTGTAATATACACATAACAGGCGAAGTCTTGCCACTTCCTGTTTGTCCTAAGAGAAAAATAACAAAGAGGACCACATTTGGGGAGGACATGGTTACGATGTTGAACTTTTCTAATAGCTGCAATTAAGGAAAGAACGGGTTAAAAGGCGGAAGCAGCTCGATCCGTTTCTTTTCATAAAGAGACTTTAAATAAATTTACAACGCTCTGTAACCGGAATGAAATCTTATTCCACATTTTTTTTCTGTTCTTACTATTAAAAAAATGTGAAATAAAGGAGAAAAATGAGAGCTCCAACTGTATCTCGTATTTCGCTTTTCCTTCTACTTACTTTAAATGAAGCAAAAATAGAATAGTTTATGTCGCGCTAACATCTGTTTTAGTATTTTGAATTGTGTCCTTTTTAGCGATTCAACAAGTAGCTGCATTTGTATTTATTAAAATTTCGCTGAAATATTAGTTATCGTAAATTTCAGAATTAATTATAATTAGTATTTCCGGTTAAAATTCGTTTTAGCTTATGAATACTTAGTTACCGCTAATATTTGTTATAGTACTCTGAATTTTGTTCTTTTTAGATATTTAACAAGCTTAGTATTAGATTTATTAAAATTTCGTGGAAGTATAAGTTATAAATTTCAGAATCAGTTAAATTAGAATCAGTTAGTATTTCCTGATTAAAATTCATTTTAACGTATGGATACTAACTTAGTTTTGTTTTTTCTACTCAAGTTATACAACAAAAAGAAGCGTTCTAATTGAAATTTAGTTTATGTAGTGTCTGATTTACAGTTAGTTTTGGAATGAAAAATTGATTTCAACGAAATAAACAGATTGGTACAGTTACTGAAAATTTCAACAAGCACTTCAACTACTAGAAGAAAGTAATAAAAATATTTTTTTTAATGGGTTAAAGTTACAATAAGTTTTATTTTTTTAAAATTTTAATTTTGGCAATATTAATTGTATCGTTAAAAGTTCCTGCATCGCACCCTTGCAATAATAATGTAATTCAAAAACTTCATTTTTGCAGTCAAGCTATCATTTGCTCCAATCAAAAATAAGATTATCGTTAAGCTTTGGCTCTGGGCAAAGAGCGCTGCCTCCCAATGTGGTTGACCGGGTTCGAATTCCAGTATTGGCTGGTGGATACGAATTCCGCTCCCGGCTCGCACCGAACACAGCGCTGAAATAAAGAATCGTCAGTGGTAGATGGATCATGGTTTAGAGTACTCTTGCTGTCAGGCTAATTATGGGAGGTTTCCGTGGTTTTCCTCACCATGTAACGAAAATGCGGGTTAGTTCCATCAAAAATCCTCCACGAAGACAAATTTTCCCTAATACTTGAGCCATGAGTTCCCTTGTCTTCTGGATTGGATTCAAAATTACAAGGCTACGTAGTTGAACATTAGTAGTTGTAATCCCCAAAAATTGGGTCTGCTGTTCAGTGACGGTTATAAAATAAAAAAATATGCCCTATGGATCATCTAAGCTGTTTTAGCTATTTACATATCCAGGGCTTTAGTTTTAACTATAGTGACTTAGAGTTTCACTTGATCAGTGGCCCCCATCCCCCCAAGCTCTTGGGCGCATTCTTGGGCAAATTCTAAATTCCCCCCAAACTATTCGTTTTATTTAGTGTAAACCCCCCCCCCAAGCTTTAGGTGGGCGCATCGTGCGCTCACCTTCCGCCCTGATGGGGGGGGGCCATTGCACTGGATGATATATCCAAAATAATGAAAAAAAAACCACTTATTTGAGTTAAGGCACTATTGGTTCTTGAGTATGATATGTTTACTACTTAACTTGGAATCTGTAGTAAACGTGTTAAAATTAATTTCTACTTTGGATTGTATCTGATAAACTGACTTAACTTGATTAGGTTGGTAATTAATTTATAACTGATTTAGATTGTTTACTGTGACAGAGTGTTCTTTTTGTGTTCGTAGTGTTTTTTTTTTTTTTTTTTTTTTTTTTTTTGGTGCAGTTTTTAAAACAGGGTCTGCTCAAATATTATGTGAGCACCAAATAGGGAGAAATGGGTGTGCGAATTGCTTATTTTTGCAAACAAGGAGAGAAGGGCTCAGGCAATGATTACGACTCTAAACGCCTTGATGGGAAAAAATTCTTTGTAAGTTGTAACAATCAATATTTAGAGGAAATATATACTATGGATTTTATTTTAAATAAACATATGAAGATGTGTTGCTTATTTTGCTGACAAGCGAGGGAGTCCAAAATCATTAAAAGTATGCTTACGTAGTAATGACCTATTTAAAGGATGGATTAAATTTTTTTTAGTTTTCTAACAAAGGGATGGTATGGATTTGATAGTTGTTAATGTCCAGCATTTCGCGTGATAGTTTCTATAACTTTAAAAATAGTTCTGAAACCTGAACGAGAAAATTTGTTTTCTACGCCTCATAATGTTCAAAAAATTTAAATACTGAATCTTACAGGAAAGAAGATATTCATATTATTCGATTTTTCCCATTCGAATTATTCGATATAAAATCGTGGGAGAATTCAGATTAAAAATCTTGAGTTTCAAAAGTTTCAAAGTTAACGAGCAGATCACAATTACAAGTCGGTTTTCACATGTTTATATCTTAAGTTTTTGTTTTTAATCAAAGCACAACATTTATTTTCTCCTTACCACTTCGTTGGAATGCAATCTTGAAAATGCCTTTAGATCGGCATTGGTCTGACTTTTCAAACAGACGATTATCTCAGAAATTTAATCAATTTCTTCTTAATTTTATTCATGCTTATGTAAACAGCTGAGTTAAACAAGATAAGCACTTATTTCCAATTCGTAAATCACGATTTTCTCCTTCACTTTCTACAAACGAATAAAATTTCGCCAATATGCTAAGCCGTTCACCACGCATGAGTTCGAAAAAGAAATTAAGTTGGTCCAGAAATATAACAAGCAGAGAAATAAAAATCGCCAGTGAAATTCTCGCAGCTGCACGCGGCATGCGCTTCATAAAACTAAACCATCCAGAACAGATCTAAGCACGAGGCTAGTACCTCTGCCACTTGCACGGTTTCTTGAGTTTGCAGGTGTTTTAGGTGCACGTAGTTGCCCGAGCGTGCACTTCGGGTCGATGTGGAAAGAAAAACTGTTTTTGTTTTACTCCAAATGCCTCGTGCTTGAATTCTTTATATCTGACTGATTTTTGAGTGACTGGTCATCGTTGAAGCGTGTTCCCATTTAGAGAATGACCCGTTACCGTCTGGTCTGTGGGTGGACTATGCCTATATGGTATGGTAATTTGGAATATGATTGAATTGTGCGTCATTTTTCTGAAAGGCTATTTTCGGTTATAACGTGATTTTGATCATGACGTTATATAGCTTGATGTATATATACTTTTTATAACATGGGGTCCTTTCTGCGTTTAATGTTATTGAAACAAAATTAAGCGCTAAATGACGTCCGGTAGATGCTTAATGTTTACATAGCTGCCAACCCTTCTGCATTTTGCAGAAGCTTTCTGCATTTTTACTTATTTTAGCTATTTTTTCCTCTTTTATGCGCAGAAGATAAGATCTTCTGCATTTTACCCATCTGCCTGATAGCTAGTATTTTCTTTAAGTCAGACGTCGCTGTTCCTCTTGTAACAGCGTTTGGCAGGGCCGTAACTACATTTATAATCGAATATTGTACCATCAAGTAGCTGGTTGAAAGTTTTTTTAAAAGATATTTCCTTTTTTGTTTTAAAAAAAGATGAGTATTGCTTTTTTTTGTTGCTAATATTAAGTGGATTTATAAATAAATAATTAATTAAAATAATTAAAATCCGCTTCTTTTATAAATTTATTGGTAATTAGTATGTGCTTGCGAATCTTCTGCATTTTTACTCATTTCATCTGCATTTTATTTGTCTATCTTCTGCATTTTTATAACTAGAGGTTGGCAGCTATGTGTTTATGAAATTTAAACATTATTAATTAATATATTGAATAGTATATATTAAATAGTAAATAGTGTTATATATTAAATAATTAATATATAGTTAACTAATATATTTATTTTTTGTTAATCGATACTTTGACAATTATACTATTTTTTTTAATTAGGTATGTTTTTATGAAATTACCTTGTAGGGCAGTGTTTCCCAATGTGTGGTACGCATACCCCCAGGGGTACGGAAACAGTTTAGCTGGGGGAGCGCGTTCTTATGCGAAATATCTTGCATCAAACGAAAATTTTATTAAAAAACAAAGCTAGCCATGAAAATTTACGATTACGTATTTTCTATTTACTATTTTTTGCAGAATTAACAGTTAATAACTAAAATATGTTGATAAAAATAAACATATTTTTAAAAAAAGTACATTCATTTTTTATTAGTGGTACACAGCGTTACGAAAAATTTAGAAAGGGTACACAAAAGTCATAAGTTTGGGAAAGACTGTTGTAGGGTTATCTAACGCATGGATTCTTAATATGTTAATAGGGAATCTTAATATAATTACCTTTGTTTTTTTATATGGCAATTTTAAACCTAATCGCCCTATCGATATAATTTAACGTTTTATAGTGATGTTTATAAATTAGTAAAATATCGTCTAACAGTTGTGTGTTTAATTTCCTAACATGTTTGCTGCCTCTAAGGCACTGTCAATATAGTGGTAGCTTTACAACAGAAAGTGATGAAATGTTTTCAGTGGCGTTCAGAGCCCCGCAAACTCCTTGATTCGATGTCATCTTAAAATGCTACCGAAAAGAGGAGTGTAATCATTGTAGGGGGGGGGGGCAAATTTAGAAGAAAAAAAATTACCCTGAAAAAAAAATTAAATCAATATATTAATTTCTTTTTAAGTAATTCGAGCGTAAATTAGTCCAAAGTAAAGAAAAAAAAATATACAAGAAAATAATCTCGCTATCTTAAATGTAAAGGATATTTAAATTGTGAAATTATTGAACTTCATTATTACTTTCACTGTATCTAAAAATCAGAATTTATTTTTGCCTGAACCAAAAAATTTTAATTTCGTATTGAAAATAGTTATAGTTGAATATAGATTTTTAGTCAATGCCTGGGGTCATAGCTCCCTTCCTCATTTGACACCACTGAGTATCACTGAAAAAGTAACTTGAATATTTTGTATTTTCATGAAGTATCGTGCTTGTTTAGTACGTAGTATAAACTTGGTTACTACAAAACTATCTTGAGTTACAGAAGCTGCTCGGAACGAGGGTGCGACGTGAAATAGCTAAATCTCTCTAATATTAAGTTATTCAGTATCTGACCATAAATTTTTGTTTTTGAATACTTAGTGTGACATGACAAATAACGGTGGTTCATTTTTCTTAATTTTTAATACAATATACTTTGGCCATCACGTGATTTATTTTTCAACCTAAGATATGTATTAACTGTTATCACAGTGTGAACATGTATATGTAAATATTTTGTGAAAACAAAACTGAATTTATTTCTTGTTTAGATGTCGAGAAAAATGTACATCGAAAAATGTCAGTTTTAGCATTATTGGTATTTGCCCTACAGGATAGGATCCCTTTAACGCAATTTTTTTAAAGTTTTTTCCACCACTGCATTCAATGTAAGTAGAGCTTTTCTAAAAATTTTTAGAAATTGCAATTTGTAGAAGAGCATCGAATATTTCTTTTATGAACAATAATAATAACAAAACAAAAAAAGCTGCGTTACGTAAATAAGGTTAATAAACTCTTTCGTTTTCAGACAATTCCACTGAAAGAGAATATTTATGTGAACATTACTGCGGAATATACGATCGTTATATGACACCAAGATGAACAAATTCGCGCCTTACGTATTCGATTGCTCGCTTGCGCGAAGTGTGCCATATATCTTTTCTGTTTTATATGGAGAGAAATTTCTGACCTCCGTATTAAAAACCTTTTTGTCTTATAATTTTATGATCATTTGTTTTTTTATTTTATTTATCATCGCACTAGCGTGTCTACGAAATAAAATATGCTTTTCTACTTGTACCTAGAATAATTTGATGGTTTTTCCACGCTTAAAAATTCGATTTCTGCTGTCTTTCTGCCTTTCATATTACTAAATTTCTGAATTCGAAAATCTAAAGAGACTAAAATCGCTCCCAACTTTATTATTAACCCTTAACAAAATATATAATTATAACGACAGAAAACGGAAGAAAATGGTTTCTTTTTTGTACTTGCCCCCCCCCCCCCGGCAAGCACAGAAAAGAAAAGCGCGGAAAAAAAACCACGATTTGATAATTTTAGGAATTATTAATAACCAATTGGATTCGGGCGGGTGGGATAGAATTTAACGTAAGTAAATATTTGACTTAAAATATTTGTTTTTAAGAATTAGTTTGCAAGCAAGGATTAATTTAAATTAACTGATAGAGATTTTTCACACTTCATTCTGTTTTAGAAAATAATAAGGACTTTTTAAGTTAAGTAGTGCTAAAATTGTTCTGGATTTAAAAAAAACTGTGAGATAATAATTACTTAATATTGTTACATAATGATATGCAAATAATACTCTTTCGATTTGTGATTTTTCTAAAAATTTTATTAACACTCTTATTTTTGTTAGTATATTTTTATTTGATATAGTATCTGTAATACTATAACTAAATATGTAAATGTGTTACATACATTTAAAAAAATTGTATGTATAATAGTAAAAGGTTATTTGCACCAATTTAATTTTTAACATATTACATATTAATTAATATTATTAATTAATTTAATTATTAATTATAATAATTATTATTAATAAATAGTTTAATTATGAATTAGCAATTTGCATATTAATTAATATTTGAAAAGGCACCTATTAACGACCGAATAAATAGTTAAGTGCATTAAATGTGGATTTAACCGCTTGAATGGAATCTGGCGTTAGAATCATATTATTGTTAAAATAGTGCTTTTTTTCCAGATTTTTTTTTTGTGATTCAATAACAGCAGCATAACTATTTCTTATAAGTCGCAACAGTTCTGTCTTTACAGGAGTCACCAATCGGAAAAAGTCATTAAATGCAAGTACCCTGAGTTGAAAAGAGGTAATTTCTGTAATTATTTTGAAATGATCGTTATTTTCAAATCTATGCTATTCGGTTTCTATTAGAGGGAAGATTAGTGACATGATTAGAAAAGAAAAAATATACATAACAATGCAAAAACTCCGGATCAAATTACATCAAAAAGTACTATGACCCAAAGTGCAGCATTCTTAAAATCAATTTTACTGTAAAATTTTTTACAGTATTTATTTAATTATTGTTTATATCCAATTATCACTATAATTAAATACTGGTAATTTTTAACCAGTATTTATTTAATTATAGTGATTTAACCCTAAATATTACTAAATATAGATTTCGGTGTATTAGATTTTTTGTTCCATAAAATTTTATGGTAAAAAGTAATAAAAAGGACTGCTCCCCGAGTGCCGTTTTTTTAGCGTAATTTGATCCGAAATTTTTATTTTTTTAATGTTCTTTTATTTGTCCTATTCCAAATTTGTTTTACATCTCTTGTGAGGCTACTGTCGGGAACTATCTAAAACGAAATAGTATATCGTGTGCTTCCAAGTTCAAGCTGAAATAACTGCTCACTTCTTGTTCGCAGTAAAAAAATTTTTTTATCATCTTTTGGTAAAAGAGAGAAAAAAAAGACGAAAACGAAGGAAGCAACCTTGGTGGTAAAGAGACAGCTCTCGAAGAAAAGTAAAAAATTTGCAAAAAATTGTTTCAATATTAACTATTAAAGGCCGTGATAGTTGAAAGCAAAAAATAAATCTTTGATAAAATAATCCACCAAAACGAATTCATTCGGCGCAACATTGATTTGGCAACGTGGTCATGCCAAACTAGCTTTACTTTCGAAATGTTTGTGTTAGTAGTTACTTTACTGATGTTGGTTATAGTCTTGTGCAATTTTAAGTTGCAAGTTCGAAAACAAAATTGCATAGACTTGGAGTTAGCAAATCATAACAACCCTGTAATAAAACGCACCATCAATTATCTGGTCTTTAATCAATCTAATTTTAATTGAAATTCATTCAAACTATTATGATGCAGAATCTTATTAAATGTGTAATTATACTAAAACTTTTTTTTAAAAACTGTTTCTGTTATTTGTCTTGCGAAAGGGTAAAAATGATGAAAAATTTTATAGTCTTACAGTTTTTGATTGAAGAAACTTTAGATAATCTTTTTGTCTTTTCTTATCCCTAGTTCATCCTGCATCAAATTGTGTATTTTTGCCCGAGGATATTTGGAGACTCTATACTTTTTTCGTTGATTGTCCGTTTGAAGAAAACTATCAAGCAAAATTGTTCCAAACGCTGCGTTTTGTTGAGTTAAACGTAGTATTCACCGTCCCCATTTCCTTTCGATGTGTATTTTCATTTCCTCTATGATTAAAACTATCATTTTGTTCAGTCGCGTGGAACGAACTATCGTTGAATCCGATACAGTAGCGTTGGAAACAATGTGTTTTTGGTTATCAGCCAGTCATAAGTAAAATTTATCATTTGTGCTAGTAGGCATTAGTAATAAACAATAATGCGTGAAAGATAGTCTGATTGCTTTTGAAATTTTACTTTATGTATGAGAACTGGGTTACGGTGATCTTTTCTTTAAAAACAGTGCAAGCCTAGCAGATTTATTTTATCTTAGTCATTCCCTAAACTGGCTTGTACTTTAAACTTACTGTTAGATATTATTTTTTCCAATTTCCAAAATTAAATAGTAAACCTTTTAGAGTAAATTTTTTTTCTTCTTTTTAGGTTAAATTAATCCTCGTGCTCATTGTATCTTTGCCATAAACAAAAACATTATTTATGTTTTGGCTAAATTTGTTTGATTTAAATGGTGTGTTGTAGAAAATATTGATGATGTTTTGTGTTTGTTTCTGTTTTGAAAAGTTTGAATTCAAATTGTTTACTCATACAGGAATTTAATATTTTTAGATTTTTCAAATGTACCCTCGATTTTCATATTATAATTATACGCCATATACACGGTGCATAGCGTCTTTAAAAAGTGGTTAAAGGTGTTTTTTTTTCATTTTTTTAAAAAGGGCTTAATTTTCCCTTTTCGAAAATGAGAATTTTTTTCTTTGCTATGTCTATTTTTGCTGCGTATTGTGCAAAAGCTTGGTTTTCACATTGTTCTATTCAACTTTTTTCACAATTCATTCAACCACAATCCATTTTGGCGTACTGTCGGTTCGTAACGTATGATAACGCCAATCATGTTACATGTTTGATAAAATACTTGGGAGTGACTACTGAGCTGGGTTCGGTGAGATTCTTGCACTCTCATCTGCAATCATTTCCACCTTCTGAAGTCGAACCGAAAAATCTATCTTTTTATGGTGACTAATCTAATCAAGAAAAGAGTTCTTTGTCAGAAACTAGTTATTTTATCATGATCATGTAAATTCTTTGAAAATAATTTTGAATTTTGTTAATGTATATAGCGCTTAAAAATATTTTTTGAGTGCTTAAAAAGTACTTAAAAGGTGCTTATTTTTTGTTGAGAGATTTGGCTACGGACCCTGATATATAATTTACGATTTTCATATATAATTTATATTCAACAAATTAAATACTTTTATCAACAAATACCTTCATCCTATATGAGCAAATTAATTACCTCTCATCTACATTGATCAAAAATGCTTAAGAATGATGTTAGGTACGTGTTTATGCTGAAGGGTTTTTGTTCTCTCCTCCTGATCTGTATTTTTTCTAGTTTTTATGTCTGCACGCATTATTTACTAATAAAACATAACTTCTTTTTTTAAATGTTGGGCCATTGCTGTCACACCCCTCTCTAATCTAGATAAATTTGGCTAATATAACATGTTAGGGTAAATATAATTGGAGGACAAGATTAAATTAATTAGAGGACAGATGTTAAAAATGTTTTTTTTCCTTAGCGATAACATTGGTTTGTAAACTCAAGAACTAATTCAGGAACTTAAATTTATTATAATCTTACAATTAGAATTGTTGCGTTTTTATTATTCATTGATTGGAGTTTGTTGTTGGTCCAGATTAAAATAAACAAGATTATTGGTTTTAGGTTATAGAAATTTTCAGGTAAGGGAAAAATACATTTTGGCATTTCTTCTCCTTGATTTAACTTTAATGCTTTATTGAAAAGCCAATTTTTCTTAACAATGTGTATTTATTTTTTTAATTTTTAAGGATTATTTCTTTGCTTTCGCTTGTCGGATAAAATAGAAGGGCTCTTTTAAAAAGAAACGCTATGTTGCAGATTCATTTTACAACACTGATAAGATTTATTATTGATGAGAAGAGCCTTCATGTTTATAATACTTTATTGGTTGTAGCAGCTCTTTAGCTATTTTAAATCAATCGTATAAATTTAATTGTAATGTAATTCAAATTGTTTGTTTTTTATAGGGAAAAATAAGTTTCTTTGCTCTAATTACCACATAACCTAATTTACTGTTTTAAAACTTCCTATTCTTATTTATTCTGATCAATTTTTTGTTAGCGTTGTTTATACTAACATAACGGAATTGAATTACACTTAAAAACAAAATATTATTAAGCCAAACCTATTAAAATTATATAATATTTTGCAATTATTGATGACCCATGGTATTTATTAATTCCGTCCTACACTTTAATTAACATATTTTCTTTCAATTTTTGAAATAATGCTTTTGAGTAAAAGTGCTTAATTTTCGCTTTTCTGAAATGAGATATTTTCCCTTAACACATGTCTATTTTCGCCTCGAATCATGCAAAAAGCGCGTTTTTCGCGTACGGTCAGTTCATAACGTGAAAGCGCCAATCATTTCGCTCGTTTGATGAAATACTTGCGGCATTTCTACATAAAAATACATTTTGGCATTTCTTCTCCTTGATTTAACTTTAATGCTTTATTGAAAAGCCAATTTTTCTTAACAATGTGTATTTATTTTTTTAATTTTTAAGGATTATTTCTTTGCTTTCGCTTGTCGGATAAAATAGAAGGGCTCTTTTAAAAAGAAACGCTATGTTGCAGATTCATTTTACAACACTGATAAGATTTATTATTGATGAGAAGAGCCTTCATGTTTATAATACTTTATTGGTTGTAGCAGCTCTTTAGCTATTTTAAATCAATCGTATAAATTTAATTGTAATGTAATTCAAATTGTTTGTTTTTTATAGGGAAAAATAAGTTTCTTTGCTCTAATTACCACATAACCTAATTTACTGTTGTAAAACTTCCTATTCTTATTTATTCTGATCAATTTTTTGTTAGCCTTTGTTTATACTAACATAACGGAATTGAATTACACTTAAAAACAAAATATTATTAAGCCAAACCTATTAAAATTATATAATATTTTGCAATTATTGATGACCCATGGTATTTATTAATTCCGTCCTACACTTTAATTAACGTATTTTCTTTCAATTTTTGAAATAATGCTTTTGAGTAAAAGTGCTTAATTTTCGCTTTTCTGAAATGAGATATTTTCCCTTAACACATGTCTATTTTCGCCTCGAATCATGCAAAAAGCGCGTTTTTCGCGTACGGTCAGTTCATAACGTGAAAGCGCCAATCATTTCGCTCGTTTGATGAAATACTTGCGGGTCCGCATGTGCTTATACTGAGCTGGACTTTATGAGAAGGATTCTTGCACTCTCATGTGAAACTGCTGCATTTTACAAGAGATTCTCAATTGCAAGATTCATTTTCTGCCCTCTAAAATCGAACCTGACCAACTAAATATTGCCAAATTTTTTTCTCTGATAGCGATTATATTCTTTTATTTCATTGTTGTTCACCGTCGATCAAATTAACAAGAGAAATAAAATTTCACTCGCTCTTCTATTAATAAATCAGTACCATATTCCTTTAACTTGGCTTGGAGATTATTCTCTAATTACGTATTTTCACGTGGTTCACAGATCAGTAAAGAATCACAAAGCTTCATCTCCTGAAAATTTCCACTCTCTAATATTCATTTAATTTAATAAAAATAAGAATTAATTGAGATTTTTATTCGTAAGATTTTTTACTTGAGGTACAATGTTAGGCTTCAATACTCATTGTATTTACATTTTAAAATTAAAAATTTTTTTTAATTATTTCATTAAAGAAATATTGAACCAAGTATCAAATTTTAATAAAAAGTTATTAGGGGCCATTCACTAATTTAAATTTGTAATATGAATTTATTAAAGTTTGCTTAATTCTTTACATATCTTTATTAATTCGGGATGATCATTAATATTAGTCGTGTTAATTTTTTGAATATGCTTTTATAAATAACTTTTATTTAAATCTAAGAAATATACTCTATAGCCTTTTTAAATAATAGTTAAATTAATTATAATTTCGAATTAAATTTTTTACATAATTAAATAAACAAATTATGAATTTAAAAAATAGAATGAGCCAATCAATATTGAATATAGTTAAAATTGTTTTGATGGTGGCTAATATAATCAGGAAAAAGAGTTCTTTGTCATAAACTAGTTATTTTATCATGACCATGAAAATTATTTTGCATTTTGTTAATATATAATATAGTATATGAAAAATTTTGAACAATAGGAAGAAATTTTTTTTTATTAATGCGCACGAATTAAATATTTTTTGTGTGCTTAAAAAGTGCTTGTTTTTTAATAAAAAATTTGGCTGCGCTCTTTGTATAAGCTCATGTAGCAGTTGAGTATAAGCTCATGTCATGTTCAGTTGAATAAACTCTCAATTTGAAATTAACACGCTTTGTGTTCTTTCGCCTTTAGTAATTTCGCACTTATCTAATCTACGTGACAATATAAAGGGAGCAATTTTATTTTATAGTATTTATTAATGCTGTAACTTTAAATTGAACGATGAAATCCTAAAATTATGTAGAAATAAATAACTTATTATTTTGTAAATCTCCCTCTCTCTTGAGGTGAGGAAACGACACCAGAGAAAATAGGAGTGGTTAAATATTTCCGATTCATATCTTGTTGTGTCACTGAACTCATATGATCGTGGAACATGAGTCTTTCCTCGAAAAGATGGAAATGCAAAAATTGAGTCAGTTTTTAGGTATCACAGGATTTTTTTTTACATCATCGCTGGATGAAGTATAAACAAAAGCGTCGTCGGATGTTGTTAGAAAGGGTTGTGGTCTAATAATCTTGTTACTCATTTGTAATTAAGTTTCAGAGATAGGAAGTGTTATTATTTTTTTTTAAATTGCACAATGGGCCTTTTAATTTATTTAGACCGAAAATGCTTCTGGAGTTTTTATTTTTGAAAATACTGAACTGTTATTAAAAATTGACCGTAAAATATGATTGTATTTATAAAATAGTGAAATAGCGATGCATGATAACTTTTTTTGAAAAATAGTCGTGCAATTTTTTTTTATTCGGGGCCGTGGTGAATCTATTTTTACATTCATGTAATTAACTTACATGTAATAATTAGTATTGTACATTTCATTGTGTAATACGAACAATATCAATTTGTTTTTAAATGTAAATATGTGTTACATATATATATATATGTTCCCCCCCTTTCCTATATTTATTTGAATTAAAAAAGCAGTTGAAGAGGTTTGTACATTGTCTTCTGCAATAAAGTTAAATAGCAGGTATTTAACTTTTTCGCTGGGGAAAATTAATTTTATTATTATTTACTTGCACATATTTTTAATTAACAAAAATATCCAGGAACAACATGTGTTTTGAACACTACGTTAGAGTTTTTAACTAAGGGAATTTTGCAAAATCTCTCGTTTCCACTTACGGAAGTTTGAAATTTTTTCTTTTACGGAAAATTTTCTTTTACGCATTTACATGAAATCTTACGTGCGAGAGCGTACAGAAGCTATCGTAAATTTGCGAAATCTCCCTATTAAGATAAAATTAAGCGTATCAAATTTACAATCCGTGTTCTTATGCAAGCATAAAGTATCATCTGGCTTTATATGAATGTCCTGTTAAAACAACAATTCACAATTTTGAAATTTCAACTATTATATTTTCTCTATTAAATCCATTGGTGTCGTCTTTCTTCGTTGGCATTCGTCCTTGTCAACCAGCTCCTTAACGCGTGAGAAAATTAAACTGAATGGCGTTTTAATGACGTTTCATGCCTCCTCCTCTTTTTCTTGCCACGGAAACTTTGGAGGAGTTTTCTACAAGAATAAAACTGAGTTTTCTTAATTGTATTGCTGGATCGTCACAACTGTCATAGTTCAAGAGAAATAACCATCAACATCAATTAGTAATGCTACATAAATGTCCGGTAGTTAAATAAACATTCGAGGCTGATGTTTAGTTAATGTGCTTCAAGGACTAACGATTTTTGCCTTAGTTTTACTGCGGAAGGTTTTCTACTCTCACACCTTTTTTGCATTATTGAAGCTCGTTTTTTTTCCATTTTAGCATTTATCACTTATAAGTGCCATTAGCGAGGTGAACTATAATTTTAAATCGCTTTATTAGTTTCACTTCCGCCAGGACTGTTTTCTATCTTTCTTTCATTCATTCATTCTTTTTCATTTTTTTGTTATTGCAATTCACATGATAATGCCTCTTATTCTCCTATTTGAAAAACCGACTGTGCTTAAAATAGTTTATCTTTTTCCAATTATTAACAAACAAATTTATATATGGTCTAAGTCTGTTGGAATTCCATGTTTGGATTATTGGGCGTCACATATTGCTTTTACAAATTCATTGTCTAGGTCAGCAGTTCCTTCGTTTGTTTGTTATGGAATACTAAGTAGTCAGGCTTCTTACGGCGGAACCTCGACTTTATGACATAAACACAATTGCGAACATATTGACCAATAAAAGGCGTTTCGAAAATATTTAAGAGGAAGAGAATTTTTTCGTCGTTCCGTCATTAAATTATGTCTTATGTCCGACAGTTAATTTCGCAGTCCTGGAGCTGAATTAATTTTCTTTTGGTGTATATACATAAGCTGAAAATGACTAAAAAACCGAATTATGTTATTCATTATCCATAATTAGGAGAAAGGACTGAACGTTAAAAATGATTATTAATGAAACATATGTTTTTGTTAACGAATTTAGTTATTTTGTTTATATTTGAAAAGCGCGACGGGAAATAATGTAATTTTTTAAATATGCATGTCCGTTTAATTTTTTTTCAAGAAAAATTTTATATTTAAAAAAAAAAAAAAAAAAAAAAAAAAATTTTTTTTTTTTTTTTTTTTGGTATTTTAAAAAAATAATAATTTGAAGCACCCGGAATAGATTATTTATTGAATCTAAATATAATTACAGGTTACAAAAATGTTTTAAAAAGATTGATTAAGAAAGGTTCTAACTCTACGGAATCCTATAGCTCCTTAGGAACAACTGGTCTTAGGTTCTTAGGAAAAATAACTCTTGTAAAAAGACTTTAATAATTTATTAATTGTCTTTAAAAAGGCAGTTCTTTAGTATTTTTTTATGTATGAAAATTGAAAAGAAAGTGATAACTGTTAAATAAAGCGATTGCTGTATGTTACTTTGTCAAATTGTGGTATTTTGTAGTCCCCTGTTAGGGGACTACAAACCCATGTTAACCCATGTTAACCATGTTAACCCTGTTAACCCATGATTATTCTACTACTGAGAGTATTTTATGTCAGCACTGTGGTCGGTTCGACCCTAAAGCAAAATTCGTATTAACCAGACACCACTGGGATTCGAACCTGGGAAAGCTGATTGGGGCGTGAATGCTCTATTCTCTCAGTCTCCGTGTCATCGTGATATATTGTGAAATATCGATACAGTAAAACTTGAGTAAGTTGACCACTTGTGGTGCATTGTTTTAGTGGTCAACTTAGACAAGTGGGCAACTTATAGAGGGGGTGGGTCATTATTTACTTTTTCGTTTCCTATATCATGTTGCTACATATTTAAAATTTTTTTTTACTTGACTTGAAAATTTTATTTAGCAAATAGCCAAATATGTTTAAGAAATGTGTTTAAACCTGAATGAACTTAAATTTGTTACATATAATTCTAATATTTAACTAACTTTTTAAAAAAAATTATTTCATTAGTTATGTATGTGAAGTGTTTAATAAAAATAATTTCTTAAAATTGAACACGAAAACATGTAATTTGAAAACTTTAACGAAACAAAATTATTTGAACATTTTAAAATTTATTCTGTTATTACTGCACTTACAAACCTATTTGTTACTAAGATATTCCCTCATTGTTGTTTGGCGCTGTTGCTTAGACTTTACATCAGCCCAATGTTTTAAATGAAAGAAATGGTCAAAAGCTGACCCCCTACAGTATCCCCAGATGGTCAACTCACAAAAGGGTTTCGATTAACTTTTTACACTATTTCACCATACAAGTGAAATTTTAACATACATTGCAAAATGATAGAAAATTTTCTGATTTTTTTTCTTCTGGTCAACTTATGAGGGTTTTAGAATCGAATTTCATAATACTCCTAGACAAAATTGACTTATTTCAGTGGTCAACATACAAGATAGACAGGTGGTCAAGTTACAAAGGTTTTGCTTCTTTATATTATATAGGAAAAATTCCGTTCTTGATAATTGAGGTCAACTTATGCAGGTGTCTAACTTACAAGGGTGGTCAGCTTGGCAGGTTTCACTGTATTTACTTACGTTATTAAAATTCCAATATTGCCCTGCAGTAATTAGAATACGAAAATGCTAATTACGACTGCGCGCGTCTTTCAATTTTTGATAATTTACAGCATGCCTTTGGCGGGTTTTTATTCTTTATGTTTTCACAACATATAGTGATAATATGGTGGGTAGTTTTAAATAATTTTATTTGCTTTTCTGTTTAAAGCTGCTCTGAATCTCTTTTTTGAATTGCAGTCGTTCTTCTGAGCAATGATAATCACGAGGAAGGAATGTTGATCGCCCGAGAGAGAGAGGTCTATTTTAAGTGCTTATAAATTGTGCGGTTAACTGCTTCATTGTGTCAGGACTCTAATGACAGCATCCTCTCGCGACTTACGATTTTGATTCCTGTTCAAAGAATGAAACAGAAATAATTCTTGGACAAATGTTCACTCACCGGTTCCGATTCGGTTTCTTTAAACATTAAAACATTTAAAGAACAATTCGTTAAAGAAACTCTAAATTGTAACCCCCCTTCCCCCCAAAAAAATGTAGTTTCAGGGAATGCAAATGAATTATTGAGCTTCTTAAAATAATCGTTAAACTTTCTTTAAATGATGGAGCAAAAGAAAAGGCTTAAAAATAAATAAATAACGAATAAGTAAATAAATAATCATCTAAGCAGGGAAGCGCAACCATTTTTGGGTAGTGGGCCTTAAAAACAACGAAATAATGAGTTGGAGGCCAAAATTAACACGATGCTGTAATTATTAATATTTGAGGAATGTTTAGATTCTGTTTGAAAGTAATGTGAATAAGCTAGAAGCCTATAAATAAACTTTTGCTCTCCTGTGCAGATTATAAAAATAATTAATGTGAATAAATACATTTAAACATGCTAGATTACATACATGTTAGATTACGAAAGCTAATTATGCTAAATTTATAAAGGTATTGGCGTACAATGAAGTAGATAACTTAATTTTGCACTCCTCTTAAAAGTTAACTTTCATCTATTTATTTATAAGACTTATTTTTTTAAAATGCATTTGGGGTTATATAATTATTATTTAACCCATGTTTGGCCAAACGTGTGTAAAAGCACCATTTTGATAATGTGTTTTTATTAACACTGCGATGTATATTTTTCACTAATTTTATTGTTTTACTATTTTTAAGGGTTCTGAAAATATCTATAAAATATTAGTAATTCAAATAGAGTTACCATTTTCTGTTGAAAAATTTTAAAATTACAATGGTTTTTTAAAAAAGAAAAAAAAAACTTGAGATGATTATTAACAAATTTGACTTTTTGAAAATTTATAATCATTCCACTTCTGATTAATCATTTGCTTTCACGATGGGTTAAAGTTGCAAGTTCTGTAAATAAAATTAATTGAAACAAATGTCTTAAAATAACTAGTGTTGCACTTACTGATCTGTCCAATGGTGGGTAAAGCCACCGTTTTATTTCTTAAAAAAAAAAAAAAAAAAAATAAAAAAATAAATAAATAATAATATTATTCATGCATGAATTTTTTTTTTGTTTTTTTGTGTGTGTCCTAATGAATGTAATTTAGCATATTTCAATGATAATACCACATTTTATAAAATTTCAATGATTAATCAAAAATGAGTTAACATTGTCAACGATGTTTTATATTGTTGTAACTCGTCATTCATATTGTCCTATTTATTTCGTAGGGGATAGAGCTTTCGCCTGCCGATGAGGTGAACCTGGTTCGAATCCCAGCTATGCTGGTCGATATGAATTCCGCGCCCGGCTCACACTGACCAGTGTGCTGACGTAAAATATCTTCAGTGGTAGATGGATCATGGGTTAGTGTCCCCTTGCCGTCCGTCTAACTGTGGGAGGTTTTCGTGGTATTCCTCTCCATGTAACGCAAATGCTGGTTAGTTCATTCAAAAAGTCCTCCAGGAAGGCAAATTTCTCCCTAGTACTTAACCCAGGAGTTACCTTATCTGCTAAATTCGGTTCAAAATTACAAGGACACGGAGTTGAACAATTTGGTTGGTTGTTTAACGACGGTTATAAAATATACCGTATGTTTAGTGTTTTCTTATCCAATATAAAATCCTATTAATGGCAAAGTTCTGTTTTGTTATAAACAACTAAAAGTAAAATTTTAATAGTTTTATTTTTTTTTTAAAATTATATTTCTTTTATGATTTTTTATAAAAATTTATTTTACAACTAGTTCATTTTTAAGGGCACAGTAAATTTAGTTATAAGTATTCACACTGAACAAAGCAAAGGAAGAGTTAACATTAAACTTAACGCAGATAACTAACTCTTGGAGATAACCTTTTCAGTAAATAAATCCTCTTCTATGGATAATTTTTATGTATGTATGGAAATTTGATACCCCTTTTGTTTTTGAGTCGTGTGGCCGGTGATATTAAAACTTGTTTGCTCGTGATCAAATAACAAATTACGTATTTCAGCTAAAGTAGGTTTAAGTACACTTAACCCTTTGTTTCAGTCGTCTCTAAAAGTAACAACCTCCCTGGCTATTACGCAACTTAAGAAGGTCAATTATGAGAAAATGATTCACTAGAAATGGTGAAGTCACTATATTCATATTAAAGTTTTTAACACAGAGCCTTCTAAAATATGCAGAAAAGTTTCTTATGAGGCAGATAATTAGAATTGCTTCAGTTAAAACAAGCACTAGTAGATTATCAGTTGCACAAATTCTGACGAATTTGTGCAACACAGAGCCTTATAAAATAAATATATAGAAAAGTTTTTATAAGGCAGATAGCTAGAATTTTTTCATTTAATTGCTTAAGCACTAGTAGATAATCATTTGCACAAACTCTATTTAATTCGGCTTTTATTTTATATATAATTTTTTTTTATTATTTATTATTATTATTATTTTTTAAGTGTAGGAAATTGCTATATTGAAAGTTAATTGTAATTTTTTTCTCTAGTATTTCGTGATAGACTATTTATAATTTATTAATGTAAAAAACAGTTTGAACATTTAATTTTGTTCTTTTGTTTTGCTGGTTAAGTTTTGCGACGTATCTTTCTCAAATTTATTTCTGTGCTATTTCATGTAGATCACCACTCCAAGGCATTTTTGTATGACTTTAGTGAATAAATTTCATATATTTCAATAAAAGACACAGTGGTATATTCAGCTACGTATAGCGGTGTGTGGTGGTCCAAAAAAAGAATTTAATTAAAAAGCATGAAAAAGAAATATTTATTAAAATTTAAGTGCGCAATTTAAATTCCTTGCAATATATATGTAATCGGAAATTTTTTTTTTCTTGACTAAGAAGAATATTTAAATTTTAATAACAAAACTTAATTATGGAATTTTTTTAAAAATCATAGATAATCATAAAATAATACCTTATTGCTAAAGTACATACAATTAATTGTAGTAATAGATTTAGTATTCTTATTCATTGATTGAGTGCCCCCCTTTGCCTTGCTATCTACTCTGGGTCCGTTGCCTCCCACCCTTTTGCTCACCATTGAGTGTATTCACCAAGGATTTTACTCATTCTAAACATTTTCTCTTTTGAAATAGTTTAATTCATGAAAATCAACAGAAACATGATTGAATTAAGCTACGGTAGAAAATAAAATAAATAATGAGGAATTCCGACTCATAAAGCTTCTGCTTTTGAAAGATACTTTATTTTTTCATGTCCCCCTCTTTTTTTTTTTTTTAAAAAAGTAAACGTTTTTATTGCAATAATAGTTAAAAAGCAGAAATAAGTTAATTCAGAATTATAGATATGTTAAATATAATACAGATAAGTTATTTGTAAGTCTATTTTCACCCCTTGCAGATTTTGATGTATTAAATTATATAATATGTTCTTTGAATTGAAGTTAGTCCCAGATTACCTGTATGCTTATCTGTATAATTAAAACATTTTTCGGATTATTAAAACACAGCTGACCTTGCCTCTATTTTTTTCTATAATTTTTTTCCAAGACAATTTAAAATGCCCTTAAGCGAGTAAACAGCTGTCAAATTCAAGCAACTGCTCCTACATCTGTTATGTTTTGATTTTTTTTTCGGCGCTTACAGATGATGTTTTATTTGGAATATAATTAAAATCTGATAAAGTGAAAACCTGAATTGATTACAAATGACCTTAAAGACATCGTTTGAATAGTAATGAGAATGTCAAAAATTAACTTATAAAAACCGTTTTGAGGGTTAAAAAATCATTTATTTTTCAGTGCGGTGCTCGAACTTGGAACTTATTTTTTATATATTAGGTTTCAAAATTTAAAAAAGTTCAAATCTCGAACATGGCTCGGTTGATTTTAAAATTATTTTTAAAATCGTATTTACAAATTCTAAACAAATGAACTTTATAAATTTTGAATATTTTTTTTCTTACTTTTTTGGTTCTTTTAGATTAAAAAGTTTGAAAAATAAATTTCGCACTTTTAATCCTTGGTTTAAATAAGTTTCCAAGAATTTAAATTATCAAAACTAAATACTATAACGGCAGGATTTTTTTTTCTTAACTGAAACTAATGCTGTAAAATCTTAAAGCATGCATAGTATATTGTTAACAATATTAGGTTTTTAAAGAATTCTTACGTTTTGTATGCTAACAAAACAATGAAGGTGTATTCTAGCAGATGGCATTGAAACAGGTGTTCAAAAATAATCCAAGTTACTCAAAGTTTTAATAACATAAGCAACCTGATAAGGCGTTTGAGGTGATCATTTTAATTCCTTTTAGATTGGGTTGGAAAAATGCAATCTGCTGGTTCTTTTTTTATTTTTTTATATGTGAAGTGTTTTTTAATTTTTATCAAAATTGGGTTTTTAATGCTATCCAACTCAGAGAAACTCCTAATTTTTAAAAAAAAATCAAATCTGAATGAACATACAAAAGTAGGGTAAACTAACCAGTGAAGGAACACTTAAGCTTCGCTTGCCTTTTAAAAAATCATATTAATTTCAAAATTCGTAATTTTAGTTAAATGACAGTGTCAACATATTTATTACGAATTGCAAATTATGTAAAAAAATTGTAGAGAACTTACATAATATTGTTTTAAAGTTTTGGAGGTTCAAATAACAAATAGTAAGAAGACCAAGTGAAGGAACAGCTCTTACCAGTGAATGAACACCCAGTAAAGGAACACTTAATTTTGGTTATTTTTTAATGCTTTTTATGAATGTATATGCCATACAAATATTTAAGTCTATTCTTGAAATTATAACATATAAATACTTGGAAATGTTAGCTTTTTTTTGTAATCATGAATTGAAAATTAAAGTGTCAACATATTAACACATACTGTTCATTCACTGGGAAATCTATGCCCAATAAAGGAACTTGCCTGTTCCCTCACTGGTTAGAAGTTGTTTTTCGTATTTTTAACATACTTTTGATGCGGAACATCACTAAAGGTACAAGAAAATTAAAGTTTATCTTTTATTTTCATTAACTTAGAAAAAAACCCAGAAAAGGAACACTTGTTCCTTCACTGGTTTTTCATCGTTTGGTGATCCAGTGAATAAACACCCCCTTATCTCAGTACTTTATTATGCTATGTATGATGCTTAAAAAAAAATAAAACGTAACTTCAATAACTATATTTTGAATTCTCTTTTTCACAGTGAGAAAAATTAAACTATTGTATGCAAATAATTCCACTTCAAACCTATAAATACAAACACTCACCTTTTAATTTTTTCAAAGAAACAAGGTGTTGCAGAGATAATAACAAGCTCAAAATTTTTTCCAGAGAAGTCTATTTGACCAGGTAATCCAAAACATTGCTAGATGACTTCCTATTGTTTGGCAGTAAGCTATTGTTACCAATCAATCTAAAGAAAAACTTTCAAATTCTTATTTTTAATCAATATATATGAAATGTTCCTTCACTGGGTAGTGTTCCTTCACTGGTTGGTTTATATTATAGTTTATTTTTACAAAATGAAATAGTTTCAATGCTTTACATGTGGGCTAAGCATGTTATATTTGTTCAAATGTGCCGAGCTCAAATCGTATTAAAATTGAAATGTTTCAATTGATAATATTCAATTTATCTCTCTATTATATTGAAAAAAAATCCCTTTTTCGTATTATTTACTTTATTTATTAAGTGTTGACCCACTTAATAAATAAAGTTAATAAAGTCCAAGAATAAAGGGTATTAACTAGGTCCTCACCTTAGCAAAATTTTTATAATTAAAAACAATTCTTTAAAAATAATTTAGCAGATCATTCAAAAACTATCACACTTATGAAAGAAAGATCGTATCCGATTCGCAATAATTCGTTGAAATTAGTAATGTAGGATAATTGGATATTAATTATCAAATAAAAGGTTTAAATTTTAGGTCTGTTTATGTTAACCAGAAAATCTGTTATAAATTGGTAGGAATTTTTATGCAGTCGATGATCATGTATGAAAATAATAGAATGATACTAAAATTTTTTTTTCTCCATACCCACCCATTTCATATTTACTTGTTTACTCGATGAATAATGCATGCTTCGTACAATTCGACAAAATTATTTCCAATTAGAGGGAATTACACTCAATTTCAGATGTCAGAAGAAAATAATCGCTCAGTTTTCTTTCTTTTGCCTTTGGTAAGATTACATACAAAATGGAGGTAGGATTATTATTTCCCCCCGCTCTTTTATGTTTTTTAAACAACAGACAAAACGGCGGTAATAATTGATACAATGTTTAATCGTAATCGATATTGTGTATGGCAACTCGTAGGCATTATTTTATTAATGGATATTCGATAGCGATTTGTTGTTGCGTATCATCGAATAATTAACCCCGTTTCTCCGATATTGATGAGATTTAATCTTAACTCGCTGTGTTTACTTTTAATTGTTATAAATTGTTCGAAATTCTTACGATTATTTATTTTAATTCAAGAATGCGGTTACGATCGATCGATTACAATACGATGTGAACTTTTTTTTTTGGGTGATAGTTTTACTTTGTTTTCGTTATCGTATTGTAAATTTTCAGGTTATGAACATTATTCAAGTGTAGTTGCATTCGTGCAAGTATGTGTGCTGTTTAGGTTTATAAATTTTAACTAATAATAGAAATATAGGTTGTCCAAACTTCCTTGTTATGTCTTTGAATTTTTTCTGGCCAAGAAGAATTTTTAATAGTGTCCTCTTTTTTGCTTTACACAGTATTAGTTTCTGACTTAGTATTAATTAATTAACTTTTTTATAGTTTCAGTAAAGAATTTTTTTTTAAAATTTCATTTTTAATCTTTTCAAAAAAATAAAATAAATGAAATGAAATAAAATAAATAAATAAATAAATAAAATATAGAACGTAATTTTTAAATGTTTTCAAGTGTTATATCGATGCTTTAAATTGAAAAGAAGCCCCATAATATAATTATGACTTACAAATGATGTATTTATTCGTGTAATTATATCTTAGCGTTCATCTTCAATAATAATATTGATTTTCTGAATTTATACATTTTTTGATTCATCTTATAATTACTTTATATATTCCCCAAAGCTTTTAACTCTTTATTAAAGTCTATATTCGAAAATTAAACTAACCTCCTCTTATTTTCTGTCTATTTGGGCCTCAGAGTACTGCTTATAACCTGCAAGTAGCAGTATGGTGTAAATATTCCCCTTTTTTTCAGTATTTATGCGTCTTGAAGTTATACTGTCCAACTTTATTATTTTTATCACGTTGGTTTTATTTTATCATTGCATGATTACATATTCTATGTTGTAATCAAACCCTTTAAAGCAGGGTTGGGGTTTTGGACGTCCTAAACTGGTTTTGGACAGGACACGTGGGTTTTACTGTCTTAAACTGGGTAAAACTGTCCTAAACTGGGTAAAACTAATTACATGTATCATTAAATATTTGACATTTTTTATACAATTTACTATAACTTATTAAAAGAAAATAATATAATATATAATAGGAAAAGGTTTATAATTTTTGAAGCTCCACAATTCATTGAACAACGAAAGTGAATAACTAATCCTTTAAATATAAATATGCTTTTAATACTGATAAATAATATTTTTGCATAAGGATAAATATGGCAATATTAAAAAATAATAATTTTTCTTAAAAAAAATACCAAATTTGTTCAAAAATTAACCTTTTATTTTTCACAATATTTTTTTGAAAAAATTTTATAATTTCTGCATCACAGGATGATAAAAATGACATCTATTTTTTAAAAAAAAAATGTTTTTTTAAACATAAATATATTAGTTTAAATTGTAAATACAAAATAACTGAAAAATGTATTAACAGTTTTGAAGGGCATAACATCAGTTTCAGTTACTGACACTAGTGATGTATCACCACTTTGCTAAAAGAATTGAACATGAATGAAATAAAAGTATTCTTGAATAGTACTATAGAAAAATAAACCTGTTTATGACGAACCAAGCACTTAGTCCCTAATATTTTAACCTGTATGGCAAGGCCAAACTTCAGTTATGTACTATTGAATGAGAGGACAAATTGAACTTGATTACTAATTAATCTTCCTTTGTTTAAATTGAAGAGTCAAACAATATTAATAAAACATTATACTTTCAAAAACAAATATTCTCTGGTATGTTTGATTATCAATATGTTATTAGTTCTATGTTTATTTTACCTCTTAAAATAGATTCAGATAAAATTGTGACATAATTTGAGTAAAAGGGTTTTGGACAGTTTAAGACAGTTTTGGACAAAGGGGTTTTGGACAGGACGGTTTAAACCAGGGTTTAAACCGTGGATTAATCCATTCTGTCCTAAACCTTGAAACCCTGCTTTAAAGTATTTTGATTTTATTCTAATATCCCTCTTTTTTTTAAACCATCTTTTATATGAAGAGCTGTTTTTTTTGAGCATCTTTATCATTGTAATTTTCTTTTTAAATAAAACCTCAAAATTCACGGTTTAGGGCAAAGAACTTAGTTTAGGTGCTTTTTCAAAAGTTTATTGCACATTTCCGCTGCAGTCTTTACTATTTTAGATATCGCTTTAATTTTACCAAAAAGCAACTTAAAATGCTTCATATCTTTAACAACAGCTAAAAGGTTAAAATTAACTTAAAAATTTATAATTAACTCATTAGTTTATTAAATATACTCGCGTGATCGCGTTTAAGGAAAGTTGGGAGTGCCAGCCTCAGCTTTAAACTTTAATTACTGTTGTTTGAACTGTAACCATAGAAGGAAAAAAAAAATTTACGGCAAATTTCAGATTAAGGCTTTTCGGTGACTTCTTTCCCTTGAAACAAGGAAAATTTAATCACTGTGGAAAAATCAGGTGAAATGAATAAACTAATGCTTAAGGTCCCTAGAAATCACATATTTTTCAAAAAAAAAAAAAAAAAAAAAAGCACGTTGAAATTTTTTAAAAATTATTATTTTTTTTTCTTTCCTAATGGCACTCATAGGTGTTTTGTAATGTATATAATGTTTTAATGTTTAAGAATAAAGCATAACTAAAATATTAATAATATAATTTATGTCACCAAATGCTGAAATTCAATAACATTCTGATTTTAATTTTTTTTCTTTCTGAGTGTTTCTGGCCATCCCTTATATTAAAGTCTATGTCTACTTTGTTGAAGTCTTGCTAATATATTAATCAAAATTGTGATATTTCGGCAGCAATGTGACTGCAAAATTACATGCCTTAAGTTATTATATACAAAAAAGAAAAATAAGTACAGTGCTAAAAAAAAACAACAGAAGGATCATCCTGAATAACTTTTGATCTAATGATCGGATCTTCACGTTCTAGGACTCAAACTTAATCGTTCGAGGATGTGACCTCAAATATGCTAATTATTTTGTGCAGACGATTATTCAAGTTACGAAATCAGACACAAAAACGTACTTTCTTTCAATAAACATACTTTTCCTCTCGACAGAATCGGGTATCTGATCCATAATATTTAGGGGAGGGGGTAGTTGTAATCTGGGATATATGGTGTGGAATATAGTTTATATATGTCTATAATACTTTAATATTATCTTAATCGATTTCTTTGACCAAATATTACTGGAAAATTGTAAAAATAAAGAAAGTGAGGCATAATAAATTTTTGACATTCGCATTTTGTCGTCCAATTAAGTATGTATTTTATTTCAGAGCATTATGACTCTATTTAAACATTGGGTATAATTAATTATTGGTCATTCTTCATTCAAGTTGCTCTAATCACAATTGAAGCGGGAAGAAAAGCCATATATGCTTCCATTTCCTTGCGGAAGCAATATTTGGAGGGGTAGGGGGAAGTAAACCGTCTCAGAAAGTTTTTTTTTTCTCCACTTTTCCTAATGACGCATGTGTGAATCATTTAGCCGGAGTGACGAAATTGTTACATATCATAATTCTTAGAAAGCGCCAATAAGTGTTGCTGCAAAACGAACCTGAATTGAGAAGTATAAATGGATGCACGTATTTAAATATCCTTGAATAATAGAGCATCGGCCTTGGCTGCTTTATTTTTATACATATTTTGAAAATAATAGTCTTTTTCGTTCTCATTAAAAATAAAATTATTTATAAATACAAATTGCATAATTCATTAAAATGGTAATTGTATGATCTGTGGTAAACAATTACCATTTTATTATCAGTCCCTTGTAAAATGACTGAAATTTAAAATATTTGAAATTGATTCAAACAGTTTTATAACTTATTACTTTGTTTTATATCCGGTGTTGAACAGCCGACCTAATTTTGAGTTTACAGCTAACAATGTTTAATGTTCTTTTAATATTAAAACCTACTCAGAAGACAAGGAAATCCTGGATGAAGCATTGGGAGAAAGTAGCCATCGTGGAGGACTTTTTGATGGAAGTAACTCGCGTTTGCGTTACATGAGGAGAAATACCACGAAAAGCTTCGACGGTTAGCCCTGCAGCTAGGGACTCTAACCCATCATCGGACTACCATCGAGGATATTTTACGTCAGCACTGTGATCAGTAGGAGCCTAATATATCGATCATTTATATTCATTTATATCATTATTATCATTTATATAGAATGTATGAGATCAGCTGTCGCTAGTATTCGATCCTGGGTCATCTCAATGGGAGGCGAGCCACCACGGCCACCTGAGCCACCACGGCTCCTAAATTATTACTGAGAGTACCAGATTCTTCAAGATTTTAAAAGTACACCAAACAAGCTGTTCAGGGCTGATCAAAACACACTTCTCACATTAAACATAATATTAAGTCTGTCATGTAGTGGCGATATTGAGAAAATACAATTTTAAATTTTAGTTACTGTTTAACCGATTAATTTACTGGTGGGAAATGATTTAGTAACACTAAATTCTTCATTAAGGGTCACAAGAGGAAACCGTCTACGCAACAACGGTGTTAGTAGAAATTTTTCCTCCTACTGGCATAGAAAAAAAAAAAAAATCCTAGCAATTTTAATCTTTTTTTTTTTTAAATAAAGAAAAATTATATGAAAAATAATATGCAGATGCTGTACTACTCTGCAGCTTCTGTTACCGTGCTAGAGAGTTGTTGCTACCTGGGATTACGGCATAATTAGAATTCGAAAATCAAATTGGAAAACATTCAGTGATTTGAAAATGAATTCAAATGATATTCCACAATGAAACTGTATGTTTATTTTTATGTATTTTTAAAAAAATGATAAACCTAAGAGATAAATATTTTGTTTTTAGTAGAAATTATATTTGTTTTTTAAGAATATTTGAGAAAAATATTAGTTAATTATAATTACCTGATTCAAATTTTAAACGAGTTCTCTTCATTCATGGGCATTAAGAATTGAATCGAGTGACACTAAATTGTAAAATTTAAAAATGGTAGCCAGAACATCATTTTGTGTTTTTTGTTAATTCAAAATAAATTTAAAATGTTAATTCAAATTCCAAAATCTCACATGCTTAATTAACGCATGTTGATAATGTATACATCAAACGAATTGCTATTTCTTAGGAATGTAATAATTATAGTTCGACATTCCGACAAACTTTTATGATGGGTTTAATGCTCTCCATTCTATGTTAGAACAAAGAAAGGAAAGTGTTGACAGTTTTTTTTCCATTGTGGTTGGCTACAATTTCCAGCTGTGCGTGGGTACACACACTCATTGCAAGATCGTTTGCATCAGAATGGCCGTGAAGCACACACATTTTCAAGGTCACACCACCTTATTCCGAACACTTTTACCATTTACCCACATTGTTGGCCGTAGGCAGAATGATGAAGATGCGCGAGGACTCGTCAAGTCCTATACGCCTTGTTTGCAAGGACCTAATTAAGTTAATTGAAAAGAGTCGTGGAATGTTGTGGGACAAAGTAACTTCGTGTTACTGCTCTCGGTTTTTTCTTCTCTTTTTCTAAAATTAGTATTCTGAATTGGAAACGCTTCTCCTTAATATGTGAATGTTAAACTATTTTTTTAAGATATTTTATTTTGTGCTTTACTGTGAAAAATGATAGTATGATAATGAGTTATTCCACCACATTAATTCAGCTAAGGAAAAAAAAAAAGTGTCTTCTCACGTATGCCTGTATATTTTGTTTGTACTGTATAGTATTCCTATACTTATAAGATTTTAATTTACTAAAAACTTCTAAATAAAGTTAATATTTAAGTAAAAAAAATTTTTTTTTATACATTGACCAAATTAATGAATTCGGCGTTATCGTTGGTCTGATTGAAAGGTTTGAGCCAACATAGTAATAAGTTACGCTTTCGCTAAGATGTTGTTTTATATCAAATTGTTCCTTCTTATTGTTTCCAGATAGTTATTTTTCATGTTTCAGAAATTTTCGATTCATAATTAATTGTGCAGTGCTCAAAAAAAAAAAAAAAAAGCAAATTATGTAAAATAAAATAATAATAATAAAAATAACGAAGCACATAGCTTGTATATCTAAAATTCGTTTATACAAAGATAATTTTATGCAAAAAAAACTATACTTTTCTATAATTACTAATTATTTTTTATTATTTTATTTAATAACAGTCGAAAATGTTTAAAATGGTAAGGTGTAAGGTGCACAAATTTTGAGATCATTTTAAGGGATGTAATTTCATATGGCAAAATACAAAATTTAAACGAAGTAGGTCGAATAATTATAGAGAAATTGAATTTTAGATGTAGGTCTTTTTTTAAAATTGGATAAATCAGAAATTACTCGACAGCGAATGCGTTCAAATGTTTTGCCCTTGGTTGTTCGCCAAGGTTTTGCCATTTAAAATTCTTAAGTTTCTAAATAAATTAAAATTCTTAATTTTCTTAAATGATGTAATAATTTGTATTCTTTAAAATTCGAAATTTTTCGACTAACATTAAATAAAATAATTCTAAATAATAAGTAATTATTGAAATTTTTTTTTGCTAGAAATTGTCTTTGATAACGAATTTTAGAATTGTGCGCAAAAATTTTCTATTTGCTTAAAACGTTCTCGAGATATGGCGAAATACGCAAAACGTAAAATTAATATTAAGGGTTAAAAACTTTCGACCACTCTTCTGACACATTGGGACTTCCCAAATTCTGGAATCACCCCCCCCCCCTCCTACATTGAGGGTCAAAAATCCGAATTTGTCGGGGAAAAGCATGTTTTTTCAGAGAAAATATGTTTTTGTCTGATTTTGTAACTTAAAATGCACTAATTAATTGGTATATTTAAGGTTAGACTCTTCAAACATTATTATTCAAACATTCCCATATGTGAAAATCAGATCAGTAGTTCAAAAGTTAAATTGGATGTTTTTTTTCCTCACTGTTTTCTTTTTTCTTTCCTCACCGAAAATTTTTTATTGCCTGCATGAGAAAGCATGATATTCTCTCACCGAAATTACGCTTTTGAGCAATTTAAAAACGGAGCTTACTGCCCTAAGTCTTCATATTAAATTCATGCATATGAAAATTATTTTAAACAAATCTAGCTCCTTGATCATTGAATTGTACTGTTACAGCCTTTTGTTTTATTTTATGCAATCTAATTATAGTTAAATTTAAGTATTTATTGCTTGATTGTGATAATGTGATTAAATAATGTAATGTTAGCAATTTAATTCGTACTCCAAAGTGCTGCAAACTTGTTTGGGAACCATTAATTTAAATGTGCTGAGAGAGAAAAAGTCATTTGCGTACTTTTTAAAAAACCAGTAAAATTATTAGTAATGAACCTTCCTTTGATTTTGAAACACTAAATTCGAATATGTTATTTATTTTGTGGCCTCTTTAATAATATCTAGAATATTTAAAATATTAAAATAAAATGAATGTTTTACTGCCTAGCAGAAAGAAAAAATACACAGAAAATGTGTTGATAAATTAATGATATAATTTTTAAATAATTGACAAACAATTATTGATGATTAATTTTGAATTAATTTAATTCTTTCTTGTTTAGGTATGAATTCTCTCCACCGAGGCTGTTTTGATTTCATCGTCATCCCAGTGTGCTGATGGCTCCTCCAAATGTCAAAATCAAACATTTAACTAGGTAAAATAGCTTTGATATTGATATATGACAGTTTTTATGACATAAAATATTTTTTTAGTGCTGCCATCTAGTATTAACTATCGATAAATTTTTTGAACATTTTCCATTTTCACATTCTTAAGTGATTATAGAAAATATATATTAACATTCGTATTGTTTGAAAACATTGTCGTGTTATGCATTAAGCACGGATTTAAGTTTGTTTAATATAGCGACTATAGATTTACAGCTTTACACTTTGGCAACTATATTCTCTATATTTTTTTAAATTTAATTTTCTGCATACCAAGTCCTTTATTTTCTTCTAGTACTTCGAAAACACTCAAATGCTGTCTGTTAGTATCTTCACTCACTGAGATCTGGGAAATTTAAAAGATTTGACATTGAATGCTGTATTGCTAAATAAGCCTAAAATGCGATTTTTCTCTGAGAACTTTTATAGGAATATCAAGTTTTAGAGATTTTTCTGTGTAACTCTTCCAAATTAAGTTATAAATTATGTTATTATGTTTGATATTTAACTATATTATAGAATGTAAAGGTATTTCCGAGTGATTGCATGTTTTGATAGTAACAAAATATTTTTACCATACTGATTTTTAATTTTTTACTGTGATTAGACTTGTGTACTTAAATTTTTTTTAAATGAATTAATATTAAAATATAAAAAGTATTTATTTTTTGGGATTCAAAAATAATTATTTTAAATATATCAAAAATTTAATTATTTTTTTAAATTAAAATTTGTTGGACATTTTTAAATATTTCAACTTTAAGAATAAATGTATGCATTGTGCCTACCTGCTGAATCTCATCTTTGCTTACATGTAATGGACACATCACACTTTAGAAATTACTGTTGTGTTCTATGTTTACTTCTTTTATATCAGAAAACAGTTTGTTGCGAGAAAACATTAGTTTAAATGGCTATGGAAAATTTAAACGTTCTTAAACATTGTTATTGATTTTAATATAATGCAAGGTAGCTAATTTTTTTGGATTCTAGTTTATTGGAATCATTAATTTAAATCATGGTATGACTAAATTGTTTTTTTCTAAAATATATTTTTTTTTTATTAAAGTCAAATTATTTTTAAAAAAAAAAATGCATAAATTATTCAATTTTAATTTGCAAATCATTTCTGAGCTTGTTTGAATTTTTATTGATTTTTATAGTTTTTAATTTTGTTGTAGTTATTACTATGTTAATAAATTCCAATTAACAAAATTACATTATTTTTTAGTGAATAATTACAGTTTGTTTAAATGACATTTTAATCTTAAAATTCTTTAGAATTTTTCAGATTTCAAATTAAGAAAAAAACATAAATTTAATGCAGTTTATGCATATATTTATACTACTGTATATAGTGTTCATCGAATCCTATGGATTGTTTGTAACTGTGTTATCCATAAAAGTAATGTTAATTCGAAACGATCTTTTAAACATGCTGTCATAATAAAAACATTAATAAAATTAAAACTTAATAAAAAAAGGAAAACATAACTGAAACAGAAAAATGTTGTTCTTAGTCCTGAAATATGACTTTGGAGTTGAGAATCACAATTTTCTATGTTATCGATTATTTGTCTTACTGTACTAGAAAAAGTGACAATAAAAGAATAAAGTCTGTTAGAAATGCTCTGTGTTAACATGTTTATTAAATCTATTAAAACTTCCCCGCAAGAAAACTAATTTTCCAAATTATACTGTGCTGAATATCCAGCCAAATATTCTGCTAAAGTGCCGAATACCGAATAATAGCTGAATATTCATTACATCTCTAGTTCTTTTGTAATTAAATAATCCATCATTCTTTTAGGAGCCCATCCAGCACTGGAGATACAAGATTCCCTAAACTAGACGAATGTGCCCACTTTCATTATGAAAATGTGGAACTTGGACCAATCAAAGTAAAATAAAAATTCTGAGTTTATTAGTGAAATAAAATAATATTGAAAAATATTTTAAATGTTTGCCATAATTCAATATAATTTCTTTTGCAATTTTTTTTTTTTTGAAATTGTTTTTAAGGGCTTCTTTCTTTTAAATTTATTAAATGAAATTTGTTATTTGTTTAAACACATATTATTTGTTCAAAATTTGTTTTTATTTTTTAAGTTAATCTTTCTTATTTTTAGAAGATATAAAGTAAGTGTCTGTTGAATTTGATATTTTGCTTTTATGTTTAAAACAATATTTTTACAATACAATACATTTTTTATACAATACATGTTATTTACTATGCATTTTTCGGGTTTAAAACAATATTTTTATAATTTTTTTTTGTTGTACATTTGCCATTAAGAACATATAATTTTAGACTTACTGAAATATGTTTGCTTTCATTTGTCTCCACGCAACACATTTTATTTAATTATGATTTAGATTTCTGTTTTTTATTTACTGTGATTCATATCTTTTATATTAGACTTTAGGGTATTTAAAAATAACATATCTATTTGGAGCTTTTACATATATATTAATAATTTTTTTAAGAAAAATAAATATTTTATTGCCTTAAATTTTAACAATATAAAATACTATGGACTTTCCATAATTTTGAAATTTTCACTTAATTACTTAATTAAACTTAAATTTTTCAAAAGTTTTTTTTATGAAAGAATTGTTCTTTTTTTGTGTAATTATTGGTAATGATGTATATTTAATGGACAGTAATGATAACTTTTCATCAACACAAATATATTATATCAGTATTTAAGTATTTTAATAAAGCTTGTTTTATTTATATTTTGTATATTTGTCTAACTTTTTTATGTAAGTCATCAGTGCGGCACATCTTTTTGAATATATTTTTGAAACATTAGAAAAAATAATTTAATTTGGAAAACAATGAACAATTGTTTAACAATGATCAAATAAAAGAACATTTAGTTTAACTTTCTGGAAACTAAATGTTCCTTTAATTTCAAACTTCTCCATCTGCCATTTTGAATTTATTCATTTCACTGGCTTCAATCTCATTTCTCTCCTGTCATAAACCATAATTTTTAATAAATTGCTAAATATGTGTGATTGTAATAAGAGGAAAATTTCGTTTTGAAATTCATTGTTTAACATAGTATGAAATTTTTCTTGTCAAAATGTATTAGGATTTTAAAAGGCATAAAAATTATTTAATGAAAAATATTGAAATTCTTAAGATGTATTTTATTTATTTTCCTAAGCATTTCTTATTTTAGATATTTCGTGCATATTTTTATTGCATAATAAAATCATTCCATTGACTAGGTTCTTTTATGTGACAAACCATCAGATCCCGGAAAAGCCTCCTTAGTGTGCAGTTCATCCTCAAATAAAGAGAATGAAAATGACCGGCTATGTTTTCTTGTCACTGTTATTAGCAACAGCAAGAAATGGGTTGTTAGGCGCAGTTATAAGAATTTCATGTTTCTGGATACTCAACTCCATCGCTGTGTGTATGACAGAAAATATAGTTTGCTACAAGAGCTTCCTAACTTGTTTTATGACGACTCAGAAAAAGAAACTTATGAGGTGAGTTACCCATTTTCATCTGTTATTTTTGTTATCATATGGATCTTTTATTTAAGATTATTAAAGTACTTTGGAAATTTTTACATTGATCGTTTCATGTGTAGAATAACCCTGGTCGCCTTGAGGTCTAAAACGTTAATCGCCTTGAGGTCTAAAACGTTAATCGCCTTGAGGTCTAAACATAGTAGCTGGCTTCTAATGTTTTAATCTGTTCTTTAAACCTCAAAATAGGAATATTTAGGATAAGAAATAAATTGCTAATATTGGTGAAATTACTGCTTTTGCTGAGTTCTATCTTTCAATTTGAAAAATGTTGCAATCTGAAAAGCAATGTTGCACGGCAAAAGACATAAATTGCAAGCATAGGTTCCAGCTATCCTGTATTGATCTCATCAGGACCTTAAACTGTAGTTGACCTTCACACTAATTTCTCAATTGTAGTCAATACTTTATTTAAAATGCAATAGGTTTTATTAACCTAAATGAAATATAAAATTGCTTAGAATGCATGAAAAATCACTCTCACATAAAATGCAGTAACCAATGGATAATAAAATCCGAAAAGTACACTACCAAGAAAATTTGTATTCAAAATAAATTATTCTGTGCTTAAATATGCACATTATTTAGCTCATTGTATCATATAGCTATAAATTATTTACTTACTTTACTCTAAGATGTAACTGTATCAGTTATCACGAAAAGTTCTCTTGACTAAATTTCTGATGTAGTCTGCTGCTTATGGAAACGAGTAAAACAGCTCTTCTTGGAATTGAAAAAATTATATGACTCTAACAACCTATAAATTAAAACAACCTATCCCGCTCCCCTAGTTAAAGTGTATATTGAATAGGAGAGAGTATATATTGAGTAGGGCAGTAAGTAGTGGGAAGTATTGACGGCAATTGAGAGTTGCTTGTATTTACTGTTACTGTCAGAGCACTTATCTGGATCTTAGATAAGTTCTTGAAACAATAAGACAATAGAACTTTTAGTAATAATTCCAACAACTTATTATTTTTTTATAGGTATTATTAAATTGAAAATATTAGTTCTTTTTATGTAAAGTTAAAAGCTGTTCTCCATTTCATTATACTTAGGCCTTAAAAAAATGGTCATGGCTTCTGTACAAAAATGACATATCTCTTTGGATCACCTCCCAATGAGGTAACCCAGGTTCATATCCTCAGGGATTGATGTAATAAGGTCAGACTCCCTTTAGCGTTGGGCTATTTGTGGGAGGTTTTTGTTGTTTTCGTACTCCAAGTAAGACAAATCCCAAATGCGGGTTAGTTCCATCCAAAAGTCCTCCATGAAGGCTAGTTTGTTCCAGACTAGTTGAGGGATCCAGGAGTTCCCTATCTTCTGGATTGGGTTCAAAATTACAAGGCTACAGAGTTGAACATTGAAAATTGTACACTCAGAATTGGTTCGGCTGTTCATCAGCTGGTTATAAAATAAAATAAAATCTCTTTGGAATTTTCTTGGGCTGTTTTTCATTAAGTCACTTATATCCGTCTGAAAGCCATATCAGTTGCATTAAGAAAACAAAAAATATGTACATCATAAATGAAGAAAAATTTTATGCCATTGTATATTATTGTTAAATACAAGGAACATATTGGTGTTGAACATTTCCTTAATCAAAATTAATTCTATTTAACAGTTATAAATATTGTAGTTATAGTTAGTAAAGCTTGTAATGTCTTCGTAAAATATATGTTGAATTAGTTTTTTTAATTTTAGGAACAAATAAGTGCTCTTCTATCTGAATACCTTGCAAGATTTTCCCAACTCGCTGGAAGTTTAATAAATTGTGGACCTGTTTTAAATTGGTTTGAGGTAAATTTTGAGTTTTAAAATTTTTATTTATTTGCTTATTTTATGTTTATTTAAAGTTTCTAATAAATTTTCCCTCAAAATTTTTCTTACTATGATTAGTTTCGAACTTATTCATTATAATGAATGTAATTGGAATTAAAGTAATAATAAATTTTAAATGTTATTAAAATTTTTAATAAAGCAAATGTTACGTTGGTAAGCTTTTAAATCGGGACATAGCTCGAATTGCACGTTTTCGAGAATGGACATAGCTCAAAATGCTGTTTTACAAAAATGGACATAGCTCGAAATGCACATTTATAAAAATAGCCATAGATAGTAATAAAAATGGACATAGCTTAAAATGTGCATTAAGAAAATGGACATAGCATTTGATTCTGCTTTTTAAACCAGAGTTTTGTATCGATTACAGTACTTGATTACATCTGTAAATGATTAAAGATAATTATTACTATGTAACTGACTACTTGTAATTGAAATTACAGATAATTACGATTACAAGTAATCGTGGATCTAGTGATCAGTACAAGTAATCTGATTAATGGTCATGAATAATTGCAATTACATCATAAAGCGATTACAAGTAATTATGATTTCGTGTAATCAAAATATATGATTACAGGTAGTCGTAATTACTCATAATCTTGATTAAAAGTAATCGTAATTACACATAATCTTGATTAAAAGTAGTCCAAGTATACGAATATATTATAAATTCCAATTATGATACCTGTAATAGTAGATACATTAAAAATATTTATAAGCATTGTACGCATTCAGAATGCGGAAAAAGAACCCCCCCCAAGAAAAACGGACCAATACTAGTGGATCAATCTAATACTCAATCTTAATGCTACAAGGTAGTAACGTCAAATATACTAATTTATTAGTATAGACGATATTTTAAGTTACAAAATCAAAAAAAAATATGTACTTTCTCTGAATAAACAAAAATTTTTTCAACGGATTTGGATTTCTGACTTGAATAAGTTTAGTTAGTTAAGTTTGAACTCCTTGCTATAAATTTTACTTTTTACCTCTTTCGTACATCAAAAATGCAAATTGAAAAACTTTTAAGCAAATTGAAAAACATTTGCACAAAATTTTAAAATTTGTTTGTCCAAAGATAATTTCATGCTAAAAATAAATTTCAGTAAAAATTAATTATTTTATTTAATAATAGTCGGAACACTTTTGAATCATAAGGTATACAATTCTTTACATCATTTTATGGTATTTTATTTACATGTCAATTTTTTTTTTTTTTTTGTGCGAAATCGGCCTAAATTTTTTTGAGAAAAGGAATTTTTAAAAAGTAAATATTTCAAATTTGATTTCTCAGCAACTAAACCGATTTTGCTCAAATTTTGTAACAATGTATTTATCTACATATGTTTAATATACGTATGCACATATGCAAAACACATGTATGTACGTATCTAAAATTTCAAGGAAGTCAATTATTTCAAATTCAATTTCCTAGAAACTATACGACTGATTTTGCTACAATTTTGCATTTTGTGATGTAAAATTATATTATTTAAAATGACGCAAAAAATTGTTTGCCTTACAATTCAAAATTGGTAGAATAAAAATAATTGGTAGAATAAAAATTGGTAGAATAATTGGTAAATAAAAATTGGTAGATTGGTAGAATAAAAATAATATAAATATGAAGCATTTAAAACATAAACTGCCTATGTTTACCCCCTGATAATTTAGCTATGTCTCAATGTAACATATAATTTACTTTTTTATTAGAGCATAATTTGTGCATTTTTCAATAAAAATGTATTATTTTCCAGTTAGTCAATATTTTTACTGTTTGTTAGATTTTAATTTTCAATCCTTAAAATTATTTCAGCTTGACAACAGAGGGAATAGATTGATTGTTACTGATGAAGTTGCTATAAACACTCCAGCTGTTGCAGCTTCATATGTTGTTGTGCCTTATTCTGCTCAAGCAACTGATGAAATATCTTTCGATGTAAGTTTTCATAATTTTTACTATTCTTTTTTAATTTGTTATCAAAGTTGTGTTTTCCAATACCATTATTATTTTTTTCCTATTGTTCCCATTTCTTTTTCTTCACATTTTATAAAAGCTTCTTAAAATCTAAAATTGTGGTATATATTTAAAGATTTTTTTTGCTCACTGCATTATGCAGTCGATTGCTGTTTGTTTATTAAGCAAATATACTGCAAGCTTTAAACAATATTTATTTTAAATAAACTGTGAAAATTTGTTCTTTTACGTTATGTATCATTTATTTCTACGTATTGAACAAACATAAGTACCATATTTTCTCATGCTGATAAGTTTTTAATGATCTGAAAATTGCTTTTGGTTGTCCTATAAAAAGTGTTTAAATAAAGCTAATTTTTGTTTTCTGTAACAATAATGCTTACAGAAAATGCTCTGATATATCCGAAAGAGCAATGTAAAGAGGAACAATATTTTGAAAGGGTGTTGTAAAATTTTTTTAAGCTATATCATCAAAAAATACCAATTTTATTTTTAAAAAAATAAATTGATTATTTAGTCCAATTTATTTAAAAAAATGTATTTATTTAAAAAATAAAAACAATCACTAGCTCTAGCACTATTCAGAATTCTAGCACTAACTAGAATTTTAAAATCTCTTTCTCTTCACCTCCATACTTTAAACACCAAACATTATAAGCAATTAGAAATTACTGACAATAAGAATTTTCATTTTGTTATTCTGTTGTTGCATCTCTTGTGGGCGAAAACAATACCCCAATCCCATGATTTGGAATGCTTTTTTCATTTTCTTTAATGCTAGGAGAAATACAGGAAGTAATTTAAATACAGAAGTATGGTTTATTAATTATTTTATCAGGTGCTGTCAGGTTTCTGAGAAAGAATTTTTCATTGTTAAATTGATTGGGGAAAAATTAGTGCCTTTATAAGATGTTTGTTAGGCGCAGTGGCTGAATGGTAGCACTTTGCACTCCCATACCACAGGTCTTGGATTCGATCCTTGGGCCGGGCAAGGTTTAATCAGCCTTTCATCCTTTCAGTGGGCTGATAAATGAGTACCAAGCGTACTTGGAAACTAAACACTGGGGGTTTTGCGTTTGGCTTACCACCTAACCGGAACATCTACCCCTGCACCCCAGAGCCCAAGTTCAAGAAAACTGAGATGGGCATAGTAGAATGGTAGCGCTTTGCACTCCCATACCACAGGTCTTGGATTTGATCCTTGGGCCGGGCAAGGTTTAATCAGCCTTTCATCCTTTCAGTGGGCTGATAAATGAGTACCAAGCGTACTTGGAAACTAAACACTGGGGGTTTTGCGTTTGGCTTACCACCTAACCGGAACATCTACCCCTGCACCCCAGAGCCCAAGTTCAAGAAAACTGAGATGGGCATAGTAGACCTTGGCTCTCTATGGGCTTTTGTGCCACTGAGTTTAGTTTTTTTATAAGATGTTTGTTGGAAGAAAGGGTCGCTTTGAAGATGGGGTCTCTTATTGCAGCTCTTCTGTCTTGTATTTTTTTTATTGGTTTTAAATTAGCAGATGATATTATTTTTGTTAATTTTTTTAGTTTTCATTTATTTTTCTCACATAAAGCTATTCTTTATAAAATGCTTTATAATGTTTCCTTTTAAAGAAATTTTTCTCTTTGCTGTAAGTAGTCCTTGGTAATATCCTTTGTTTTATAATTGTGAGTTTGTTTAATTTGTTGTCTGTTGAAAGATACTATTTTTTGAATCAAGTAGTTTTTTCTTGTTTTTGATTAGTTATTCCAATTATTGCTTTGTTTCTTGGTAGAAACATACATTGTAATATTCTTATTAATCCAATTTTTCCCCTTGTAAATTATTTTATTAAAGAAAAACATGAATATTCATTTTTAATTATAACTCTTTATAGGGTGTTTTGTTAATTTTATAACGTAATAAATTTGTTATCCTTGTAATAAACAATAATAAAATAAATGTTTTTTGTATTTTTGATTTGTTTAATTGTTATTAGGAAATTTGATTTTGGAAAATTTTGTTTCCTCTTTTGCATGATATAACATAATAACGGCCATTTTTAATGTTATTTCTTTTTATTTCTTTTAAGAAAGCCAGATTTGGATATATATATATTTTATTTTAGTATTTTTAAGCCATTATTGGGCTCGTTCTTTAAGTATTGTTTAACTTTTATTGTTTAACTATTGTAAAACTGTTTTTTGGCTAAAACTGTTTTTAAGTTTCTTGTATAATAACAAGAAACATGAATTTGTCAAATGAAAAATCTATGTGTATTTTAATAACAAATATATTTTTGTAGCACATGCATAAATAAAATTTTATGTTAAGTATCATAATTATGTTAAATCATATCAGTAAATTATTATATATATTAAATTAAATTCACCATAATTATATAAAATTCATTGTGGTAAATATTTTATTCATGACTAAAAGTTAAAATGACTCTGCATGTAAATGAAATTAACTGTAGGACAATAAAAACTCATTTAAAAAAGACGCATTTAAAGATTTGCTTTTTAAAAAAGGAAGGAAATTAGGTATTATGCATTGTTTTAGTCAGTTTAATTAGCTTATCTGTTTTGTTATATTATTTAATCACAGCCTATAATCTACTACATTTAAAGAAGTTTTAAACTTGTTTCCTAAAATTTTTTTAATGCTCTACATCAATATCCCATCTGCGAACAATCAAATCAAGCATATCGTTGTTTTTTGAGCTTAGAAAAACTATTTCCTATAATTTTCGTAGATATATCTATATACATATAAATACTCTAATATTTAATTAAAAAATTATTTTAATTGTATGTTATAAAAAAATTATCAAATAGTTGTTTGATTGTTTTCTATCATACAGTTTAATTTTTAATTTTTTTTCAACATTTTAACATTTAACATTGTTTTAAATTTTTTTTTGCATAAACTTTTCCCCCACAGTTCTTTTTATTACTTATCCCCAAAAATTTGCCTTGTAATAATAGTTTCAAATAGTTATTTTGTTTGTTGTACGAATTGTAATCATAAAAGGTTAAAATACTTGCTCAATTAATGCAAAATGCTCTAATTGCACAAACTTAAAATAATATTGTTTTAAATCTATCTAAAGTATGTCTCAAAAATAAGGTATAAAATATAGTATTTTCTAATGAAAAAATTATTTTACTGTAATAGTAATTTATTAATAAGGATTATATAATATGAAATATAGTAATTTTATTATGAAAGTTTTAATGTAAGAAATAATAAAATTATAAGAACATTTACATGCCTTTTCCAATATTTTTTTTTTTTTAACCTGGGTTAGCCAACACACCACCAGGATCAGATTGTGAGTGTTAGGCCCAGAACGTCACCTAAATAAGGGCCCATTGAAAGAATAATTTTTTTTTCAAATTCACTGAAATGCTAAAAAAATATTGATTTCGTTAATTAATAACTTGATTCACATGATTTATAAAATTTTTTTTAACTAGCCAAATATATATTTTATTTTCAAATACTCTCCTTTTTAATTGACCAAGTAAATGTCCTAATTTTAGAAATCTCTGAGCGTATTGCATCAAATTTTATAATTGCTTCAGTTGTTCCCTAGAAATGGTATCTTTAAAATAAATTACAGTGAACAAGTTAATACAGAAATATTTTTAAAAAAAATATTTTTTTTAAAAATCCATGATGACTTAAATAGTTTTAAATATTTAACTATTTTCTTAACCATTAAATTAATATAAATTTAAAAATCATGATGTGTTTGGTTTGTAATTAAACTTAATCCCTAGAAGGAAACTTCTTGAGATTAAAATGGTTACTGAGATATGTATGCTTTAGTGGTTTAAAAAAAAAAAATTCTGATAATTTCTGATAATTTCCTCGCCGCAACACGGATAAGAATTGGTTCGTTTTTGTTATGTCCATTATCCATATTTATTTTGATTGTACATATTTACTTTCACTCCATTTGACTAATACAATAATAATGGTATGTTCACGTTTGTGAAGTGAACTACAGTTATGGAAATTACAATCTTCAGATCTGTTAGAGTTTGTTTTTGACTGTTTGTTGCTTAATAAAGTCTATGGAATTTAATTTAACGTTATTTGAAATTATAGTTGATTCAGCCCAGGATTATTTTTCCCTTTGTGTAAGCATGGTGTTTAGTTCATATATGTTTTCTTAGCCCATTGGTTTTTATAAGGTATCAAACTTTTAAAAATTGTTTTTAGAAATAATAAATTATGTATATATTATGTATAAATTATGTATATAGTGATAATGATATTTAAAACTGGGTTATTTTAACTGCTGCACATAAAATTTTTTTCAAGAGTAAAACATGCTAAATATCTTATTATTTATACTATATTTTACTCAGTTATACTATTTTTATTTTTGGAATTTCATTTTACATAATTTCTACTGATCGTTTATTCGCATAACTATAATTCAATTTGGGAAACATGTTGGATCTGATTCATGCCACAATCGATTTTTAACAAGAACCCTATTTTATTACTCTAATTAATTCCTAACTTCTTTTTTACTTCCTATTAATATTTATCCGTTCATTTAATTTAAATGTAATAATTTACTATTCATGTGGGGTCATTGTATACTTTATTCTGTGTTATTGAAAATGAGCTCTACTGTTCTGTTATATTATCCCCATGCTTGTAACCTACCCTGTCAGACATAACTTTATAAAAACGAATTAAACTGCAGGATAGGGATTTTTCTGTGGTCTCCCTTTTCCAATTTATTTATATTTTATACTACTTTTTATATTTCCACTGAATACTTATCAAAAATTACTCCTCCTCCTTACTTATGGTTCCTCTATCCTTATCCATCTACAATATGATAGTCAACATTCTTGTTAAACTTATTTTATTCTAACAATACCAAGCAAAAGTAAATAAACCACATTTCTTGCATGTTTAAATGTTCAATGATGAAAATTAATGCTAGCAAAATATTCAAATTTGACATATAAGAACTAAAAAACGGTTTCTAAACAACTTCGAAGGAAAGAAAGAATCTGTTGGATGCTAATAAAAAATGTTTATCTAACAAAAAAAAAAAAAAAAAAAAAGTTGAGCAGTAAATAACAAATATTAATGAAACAGTATTTAAATGATGTTTTTCAAAATGAATATGTGAATGATGTTTGTGAATATGATTTAGAAAGTTCTGTGACTCTATTTTGTGAGAATAAAAAATTTCCTATGATGCTCATTAACTTTAGTCTACTCCACTTATTTTTAATTTAACACAGCGCTGTTCATAATTCTTGACAGAATTTTTTACATTTGAAAATTAAATAGAGTTTTTAAAATATCAGTATAGCATTATTTGTGTACTCATTAAAAATAGAATTTACTATTTTTGTTCTTTATGTATTTGCGATTAGTGCACACAGTAAAATGTTAATGTAGCACTGCATATAACATATTCAAATTTTTTCTTCATGTTTATTTCTTTGTTTTATTTAAGGATCTCTGAAAACATCTATGTAATATAGTTATTCGTCTTAAACAGTTAAACGTTAGTTTAAGGCTTTCATTTTGTGCATTTAAAATTAACTTATATGTATTTTAGAAAGTGAAAATTTCTTAAAAATACATTATTTGGATTATTTTATAAATATTGTATGAATGTGTTAGAGGTGGGAATCCGTTTTATGCCTCTTGCAACTATTTTTTGAATCTGAAGTAATAACAGTGATTATTTTTGAGTCTCACCTTAGTGGCATCACTGAACATATTTCCCGTTAGTTATTTAAATTGTGGTATTCTAAGAATAAAACTAATTACAATTAAATGTATTTTAAAACTGTTAATTTTTCAATTCTGTTTTTGTTTTAATTGGACATGGGGGTTCAAGACCTAATCTTCAAGAAAGATCTACTACAGTAATTAGGGACCCAGAGGGCGATCACCATGTCTGAAGCCAGGGTGATCCTGCACACTACTGCAAAAATAGTTCAGTGATGCCAGAGATTAGCTGCAAAATGTCCTGCCACAAACCATGGAATCTAATACTTGATTTCTTTTAATATTTTTTAAAAATTATATTTGAAAAACAATAAGGGCAATTTCTTTCTTTCACTGAATGAAATCATTTTTTGTAATATCACCACAATTTGTGAAAATGATATATGCAGTGAATACTTTTTGGACATAGAAAATTCAAGCTTGTTATGATTAACCTAGAATTTCTCCTGAACTATTGGAATTAATTATAAGTTCGATTCCCCCTTTTTTTAATTCATAGTTTGATGTAGAAAAAATCCTTATGTTAAAAATAAAATTTTTAATTATTTAAAATACGAAAAATTTTTATTGGAAAATGTCGAAATAACTGTAAGTAAAGGTAAATGGTATTCACTCTCAATAGTTCCATAACAATTCTTGAACAATAATCTTTGAATTAATTATAAGTTCGATTTTTTTCCTTTTTTTATATTAATTTGTATGTAATGATGTAGAAAAAATCCTCATGTTGAAAGTAAAATTTTTAATTATTTAAAAAAAGCCAAATTTTTATTGGAAAAATATTGAAGTAACTGTAAGAAGTAAAGGAATATGGTATCCTCTCTCCATAGTTCCGATTTTCTTTCCTCTATTCCTGACTGATTCATTGTTAATTATATCATAACTTAATTAATATTCTAAATTATTTAAATTAGCAGTTAAATTAAATCATTAAATTTTGTTTAATCTGTATAATAGTTAAGTTACGATACCATAGAAGATGATACTGTAACATAGTACTAATTAAAATATAGTTGCAATAAGGTGCAACCTTTCTCTTTATGGTTGTTATCATAAATTAAGAGGTCAGAATTTTTATTAATCTGCATACCTAAAATATCAAAGCGTTAAGAATACTATAAAAAGACAAAGGGGAAAAATTATGCTTTTGTTAATTAATTTGAATTTTGGGTAATTTGAAAATTTTTATGTGTCTCTGATTTTGTATAAAAATTAGTTAGATAATTATTAATAGTAATTAATGTGTTAAACAATAATGAAGTTCAAATGTTTTAAAAACTCTGTAATATATTTTATTTTTTGACTTAGTACACCATAGAATTTGGGAGCATGCTATTGCTATAACATTACACGAAAGAGGTAGTTTTTCATTGAACTTTTTATTAATTTATCTCAATGACCTAATATTTATTTGACATATTTTTATTATAGTTTAAAAAAATAAATAAATAATGCATAGTAGGATTAAAGTATGATTTTTTTAATACTGAATGTTTTAAAGATAACCAGGATAGTTATGGCAGTATTTCGTGTCATTGTCGAATAGTTTAAAGGACTTTTATTGATGAATTATATATTTAAAATGATACCTACATTAAAATAACAATAAAATTTTTCATTCTGTTTTTTTTTTCTTTTCTAAAATTAAATGTTTTTTTGTAGCCTTAATTTTATCATTGACTGTCCCCTCTGAGAGTTTTGTTTCCTTTAGATTTATTCCAAAACTTCCAAAATCTCCAGCAGCCTCTCATCTTTTTTACCCTTCATTCTTCACCTTTTTAAATCAAACATAGTTTCTAGCACCGTTTGATTTTATTTCATTGAGTACTTATTATTATCGTCCGACTGTTGTGTTCAATCTTATCCAATCCATCAATGGTATTCAGAGAGTTCTTCAGTGACAATGAAATAGTTATTTTTTCACTCTATTTTTTAAGCTCTCTCAGGGCATTAACGTAATTTTTTTTAGATTTATTTTTCTCTTATGTTACTAAGAATCACGCCTAAGATCTTCATCATTCCATTTTCAAATCAAATGTATTGAAGACATTCAGAAGTTTTGGCGTGACTTTTATTTCTAGTTGAAAGATTTTTTTTTTCCTTCTCTTTTTACCCAATTGAATAGTAATGGGTTGTGCGGAACACGTTTCTTCTGACCTAGAAATACACTTGTTATATTTCAAGGGAAACACTATGTTAAAGGTGAACGATGTTTTTTTTTTCTTTCTGGTTTATCCTAACTTTGATTGCTTAAAAGAAATCGCCGCCAAAAACTCGAGACCGTAGCGAATTCGCCTTTTCTTGCGAAAGAAAGAAGAAAAATAATTATTTCTGATAAAAAAAATATTGCGCAAAGAGAGCAAAAGTAGGAGGGGGAATGAAAAACTAACAAAAGGAAAATTTATGAGTCAGTCTAGCAGCAGTCCATCATTTCGTCAAAGGAACTACCCTGTCTTTTTCTGATCTCCCCCACTCCTCTACCCATTCCTTTTTAAGTAGTTCCATAGAGAGAAAACTGGGCTGATGGTTTCTCCCTCCTCCTATCCATGCATCCCTGCTCTCCCCCATCTCTACGGAAGTAGGTCTCACCCGGTTGTGAACTGGGATCTTTGGGATGAAGTGGCGGGGTTGCCAGATTGGCAGCCTTGGCGCTATCGATGAATTAGTGATCTGTTTCTGCTTTTTTTTTTCTTTTTTCTTTACGCCGCTTCCGTGTTCTCTCCCTGTTTATGAAGTAAGATGTTCATTGCCAAGGTAACCGGTGAAACAAATCCGAGTAGGTCATTGACTTAATCAACTGGTCCTCCCTATATCATTGGCGTCTAATTGTTTTGGGGGGTGGAGGTGAAAAAGACATTAAAATAAGCACAAACTAAAGTTTTATAAAAATCGCACAAAAAATATTTTAAATTTTTTTTCTACCATCTGCTGAATATCGGATTATTTTTATTACTTGTTTTTAATTTAGCTGAAATAAAATCTAAATTTTCGCCTTTACAAAATGTGAATTAATATCAATTATTTATTTAAATAAATACAGTTAAAAATTCACGAAGAGAAGAATGAAGTATTTAAATTACTCTAAATCCTTTTTAAAGAAAACAAAATATTAATAGTAAGAGAAAACAATGATTCATTAAAATAATTTCTTTACTTGTCTCATATGTTTTTGTGGATGTCTTTTAGAAATTTATTATTGCTGAGAAGCGCCTTTACTACACCGCTTAAGGTTATAAATGTAGAATGAGTGTATTAATGTAATCGAAAATATTGTATAAATTTTTTTAAACAAATGTTAGAAATAACTTTCCGAACTGTATTTTTTTAATATGGACCATTTGTTGTTCTGTATTATCTCTTGTAATTCCTTCTTTTTTTTTTTTTTTTTTTACTACAATTTTGGTCTTTTCCCTTTGTTCAGAAAATATCTATCGAATATCGAATGATATGCGTACGTTTTCATTGTACACATTTATTTTAATGTTCTGTTTAAAATTATCATTTGTGATGCAATAATTAAAATTTTGCTATTCATAATTTTATGTATAATTAATTTTTCTATTTAAAACAGTTTTTAGGATTGCGACCGTTGGTTATAAAAATAAAATGAATTAAAAACCTTTTTCTTATTGTCTATAAATTAAATGGTTTAACTCTATAGTTTGGGAATTGTTTTAGTATAAAATAGGGGAACACATTCCTCAAGCAAGACAGAGTAGAGCAAATCTCTCTCATAATATAAATTTTTATTTTTTAAATAAATCTTTGAATTGCATTTGTTTTGGACTTGGTTTTGATTAAAAAAATAAAGCATAATATTGGAAAATTTAAATATTTTAATCATATAATTTCAGTTTTTTTCTTTCAGTTCAGTTTCTTCAGTTAGTTGAAATAAATTTGAAAAGAAATCGTATTAGTTACGTGTGTTTTTCCAAATAATTTTGATTGCAAGATCGAAGGCCGCAAGTTGTGCACCTCTATTCTCTGAAGTTAATGATCAAATGAACGGAATAATTATTTTAAAGCTTCCGTTTAATACTCCCAGCAAACACTTTTAGAGGGGCGCTAGCAAGATTATGAACGTTTGAGGGATGTTAGTGATTTTTAAAAAGTCGTTTACAAACTATAAAGTGAAATAGTATTAAAATTGTTTTTCTTAAAAAAATATAAAAGAAAAAAAAGTGACAATGATTATGTAATATTCTTTTTATGATATTAACTTTGCAGTTGATATAATATATAAATTATAGTTCATGTAAAATTTACCTTTCAACCCCTGCGGCTCTCCTAAATTTGCTTCAAGAGGCTAATATGCTCGTTAACGTGGTTAAATATGCATTTTTTTTAAAGGGAGACATTTTTAATTTAAGAACTTCAAAGTATGAAAATTTCTGTTCTCTCTTCTTTTACTATTGACTTGTTTTATAAAGAAGTTTTGAATATGTTTAAAGCTAATTTATTTGCCTAATTTATTTGTTTTCGCCCTTGTTAATTCAGAGAGACATTGTCTAAATATAATTAATTTCGAATTTCCTATTGGTAACTTATAAAATATAACGTTGATTTATGTTTGAAATATGTTTCTTTCAGTATTCACTGTACAAAATAAGAAAGGCGATGATATTACTGTTCAACTTGAATACATTCATAAACGGCGGCATTAATTTCACATTTTTAATTATATATATAAAAAAATATTTATCTAAGAGTTTACTTTAAAATGCAAAGCTATATGTGAAATTGATTTTTATGCAAAACTTGAAAATTGATCATATAAATGTGTGAAATCAATATTGAAATTTTGTATTCAATATTGATTTGTAACCGACAATTTATATGTCACTGCAGGAAAAATGAATAAAATGAAATTATGGTATGCAGCTAGTCTTGACTGATGTGACATGACTGAGTTACTTATGGTTCGAACTTTTCGTGTGATTCTAATAATAACTTGAGTTTTACTGTCTAGTGCACGTACCTTATCTATTGTAAGCATAAAACAGTAACTCTAACTTACAGGAAAACTTTCGGACACGTACTTCGAGATTTGTTTAAGATAGATCACAAATACGTAAATAAGCAATAGAATAAAATGCGAAGTTGTATTTTCCTTACTCCTAATACTTCTAAAATTCTTTTAAAAATATGAAGAAACTTTCATCTTAATATAATTATTATTCTTTATTTCGATTATGCGGATGAAATTCACTCGCATAAGATTAAGTGCTAATTTCTGTGTGATTTTTTAAAAGATAAAATTATTCCTTTTAAAGAACTCTTTATTCAAGAAGTTGTAAATCAAAAATAGTTAACGAATGAGAATAAACAGTGCTATCTTATTATGAAACTCAAGTAATTGCTCGTTAGTAGTTACGATGTTTTCACAAAATGCTCGCTATTATATAAAACAGGCGTGATTTATTTGTCGCATTTTGCCGCCAACTTGAAAGAAAACGTGATCTTCGTAATTGCGTGATACGCTGGTAATAAGTGTTTAAATTTAGCATTATTAATGGTTTGGCTTTTAATAATTAATTTTTAAATTTTTTTTTTAAATTTGAGCCAGTAGCTACTTTCTTATTTTGATATTTTTTGTTGGATATGAAAAGCTTCATTTTATAGAATATAAATTTTTGTGCCGTATAAATTTAAAAGCTCAATCAAATAAATTTCCAATTTAAAATTTTTTAGTTAAAATAAAGGTTGCAACCTTTATTTTAACTAAAACCTAACTATCTATAGCCTTGTATCTTACTATAGCCTTTATTTTGTTGTTTTTTATTGAATTGTTGTTAATCGCTCGAATTTCAAAATATGTAGTATCAAAATATATTTGATTTTTTATTCTTTTTTACAACAGTTCTAAATTTTGAATTAAATGGATTTTATCAATGGATTTTATAAATTAACATAGATTGAATCATTGAAAATAATACAGTAAAAGAAACTAAATAAATTTTTTTAATGTTATTATTTACTGTGTTTTGATCGTTAAATATTTAGAAAAAAAATTATTTTATATTTTTTACTAGAATATATTGTTTTTCATTTTGTATTTTTTTACACGAAAGAATCTAACAAAACAAAACAAATGTAACAAAAATGTGATTTTCGCTTTCACTGTTTTATTGTTATAAAAATACTGCTGTATTTTTATTATTATCATTAATCTAACTAGCTTAATTTTCCTTGGCAGAAAGATAGACAAAATATTTCCTTGGGTTTTTAGGCTACCATTAAATATATATGTAAGAAACTAACCTGTTGAAGTAATGTCACGTTTACAAAATACTCTAGAAACCATTTTATTTACATTTTTGTTTCCTAAATAAAATCTTTGTGAATATCTTTTTCTTACATTTGCACTAGTGAATATTTGTCTATTTTTTTGTTGCTCAATTTCTACTTGTTATTACTTATAGTAACTTATATATGTATTTACTTAAGCTGAAATATTCAAGGTCGTACAATGAAGACAAAATGAGACTTGGTAAATGGCTCTTGCAACCTTGCATTTTTAATAACGAATGTGACTGTCGCCTCAAATACTCCTTGATAAGCTATTCCTCTAAAAAAAATTTTAAAGCTTGGTTTCATTTTCATATATTAACCGAAATGCTTGTTAAATTGAAATAAAGCAGATTTATTTTACGTTAATTTGAAAAACATTTCTGAGTGTTAAATATTATATCGTTGTCTCGATGTTTTAAATGAAATTAATGATTTTAATTATTGCAAATACGCTTCTGTCTGCAGACATTAGGTGAAAAATTCGCTTTAATTTTTTTCCTCCACTTTTCAATTTTAATGTTCGAAGGGCAAAAGCAAATTATGATGCATATTTATTTGTATCTATTTTGGTCTCGATGTATTAGAACATACAACAAAAAGTCAATGGAATAAAGCAATAATGAAATTGTGAAATCGCTGTTAGGTATTTTATGTAATTTTTTTTTGGAAAATTTAAAGCGATTTAAATCATAAAATCAGTAATTTTTAATCATCTTTTTTTTTTAAAAGTTATCATAAATTAAAATCAGTAAAGATATTTGGAGTAATGAGGAAAAAAATGTGTTTGACCTCGCTAAAGTAATAAAAATTAAAAAATTTATTTAAGAATATTATAAGATATTATTGTACATACCGCTAACTTATTTTTAAACGGTTGCAAAGATAAGTGATAATGGCAAATAACAGGTATTGAATGTTTTTTATATTCATATTCATTGTATTTGTCGTACTGATTGGTATGATCTCGAATATAAAAGTTGTATAGGTCTATATATATTAAAATGTCTTAGTGGTTTAAAGTTTCAAAAAATTGCTATGCATTCAATGAGATTTTTTGGTATAACAGTAAAAAACATTTTTTCGATGTCATTATTTGTGATTTTCGATGTGGTATTTTTTCAATTCTCCGATTTTTTTTCAAATAGGGTGTAGAAACAGTGAATCAAATCCCCCCCCCCCTGTTGTTAGCGGGACAGCTCTTAGTGGCATTATTATTAATTTACACCTGTGTGTGTCTAAATTATTCTTCCTAAAATTTCAATAAATATATACCTAATAACTTTAAAAACTTTCAGTGCTTCTTAATATTTTATTCAATTCAGTTTATAAAAAAAATTCCAATTTAAATTAATAAAAAGACATTTTAATAAAACACACGATCCATTTTGCATTTTTTTAAAAAATAAAAGATTTTTTTAAAATATATTTCTTCTTATTATTGCCAAGTTTCAACTTGCAAAAGTTAATTTATAATTTTTTTTTAAATGAAAGCTTAAAGATAGTGGTTATTATTTTTTTCTTTAGACATTTATTTTTAATTCTTTCCGTAACTCCTTAGGATAACAAAATAGTTTTTCTCTTTCAGAGTGTTGCGTATTATACATATAAATGCAAACACGTTTTCACGTTCACGGGTTATACTCTAGCAAGTTCACATTTTGTCGGATTAAATAAGGGAGTGTATTTATTAACTGTTCTTAAGATTCAATAAATCTTTATTTTTTAGTTGTGTTAGCAGCAGTTTATTGAAACTTTACGAAATTTATTTATATTGTTACTAAAACGCATTTCAAACTTAGTGTATTGCTTAGGATTATCACCCGGAACTATGTTATAAGCTCCGTAAAATTTGTATTTTATTTTTATATCTTATATTTAGTATTTGTGGTTTTAATAATGTGTTTTTTATGTCAAGTGCATATTTTACTTAAACTTATTGATATTCTATTTGCTTTGATTTGGTCGAGGAAAATTGAACTTTTCACTATTTACTTCAAACATTTGAATTTTATTAAATGCTTAATATAATAATAAATAAAATAAATTAATTACCGTATCACGAGGTATATACTTTTGGCTCAATCGAAATATACTGTGTGTGATACGCATTATTTTCAAATACTGAAATATTTTCGGAAAATGTTAATTGCATAATTAATTTAATTGTTTTAGCTGCTTCTGTACAACTTTCATTGGTACAGTAGGGAACCGATTATCCGGAACGATCGGGACCATCGCTATTCCGGATAACTGATTTTTCCGGTTTTCTGAATCGCTACAAAAAGCCGTTTTTTTATTGTTAAACCCAACTAAAAAAAAATATTTGGAAATAATCTTGAAAAAACAAAGTAATACACTAATGATTATTTCCAAAATGATGGTAAGGTAAACATCTTTCAAAAAAGAAGGAAAAATCCTAAAATCTTATGAGGAAAAAAACATTTTTTTAAAAAAAAATGGCGGGAAAATTTAACGAATTTCGTTCCGGTTTTTTGGTTTTCCGGTTTACTGATTTCCGGATAACGGGTTCTGTACTGTATTTGAGAAGGGCACGAAATTAAGCGCAATAATGCTGAAATGAGTTCAATAATACAATTGCATTATTTTTAAAGCGATATGTTAAAATTAATGTTTAAAGCAGTAATTTTATTTTAATTATTACGAAATGTTTGAAATAAAATTACTGCTTTAAAACTTCGAAATCGTTTCTCCAATCATTGTGCATAGTTTAATTTATTACGTAATATTGGTATCAAATTTAACGCTCGCAATTAATAAAATCTATTTAGATTATAGGGATCCTATTCCTTAACACTAGATTGCACAAGGAAATCATTTTGACTGCTTTTTAATTACAATTAGAAGAAGAATTATGCATATAATGACACAATTTCTTAGAATTTTGTGACTTTTTATACAACATATAATTTTTTTATTGTTAATATTTACTAATAGCTTGTTATATAACTGTAAATAATGTAAAAAATATTAAAAATTAATTTTGAACTAATAATAATATATTAAGTTTCAGTCTTTCTAGTGTTGATTTATATAATAAAATCGATAGTGGATAATAATGATAAATTTATAAATGAAATCGACTTAATCATTAAAATTATTCTTCTATAAGTCTCTAAAATATTGTTAAATTTTTTTAAAATTTTGACACACTTTTTTTAGTAGCTGCTGAAATATGCTGCTAGTTCGATGTTGTTATTTTTTTTTTTTTTTTTGTTGATGCTAGTCAATTAGGAATTCTTTGGAAAAAAATAAATAAAGTTTACTGAATAAAGCTTACTCAATCATTAAAAATATTATTCAATAAGTCCCTAAAATATTTGGTGTTTGATTTTTTTAAAATTTTAAAGCACTTTTTTTTTTTTTACTAGCTTCTGACATAAATGTGTCTAGCTTGATGTTGAGTCATTTTTCTTTCTCTTGCGAGTCAATTAGGAATTCTCCGGAAAAAAAAGAAGAAAAAAAAGATACTTGATGGGGCAAAAAGAAAGCAAGGTCGTGTGTGTTAACAAAGTTCCCACTTGTTTTCTTCAAACAGCCGATAAACTCACTAACTTAAGTTAGCCGGAAGTTATGATAAAAGAGCGGGAAGCTTTGAGACGTTGCAGACATTAAGGGGAAAAATTCACTTCGAAAATGAAATAGTTCAATCGGGGGAGTGAAAGATATGTGCTTGTTTGATTCTGGAATAAGTACATTTTTTGTTAGAAAATGGCTTGAGGCTAATGAACCTAGGGTAGTTTTGTAGAGAAACAGACACATTTTAATTACTTTCCTTTAATTGTTCTATGAATTTTTAACGATTTCTGTTAAAAAACGCGATCAGATCTTGCTTCCTGACTTTTCTTTTTAAGTTTTAAATTGATGTGTCTTGATTGATGAATTGAAATTTTTTTAAGTGTTAATTCTATATTTAAAATTTCATATTTTAAAATGTTTTTATATCATCGAAATTTTTTTTTCGGAATTTGAAATTGGTAACTATATTGTCCTTTTTGGATTACTGTTGTAGTTTTCTGAATAAATAACGAAAGTTTAATCAAGTTCTATATATATTACATTCGCGAGTATTATTTTTCCAATATTTTCTTATTTCATAACTAACTTTTTACATTAATTGTTAAATACAAGGATCTGCAAAATACATTATGTCTAATAACCGGCTTGTTATGGAATGGAAAGTTTCGTAACATGCTTTTGAAAATTTTAAAATAAAAATTTGAAAATTTTCTAATAATATTGAATACCAGCTGCGATTTTACAGGTTCCGTGCCGATCCGGTAACCAGGATTTGTTTCCACTTTTCAAAGGTTTCTACGTTTCAATCACCATTTTATTTTACATATCTGTACATTTAAACCAGCGTAATTATTTTTATGGTTGCATTTTCGCTAAAAATTATTGTCCTGCTTTTGCATTTAATATGTCTTCATTTTGTAATAAATTATTTTAAAAAGGAAAAATGGTTGTCGTTAACTGCCGTCAAATAATTTATAGGTTTATCAAAATTTTTATTCATTTATAAATTCATTCACTGGTCCGATTATTCACTAAAATTTCTTTAATGCCCAAAAACAAATTAACAGCTATTTATTGTTGACTCGCTGATCCTCCCATTTTTAATAAAATGTTTTTTGATCATTTTTTTTTAATCATTGAGCTTTAACTATAAAGAAAGTTAATAAAAGAATATACTATAATTAAAAAAATAAAAACCTATAAATATATTTTTCAAGCTAACAATATTAGCAAAAAGAAGGATGGAATAAAATTTTTCACTAAACATTAAATCTGAGTCTCCCCCCCCCCCCAACCTAACGCTCCGGGCGATTGCCCGCCCCTTTTGCTTACTCCTTCAAACATGAATTGAATAAAACTTTTTGTAGGTAATGTTTCATAGGTATTCGCGACATTTCTTATTCAGTAGTAGTAGATGAACTTTTATAAATTGCTCTTTTTTATTGGTTAATCGTAGTTGTGAAATGATTTTTTCATGATAATGAAGACGTCATCTTGGCGATCGATCATTGTACTGAAGTTGAAAGTATCTATAAATGTGATATAAGGGTACTAACAGCTAATATTACAAATTATACGAAATAAGAATAACCACTGGAAATTTCTATCCATTCAAGTTTGATAAAAAAAAAATTAGTAAAATGGGTGATATCGATTTTTTTTTTTTTTTGGATTCAGGTGTCAACAAAAATTCAATTAGGTCGAACAGTAATAAAATTAAATCTATATTTTAATTTGATCTTTAATCATTTGTGCTATATTAGTCAGTTTGTTTTAATTTTATTCAAAAATTCAACTTACAATCGTTTTTTTTTAATTATGAAATTTTATTCGTTTTGATTATGAAACTTTGATTATGTATTTAATGATTTTAATGCATAAAATAATTTTATATATTTAGTTCACTTTTTATTCAATATGACGACTGGTTGAGAATTGTTTCTATGATAATTTTTTTTATATTTCCATAACTGGAGAATAAGACCTCATTCTGGAAGTCACAGCCCGTCACTTGTCAAAAATGATAAGTAGAAAGTATTGCGTAACGCTTACATTTGGCACACTTGGCGAGTTCTTTTGACCATGAAATATCACCCATCTCTTCGCTCAAAAAATGCAACCCTGTTTGTGTTGTGTGTATATTTTATGTCCTCCTTGTACGTCGCGTGTTGATTAGCGCGTAGAATCGTTTTGCTCCCCATCTAATCCGATTAAGAAGAAAAAAAAATTTCATTTCGCATAATGGTTACCATTAAATCGTTCGTTCTTATCGCTGAGCCGATCAGTTCCGATCATCTAAGTTATATCGGTGCAATGATGTCTGCTGAAATTTTCAGCAATGGGCTGGGTTTTCCGCTGTTTCACGGCGATAGCTTTACCTTGCCACGTTCTTCTAATGTTTTTAAATAAGGCCAAGTGGATTTTTAAAGCATTTTTCTAAAAACAAACCCCCTGATTGTGTTTAGTGATATTATTGTGCATCAATGGTTTGACTATTTTGACCCTATGTTACGTATGTCATGAAGCCGGATTAGCTAGCTTGTGATCATCCTTATTGTGCAATATAGTTTAAAATTTTTTTTTGTAAGTATGCAAAACGTTATTTAATAATATTTTTTGATGAATAATAATTAAAAAAAAAACACTTTATTTTCTCTTGTTATGTAAATGAAAACTATTATTATGTTTATGGAACAATATCTCCAATTTATGCTCTGAAGATAGAAAAATTTATTTTATTATTAAGCAATTGATAAAAATAATAAATGCGATAATTTAAAAAGCTTAATTTTATATTTGTGAAAAAATGGAATGTTTTATTCAAAGAGTTTTTTTTTATGTTTCATCTGTCAATAATTGCATCATTTTGAAGAATTTACTTCTGGACTGTTGATGAATTAATTGTATCACTGAAGAAAATTGTGCAATTTTATTCAGTGAAAGGAAATCATTTAAAAATTATTTACTTTAATTTTTAATTAAGAAATTATCTTATAATATTTATTACATATGAGAAGATAAATCAAACATTTGAATCATCTGGCATTAATTGAATGATTTTTATACTCTGACTGAAGGTTTCATTAAAATTTAATAAAAACAATGTATTTTTCTTCTTCAGGTGGGTGATATGATATCTGTGATTGATATGCCTCCTCCTGAGGAGTCTTCTTGGTGGAGAGGTAAAAAAGGATTTGAGGTAAGATTCTGTTTTTAATTTCAATATTTTTCATTCTATATTTTGTTGATAATTTGTAATACTTTATAAAGCTATCTATCTCTCAAGCTTTGTATTTTTGACACAAATTTTACTTTTTTTTATAGATTTCTGTATATTCTCCCTAATAGTAATATATTTTTTTTTCAGTAACAACAATTTTTTTTTGTATGCTTAAAAACTTATGCAGCAAAAGGCTATCTTATTGTTAAGTTATATATATTAGTACAGTAGCCCCTCATGATGTTGTATTTGGGTGTCACAAAAAAAGTCTGATGTATCCAAAAGCACCTTATGATGAACTTTAGCAACTCTCTGGTTTGAAAAAAATGAGAGAATCATCCACTTCCACATAATGCTCATCACACTATTATTGCCCATTAATTTCAATTAAGAGTATTGATGGATCTTAATGCCTTTATGTCATTGCTATCCTTAAGAAATGAGTTATTATTAAAATCAAATCTAAAATTGCAATAAATTAATAAAAAATTTCATTATTTATTTTTCTTATAATTTTTTTTATTGTTTTAAATTTTTTTTATTTATAGTTTTCTTAAATTAGAAAAATTGATAATGTGCAGGTGATTATTATTTTTTTTGAGAGGCATAAAATAAAGAGCAATGTATCAAAATATAATTTTTTATAATTGCTGAGTATAAATATTTTCTTAAAAAAATTGCTTATAACTTTTTTTTTAAAAATTATTTTTGTTGTTGAAAAATCTGAATTTTGATTTTCTTTATAATCAGTAGTGTTTATGTTTAAACCATAAGCTTTTTCTCATGACTTTTACAACATGGGTATCAGAATAGCAAATGCTAGCTTACTGAGCAAATTAAAATGGTTCAAAATATATTTATTATTTAGAAATTTTATCCTAGAATCATATTTACATTATTTACCATATCAACCTTAAAACAAATAAATTTATTTATGTCTGCTATATTGTGAAACAATTTTGTCAAATGATACTAAGTGACAGTTTCGGAAATAATATGAATAGCATCAAAAATAATTCAAGCCAAAGATTTTTTTTAAAAGAGAAGTTAAACTTTTTTTCTTTGTTTGCTAAAGGAATAATTTAAATAATTTAACTTTAAAAAAAGTAACATAGTGACAACATTTATCTTAACCATGTGTGGAATCTAATAATATTTAACTGCTTTCTAAACACTAATTTAAGCATAATTTGAGTTGTATTAAAGAATACTTTAAGAAAAGTTATAGGCTGGTAATTTAATATCGTCTCAGATTGTCACATTACCCATTTTACCTTGCCATAAAAAATTTCTCTTTATAAGATGAGATTTCACTTATAAGAAGAGATTCTTATGTTAGCAGTCTGTTTTTGTGCCAATTAGGCAAGCTTCTAAGTTTTTTCTTAATGTCAAGTCATGAAAGAGTCAATGCATGGATATCTGAAAAATTGCATCAAAAGTATTTCTTCTTCCATTGCTTTAATATTGTAAAAATTTTCTAATTATTTCCATTATCTAATATTTTTAAAAAAAAATTAAATATCAATGTTAATTTTTTTGTTTATTATAGATAATCAGTTTCCTATATTTTATTTCAAAACATATATTTGTTCATGCCATTGTGTGTAATAAATCATCTGTGTATCAGGTTATAATATATTTGTAATGAAATCTTTTATTTAAATTGTAGGTGGGATTTTTTCCTTCTGAATGTGTTGAAGTTATAGGAGATAAAGTACCACATACATTTAAGCTATCAAATGCATCTACCAAACCTGGTAAGCCTTTTAATGCTTTTTAACAAAATAAATATTTTATTTTCTTCTTCATAGACATTAATTTCTTTTTCTCTTGTTAGTATTCAGACGACATGGAAAGCTCATTGCATTTTTTCGATCCTTTTTGCTTTCTCGTCCTTCGCGAAGAAAACTTAAACAGAGTGGAATCTTAAAAGAAAGGGTTTTTGGTTGTGATCTTGGTGAACATTTATTAAATACAGGAAGGGATAGTAAGTATATTTTTTTCATATGTTAGCGTTTAAGTATCTCATTTTAAATAATTTTCTAGAGTTACTAATATTGATTTTTATATATATATATATATATATATATTATTTTATTATGTATATTCATCTTAGTTTTGTTAGTTATTTATTTTGGTGAAAAGCCTTTGTTTTCCTCGTATTTTATAATTGCATTATGAAATTGTGCGTATTTTATAATTGAATTAATAAAAAAATGTAAATGAATTACTTATTTTTTAGGTGTTTTTATGAGGTATATTTAGGTGTTTTGAGTTTTTCTTTGATTTTTGTTATGTTTAGTATTCATATTTCAGATAAGAAATTAATATAAAGATGTCATCTGCAAAATAAATGATTTTTTTTTCTAATTTAACTTAATTTTTCCCCTTTATTTTTATAGTTAGTAAGGTTTCTTGAAATTGTATTAATTACTTTTTAAGATTGTTTTATTAATAAGTTATGTAATTTAACATTGATAAAACAGATTCTGCATAGTTTATAGCTTATGCATTTTCGTTATGCATACATAAACGTTGATAAAGTTTGCATTTTGACTATGTTGTCAAATTTTCATAATTTATTTATCTAATTTAGAGCTTATATAGAAGATTTGCATTTTGTATTTTTAGTACCCATGGTTTTGAAATGTTGTGCTGAATTTATTGAAGAATATGGCATAGTTGATGGTATATATCGTTTATCTGGTGTGAGCTCAAATATTCAACGTCTGAGGTAATTCTTTAATTAATCATTTTTTCCTCTCTAAATTTCATGTTGTATTTCAATACATTTTTGATATTGTTTGGTCAATTTGATGCCTTGTGTGAAAGGAATCACTGATAGTTGCATAGAGTTGAAACGGAATTATACCTTTTCAGCTTTTATCACAATTAAACACTTACAAACTATGATTTCTATGTTTTTATATTGATTTTGCTATTTGGAAAAGAAAAACTCATAAGATTACTTTACTTTTTTTACATTTGTTTTTTATGAATGAGAGTTCAACCTTATTAATTTAACAGCGTAAAAAATTATCTGGAAAATTTCAAAGAAAATTTTCTGTTTTGAAACTTTCCGGAAAACCAACATCTTGGCTCTGATTATCTAAACTTTGCATATAATTTAAATAAATATTCCATCTTGTTTCTGAAGCGAAGTTTATGTTTTTAATTGTTTTATATGTGTTTGTCTTACACTAACTTTTACTTAACTTGTTTTAGTAATTGAGTTTAAGAATAAATTTTTGATTTTTTAAAAATATTTTAATATTAATATAACTAAGTTGTAAATTTTATATATTATAAATTTAGTATCAAAGTTGATCTTTCTTAAAGAAATGGAATATTCTTTAAAAATTTGAATTCTTTATATCCCCAAATTATTTTATTGCATAAGTTTTAATGTTATTTTTTAAGCTATTTTGGTAACTGTTGTAATGAAATAAAAATATCATTTCTTTCAGGCTTGCATTTGATGAAGATCGATCTATCAATTTAGGTGACCCTTCAACAGTTCACGACATTCATTCAGTTGCATCTTTACTAAAGATGTATTTCAGAGAATTGCCTAATCCTCTCTTAACATATCAGCTCTATGATAAATTTGTGGTAGGTTGTTAAGCAATGATAAATATGCATTTTAATTTAACTGCAGCAAAAATGTTTTTTTCCTTAAATTTAGACATTATGATATTTTGTTTTTTTACATTTAACTTTATATCCTACCAGGCTATTAATAGATAATGAGAGAAATTTTTTTACAAACTTGGTCAGGCAGCAAAGTAGTAAAGAACTGAATTATAATTATTTTTAATCAAATAAAATTGCTTTTGTTTAAAGATTTTAAAACTATTATTCAGAAGAATAATTTTAATGATTTTTTTATTCTGAAATAATAATTTTAGTAATTATATGTAATAGCAGTTTTCTGGTTTGAAAATTTCTAAAAGTTTCAAGGTTTATAGTATTATTTTCCAGATAAAAATATTTTGTCTTTATTAGTCCAGATTTTCAGATTTTTTTCCTTAAATTTTTGATTTGTGCATGTTTAGAACATCCCCTTTTCTGCAAATATAAATGAAGATTTTAAAATATCTAATTTGAAGAATCAAGAGATTTAAATTTTTAATTCATCATCTTTTTAGTTTAGTTAATGATGCTAGTAATGATTGTGTGATGTTTGGCTTAATCTTAGGAAGTATCTGCTAGTTATATACACATTCCAGGCATGTAGCTTTACCCGCAATATTAATGGTTTCAAAATTTTTGGAAATCCAGTCACTTTAGGAAAAATAAACTCAATTTGTAATTTTACTTAACCAAGCTTTAATGTTGATGAATCATACCCTAATTTATTATTTTCAGTGAATGCTATAACAAATTGTGCAGAGTTCTGTAGTTTCACAATTGATTTGCCTTTTTCACAGGGTTATAAATAACCATGATTTTTTCTGGAAAAAGCCCATCCCACTGGTTTTTTTTCCAGGTTTTATTGAGTTTTTTTTAAAAGTTAATTAAGTTTTTTCATTATTTTAATTATTTCTTATAGTCTTAATTTAATTGTATTAATTTAGCTATGTTTTCATTTGAAATTGAATGCAGCTAGACAAACAGGTCTAAAAATATTATATATTGCATGTTGTTATTACCACAGTTTCAATTTTATTGTGAATTAATATCTCAAATTTTTGTGAGAATTCCTTTGTACATTATTTATATTAATTTTTAATTGTATGTGTTTTTAGGCTGGTTAATTAAAAATTTTAAAGCACAGTAAAATAGAAATATTTCAATGTGTAGAGTTTGTATTTTATTCTATTATATAAATATTATTTAGAACTGATTTGTTAATGATAAAATGCAATTTTCAGGACTTGCCCAGTTTTTTTCTGGTTGGGGTGAAATCATAACCTTGCTCTTTCGTCTGAATTTAAAAATGATCAAATTCAATCAACTATGCAGTAATCATATCTTAGAATTTTTAAATTACGAATTGAAGGCTTCTCTTGCTTCATTAAGTGCTATGAAGCATGCATTATTTCTTTGTTATTTAAAAGTTTGGTATTTGTTATACATAATGTATAATTTCAGAGTGCAGTGCAGTCATCTGAAGATGTGAGACTGTTAAGGGTTCGTGATGTTGTACAGCAGTTGCCTCCACCTCATTTCAGGACTCTACAATATCTGTTAAGCCACTTAACTAGGGTTGCTGCACATGGTGAAGAAACTGGCATGACACCCAAGAATATAGCAATCGTATGGGCTCCCAATCTTCTCAGGTATAGACTCTCTATTTAAGAAAAATTTTGGTTTTAGTGAAAATCACAATGCAAATGTACATTGCACAGAAAAAAAAAAAGAGACCACACTGAATAACTTTTAATCTAAGGATCTGATCTTTATGCTCTGGGACTCAATCTTAATGGTTTGAGGGGATAACCTTGAATATGCTGATATTTTAAATGAGGAAATTGGACACATAAACATACTTTCTCGGAATAAACATATTTTTTTCCTCGACGGATTCAGATTTCTGACCCCAAAAATATAAGGGCTAGTCGCAGTCTGGGAAACACGGTCTCCGTAGTTTGGTTAGGAGAGCGCTGCGCAGTTTTGACCCCTTAATGTAATTTTACTTTTCGCATATTTTGCTATATCTTGAGAACTTTTTAAGCAAATTGAAAATTTTTTGCACACAATTATAAAATTTGTTTATTCAAAAGTAATTCTATGCAAAATATAATTTTTAGTAATTATTTGTTATTTTTTATTATTTTATTTAATATCTGTCCACTAAGGTCCATTAGGTTTTTATACCATTAAAACCTTTCCCAGCGACTGGGCATACATCTGCACCAAATGCGGAAAAAGTCAAATTAGGAAGTACGAAAAATATCGAAACAAAAAATTTAACTAAACAAATAAGTAGATTAAAATGTACTCAAAATATTTGTGTGAGACTTTTATTTAGAGAGCCCTTGTTTACTATACAACCTTATGTTTCAGTCAACCTTGTGTATCAAAGACGATGCTACCAACGGTTATCTTTTAGAGTTGAAAGTTATTTATATTTAGAAAAGAAAAACTACTTTAGAAATAAACATGCATTTCAAACAAACAAACCTCATCTTTTAAAGCGAACTAATTTTTATGATATAAAATTAAATGCAAATTTAAACAAAAACATAATTGTTTATTTCTTTAAGATAGTTTTATCATTCATAATTGGTTAATTTGTTTTCTTGCGTAATTATATTTTTGGGGTCATTTTTACAGATGCTAAATTTTATACAGAGATCCATCTTTTCGCGATGCCAATAGAAGTGGCACTTCCACACCAGGAAAATGACATTGACTAAAATAAAAATCATTTGCCGAAAAATCATGTACCTTCGATCACAATTAAAATTAATGTGAGAGACCTCTAAGAGCGACCAACCTCCAGCAGCGACCATTTTACTGTGGAACTGAGAGTGGTCGCTCTTGAGAGGTTTTACAGTATAAAACATAATTTTTGTTTTTAAAAATGTTATTTAGATAGTGCTCTAACACTCCCTTGTCTTAATTTAGTAAGTTTGAATGATTTATATAATTTTCAATAATTTTTTTTAAATGTAATATGAAAAGACATTGACAAGTTTGAAATTTGTATATAAAAGATTTCTTAATTGGTAAAATTGGACAATTTGTAATTGGAGTGTAAGTTTTTTTTAAAGGCTTTATTCCAGGGAGCAAATAATGAATGAGGAACTTTTTTATATTTTTCATATTATTTTCTACAGTTTTAAGTTTTTTAACATAAAAAAAGAAAATACACACAGTTAGTTAATTTTATTTTTGATCAAATGTTCCTAAACTATATAAATAACTCTCTTTATCCAATGGTAAGTTTATCTATTTTATTTAGTTTATTCATATGATTAACTTTTGCATGAATTATTTGAAATAAATTTTAAATAAAAATTAGTATTATCATAAGTTTATTTTTTCTTCTTTTTTCCAACAGATCGCGGGATGTTGAAAATGGAGGAGTTGGAGCTTTACATGTTGTAGGAGTACAAGCTGTTTTGACAGAATATTTAATTAGATTTTCTGATTTAATATTTGATGAAAAAGTTTCTCTGCTCTCTGGTTCTGAACAAGAAGGTAAATAAAACAAAAAATCCTTTGTTTCTTTATTATTATTATTTGGAATTAACGTTTTAAAAAGTTCCATTATAAAATAGTGTATCAATTTACTGTCTGTCAAAGTATTTGTTACAAAAATTTTTTTCTTACTGTTATACAATTTTGCATTCTTAGGTTTACTTCGTGCTCGACCTAAATCTTTAGCAATCTCTACTCCTACTAAATTATTATCATTAGAAGAAGCAAGAGCTAGAGTACTTTCTACTCATCTTCCTCCTACTCAGCAAAAATACATTGAAGTTGGTGGAGGTCCTGATAAATTGCCTTCTAAATATCATACAGTTATAGATCTACCTGGGTAAGTTTAAAATTGATAAAAATGCTTCTTGCACTTTAATTTTTTTTTCTGGAAACACATTTTAATTGGACTAGTAGGATAGGATATTGTATTACATATCTTAAATTTAATCGACGGTTATCAAAATATTGATTCTTGTAGTTCTGGTAATAGCGGTTTCTAACTATTCTATTACAAATAAAGTTAACAACTACCTCTTATAATCTTATAACTACTTACTATAAATGACTTTTGAAATGAAGTTACTACTTCACTACTTCTAGGAGACAAACATAATTCGAGAACCTAATTTACATTTATGTTCAAAATTGTTTTGAATAAAAAATATAGTTTATTTAAACATGAGTAATTATTTCTTTATGATTGCATTAGCCAATTTGTTATTCAAAACCATTTTTTTTTTTTACTTTAAATTTTTTATACCTTTTTCAAATGCCAATATTTTATTTAAGAAATGCTAGAAAATTATCAAATATTTTGTTAATTGTTAAATGCTATTTTATTTCCTCTATGCCTAAAAAATTACTGAGTGAAATATGTTTCCTTCCACTGAAATAACATCTATATTTCATAAGCATGCAGTAGGAGATGTAGCCAAAATAATAAATTACTTATTTTTAATGGCTAGTTAAAATATTGATAAGTAATACATAATTTTTATCGACGTTTGGTCACAAGACATTCAAATTGCAAACATTGGCAAAAATGCGAATAGATATGAACCAATCAAAAAAATAGTTTTTTGAAACTTGTTTCTTAACTATACTAATGTTAAAAGTAGTTTTCAGAAATTGCTACTAACTACTGTTTTTTGTATTGCTTTTTGTATTGCTGTATTACTTTTTTATAAGAGTACTACACTACACTACAAACTAAGAAAAAAATTGGGGACTACACTAGTTTCTGTATTTCCGATCATTGATCATAGATTATTTGTTTATATTTCTATTTTTTGTATACATATTTATTTAATTGAATGTGCAAATTATAGGAAATGAACTTTATTATTTAAACCTACAATTTGTCTCTCAATTGTTTTTCTTTAAGGTGCCTACTAGATTTTCAGAGTTTTAATTAGAATAAAATGTTGAATAATTTAATTAATTTTATTTCATTAACACTTAGTTGTCTAACATATATTAGTGCTATTTTATATCATAACTTTCAATGTCTGGCAGATTTTAAGCAATAATGTTTTAGCATGCAAATTATATCTAATTTTAGGGAAAAAAAGTAATTAAAGTTTTCAAGTTTACTACAAAAACAAATCTAAAAACTTTCAATTTAATTTTTATGTAGGCTCTGTGTTTTTTTGGTATCTCACGATTTCTAAACTAATCATTATTTATGTTTTAATTAATCAATAGTGATAAAATATTTTTTTGTCATAGCAAGCTGTCAATTGCCCTATTTTCCCTGAACAAAAGCCATTGAAAACAAAGCAAAAAAATATTTAAAATAGATTTGTACAAAAAAATGTAGTAAGAAATTTATGGTGTTTTTTTTTTAACACTTTTTAATCTTTGTTAAAATAATTTTTTATTTTATTGACTTCATTTCTTCATTTTATTAAATTGTTTTTTGATCAAATCTTTTATAATGTCAACTAAAGTGAGTAATGAAAATAAATTGCTTAAAATATGAATGAATAATTTAAATTTAAAATTTCAGCAAACCAGGTTTACCAAAGTTAAAGAAATCTCCTTCAGGATGGAAGTCTTTCTTTTCGAGGGGATGGTATTCAGGAAGTACCAGAGAAAAAAGTCGCCCTACTTTTAGAGCATCGAGGAAAGCTAGTACTAGTTCACTTCCACACCAGTCTGCATATATGCAAGTAAGATGAACAAACACTACTATTTTTGATTATTTGTTGTAAAAAATAATTTCTCAAAAACAATGAAATATTATTGCTGAATATGCTATATTAAAATGTTTGTATTGAGTTTACTTCCTCTTCTCTAAGTTTGCTGCCAAAATATTTGAGCAAAATATTTTTATCTTTGATTGCTATTGCTTTATTTTTTGTAATCAAATGAATTTTTTCAAATGAATTTTTCGGTTCTTGCTAATTATAAGTGTATATTTTACTAATATTTTATCTACATTAATAGTGCTTTAAATATGTATGTTTACACTAGTGCACTATGTGACTGTGACATGGCACAATTTCCTCATTTCTAGTTGAAGTATGACTGACACAGTACTGGGATTGTTTTAAATGCATCCAAAAATATATTGCTTTGAAACTTCTTATTTTCTTCTTGAGTTTGTGGGAAAATGTGTTTATTGCATTTTAATGAATTTAGAAAAATCTTTTGAAAATATCAGGGAATAGTTAACAAAGCATTTCGTTGAATTCAAGTCCTCTTAATAGTGGGGAATGCTATTCTATACTTTAAGTAAAGTTAGATTTGTTTTAATACCAGGAAATTTTAGTGTTTTTTTTAATGAGGTAACTACATAAATTTAATTAAATCTAGCAGTTAAATATAAAACTGAATTATAATTTGGTATGTCCAAAAATATTAGGTACTATTCTGATTTCTATCAAAAGATATTAAGCGTGGTGTTAACTTGTTTGCACTCACAAGTTACTCCTAAAATATCAGCATATAAGTTAAGCTTCATGACTTTGAATAAAAGTTTAAAAATATGTAACAAGTGAGCCTTTTCTTTTAAGTATCAGACAAATAAAAAAATTTATTTTATAACAAGAAATGAGTACTGAGCAAACATTGTGAAATTAATTTTAAAAGAACATCTTAAATTTTTATTTTTTCACTAGGTTCACTAATGAATTTTTAAAAAAATTAATTACAAAATGTGGTTTGCTGATAAAGAGTTGGTTATTCCTCAATATTGTGTTGCAATATAAATGATAATATGCTTATAGATATTGTCGCTTTGATTAAGTCATCTAATTAGATCCTGATATATATATATATTAACTCTTAGCTTAGCAGCTCATTTTTATTATTTTTTTGATAGTTATGCTGTCTTTATACTGAAGTTTTTCAGCACTTAGGATAAAATTACCATTTACAATTCAGCTATTACTGAAATTAGTTTTATTTTCTTAAAAATTTTAATAGTGATTATTATTTTTTTAACCTTTACTTTGTTTCTTAGGACAAACCTGTTGAAACTGATGCACCATATAACCACCGAAAAAAGTTAAGGACTGTTAAAAGTGCAGAATCTCTTGCTCATTGCCTGAAGGAATCCTCATCCCATAGTACAAATAAAGATGATTTCCCTGGCAAGTTATATTTTCACATTCTTATTTCTCTGCCTAATTGTCTCTTGTACCAGTGCATGTATTATAATGCTTCATCCAGACCAAGGATTATATTCTTTATGTGGATAAAATAGATCAGATAAAATAGTGACATACTTTGTTTATAACTAGGGTCCTATAAATTATGTGTAAATTTTTAAAAAATTATGCGGCTAGGATGCGGCGATTTTTAAAAATTATGCGGCAAGGATGCGGTGTCTTTTAAAAATTATGCATACAGGTTGCAAATGACCCAGAAATTGAAACTGAAAAAAAAAAATCTCTTAAAGAAGTTCAACTTTCTTTCCTGTTTTAAAAATTTTTTTTTCAATGAATACAGTAAAGATTTCAACTAAATTACCTTCTTATGTATTGTACATCCATTTTCTACATCAGAACAATTATTAAATTTTATTAAAATGGAGAGAAGTTAGTCCAGAAGCTGCGTTTTCTTTCAAAATCTGTCTTTGTTTTGTAAAAATTTGGCCGTAGTAGGATAAAGCTCTTTCACAATCTACTGAATTAGGAAGCACTGAGAGCACTTGTCTTGCTTTTTTTGTAAGTTCTGGAAATCTCTCTGAGACTACCTCTGAATTTCAGAATCTAATTAAGTCCTGGTTTGAAAATTCTTTTACATATTCTTTGTAAGCAGCATACTCGAGTTTTATATCTTGACCACTCATTCCTGGAATATTCTTGAATACATTGTCGTCTTCAATATTGAGGTTGACTATTTGCTCTGGATCGAAAACTCGAGCAGCTTTCATGACGTTTAATGCAGGTTGCCTAAACTTGGGCCCGCGTTTTTTGAATACGTCTAGTTCTGGAGAGTAGTAAGTATTCAACTTTGCAATTGTTTTGTGAAACACTTCTTGAAGAAATACGTTGCGTGAATCTTTTCGTGAGTATAATGCCTGAGAATTACATCGAAGTTTAGACAGCAGATCAAAAATCTTATTGTAATCTTTGTGAATAGATACACCACATGTTTCGAAAAAGAGAAGAGTATCCATATATTTGAGCGTGTTCTGCAGTGAACTGAAAGTCTTTGCAAACGTACTTGCTTTCCACCAAAACTTTGCACTGATCGAGACAAGCTGTGTCAGGAGTAAGGTTTATTTCACTGCTAAAAAATTCTATGTAAACATTACAATATTCAGCATGATATTGCACTGATTTAAACCAGGAATTCCACCGTGTCTTTATTGGTACTGGGCAAAGTTTAGCTGAAAAAAGCTAAATTGAAAGTTTAACTATTGAAGCAAAGTTTAGCTAAATTGAAAAAGAAGATATATTTCAATTGAAAAAAAACCTTTAAGGAGAAATTTATCTGGTAAACAAATACATTTTTCTGAAAAATAAAAATTATACAGATATGCTGCGATTACGCAGAAAATTGTAAATTATGCGGGTTTCCGCATCTTTGCATAATTTATAGGGCCCTATTTATAACACTTTTTGATTATGTTATCTTGAAGATAGTATTGGTTAAGTTTGGTGCTGTCCATAGGTTGAAAATTCTGTTAAACCATTTCTGAAGTGTTTAGTGATGCAAACGTGCAAACTAGTTTTTTAGGTATCTTTGATTTTTTAAAATAAATAAGTACATTCAGATTTCAACTTTTATTTCATGTAGAAGAAGGTGCATTCTATAAATAATTTAAATACTTAGTAACGAAACTCATAAATCATACTCGACTCGTGTTAACATCAGACTCCTGTTTTGCATTTTAGGGCTTGTGAGCCTAAAATAAGTTTAAAAGTATTACTCTTTTAGAAATATCTAATACTTGCCAAATATCATGTTATATACGTGTATGTATTTTAAAAGTAATACTTTATGCTTTATTCATTATTATTTCCCTGTTTAAGTTATACATATAAATTTAGCAAATTTTAAATGACATATATTAGACAAATTCAGTTTAATTTTTTAATAACAATGATTTTTAATAATATAATGAAACTATCAAGTTAATTTTATGTAAGAGTTAAGGCACTTTTTTTTCTATTTGCAGGCTTTGTATTTAACAATTATTTCTTGTTTTCTTTTTAATAAACTTTAATGTAATAGAAATCAATTTATAAAGGAATAAATTTAATGTAATGCAAAATTATTATAATAATTGTCAAGTGCATCATGAAATTTTGTTTAATGTTTTAATAGTATATGTTACATGTACTTTAATTGAAATTTTAGGTCTGTTTATTAAGAACGTTTCTATTTTAAACTCTTTTTCTGTTTGGCTTTCACATTAAATTGGTCTTAATGTTATATGACAAATTGATCTTGACATTTAAACAGTTAAGTCTCAAATGATTTTATTTGATTTAAAATATTTAATTTATAGCATTTTCATATAATTTAAATGTATAAAACTGATTTTATAAATACGAAATATTTTGTATTTTACAGGAGAACATAGTAGAAAGTCATCACCACAAGTATCAGTGGACTCTTCAAATTCTTTGGAACTGTCACCACTTTCAAAATCTCCTGGTCTACAAAAGCATACTCGATCTAGTTCTCATGAGTCCTATTTTGAAAGTAATAGCATGGATATTATTTCTGAGCCATCTTTTGAAGAAGATGAGCATGGTTTGTTTTATTATGTGAGCCAACAAATGAAAATGCTACAAGATTCTTCATGGAACTCAGAGAAAGACAAGAAAGTAGATTCTGTTTCCATGAAAAGTTGCGAAGATCTTTCTGTTTTAAATAGAACTTATTCCAAAGAATTCTCCAAAAGTCCTCCAAGTTTATCTGAAAAATTTTCTCGTAAGCAAAAGCTAACTTCTGTTGAAGATTTTGCTCAAGTGAAATATCAGAAACTAAATGAAGACTTTGCTAATAACGAAACTCGTGTCTTTTTGGATGCTTCTCCAGAAGAGGATTATAACCAACAATTTTTTAGGTCAAATGATTATGGTTGGGATGACCACAATGATAAGTATCAAAATTGTATGCAGATGAATCAAGAAGACTTGACTCTTGATCCCATGGAGTTTTATGAAACTGCTAAAAATAAGAGATTATCCCTAGTATCGTCAACAGACACTGAGAACGAGCCCTCTGATCGAACAGTTGTAGAACGATATGGAAATGCTGAAACTGTACTAGTAGAAGTACATGCAACTCAAGACAGTTCCTCTGAAGAAGATCAACAGTATTCACCAAAGGCACCTCTCAATTTAGACAGTGTATTTTGCTCTTTTGGTGAACCGGCCATCGATTCATCCGACAGTGGCAGAGTTTCTGGATACAAATTGAGACCATTAAATTCTGATGAAACGGAAATTCAAGAGCTCCAGTTTCATCTATCTGATGAAGAAGATGTGATTTTGCCAGTTACAGATATAGAACATGAGGTAAATCCCAATGAAACCTTTACAAGGGAAATTAAAGAACCAGACGGCTCATATTCTGGTCTGAATCTTGATGAGATGGATAGTAGTGAACCTCACCTTGATGATATAACTGTTAGTTTATCTCCCAATGATCATCTGGATCTTCAAAATGTGCCTAGCCAGGCTGAAAATATAAACGATTCTTCAATTTCGAAAGAGAGTGAAAGATCTTCTGATGTAATATCAACAATTCAAAGGTCTGCAGTTGTTCAAAAGGACGAAGTAGTAACAGAAAACTTAGAATCTTTCAGTATTAAAATGCCGCCTTCACCGATTTATCCCCCAAAGAGCTTAAAGCTGCAAGAATTGCAGCCTTTAAAAACTAAAATTGAAATCGTTCCCTCTCATAAAAAGAAACTTTTTAACATACCATCTCCATCTTCCCCTGTGGAAGAAGTGAGAAAGAAATTTGAACTTAAGGCCTCAGCCACTTCTAAAAATGTTGAGCCTTCATCTGAAATAAAATTTCGCTCCAGGGAACTGCCATCTAAGCTTGTTAAAACTTTTGAACCATCAGAACCAATGGCTATTAGCCAACCATTAGAAGTTCCTTATGTTGATAGCCAAACAAAAAGTAGTCCACCTAAAGAAAGTATTCTGTTGAAACGTCACTCAGAACCTCCTCCTAAGCAAGTTAGTACCAGTCCTCCTCCTGGGATATTTAAACGATTATCAGATAAATATGAAGGTGAAAACATTAACAAAGTATCAAAAGGTCAATCAAATTCTGAAAAAGTAACTCCTAAAAACAATAGAAATGTTCAACAACCTAGTTTATTCACTCAGTTAAAAATACGAAAACTTCAGTCTTTGCAAGCTGAAAGCAGTCCTATTAATTCTGAGCCAGTTGATCCTTGGTCAGATCCAATATTAGATATGCAAGAAGATTATCATCCAATTATAACTTATTTACCTACAAAAGATTCAAATCAGGATGAACAATCTGATAGCAGCATTGAGGAAGAAAATGAAGTGGACTCCTTAGAAAAAGTTACTAAACATGAAATTGCGGATGACTCTCTTCTTGCATGTGAAACTGAATCTGTGAATTCTGTTATTCCTGACGATTTAAAAGTAGTTCAAGTGAGCCCTGGTAATCAATCTTCTAATCAAAATCAAGTAGATAAACCATGTTCAGTTAATGAAATGGATAATTTTCAGTTGAGTTCCAAAGTGAATGAGGGTAGCCCCGAAAGCGAGGCAGTTCGCCGAGAGCGAATTAATCGAATCAAGGAAGAAAGAAGAGCTCAATTAAGGGAAAAGCTGAAACAGGAAAGTTTTCGTATGGAAGCAGAGGAGAAAGAAAAAGTCCAAACGAAATTCCGATTGAGGAAAGAAAACTCAAAGCTTTCCTGCATTGAAGGTCAAGATGATGTAAAGAAAAGTGATAAAGCAGTGGAGACGGACAGTGCCAGCATAACTGAAACTGGCACTACCTGTGATTTAGACTCTTCACTTGAAAGTAGCAGGGGAACTTGTGTCTCTCCTGCTGCTGTTATATCAGAAATCTCATCTGGGACTGACAGTGGACTAGAATCTTTTAGTTTTTCTCCTAAATTCCCTAAGAATGTTTCAAAAGACTTGTCATCCGAGGATTGTTTACGGTCACAAAAATTTTCCGGGAGAAAGTCTGCTCGATCGTACGAGGACAGTCGTAAGTGGCTTTCTATGCCACCAACTGACATAAGGGACAAGGTTGCAATGTTTGAACGTTCCAAAGATACCAATGAACTGTGTAGGCTGGGACCAAATGGCAAATTTCCTCAAAAGCAAGGCACTTCTTTAGCATCTTCATTTGTTAGGTGAAATTTTGACTTTATTTTCATCATTTTTCAAGAACATTTTTCAAAGGTCATTTTTTTCAAAGTATTTACTTTTACATTGAAACTTGAGTGGCTAGCTGTAGGATAATCTGCGACTGATGCTTCAAATGCACAAAATCAAGCTTTAACTTTTTATTTAGCTTTTATATTTAGTGTTCAAAATTTCTTTTAGCATGAAATTGGTATTTTAACAGTAGAAACTTGTAAGTATGTATTTTCTAGATATGTAAATTTTTGTCTGCATTAATTGAGGTTTTAATGACCCAATAAAAAATTTCATTGGCAGAAATACATATTGGGCATTATAATTGAGTTAAAAAATTTTTAGGAATCAATTTATTTGATTCTCTTAATATTTAAAATCAATTAACAGTATGATAGTTTAACAATAGCAAAATGGTAATATTAATGATAGTTAACTCTCCTTTTATTGTAATTTTTCAAAATCTTTCTCCTTAGTCTTGAAATAATGTTTAAATATTATCATAAAAAACTATGATTCAATATTTTAAATTGCTTAATGAAATAAGTTTTACACATTACTCTAATAAATTAAATTTTGAGTATCTCTTTGACAATATTTGAAAGTAATCTAATTTTGTAAAACATTTTCATGATTACATTTTATTTTTGTTTCTAAGTTAACTATAAAGGAATTTGTTTACCATTGTTTTTTAATGCGTTGTATAACATACAAAGCGGGTCCACGGAAAATAATTTAAGATCGAGATTGTTGTCAGGAAATAATTTCATAATAATTTGCATACAGTCAGGGAATAAATGTTTCTTTTTATCTAGAGTTTTTTTAAAATTATTTATCAAGAATTTTTATTATTTTCCTTTTTATCTTATACATCTTGATAAAAAAGGAAATAAATGTGAGACCAAAATTTCCATTTTTATCAGGAATATATAAGATTAATATTTATATAAGTTTTTGTAATTAATTAGGCATATCAAGAAATGTGTGTTTGATGCCTTTTACAGCTAATTATCTTGTGCATATGATCATCATGTTTGCAATTGATCCTCACCTTGCTTACCTCATCATCATAATTTGTTCATCTCTTTTATTTGTATATAATTTTTAAAAACAAAATATTTTTCAGAGATACTTTTATTTTAGAGATATTAACAAACCACACATATCCTGTTAAGCGTGCATGATCCTTTCACTTAACTTAATCAGTTCATGTGTGGTTCAATGTATCACTGTGATAACATTTCATAATTTTTATTGCCATGTAGTTAGTGTGCTGTAATTAATATTTGTTCCACCTTGTGTGCCTAGATGTTATAGTCTTTTTTAAGTTTTCCACAAGAACAAAGCTTTTTATATATAAAGTGCATTTTTATGTTCATAGCTCAAAAGTATTGCAATAATATTTTAGTATTTGTACATTTTTAAGTGGAGTTATTATTAGTGTAACTTCCAATAGAGCTAGCCATGTAAAAAGTTTCATTGCTGTGTATGCATTTATTAAAACATTGCTTACTTGGCAATCATTACTTTTAAATAGTTATTTTTATTTTAAATTTGAGGTAAATTTTTTTTTAAAATTAATTTTTATCTAATGGCTTATATGTAACAAGTTTATTTTCTGACCAAATGCCAATTTTTTTTTCTATGATATGAAGCATCTGAATGGCATTAGCATATAAGTTCCTAAGAATTTAGGATGTCTGGATTCTAGTGCCACTTATCACTAAAATTTTATATTGCTTGCTCAGATTTATATTACTTCCTTCCCTCAAAAAAAAATAACAATCAATAATAATTTGAGTCTAGAAGCATCATAGAAATTTTTTGTGTGGTAAATTTGATTGTGTCTTGTTTAAAATCTTTGAAAATAAATAATTTATTATGGAATTATTAAATACTTAGTACAATTCAAAGTTTGAGAAAAATGTTATTTGCACAAACTTAAACTAGTAAGGAATCATTGCTTTCATATGACTTTTTTATCTTTGATATTTGTCATTTTTTTTATAAAAACAGTTGTGTACATATATCAGGGATTTTTTTCCTATCCAAGTTTGAGAAATTCTTTTGAAATTTTTTTTATATGCCTATATAAACTTGAACTTTTTAATCTAATTTACATGAAGCTTCAAGCCTGCCATTCCTCAATAATCGTCATAGATATCACAATTTTTCACTTTCAATTTTCTAACATTTTTGATAAGTATATAAAAGTCAAGTTTTTGTTAAAAAACTTACTGATAATTTTCAAACAATACTTTTTTAAATAAGTATTTCTTGCCATCAATTTGCTATTAATAACTTTACATGCCATTTTTCATAAACTTTTCTATATACTTTTTCGCAATAAACTTGGCTACATATTTATTATATTGTATTGTATGTTCTTGAAAACTCGTATGGTCTTCCCTTATTGTATATTTGCAAGTTATTTTTGATTACATTATTTTTCATGTTCCTCGAACTTTTTTACTTGATTATGAACTAAATATTTGTTGCATTTGTGTTTTTTTATTATGGAAAAAAAACAAAAAAAAACTCTGTATATTAGCTTTGATACCTCTCCATTTTAATTTAATTTTGTTTTATCTCTCCTATTTTATTTTAAAAATCCTATTATTACATCATTAAATTTCATAGCAAGGTTACTTTTTTAATACCAGATTATTTATCCAAACATTATAAAATTTTTTAATGAAATTTTATTAAATAGTCAGTTTAATATATAAGTTTAGTATAGTATTAGGCAATGTATATAATATCAAATAGCAGAATATTCATATATGTATAACAATTAATGTTACTTTCGAAATACAATTGTTTAGAAATACAATTTTTTTTTATAAGGTTACCCTTGCTGATAATTTTTTGGATTTAGACAATAGTTAGTATTTTTATAGTAGTACCTATGTTATCGTAATATTTTTAAAATAAATCTATTTCTATTTTCTAACTTAAACAACTTCTAATGTTTTTCTCATTCTCTTTTAATTTTTTACTGAGCATATAGTTTATTTCAAATAGTTATATGATTTCAAAGTCTAATAGTTGCACATGAATAATCTATACCACTTGAATTCGATAAAATCTAAATGTTAAGATTAGTTTACTTATTTGAGAAATTTTGTTTCATTTTTATTATTGTGATCTTTTGAATTTGTTTATAAATATTGGTTTATATATATATTTGAAATAGGTTTATTGTAATTCTTTTTGAACTTACATTGCAAATTATATCATGTTCTTTTATTCAAGCAATAAGCAATTATCTTTTAATGTCTTATTTTTAAATGTAGATCAAGTAGTTAAACTTGTATCTTTAAACCCATATCTTTATTAAATGTAATAATATTAATCTTCCAATTAACTTGTAAATATCAATTTGTTTTAAAACTATTTTCTACTTCAGGGCTTAGTTTCTTCTTCCTCCTACAGTTATCAGTATTTTTGTCCACCATCCCATATATGTCTTAATAATTTTCAACTTAATTTCAATACTTATTCCACCATAAAAATATTTATAATTCCTTGTGTGCAGTTAAAAGTAGGTAAATGTATGTACTGTCAAAAAAATCTCTCATGAATATTCATGTAACTTTATGTGTTCTGATCTCGTTGAATTTCTAAATGAATAGTTAAAGTTTCTGAAGGTATTGTATATATTGCGCTCTATGCTGAAAAAATATTAATTCTTCTGCAAAGTATGCTAACAAAAATTTTCTTTTTTAAGTGTTCAAAATGAAAATTGGATAATTAATTCTACCATAAATTGTCAAAGTGATTGACTTGAGTTATCATTTTTTTTTTTGATCGACACAATTTTATTGCATTTCAAAAATAATGCCAAAATTATTTTTTATAACTTCTCTTTCCAAAACATGTCTAGAAATATTGTAAATTTTAAATTTTTACTATTTATAAGTCAATACGCTCAAAATTAACATTGGAGTCAAGATACTTTTATATCAGATTGTGCCTTATATTTTGATGCACCAAAATTAATGCATAAATTTGCATTAGTATTAACAAAAGTTCTATAAAAGTGATTTTTTTAACTTAAAAAATGCTTTAAAGTAGCATTATATTGTTAGTGAGTTCTTTATTGTGTATACATTTCAATTGGCTCTTCTGAAGAGCACCAACTTTCGCGTATAATCTTTGTTTATGCTATATGTGTTTGCTGTATATATGCCTGTTGCTGCAAATGTTAATTTTTTCTTAAGATAAATTTATTGTGAATATTGTTGTTTTATGTATTGCACAAAATGTACAGTTGTATGTGTTGTGTATTATAGGTTGCTTGATTGAAGAAAAACGAAATAATTGTAATGAAAAACGTTGTGTGTTCGTGTGCATCATTTGTCTTTTATGTTCTTATTTTGAGCGAGTGCAAAATAAAGTTTTATGGATTCAATAAATTGTTTCTTTGGTTAATTTATTATGGTGTTGCTTTTCGAAGGTATAGTAGTCTTCACTGAATGTGATCGCAGTTACTGTAATCAATCGATTATTGTTATTAAAATCCCTCATTCTGTATTTTCTCTATTTATTAACATGTTAAAATGATAGCTTTCTGTGATCATTACATCAATGCTATTAGTTATTGTACTCCTATTCAATGCTCCAGCAGAGTTAAACACTTCTCAATCTCTACTTGAATGTTTAGCTTCTGTTGAAAGATGAAGTGCAATAACGCTCCCATGACTTCTTTAAAAAACGTTTTGATTACAAATAGTTTATAAATGAGTTTTTTAGAAAAATTAGTAGACAATCAACAATTGGTGATTGTTTTTATTATGAATACTATATTATTTTTTATATTCTGAAAGAAACATACGGTACAAAAATAAAATGATTAGTTTTTTTCTTCAGTTTATTTTCAAACCCAGTATCTAGATAAGCTTAAATTGGTAAACATGCTTAATTTCGTTATTCGTTTATTGTTATCAATCGGTTAATGTTATCAAAACCATTGTGCTCCAAAGTGACCACATTAAGTGGAGACTGCTGTATAAAACTCAATTCAGGATAAGTAAGCTGAACTGATAATCGGTATTAAAAGGTGCTCTGATAGGTTATATTCTTTGCTCTGTAAAAGGAGAGTACTACTCTTATGTCATAAGCTGTCTTCTACATCCTTCAAAAGGACTAGGAGAGTTTTGTGCAGTAGTTTTTTTGACACAGTTATTCTAAAAGATCTTCTACTGGAACAAGAATGGTTAAACTGTCTGGTGTGCACCAAACGTGCACGTCAGATATTAATAAGTGGCTCTTCTTTAAGTTCACTAACTATCGGAATTTCCTGCTCCATTTTTGTTTTATTAAATTCATTTTATTTTTTCTAGATCATTGCTTAGCTGTAAGTTTACCTATCAAAGACACATTTCCGTCCAAATCAAAATTAACTAATACTGCTATACGTTGTTCAATCATACTCATGAAATTGACATTAACTAATTAAAGTTTTAATTAAGTTATCTTGCTTTCTTTTCTAGCTTAAGTGAAGCAGATAGTATCCTTACTTCTATTTGCTAACTCAGGATAGGTGCATGGCATGGAAACTACAGAGGCGAAAAAAGCTTTACTCTTAAAAAAACGTAAATAATTTTAAGTACGAAAATGTAAATGAAAATTTCATTTGCGTAATAAGGAAACATCTTAAAAATCCAAGTTATAAGTTTACTACACATTTTTTTAAGTTATATCAAAAAATTGTGTTGAGTTGCTGTCGTTGTTGTCGGCCATTAAGGCAGAGGGGATGCCATCTACGACCAAGCAGGGTAAAAAAAATTTTTTTCAACTATTTTTTTTTGAAAAAAAAAAAAAAAACTGGAGCTCTTAATGCTAGTCTTCTCATTTATTTTTTTCATAATGAACAATAGAACGATGCATAAATAATTCAAGTATTCAAAATCTTTAAATAATAGATGTAATGCGTTTTTTAGAAACTTAGGCAAATCTGTCGATTTTTTTCAACTTCCAAATCAATTTCTCGATGAATGTTTAATAATGCGAGTCAATTTAATTGTTTTTGCGTTTGAGTTGCTCTAAGCCAAGTTTTGAGACGTCGAAGAGTTGAAAAGGAACGTTCTGCGGTTGCTGCACTAACTGGCAGAGTTATTAGTGAAGAGCATAATTACACGAAAAAATATACACCTACCTAGGTGTATATGGCCCTTTAAATAATTGTTAAAATATTTTATTTCTTTTGTAAACTATTAAAATTTTTTTTTTCGATTTGGGGAGGTGGTCATGACTCCTATGACCCCCCCCGCTGGATCCGCCAGTGTGGCCAAGAATTCGACTTCTGTCTCACCCATACGTCACACCCGTTTATTGGGTTAACCCATTCATACGTCCATTCATTCATCCACAGATCGTAATTTGGACCTGAACAGAGAATGATCAATCATTCTCTAATTCAGTACCTCCAGAGGGGTATTGATTTGTTATGGGAATATGGAGGTCTTTGTAACCTAACAGATTTAACATTCACCATTCACTTCACGGGGAGTCTTCTGGATTCAAACTCCCGTATTGTGTAGAGTAAAAATAATAATTGAATACTTTTAGTGATAAAGAAAATTTAATTTAATATGCATTTTGAACGAATGTAATTGCTTATCTTGAAGAGACGAAAAAGAAAACAAACTCTATTAAATATCGAAATTTTGTTTAAAATGTTATTTTCTTGAATAAGGCAGTACTTAAATTTTCATTAGATTGTACCAGTTTCAGGTCTCTTTAGTTTAATAGTTCTCAAAAAAGTGGAGAGAAAGTTGAGAATGTTTTTTTTTTACAAAAAGAGTGATGAATCAAAAGGCTCAGACAACAGAAAGTAGAACTAAATGCTTTTAAAAATAAATTTATTTTTACCCATTCTAATATTTTATCTACAATTACATACACACATTATTTGGGTCTTAATGCTATAGTAATTTATTTTCTTTTTGCAGCACTACTAACACATTTTTTATAAAACAGTGTGCTAAAAGTATCTATAATATCACCAATTTAGAAACAAAAACAAATGTATTTATTCTTCAGAACTTTCTGTTTCTGGATTCATGTTGAGAGGATATCTTTGGAACACTTCTGCTAAACATTTCTAAAATTAATTGAAAAAAAAAATATAAGTTGTAAAAAATTTGAAAACAGTTACAACTAAATTTATTTAACTGCAATAAAACATTTCTTAAAGGAGGAATTCATTAATAAATTAGAGTATCGGTAGAAATTGTTTTTAGGCTATGGAACCCTAAATGGCCAACTATCTTTCGACGGAATCCTGACATTATAAACAAAGAATATCAAGACATTTGTGAACGTATTAAGCAAGAACACTCGCATCACAATGAGATGTCCCGGGTTCGAATCTCAGTGATGACAGGTCGATACGAATTCCTCACCCGGCTTACACAGACCACAGTGCTGACGTCAAATATTCTTCAGTGATAGATGGATCATGGGTTAGAATCTTCTTGCTGTTAGGCTAACCCTAGGAGGTTTTCGTGGTTCTCCACTCCATATAACTGAAATGCAGGTTAATTACATCAAAATGTCCTCTATGAAGGCAAATCAATTCCGATACTTGATCTAGTTCCCTTGTCTTCTGGAGTGGGTTCAAAATTTCAAGACTACAAAGTTGAACATTAGTAGTCGTAAATTAACAAAATTGGGCTGTCTGTTCAACCACGGTTATAAAGTAAGAGGAGGGAAATTCTTTTATTGTCTTATCATTAATCTTAAATTATGTTTTATATCCGACAGTCCAGGAGCTGAATAGAGTCTAGTTATGAATTTAATTTTGGTGTTTATACATAAGCTGAAAATAAATTATATAAGTCGAATCATGATTTTCATTGAAATTAAAACTAAAAATAATTGCAATAAACATTGAAAACTTTATGAGGGACGCATAATTCTTTATTAACAAATTTAGTTATTTTGATTTGAAAAGCGCTATGGGAAACACTATTTCAAGTTTTATCAAGTCTGTCTTTTTCATACTTTATTCAATATATTGTTATTAAAAAATTATATTTTCTTAATGAAAGCAACTTCGCCATTCTTTTTTTATTAACAGTTTACTTTAAATAATTTAGTAAAGGCAATCAAATTTATAAATATATAGTGTAATATTGATAGAATCTAAATGTAATTGCAGGTTTTGAAAATGTAATAAAAAACCCTATGAAAAAGTTCTAGTTCTCGGAACCCCTGTAACTTTCCCGCGGTACCCTAGCCGTGGAATACCTTTTGGGAACGGCTGAATTAGTGTATACTAAAAGTCATGTTTGTATGGTTTCTATTTATCTGGAACAATAGATAATTTAAAACAGAAAAAAAAAATAACGACGTGTTTAATTTCTGGATCTTGATCCGTTCTAATTTTTGTTTGATGAGAATTAGCACATGTTTCAGTAAATTTTTTTTTTTTTTTGCTTCTCTTAAAATTTTTACTATCTAATGTAAGGGGTCGTGTTTTTGTTTGCTCAATTAAATTTTATTCAAAACTAGATAAAATTTTTGTTTACTGTTTCATACTACAGCAACTTTAAAAGACAACTTTAAAGTTTTTGTATGCTGTCAATGTGAGAAATACGGGAGAGTATTTTTTAAAATTTTTATTTCAAAAATAGTTTATTTCGTTAAAAATTTGTATTACTGAAATTGCTTAAATAATAATATTTAATATTGTACGTTTTATCGTTTTTCTTAAAATTGTACCTTTTTTTTATTTAAACTTAACGAAATTTGTAAAATGCACATAAACAAAGAACCGTACGATATTGTTTGCATGAAAATGTTAAATCAAGAAAATACGAACATTATGAATGTACTCTTCACAAAACTATTATGCATCATCTCTAATTTTCTGACTTTTTGAATATCTTATATTTTACATATTCAGGTATATACTATGAGACAGAGTAAACAGCAATCATTAGTTGGTGTATAAAAGATTGTTAATTATTATTTAATTTCACTACTTATCTAGAAATCTGTCCAAATTTGATTTAAAACTAATTTTGAATTTTTAAAATTTTGTGCTGTTAAGTCCTATGAAATTTAAAGGAAAATCAAAATTGAATCCTTAAATCCACTAAAATGAAGAATTAGTTGACTTACTGCTGCTTCTTCTTCGTTCACCATCTGAAAAATAACGGCAAAATATGTATTATCTCTATTGTGCTACTATATATATATATATATATATATATATATATATATATATATATATATATATATATATATATATATATATATATATATATGTATGTATGTATGTATGTATGTATGTATGTATGTATGTATGTATGTATGTATGTATGTATGTATGTATGTATGTATGTATGTATGTATGTATATATATATATATATATATATATATATATATATATATATATATATATATATATATATATATATATATATATATATATATATATATATTTTGATTCGATGACATGATTTTTTATGAATCAAATAGGTCAGTTATCAATATGTTCTAATTGATAACCATATTTAGATTTACACTTTTTCTGAACTAATATAATTGTTTGAAATAGCTTTAAATTTATTGTCCTGAAAAAGTGAGGTTAGACCAAATTTCATAAACACAATACTTTTAATTTTTAAACGAGTGTTAAAATGCTCTTAAATCAAAAACGTAAAAATAAAAACTATTATTTAATATTCAGAGTTCTGCAAAATACATATATTTCATCATTTGAGTTTAAGTACTTGAACAATGGTAATTTTAGTTGACTATTTAGCATATATTTAGCACGTTTCATATATTATTAAATTTTCTTTTACCGTACTTCGATTATTAGAATTTTGGTTCAACAGTTCATGTTATTTTATCTATTGTACGATGATTGTAAATTCATTAATTATGAGTTTCTAAAAATTTATTGGTTTTATTGGCTCTTAAGGTTATTAAAAACGTATAATTCCCAAATAGTTTAAAAATATAGATTAAATAATAGTTGCAAAAAGCCTAATATTTGAAATAATTCGTCAAAGTTTTTATAGTTTCTTTTCTTCTAAATAAACAAAAAATGCTTTTTATCTTACCTCCTTTCTGTTTTGGTTGTTCTCTTCGTAGCATACTCCAATCTAGTGAAATAAATAAATTTAAAAAAAAAATGTAACTTAAAGTATAATTTTTTCTTGTAAGCCAACAAAATATTTTCGAATACAGTCATTTACAGCAATTATTTTTCAAAAGCTCAAATAAAGTAACCTTACAATAATAGTTTGGGATTCATTTAATTATAGTATTCTATCTAAAGTGAATGCATTATTTTAATAAAACAATTTGTTTCGATGTTTTTACTATGAAATAATAATTATATATATATATATATATATATATATATATATATATATATATATATATATATATATATATATATATATATATATATATATATATATATATATATATATATATATATATTTATATATATATATATTTCATATCCTTTTTTTTTTTTTTGAAAGTTTTGAAACATGAATTTATGCTTCAAAGCACAGATTTATTTAAACAGCATACGTCATTTAAAAAGCAACTGTGTTGGTATTACTTTTGAATTTGTTTAGATTATCAAACTATATATTTATTTTTTGAATTTTGAAGCCTGAATCTATATAAATTCAAATTATCGAAAATCACGAGCCTACAAAGACCTTATTTTACGTTCATTACCCTAAAAGTTACAAGATCGATTTCGATGTGTAAATTTGTTGAAAAACTGAAATCGTTTCTTTTTAATTACTGCTAAGAGTTTTTTTTGTTAGGCCTAATTATGATTTTCCTAATATATACACCGAAGAGCCATTACATTATGATCACCCTCCATCTATAACAATGGGCTCGCCCAGGTTTACATGGTTTCTCGCCAAGGAACAATGTTTTCATGGGGCACATTAGGACCCATAATCCTCATAGAACAATCCCTAACGTCTGTAAGCTACTTGAACATAATTGCAGACAGGGTTCATCCATTCATGGCAACAGTTTTTCCTGCGGGGGATGGTGTTTACCAACAGGATAATGCACCATATCATAAGGGTCGAATCGTCATGGATTTGTTCGAGGAACATTCCAGTGACTTTCAAATCATGTCTTGGCCCCCAAATTCACCTGACCGTAGTCCAATAGAGCATTTGTGGTCCTACTTGGAAAACCAAATTCGTGCTGCCACGCTACCCCCTCGCAATGTGAGGAAATTGCAGGACCAGTTGGTGAGCGCTTGGTGTCAGATACCTCAGACTACCTATCAGCACCTTGTGGAATCAATGCCACGTCGGGTGCTAGCAGTTTTGAGGACTAAAGGTGGTCCTACATGCTATTAGCAGGGTGGTGATAATGTATAATGGCTCTTTGGTGTATACGTAATATACGTATGTATGGGAAAGAATGTTCGAATAGTTCTCTAAAATTACTTTATTCAAGAACATCCTGAACATTCGACTGTTAGTAAATTAATATTTGGAAAGAAAGTTTATGCATGAGCGTATAATATTCAATAATAAAGAGATAGCATTAAAAATGCATGTACCTGTTCAATCAGGGTCATGTTCTGGCAACCTTGCCTTACATAGAAGGAAGGTTCCTTATCAGCTGATCCGAAGATTCTTTCTTTGCATATAACAGATATTTCCAGATTCTGTAAAATACATTTAGTTTAAAATTCTACTGTACTGGGAAATTCATTATAAAAATTTGTTTTCCACATTTAATAATTTTTTTTAACGATGTAAGTGTTTTGGGGAATATTTGATACATTTTGATCTTAATTATGCCCTACTTTCGATTTTGTTGTAATAGTTTTTGGCAGACTTGACCTATCCTGTAGCAAACTTGAATCAATTAACAAATGAGGCTGTTTTATGTTCTGCTATACATTTTACGAGTCTTTGCTTGCAAGAAGCCACCGGACTCCTTATCTGGTTAATATTCGGAGAGTTTACCGGCCATTTTTAAATATCTATTTTTTTTATTTTTAAATTTGGGTAAGGAGCCAAATTTTGTGGGAAAGTTCCTCCTTTGCTAAAGAAGATGGGTGGATGTTTCTTTTGTAACTATTTGACCTCATTCTTTTAACCATTAGTTTTCTTTGTTCAACATCTCTTCAACAGGGATGAGTTGTTATAAAAATAGTACCAAAATATTTTTTTCTTCCTAAAAATTGGAAAAATCCAAGAATTTTTCTTTGCTTTTATTAATTTACTCGCTACTGTGCGTAATTTTATAGCGATCACTTATAATATTTCTTCTATGACTCAAAAATAATGGTGTGAGTGAAAGCAACGTGGTTTCTTTCGTAAATAATGTGCAATTTTGGGACAAAAATCTATAATTCTATGACAGAGAAACAATTTTACTCTTTTATGTTCTACGTCATACAACGATGTATAAGAATTTTATTTAGACTCCCGACGAAAAAACACAACGTAGCGAAATATTTGTTTCAATATTTAATAGAATCCACAAGTCTTAATTTGACTAACTTTTTATTTATTTATTTTGTTCTTAAGTGACCTGAAAGCAACGACGCAACCTTTAAACATGAGAGGTAATAAAAATCAAACATACCCTTTGTGATGCATACCGTTGGAAACAATTGTCGATCCCGTTGAACATCTCATCAGTACCACTAACTGCAAGTAAAAATTAAGCATATGCAATATATGGAAACATAACACAGGAGAACGCCATTAAATTTCTGACATTTGAATTTTATATGCATACAAGTCTTATAGTTGCAAATTAAAAATGTTCGGAGCTTTTCAATTTCAATCAAATCAAACATTCAGTTCAATCAAATCATTGAATTGAATGCTGAACTCAATGGCACAAAGGGAAAATTGGATTTACTCAGTCAAACTGAACAATTATCAAAAAAAAAAAAGAAAAAAAAAAAAGAAAAATTGAACAATCATCTTGAGGTTTTAATATTTTAGCCTCGTCAAAAATTTTCATTTATTGGTATTACGAACATAAATAGCATCTTGAATAAATTTGGACACATATATATCTACGACTTTGAGCGAATATGTAGTGAATTAGTTAAAATGATTAAATTAATGTGCTAAATCCCCACCCTTCCGATTGTCCTCGGCGGTCTAACATTCCCCGCGGATAACGAATTTCTCGAATCAGACGTCCGCGCGGACGTCCATTTTCCCGTTAATGTTCGTGATACATTTTCAATTTTTGTTATCTTACAAGAGTCTAGCACCTTACTTCTAAAATGACCCTAATAATCTAGAAATCCCGTTAATTCCTTTATCAGACCAAATGCGCATGCTCACGTAATCGGTAAAGAAAATAAAAATTGTTCTGTGCATGTTATCCTTTCAGATTTCTGTGCAGAAACCTCTGTAAGTTAGATCCCTGGAGTGCCTTATTGGCTCTTGGCATTTCCGGCAAAATTAAATTCCTAGTGCACTTTAGCATCCAAATAGAGTCTCGGCGCTGCTATCTAGTGTGGCAGAAAGTAGACGTCCAAATTAACATGACCAACGGTATCTCACCCATTGCGGTGGTCCTGAAAGAGTGGATACCACCTCTGGAGAACGCACTAGGACTGCTCATCGAGAAGACTGATTGTGCAGCTCATTGGAAATAATAATAAAAAAAAAACCTCTGTAAGTTATTGGCTTGATTGTGGAACTGGCAAACGTCATATTTGATTCATTTAAAAAAAGCAGTAGGCTCGGATAAATTGACATTCCAGATAACTTGACCTTTGTCATTTGAAGTGTTTCATAAAAGAAAGATGTAGATCTCATAAAAGATAAATGTAGATTTTGAATTTATGAAGATAGTAACAAGTGCATATCAGATAATATTGAACGATATTTTGATTTTATTATGTTCATTATGTAAATTCTTACAGCTAAATTTCGAAAATTGCTTCTTGATACAAATTTCTAAAATGTGATACAATTTAAGTTGTAGGGGTTCTTACAGATTTTTGCAATGTTCCTAAAGGCAACGTTACTATTTGTTCAATTTTTTAAAAATTTTGCTAAAGAGTCTTCGTATGGCAATCTTTCATTACACTGCAGCATACGTTCTTCACCGAATTTCTTCCAATTAAAGCGTGCATTAAAAACTATACATTATTTTCAGAACTGGGCAGTATTATTTTTTTTCTATTCGGAATTTCTGGAGAGGTTGGATAAAAACTGTTCGTTTTATTTTTGACAAATAATATAAAACACTAAAATAATTAACTCTAAAATTACTCGGTTTTTAATCAATTACTTGAAATTCGAAAATTGCATAGATAAAGCAAATCGATGCCTTCACTTCCTAAAGATGCTCTCGACTAAATTTTTCAATTAAAGTTTTCTGTCCCACAAAAGTTCAAATAGCTTTTTTGCTATAGGCAATTTTCTGGTGACTTTTTTGGGATAATTTTGAATTTAGAAAAAAAAACAACTTTATGTCATAAGAAAATAATATAAAATGAAATGAAAACAATATAGTAAAGGTCCTATTAATATACTTACTACACAGCATTCTCATCATATTCATTTCTTCTTCATCTGAAGGCAACTGAGAGGTTACTACTGCAACAAAAGCTAGCACTAACACTAAGCAAAAATTCATGGTTACCAGAGAATGTTAAACCTGAAAAAATTTAATAATTCTCTATTAAAAACAAATTAGCAATTAACTATAAAAAGGGTTATAAGTATGGTTAAAAGAGTTGCTATGTTAAACAAAAATGATTAAAGAAAAATTAAAAATGTATGTATTTTTTTTAATACTTTAAAATACAATCTCGTTAGATAAATGTAAGAAATATAGTGATGATGACTAGTTAACAGACAGTATTTACAGCGCAGAATAAAAAGGATTTGTTTAGATTGCTATTACTACAAAAACTAGCACTAACGCCATTTAAAAAGCACAATTGCTACAACAGCATTTAGTAGTTTTCTTTTAAAAATAATTACTAGATCATTATTTTTTTTACATGAATTAAACGTTTAGTAATTCTCTTTTAGGGAACAAGCTGGTCAATAAATTATAAATATTTTTAAAAGAGTTGGAATGTTAAATGAAAACGACTGCCGAAGATAAATAAAATGAAAATATTTTTTAGTTAACGCTAAACAGTATATATATATATATACACTACCGGTCAAAAGTTTGCGAAAATTTTTAAATCTGCAAAGAAAAGGCCTAAATTCAAATGTTCATAGAGCTGCGAAAAATCATTCAAATGGCATGAAAATTTGATATGTTCTGAAGTGAACCCTCTACTGTTAGTTACATATGATCAAATTGCAATACTTTGTTTTTTGCGAACTGAATCCAGCTTTTCATCACGGATTGTTTTTATGGTGAAAAAAGTTGTTAAGTTTGAACACTTGCCAAACTTGCAAAAAATATTTTTTGTACTTTCTGTTAATAGAAAATAGTTATTTGAACAGTTCTATGTAAGCCCTCAAAATTTCAAATCGATTCGATTTTTTTTGACGAAGTTATAGAATTTTGAAAAACATGTGTACTTCTCTCGATTTTTGAGCATTCCACATATGCAGTCTTCTGGTCTATACATCTTCTATCAAAGAACTTTTTAATTTTTATGTTTCTATATTTTCAAATAATTAATATTTATCATAAAACAAATACTCTTATTCATTATTGTAATTATTATTGTTTATATTTATTGTTTATATTTATTGCTTACCTGTATTAGTTTTGTTGTGATATTTTTACTTTATATTAAATTAAATAAAAAAGTTATAACAATAATTACATAAATAATTCTAAAAAAATAATAACAATAGTATAAAAAATTTGCATTTTTATTAAACTATTTTATTTACAACAGGTCAAATATTTAACATATTCTTATTCGTATTTTGTAATTAAATAAATTAACATTTAAATCTTAGATTCCTCGAATCATCCACCTTTTGCTTTTATTATAGCCTTACATATGCATAGCATTCGTTCTAATAAACCATTAATCACTTCAAGTGATATAGAGTTCCATTCCTGTTGTAAAATGTCCCATAACTGACTTCGATTCAAATATCAGAGCATCGTTTGCAAGAACAAACAAATTTTAGATGAAATGTGACATCTATGAGATATTGTTTTAATTATATTCATAATAAGTTCCTTGTAGTAACAATAATTACAATAATAAATAAGAATATTTGTTTTATAATCAATATTAATTATTTGAAAATATAGAAAACATTAAAATTAAAAAGTTCTTTGGTCGAAGATGTATAGACCAAAGGACCGCAAATGTGGAATGCTTAAAAATCGAGAAAAGTACACATGTTTTTCAAAATTCTATAACTTCGTCAAAAAAAATCAAATCGATTTGAAATTTTGAGGACTTACATAGAACTGTTCAAATAACTATTTTCTATTAACAGAAAGTACAAAAAAATTTTTTTGCAAGTTTGGCAAGTGTTCAAACTTAACAACTTTTTTCACCATAGAAACTACTCATGATGAAAAGGTGGATTCAGTTCGCAAAAAACAAAGTATTGCAATTTGATAATATGTAACTAACTGTAAAGAGTTCACATTAGAACAGATCAAATTTTCATGCCATTTGAATGATTTTTCGCAGTTCTATGAACATTTGAATTTAGAACTTTTTTTTGTAGATTTCAAAATTTTCGCAAACTTTTGACCGGTAGTGTGTATATATATATATATATATATATATATATATATATATATATATATATATATATATATATATATATATATATATATATATATATATATATATATATATATATATATATATACATAATTTAGCATATTTGTACAAAAAATAGTCATAATTAAAGCTAAATTATTCCCAAATTTTTTCAAGCAGAAAATAAATTTGCAAGCACTATGGGTTATCAATGCTGTGCAATTTTATTGTGTTGAAACGATTAGAATAATACTTTTGTGGAGAATTGGTTAATTCTTCTACATTTCTATTATACTGCTTAAATAATTAAAAAAAAAAGAATTATTGTTTGTAAAGTAAAAATAACGAAGAAAAACATTTAGCATATTTGAGCAAAAATGTGTGTCATGAAAACCAAATTCTTCTTTTTTTTATTCAAAATAAATTGGCAAACTCTAAGATGTATTAATATTGTAAAATTTTATTGTGTTGAGAAAATCAGAAAAATACTTTTGTTGAAAACTTGTGGACCCTTCCTTGTTTTTCGTATTCCATTTAAGTAATTAAAGGAAAGGAAGTACTTTTTGGTAAAATAATAATAATAACATAAGGAAAAGAAAAAGAGAAAAAAGGAAAAAACTATTTAGCATTTTTGAGCAATTAATATGTATAATGAAAACCAAATTATTTTTAAATTTTTCCACTTAGACAATAGATTTAAATAATTGACAAACATCATAGGACAGGGAAGGCGAACCAATGGCACGCGTGCCATTTATGGCACGAGACACAATATTTTGGGCAAGCCATCGATCACAATTGTTATTACACTATGAATTGTTATTACACAAATATTATTACACTATGAAGCATATGTAACAATTAAAATAAAATTAAAACGAACAAAATAATAAACAATCATTAATAAAAAAATTAACAATTAATGCTAAAAAAACATTTAATAACCATAAAAAACAAGCTAACAATAAATAAATAGCAAAAAATACTGTTCTGCTTAAACTAACATCCTACAACTTAATATAAGTTATTTGTCATCAAATCTGCAATAACAGAATTCACACTGATGTTACTTTAAGTTGTTTTAAGACATGGCAAAATGTATTTTTCCTTCAATGTAAATAAAGAGTTTTGAGTTGATTATTATAATTAATAAGTATTTAGTATTATTATTTTCCAAATAATCACGAAGTCAAAATTATTTGACGGCACGTCTATGACCTCATTAAACAATTTTTTAGAAAAATTGGCACGTTGGTGTATAAAGGTTTGCCACCCCTGTCATAGGATATCATTATAGGAAATTTTTATTTTGATGAAAAAATTAGAAAAATATTTTGGTAGAAAACTGTTTAATTCTTCCATGTTTCTCTTAACTGTTTAAACAGGTTGAAAAAGATTACTTTTTTTGTAAAATAAAAAAGAAGAAAAAATTAAGAGAAGAAGGGAGAAAAAAACATTTAGCATATTTGAGAAATAAATATGTGCAATGAAATCCAAACTGGGTTTAAATATATATGAAATCAAACACACTTTAAAAAAATGCCTCAGCTTAATTTTTAAATTCAGAACTCTTATAAATGATGTGTATAAAATAATTCCCAAAAGACTACGTACGATTATTTCACACTTTGTAAACTGATATAATTAAGACCCTTCATAGGTTTTATCTACTGTTTATCTCCTATGCCTTAGTACTGCACCTTTACTTTTTACATATTCATTTTATTTACAGATAAAAAGGTTATTCAAAATGAGGCGGAAACAAATTTTCTCGATAAAAATTCAACTTCGATAACTTTGAGTGCCGGCATGCTTACGCAACTGAAATGTTTGTATGTATAAGTCAATCAAAAAAAGGAAAACCGAAAAAATAAAAGAAATTGAACATGAGCGTTATTGATTTTACAAATATTGATTATTAAGCTAAATAAGAGTTGCAAAGATAATGATATTTTTTTAAAAATTTTTTGTTACAGAAAAGCAGTTACATTAAATATTTTCTATAATTGTAAAAAATTAAAATGAATACTTCACAGGCAATATGAACAAATTATCCAACTTAATTAATTATTCCAATAATTAAATAATCCAAATTAAACTAAATTATTTCAATATAATTTCAAGAGCATTGTAAACAATAGTCTTCTGTTTATATTATCCGTACTATGATCATAACTAACTAAACATTTAAGCATTTTGGAGAATGGGAAGCGAATCTATCGTTCAAATTTTCATCAATCATAATATGGTGCTAATGTGAACCTTATCACTGTACTTCCAGCTTTAATTAAACTATATTATGGTTAAACATGGTTATATTTCATTAAGGGTGGAGCAAATGTGTGCAGTATTATGGTTAAAAGTTCCGATACTATAATTGAATGTAGAATTTATTTTTTTCAAGTATGTTACAGCCCTTCCTGATTGAAATTGTGATCCAGGATCTTTTCATTCGAAAAAGAGTTCATAAGTTCATTATCTACACAGTGATTTTCAATTGTTGGAGTGTTATTTAATCAAACTTCTCCTTAAGATATATGAAGTAATTTTTAACGTAAGCTCTATACAATTTGTAACAGACAAATAAATAATAATAGGCTTTACAAATAAATAAATTAAGGAATAACATTATCTTCAATTTCATAAAAATGTTAATATATGCAAAATTTATTAATACACGCTTAAATCGTATTAATAAGTTACGATTAGCCACAAATATATTATTAGATAAGTTTAAATTAAGTAAAAGAAATTCAAAATTAGAAGCTTACAAGTTCGTTTGCTAACTTATTAAGTATCCGTTTTTAGTACGAATTAAACGAGGTGAAACCTTTAAATAAATTAAGGACTGACATTATTTTTAAGTCCATAATGTTAATCTATGCAAAGTGTATCAATACTCACTTAAATCGTATTGATAAGTCATGATTAGTCACAAATATATTTATTATTCGATAAGTTACAATTAAGTAAAAGAAATTCAAAATTGGAAGCTTACACTTTCGCTTGTTAACTTATTAAGTATCTGTTTTTAGTAGGAATTAAAAGAGCTGAAAACTTTAAATAAATTAAGGACTAACATTATTTTTAATTTCATAATGTTAGTATATGCAAAATGTATCAATACGCAGTTAAATTGTATTGATAAATTATGATTATCCACAAATATTTTTTTATATCATTAGATTAGTTTAAATTCTAAGTAAAAGAAATTCAAGACTAAAACTTACACGTTTGCCTGTTAACTTATTAAGTAACTGTTTCTTAGTACGCATTAAAAGAGCTGAAACGAGCAAAATAAGTTAATATTCTAGACACTTATAGTGTCTTAGTAAAATAGAAGAAGACCAAGGTTAGCAGAATGTCAAATTTATAAAAGACATAATTGTTAATTGCTATGAAAAAGGAGAAAACTAGTTGCTCAAATTGACAATGGGTTATACTATAAGTATATTTAATAAGGACATAAAAAAACTCACTCAGTTGAGACTGTAATACAAGAAAGATCCTTTTGAAGATAAGATTCTTTTTATTGATCGAAAATAAACGCAACAGTCCTTATTTTTATAATAGATAGATTCAAAATCTATAGTTAATTAATGTTTCATCATTTATTCCTCTGAATAAAGTGTGTAAAATTAATGAATAAACACAAAGGATTGATTTTTAGAAATGATTTTTCTCTTTTCTTTCTCTTTTCCTTTATGAAATGTTATAATAAGCAATACAAATTACATTAGAACGATAAAGTGAATAATATATACAAAACATTTTTCTATTGATCTATCTTTAAGAAGTTAAATGTGTCTAACGCAGCAGAAAACTTGCTCATTCAGTGAAAAAAAGAAGGAAAAGTTGTTATATTCATTACTTGCTTCACAATTAAGATAATGATTTTTCCCATTTCTTTTTTTAATGAAATGTGAAGAAAGAAATATATAATTTAAGTGATTTATTAGAAAATAAATTTCAAAATTTAAATACTTTCTTTTTTTTTAGTTGTAAAAATATTTTTTTACCTGCTTTATTGAGTTGGCATGTATTATATTCTGTTTTACAAGTAGAATTGTTATTTTATTTCGTTATCATTATTAATATTAATATATATTTAAAGTTCCATTGCATTATTTTTCTATTTATTTCTTATAAATACACAAATTCATTTGCAGTTGCAGTTTAGTTGGATTAAACATGTTATAAAAACTATGAGAGGTTAAATTTAGTTACAGATTTTAGAGGAAGTTGTTGAGTTTAACAATACACAATATACTGGGATTTTTATTAAAATTTTTTATCATTAAAAGTGAACATATTCAAGGATTCCAACTTCTACACATTTTGCGAAATATTTTATGAATGGTAAACAGTTAAAAACTAAAGCTTTCAGAAATTTTGCTAATTTTGCAAAACATTTCGGAAGTCTCACTACAAGAGAGCTAGAACAAATTGGTGTTTCATATGATTTTTTTGAATTATATACATGTAGTGGTGGGGAAAATAACTTTAAATCTAATTTATAAAACAAGGAATCATACACTAAGACATAAAATTAGCTAACTCTAGAAGAAAATCTTCCAAAAAGTGCAGAAAGTTATCAGCCCTGCATATTTGTTTGGAGCTATAAATGTAAGCAAGTATATGAATCAAACTAAATATTGGAGAAGTATACAAAGACGGGTTACGTATACTTACGTAATGTGCCTACAAAATTCTGCCTCAAAATAATCTGTCAGCTGTAATAATGCATTTCAACTCGTTATTCGCGAGGAGGAAATATTTATGAAAAGATGGGTACAAGTGAAATAATGGTGAGATAGGTACAAATTTATAAGAGAATTTTGACCGCAGTGGGATTCAGTCTGGTTTTGAGGACAATAGTACGGAACATGCATTGATGGCGGTGACATTTATACAAAGTTTCTAAACTAAATTATAATGGTTCATAGCAAACTAAAGCGAAACAATAAGGGAAGAACTCATGCGTAGCAACTGTTTGCCGTTCTAAATATCTATTTATAGCTGGGAGGACTATTAAAATATTTGCTTTTAACATAAGACTGCGGATGAAGTTTTGAGAGCATTTTGAATTAATTCGCTCCAATTTTAAATGAATTATATTTTTTGGTAACATTATTCCAGGTTAAGAAATTAAACTAACAATGCAAGTTACAAAATAATATAAAAGTCTATAGGTTACAAAATAGTATAGAAAGTCTACTGCCGAAGGATTTTTAATGCAATGAATTAAGATATTGAATAAAGTTTTAAGAGAACTTCATATTAATAGATTGCAGTTTTATAAGGAATTTAGATCTCTTGTTAGCAACATAAAGAGAAATTTATTACATAGTGATATTAAATGTCCTTTATTTTCTTTAATAAGATGTCTTACTATTTTAATCTATAATGCATTTTTCGTTTTTAATCTGAATTTATGAAAAGTATTTTCTTCTTTTTAGTCAACTTAATTATAGTTTCTAAAGTCAATCTTTTTATTAATTTATTCATCTTCAGTTTAATGCCTGTTATTTCATTAATGTTAGAAAGAGATTGATATTTCGATTGGTTCTAAAATGAATGGAAATTTTGCTTGGAGTGGTCAGAAAATTAACGAAACGTTCATAGTCAACTAGAACAGAATGCTAGTTAAAAAGGGAGAGTTCTAGTTAGTCAATAAGTGATCAAAATTTCGATTGATGGTAAATTCCTATTAGTCTCAAATATAGCCATTTTAAATTCCATTTTTTTGGTCTATAAACCATTGAAATTTTTACTGTCATCAAACACAGAATTCTAATAAAAATTTGAGTGCTCTGTCTAGTTGGAAATTGGGCGAAATTTCGATTGCAATAATTTCACGAAGGCGATTTAGTATGGGTATATTAAAAAATTATTGCAATATTACCATAAATGCGTATCTTTAATAAAAAAAACACCATTTTATTTTACTGAAAAGATTCTAAATCATTTTACTATAATAATAAATAATAAATATAATATATGGATCTTCCGCAGATAAAGTTTGTTGTATCATGCGTTGTAAAGAGGTTCGTTTGTTTTTTTTAATACAAGTTGCACCTCATTTGTTTCATATTTTGTAGAATAATAAAGGAGAGAACTGAACTAACAAAAAATAATTTTGTCAAAATTTATATCCGAATAATTTCTTTTCTACGTAAGGCTAATTCGTTTCGAAAGATGCTATGCGTTCCATAAAAATTCCTCAGAGCCAAAAACGGAACTTCTAATGAGATTTTGCACCAGCTTACAGAGTTGAAGAATAAAATCCATAAAATTTTACGGAACAGAAAATCTGATAAACAATAATTTTTACCGTAAAGTCATTGAATCACTGAAATTAAATAAGAATTATTGTAAAAATAACGGTATAACATTTTATAACAGAAATGAGTCTTACGGATGATGCACCCTAGTTTCTATTATATTATACCGTAATTTGATTCGGGATCATGAAGGCCTTAGGTGATCATTTAAAAAATTTCTAGATCTGTTTTAAGTGTTAATGTTTATGAAAGTTTGGTTATGATATTTAAGTTAGCTAAAACATTTGTCCAAAAGCATGCGTTCAAGTATTTTTTGTCACTCTTTATAGTATACATGAACTATATGTCTATGAATAGTGTTCTAAAAGAGATTACAATTATTTATCAAAAAATTAATTATCAAAAATTAATCATCAAAAATTAATTACATATATTTCAATTTAATTAAATTCTTTAAAGTGCGAATGACTTTGAAATTTTTTTCTGAATAAATATCTTTACTCTTAAAAAAATATATATACATTTTTTAAATTCTTTTATGTGAAGCTCAGTTGTCTCAAGCAGTTCTAAATTTGACCAATTCTAACATAAAAATTAAAAAATAAACTAAAGCGTCTAAATAAGGGTTGGTATTATTTGGCAGAAAAAAATAAAAATAAAGCAGTCCTAAAAATAACATCATATTTAATGAGTAAACGAGACCTTCCAATTTTTAATATGTATTTAATATTTTTTAAACATTTATTAAGATAATTATTACACTGTCTAAACTTGAAAAGTTTTCATAGTGGGGATATTTTACTGTTAATAACTATGAAACTTTTCTAAGAAGTCTTTTTCTAGAAGTATTCGACATCAGGTTATTTAACATTAATGATTATGAGACTTATAATGACTACGAAACTTATAATGACAATGAGACTTATGATGATTATGAGACTATTATATAATGAAAAATGTAACTACTTTCATGGGACTGAGAATTTTTTTAAAATGAAATTTAACAGGAAGAGAATAAGGAAAACTTCATCAATAGAATAAAAAGAACCATGAATATTATGCTTTTGTTTTGAATTGAGAAGTTTTTTTTTATTTATTCAACGGAAATTGATGTTTTATGTAACTTATGAAAAATTTGCAAAAATATCTTTTTATAAATCAACGAAAATGACATAAAAAGAATAAATTTACCTTCTTTACTTCCTGAAAAAGAATTTTGGTTAAAATCACTTTTCACCTGTCGAAAAAATAATGTTTTCAAAAGTCGCTTGCTTTTAAATAGAATGATTGATATTCAGAATGACGTCAGAAACTCAAATCAATTACAATAGTTTTCAGAGAAAAAGCAGTTTTAGTTATGAAGGTGACGAGTAAATATTTGCCGTAGATTGGATGAAGGATATGGACTATTTTAAATCAACGTTAAAAATGCCATTCAAAAACTAAATAGAATTTTTAAAGAATAAGATTTTAATTTTAATAAAATTATAAATTATTTAATTGAGTGATGTTAAGAGAAATAGTTGAACTTTAAATATTATGAGAATAAAATTTATTAGATATTACGATATAACTTTTTGTATGAAACTTTGTCCCGTTATTTTTAAACATAGATTTAGAAAAATCAGAAAAATTAAAAAAATGCAATGTGATTCTGTTTTGTAAATACTATCTGTTGAAATAACCAGCAAACCTTGCAAAAAGATTTGTACTGAATAGGATGCCTGCAATTGACGTAGTGTGTGTATCAATGCTATTACGTATGCACACGGAGATTAGTTTGTGATATTATAAAATTCTTTACTTGAGATGCTTATAATGTTTTGTTTAAAATTTGTACATTTGAAAGTGTATAAGAAAATCAAAGTAGAAAATTTATGCAGCGGAATCAGTTCACAACTAATCAAAAAAAGAAATATTACATTTTTTCTCAAAATTGAAATTGGTTATCTCCACCCCTTTTATTTTAACATCTAAATCTGAAACTTAAGATCTTTATGTGTTATAAAAGAACATGTAATAAAGTAATCAGATTTTTGTTTTCATTCAACTTTATTCAAAATGTGTTATTTTTCTATCATGTAAGAAAATTTTATAGTTTTGATTGAAAGCCCAAGAAATAAATGTCCTTTTTATGAAACTTTTCACTAATTCTTACCTACAAAAAAAAGAAGCTTAATAAGTGACTGGTATATTTTTATTAGTTAAATCACTACTCAGTTACTGAGTAAGAGAAGACAGTGATTTATAAGAGTTATATGAAAATCAGTTATGCAAAAAAATAATTAATCCTTTATTTCCAGACATAAGAAGGTGCCAAGTCTTAAAATTGCTAAAAATTTTTTAATAATAAGTAAGTTTTTTTCTTAATAAATAAAGTTAAAATTTCATATGTCTTGCACATTATTATGATTATTGTAATTTTATTGAATAAATATCTTTTATTATTTTCTCATGTAAATTCTTTTCACTGCCAACAATGAACAACATTGGGGGTAGAATCTGCACGTTTTTAAGCGTAACAAAGTTGTTAGTGCAGAAAGAAAGGAGAAAAAGAAATTAGTTTGTACGTTTTTTTAATAAATTAAGAATTTCAGGGTATTGTAAAATATTTTTATTAATTCTTTACAACTTAAGTGCTCAATCTGAACAAAGCAAATATTTTAGAAATAGTAATTCTTTATACTCTGAAAAAAAAAGAAGAAAAATTCAGAAGATTTAAATGATATACAAAACTTCAAAAAAAGGAGAGATTAGAAAACAAAACAAATGCAATTTTTTTCTACATAATTTGGGTTAAAGTGGTATTACGTCGCACTAGAGCTGCACAATGGGCTGTAGGCGACGGTCTGGGAAACATCCCTGAGGATAATCCGAACACATGCCATCACAACAATGGCTCCCTGCTTTGGAAGCCCGACGACTTGCGCGAAATCGAGCAATTTACGGTAGAACAGTTTAACGAGGACCGATACCATGCACTTTCGGTTCATACGCAGGCTGATTAAAGTGGCCACCCACCTTACTGATTACAGCCAACGATGCTTGACTACGGTGTTCTACTAGGATTGTATTAAAGAGATTAATGTTTATTTAAAAATTGCTATTTATGTAACAATAACTCCAGCACTCGATTATGATACCGAGTATTGAGTAAATAAATTATTTTACTATGACGGTTTGTAATTCACTTCCACCACCGACTAGTAATTTCTAAATATTTAAAAAAGGATATGCTCATTCATTTTAATTCAGAAAAATAAGAGATTTTAAGTGCTAATAGAAGAAGAAGTGATTGAAGTTATTTGATCTAGGTGTTGGAAATATAGAAAATAATTATCTAAATTAATCTAAAAACTACACTACTTGTTTTTGCCTTAGAAACTCTAAGGATGTAAGTCAATGAAAGAAATTAAATCAAAAGGTCTTAAGGAGAAGTAGAAAACGATTGTGAAATTAATATCACCAAAAAAATTTAAAGACGCCAATATTTTTTTAAAAAAACTCTATTTAAGCTTTGCCAAAATATTTTAGAAAATAATAATAGAGTTTAAATTTTATTTTTATTTTTCGTAACCATGAATTTAATTTAGAAAGTAGATAAAGTATTTTCTTTAAAGAAACAAACAGTTAAGTTGACAGGTAGACATTTTATCAGGATGTTTGTAGATAAAATAGCTGTGTAATTTAGTAATTTGTATTCATATTGATATAATGCAAATAAGATAGATAATTATGTATATTTGCTTTTAGTTGGAAGGTTATTAATTTTTATTTAATGTTATAATTTTTTTTTGGCTAGGATATGTTTTAATAAGACTGTTTGGATATTAATTTAAATTAAGATATTAAAACTTTCATTTCAAAAAAAGGTATTTTTGTGTAAATAAGCTTTTTTTTTTTAAAAAAAAAAACCTTTTTCTGGGGCTAAATGTTTTTTGGCTAAGGTAAGTCTCCTCATTAGGTTAAAACAAGTTTATCAACGCAACCATGCCAGTACCATCGAGCCCGATTGGAAGAAAGGATGGATGAATAGATAGCATGTACAGCGAATTATAAGTTATATAGGAAAACTAGCAAAAACAATGGCATGACCTTTCGACGCTGGCATGTAAGGATCCGCTACAGTTAGTGTTAGTTGACAAAATGGTTAAACAGTAATGGATTTAAGCTAGATGAATTTTCAGGGGAATTTCTAGGTGAATCTGATGAATTTTTAGAAAGCCAGGTATCGAGAGTTGAAAAGGAAAAAAGTTTCAGGATACTCTGGACAGATGAGGTTGCTTAATGAATTTTCGGCTAAGAGTTTCTATCGGAATTGGAATATAACTTGTTGTTGTGGTTCATTTATGAAATTAAATATATGTTTTTTAAATTTCATCATGATTTATCATAAATTATTAATTTGAAATGAAGTATAAAATAAAATACTCAGTAGACAATAATATTCATTTTTAGGTCTACAATCCAATTCAGTTAACTATATAACTAAATATTACAATTAATCATTTTTACAAAATTTTTAAAATAGCTAGTTTTGATTAAATTATTTTTGCCGCATTAAAATGCAGCTTAACATGTTTATTTGACTCCCTATTTCTCTAATTTTAAATTCTTTAAAGTTCTTTTTACATTTGCATCATTTTTAAATATTTAAGTTAAATAATTAATTTTATTCATCACTATATAATAGTTTTTTACACGCGTCTAATTTTTTCTTCTCACACAGCTTGATAGTTTTATCATAAAAAGAAGTTATCTGACTTTGCTCTGAATCTTGGAATGACAAGTTTAAAATATTATACCTCATCAAGGTGTAATATTGCAAGCTTTTGATTCAAAATTTCAGAACAATGACTTTAAACTTGAAAGAACTCAAAATGTATTTTCCTCATTATTATTGTTATTTTTTTCTGTTTTTGAAATCGATGTTAACAAATTTAATAACACTTGTAGCTGTTGGAGTTTAAAAATGGAGATAATTAGTGTATATTATTTTGACTGGAAAACGATATTGAAATAGCAAAAGCTGCGGGTTTCAAGTTTGCACCTATTTAACTTCTGGTGCAAATAGGACACGGTTGTCCCTTTTTTGTATTTTATCTGACGCTCTAATTACGAGCAAAAATATATTTTGATATTTTTTAATTAAAAAACACAGTAATCTAATTAAAAAAAATCTGAAATTTTATTGGAAGTATGTTTGCATTAAAATCAAAAATTGAAAAAAAGCAGTGTGAGATTTTTGTTAAAAATCATATTAAAAATGTAACAATAATTAATTTCGTATATGAAAGAAATTTAAAGGATGAATAACTGTTCCTTTTACATCTAATTAACTGCCAATAAATGTAGATTCGAAAAATTACAGTCTGGGGAGCCATATTTGGAAGATTTCACCTTTAACGCATTAAAACACACTAGTATTTCATGCTGTATTTCATATAATCAAGTGCTAAATATAATATGTTTTCACTCATTTTGACCTAAATTAATACAAGCTCATGAAGAAAGTATGAAAAATATATGTAATAAAAATTCTGTGTCAAATTCAAATGGGTGTTTGAATGTTTACAAATTGGATAAGCTTTATGTTTATGAAAACACAAAATTTTATTCAATTTTTATTCACGTTTGTGAATTACTATATTTAAAAAAATTATCAATACTTAAAAAATTAAGCGTTGTAGAAAAAAAGAGATTAAATATTTATAACTTACCACAAGTAACTCTAAAGAAATTCACTCGATTAATTTGGTTGATGTAAATTCACTCAAATGATACAGTTGTTTGTAAACTGTCACAGAAAGATCCGTATTTATAAGCAATGAATGATGATGATAAGAAGTTAAATAATTCTTTTTTTGAGCCAGCCTTGACTGCTGCGGAAGTGGCCCCTTGAGCGAATTAATCGAGATAACGTCACGAAACTATGACGTCAATTCTAGTCTTGTTTTGTTCTGAAATTATTATTGAGGACTATTATTGCATTAAGATTGCAGTGTAAGCTTGAAATTATGTTTTTAATATTGATTGTTATTTTTACCAACTTGAAAAAATGTTAATTTGTGAAATTACAGTTTTTAATACTTACTTTAAATGTTAGTAAATTTTTTTTAATTGTATAATACATTTTGAAATTTTGAAAACATCTTTGCTTTATAATGGGTGTATCGGACACTAAGCCTGCGATAAAAATAGAGTAGAATGACCATAAAGCTGTAAAAAATTACAAAATAAGAAAGGGTTAATGTTCCTTCACACGCAAATTTAGAAATTGCATATTAAAAACGTTAACAAGGATAAAAATGGAGTAGAATGACCATAAAGCTGTAAAAAATTACAAAATAAGAAAGGGTTAATGTTCCTTCACACGCAAATTTAGAAATTGCATATTGAAAATCCTTAAAAGCTTAGACATTGATATTCGCTTGTGTGACTTGAATTTTTTATTTTAATATTTTTTTTAATAAACATATAAACTGTCTATGACTTGGGCAAGGATGCTTAAAACAGCTAAAAATGTCTTGGAATTTATTTTAGTCGATTCTATAAGTTTTTGTAGCTAATATTAATTTACTAATAATTAACTTTTTAATTATGTATATAAAAGATATGAAAGCCACGTCGATTGATATACGGGTAAGAGAGGCATTTTTGTCTGCAATTTTATTAAAAGATTTTCATTTACAGAACTATGGTCAAACAGAGATATGCAGAATATCATATTTTTCTTAACATTTATGTAAAACCAATCTAAAAAACCATATTGAAATTGTATATTTAACGAAGATTCATACTTACCTTTTATAATTTTATTTATTGTAAAAATTTATAAGCTTAAAAAGATATAACACAAGCTCAAATTTTCTGAAAGTTTATCTTGATTCAAATTTTACAGCTATTTTTATAGAATTAACCACACAATTAAGTTTATTTTTGCATTCATTAGATAATTAGATGCAAAAATATTAATCGAAAAATGAGTTTTATTGTACTTCAGTTCTTTTTTTTTTTTTTTTTTAACTTTGAAAACTGATTATTGTTACACTGTGCATCAGGCTTTTGTTGCTTCTATGAGCAGTCACCTAATTTTGAGAACATTTGATTCATTTTAATCGCACTTATCTTATATATGATACAGTTGAATTGTATTTCTGCAAGACAATAATAAATAATTTTTAAAATCCTCTAAATGAGCAAAATTTAGAGTTCATATTTAGTTGGTCATGAAATATTACTCATTATAAGAGACAATGTTAAAAGTAAGAAGTTTCATACAAATATAGCAAAAGTAATTTACAATTGAAAAAAAATGCATGGTCAAAATTACTAGAATATGGGAACACCAAAAAGTATTTAATTTTTACCTTAGTGCTTTAATAATGACTTTTGAAGAAAAATAACAATAAAATATGTTTTTATAATTATGCTGTTTGATAATAAATAATATAAAATTTGGTAATTTTACCGAATCTGCGGAAATTTTAAAAGTACTATTCTAATTTGAAATGTTCACATGAAATGTTCAACAATATTATATATCATATATATTACTACAATATATATATACATATATACGTTATATTACTAAGTTTCGGGTAGTAAGCCGTTGATATGTCAGAGAACAGATAGCATAAGATAGAGAAAGAAATAACAAGGATACGGTGGGATTCGAACCCACTTCCTCCATGCTATGATAGAGATATATCTTTGTAATTCCCCTTCCTAACTTGAACTAACTGCTTTTCAACTTGACAAGGCCTTACAACAAATCGTACTTTGTAGTGATCAGTCAAACAAACTAACCTTTATATGCGTGTGTAACAATTAATAAATAAGTATTTGGAATTATTACAGGGGTCTCCTTGATATAACAGTCTTCCCTCCATCAAACGTTAAGTAAAATAGAGTTAGTGGTTTTCAAATCAATTACAACCATTACAATCAACCACATTTAATTTTGCGAATTTGACTTCATATTCATAATTTGTGACCCATTAATACAATAATAATTGCATATTATACAGTTTATCAAAACGCTTAGAGTTTTGGACAGCTTTTTTTACGATACAGAACACTATGCATTGAGGGTTAAAATGCAAAAATTTTAAAAATATTTTGATTTGAGTTAGTTAAGTGAAATATTATATATATTATAATTGCACTTATTAAAAGGTTCTATTTGACTACAAAAATTTTCACTGTCGTCGTTTTGCCTGAGACCTAAAGGTCAACATCAATAATTATATTTCAGGCATTGGATTATACAATATATTAAAATTATTTGAAGATTGTGACCCGCTGCTATTTCATGAGTTTTTGTTTAAAGTTTAAAACCACCCTGGAAAAATGACAAATTCTTGCATTTGTTTTAAATATCTTTATTGTAATTTCAGCATCTTTTACGTTTTCTTTTAACAAATGCTTTACGCATTTCGTTGAGTAGTAGCACAGCACTTTAAAATCCATAAAAGCCACCTCCAAAGCCGTCATATCCAAATGCCATATCATCTAAAAAGTTCATACCCAACATTTCGTAATGGCCATTTTCATAAAATGCTTGAGTAAGACAGCTCTGAAAAGAAATGATGTATGCAATATTGCAAAATGTAATCATACGTATTTTACATCAAGGTATGACAAAATACATAAACAAAGACTAATGAAATGTAAAATAATAGTAGTGAAGTAGTAGTAGTAGTAGAAGAAGTAGTGACGTAGTAGTTATATTGCATTAAAATGTAATCATACAACATATTTTACATCAAGGTATGACAAAATAATCAAACAAAGACTAAATGAATGTAAAATAAAACGAATTTTTCAAAGAAAGGCTTGTTTCTCTTACCCCATATGCAGCTGTATCTTTCATCTAAAAATATTAAAGAAGTATTACTAAAATTAAGAACTTTCAATAAATTTTTTTTTATTTATTTGCAGGTCAGCAAGCCAGATGTTATATTTATTTGATTGATAAACAAGCCAGAGTCCCGCTAAGTTCTCTGCAGAAGTCGGTTTGTACTGAGTGAAAAAGAAACTGCATTGTAATAAACACTCTGAGCTTGTTTGTATTCGAAAATTTTTAAATGGATTTGATAATTTTTAAAAAAACTAAATGCGTTTAAGTAGTTTAGTTAACAAAAGCAATTGGCTTACTGTTTCCGAATAGAAAATTTTAGGAAGAATGCGTTCTTCCTAACACGGTTAATCATAATAATCCACAAGGATGCCGGAAAATCATTGATTCTTTGATTTTCTGTTTAGGTGAACCACTTATTCACTGATTTATTGATTCGCTTAACCACGGATGGATTGTTTTGCTCATTTATTGATTCATTGACTTGTTGATTTGCTTGGGCGCAATTAAGCCTATTCATTGATTAGCTCATTCATTGATTTTATAATTAATTAATTGATTTTTTATTTACTGATTTTCATATTTCTTGATTAGGAGTTACATGGATTCACTTTTCATCGTTGCTCTGATTTTCATTGATATTTTTCATCCGTTGATTAGCCTTCAGACTTTTATGAGAAATTCAGTTACTGTTACGTATGTAGTAAAAGCAGGTTATAACTGAAAGATTTAGAAAATAGCCTGAATAAAGATTTTTCATCTTGTATTTCCGAATCTCTGTTATAAGAGCTCGAATTTACAGATACTCCAAGACAACTTGGGTCAATGCTAGACACTTCGCACGAGCAACTAGAAAATATTAGATAAATACGTGTAAAAACTGATTTTGGATATTCAAGGTAACTAATATTGTAATTGTATACTTACCATATCTATACTCCGAAACTAGCATAGCGCATAGTTTTTATTGTAAAAGAAGAATAAATAACTATTTCGGCTTAACTCTTTTTGTATATAGTAAAAAATTATTAAAAATTTTTTTCATTATGTCTTCTATTTTTACAGATTTAGCCATTTTAAGTCAAACAAAGAGAATTATCCTAGGAGCTCTCAGACAGGTCCTTATAAAAATAGCTCTGCAGGTTCCAATGAGTATCATTCAATGAAATAAAAGATTTTTGTTAGCATATACTTTTTGGATACAATAAAAAATATTTCGACGATTTTTCCCTATAATGCTTATACTTTTTTTTTTTTTGGATCAGGAAGCTTAGACTAACCTCGCTCTTCAACTTTTTTTTTTATGAAAAAAAATCAACAGGTTATAAATTCCACATTTACAACGTGAAGCCGTTATTAGGAACTTTTTCTTTTTATTCCATTCGTTTATGAGACAGATTTGCATTGTGTGAGCAGAAAATATTTATTGTGGCTTTTTAAAGCATTTTTGATCGACATTATGCTAATGATCATGTGCTTAAGTTCAAAACTTTATAAAATCTTATAAGGAATACTCACCTCATGTTGATCTTGTTTATATATTTCAAAACAATCATCAACCTGCAAAAAAGAAAAAAAAACTTTTTAAATCATTTTTTCTAGACCTGTTCAAAATATAATGTTTCCGAGAGGGAATAAATGTTAATTATTCCCTCTTTCTATGATTTTATATCTTTTAAACCATTTGGCGATAATATTCTAAAATAAATTCTGTTTGTAGCGGTCAGGAAGTGAATAAATCTTTCATGGACATTAAATTAAATTTTCAGTTTGCATGCTCTAGCCAAAAAAGAGTATAACATTCGATTTTAATATTCCACTCTTGCAAACAGAAACGTGAGTGAAGAAAAGAAATAATGCATGTGCATAAATGAATAATGCAACACGATAAAAAAATAAATGAGTTTTAAAAATTTCAAAGCACTTTCACAAATTGTATTAATTAGGTATTTTTAAGCAGAGGAAAAATTTTCCCCATAATTAAAAAAATTTTGAAATTTATGTCCAAATAAATATTAAACTTTTATAATTATTTTTGGGACCGAAGTTAGCACAGATTTTGATTTCCTATTTTTTGTAGCAAAATTATACTGCAGAAACTGTTCCTCCGCAAGTAATGAAACTGCCACTTGAAACTCTATGTTTAGTTTGTCAGAAATCGTTAAAGAATATTTAAGCAAGGTCAGCTTGCACCATTATTAGCAAAAGTTGGTATGGCTCTTGGTGTGCATTGCCATAGTGTAAGAATTGATGGCATTAAGACTACTCAGCTTCAGATCGCAGATGGTCTGTAAAGTAAAGGTGGTAGAGGTGCACTGTTGATGGCATAGCCTCCAGAATTTACTATTGCCAGAATCACTATGACGTCCTTGGCCAACAACTGTCTGATTCGGAAATGTTTTACTTTTTTTATTGTGTAGTTTTCACTTAATATAATATGAAGAGTATCTAGTAATGATAAAGCTTCTCTACTATAATATGCAAAAATATTCTTTGTCTTATGTATATGTTGAGTATGAAAATTATATGCATGAAAATTGTTGAGTATAAAATTATTAGATGCTTGAACATTAAGTATCTTACTTTATCGTAAAGTGTGAGATCCTTACATGCAGTTTTCATAAATGCTGCTGTATCGCCATTGGTTTCAGGATCTATTTTTGAATAGCACTTTTTGGATATTTCCAAATTCTGCATAAAAAGAGAAAGAGCTTAACCATAAAATGAATAATTTTCAGAGAAAGTAATTTAATATTTTACGTAAAATTTTTTTAACGAAGTATCAAAAGTAAATTTGTTTAAGCTTAGAAACGGGTGTAAAAATGTAAAAAAGAACAGCATTTGGTTATCAAATTAAAGCTTTTAAATTCATACTCATTAAAATGCAAGAGCGTTTTTGCATTAAAATTAAAATTCATGCAAATTCATGCAAATCAGAATTATTGAATACAATAATTGTTGCTTCATTTAAATTATTAGTTCTTACCAAAACATTTATGTTTTAATTACTTGATTAATTAATTATTCAAGAATATAATTTGTTTGTCTTATATGACACAAAAAGTAATTTTTAATATTTTTCATAAATATATCATTTATACATAACAAACATACATTATCTTTGAAATCTTGAGGTGTAAAATTCTATCATTTATTGGGTAAAGTTGCTAAATGCTGATCAAAATTGCTAAATGCTGATTTGACAGATTTTAACTTCCGGTATTTTATTTGGTCTTTCAAACGGTATTCTCCTACAATGGTAATCTTTATTAATGGAATGAAGAAATTTTATTAATAGATAACGAAGTAAAAAACATCCATATATTGTTTACAATTAAGAAATAAATTATAAAAAAACTTAAATTTATCATTTTAGTGAGGAAGAAATAAAATCACTATCAAAATCTGTTAAATCATAAGTTTGAGGATGACGGAAGGAAAACGATTAAAACGGGTTTGATTGCCTGATAAAACTTGGTGATGTTTGTAATAATCATCTTTTAATTCCTGTTTGTTCCTGTCTGTGCTTTTTTTCTGAAATTTTCAGAGTTGCTTTCTTTCCAAATGATTCAGTAGACTTTAATAATGTTATGTTTTCCCTCTGTTAAGGTATCTGACTAAAGCAAAAACTTGATTTGGGGCAAAATTTTTGAAATTGAATGCATCATAAATTTGGAATCTCTATACTATTAGCTTTCTAAAAACACTTTACTTTTATTTGTTCTGCAATTATTTACAAAATGAAAGCGGTTTCAGTGCGAGGTTATTACAATATATAGACTAATGATTTTAAGTCTATAACTTGCATTTATCTCAAAATCAGATTTTTTCACATTTTACGCCACCATAAACATGATATCTATTGGTGTTTTTACGATTTTTTAAATTTTTTGTCTAAATTTTTTATGAGTGTGATTATAGCACTCGTTTTAAACTACGGACAAAGAGAAAAATTTCGAATTTAATTTTTTATACATGCTTGTTCGCAAAGACAAATGCTAAAATTTTTCAAACATTTTCTGCTTTAACTACATTGATCCCCTACTCAGTAGTATATGCACTTGTTTTTAAGTTCAAAACATAGTTGATAGCCTTCTAAATAAAATCCTCAAAGATTTTTTGTTTTAAGGTATAGAAATTTTTTTACAGTGTTCAGCGTATAGGCAAAAAATGTCTTATTTTTAACTCAAAATGGCCATTTAAAAATAATAATAATATTTTTTGATAGTTTTATAAGTTTTTACATGAAATAAAACAATTAAACTAGTTTATAAAATTTTATATTAATATTTTTTAAATAAAGTTGTAAAAACTAGTCCGATACTTCAAATATTAGTTTAAGCTCTGTAATGAATAAATTTATTTTTTATTTTCTTTTTTTTTGGGCAAGAATTGGGATTCTAATATACATATAGAAGGTAGTGATTAAAATTTATTATGTGTAGCTAAATTCTTGTGCTTTTGTTTTACCTATAATAATTTGTCTAACTTTTTGTTTAATCGTAAAAGATATATACTTTTTCAGTTTTGTGTTCATTTCTGCATACTGCTACATCTTCAATCAGCTTGTTGTCATTAGTATCTGCAAAAAAATGTTTTTTGCGTACATTATGCTAGAAGTCAAACAGGGAGTAGCATAAATATTTAGAAGTTTTTAAGGTTTAAAAGGCAAATTGTAAATTCTAACTGCTTAATAACCAAGTACAGCTTTGTGAAAAAAAGATGACACTAAAGACAGACAGGGAAACAAACAAACCAACGAGAATGAAAGAGAGTTATTGTTGTTGTTAATTTACGTCGCACTAGAGCTGCACAATGGGCTATTGGCGACGGTCTGGAAAACATCCCGGAGGATGATCCGAAGACATGCCATCACAATTTTGATCCTCTGCAGAGGGGATGACACCCCCGCTTCGGTAGCCCGACGACCTGCACGGGAAGTCGAGCACTTTCCGGTAGCACAGTTTAACGAGGACCAATACCGCACACCCTCGGTCCCTACGCAGACTGATCCAAGTGGTCACCCACCTGCACACTGACCGTAGTCAGTGATGCTTGACTTCGGTGATCTGCTGAGAACCGTGTCCTAACGATCAGTCCACTGCGGGACTAGAAAGAGAGTTAAGTCAAATATATATAAAATGAGATATGGCATTTTCTTTCGTCGACACATCATTGGAGTTTAAAATTCCGTATTTAAAACGTGTTGACGATATTTCAAATTATGAAATCAGATATAAAATCGTATTTTCTCCGAATCTTTTTTTTAACGGATTATGATTTTTGACTCCCAAAATTTATACAATAGTTTGATCAGGTTGGCGGCTGAAACTTTGAAACAATTAATGCTACTTTGTGCGTTTTTCCAGAAAGTTTTAAGCGAATTGAAAAACTTTTGCACACAATTTAAAAATCGCTTATCCAAAGACGAAAAACAACTATAATAAATAAGAATAAATAATACTTATAATAAATAACAATAAATAATACCTATAATAAATAATAATTCGTTTATCCACACAAAATTTGTTTAAAATATTTATTTATTATTTTTCATAGGTAATAATATTCGAAAATCACTTGAATTGCAAGATGTACAAATATTTAGATCTTCTTAAAGAGTGCAATTTTCTACGGCAAAATACAAAGTTTGAATAAAATCGGTTGAATAGTTCCTGAGAAATTGGAGTTTAAATATACGACTTTTAAGAACTATTCTTTTTTCGTGGAATCCTCTTTGAATAAACTAGCTTGAGACAAAACTTTTCAATTCGTTTAAAACGTTTTCGTGATATGGCGAAATACGAAAAAGGGAAATAACATAAAGGGTCAAACTATTGACCAAGCTATTGAGACCATATTTTCCAGATTGTGGCTTCCCCCTATAATTTAAGGATCAGGAATCCATATCAATCGAAAAAAAATTACGTTTTTCAGAAAAGTAAGTTCTTGGGTCTAATTTCATAACTTAAAATAACGTCTGCTTTAACTAATTAGCATATTTGAAGTCATCCCCTCAAACTATTAAGATAGATTCCTAGTCCATGAAAATCTCATCATTAGTTCAAAAGTTATTCTGCGTCTTTCGTTTTTATTTTGCTCACAGTGCATAGATTTCTTTAAAGTATTAATAATATATTTTACCACAGATCATCTTGTTCGTAATCTGCCCGTACTGCAAAACTGCGTGAGATGTTGCCGCCAACATCATGAATATTGTTAGGAATATAAACCCAATCCAGGCCATCATTAGAGAATATCTAAAATAAATATTTCAAAATAGTTAAAATCATATCTTAAATAATAATATTTAAAAGTATTCAAAAGGTTTCAATTATTTCATTTTATCAATTGAAGGAATTTCAATGATGAATAACCATTTATCTTACAACTAAATAACTGAAAATTAAAAAAAAAATTGTTTGTAAGTGAGCCATGTTTGAACGATTTATCTTTATTGCAGAAAAAGGCACCAGTTTTTCATGCTGTATTTCATAAACATAAATTATTAAAATGCTAAGTGTAAAATTTTTTGCTTATTTTGACCAAATATATACAAAATAATGTAAAAGTATGAATAGTATATTTGATAAAAAAATTTGCGTCAAAGGGTTGAAGAAAAAGCATAAATTAAAATGTCTGAGGTCTATGTTAGCATATACGTGGATCTCATTAGCAACCATAATCTCTCGAGTCAGGAAAAAGAATATTTTTGCTGCAAAAATTTCCTTTAAATTCAACCGTTTTTCTGTTATAATCTTTTCAAAAGCCTCAGTCCAATTAAGAACACCCTATATATCTTGAGGTTCAATCTCAAGCACGAGGAAAAAAATACAAACATTAAAACATTCTTTGAGAAACAAACTTTATTTTCTTTTTTAAAAAAAAAACTATCTTTAAAACATTCTTTAAGAATTGTTTTAGTATAGCTTTTCGTATACAAGTCTCAAGTTTTTGTCTTAAAATTAGTATTCGGATTAAATTTCAAACTGAGGATAACCCGCTGTTAATTGTAATATGGAAAACACGCGGAAAAGTGTTTCATAAAAACCCTTCACATACATTTTACTGCACTTTAGTCAAGAATCTTATTCAAAATATGTTTAGCGATAAGCCGAAGAGTGGACAATAATTAACTATAGATCTAATTGCAGAATCTTAAATTAGAATTTATAATTTAAGTTACGAAATCAGACACAAAAACGCACTTTCTCTGAATAAACATGCCTTTTTTAGATGGATTCGGATTTTTAACCGCCAAATATGAAGGGTAGCAGCAATTTAGGAAATATGGTTCCATCAGTTTGTTCAGGAGGGCGGTCTAAAGTTTGTCAATACCTCAATGTTAATTTTACTTTTTACGTATTTGACCATATCTTGAGAACTTTTTAACAGAATTTTAAAAAAAATTGCACTCAACTATACAATTCGTTTATTCAAAGATAATTTCTTAGCAAAACATAACTTTTAGTATATTTTTACTTTATTTAAAAATCATATTTTTATTTAGTTCAAAATTTTTTGACTATTATGAAAAAAATAATAATTATTGAAAATAATTCTTTGCACGGAATTTTCTTTGGATTAATGAATTTTATAATTGTGTGCAAAATTTTTTTTAGATTTATAGATTTTTGTACCTGATTTCGTAACTTAACTTAAATTATCGTCTGCACTTATTAATTAGCACATTTAAGATGAAGCTTTTGAACTATTCAGTATGAGTCTTAGTAAATGAAAATGTGATCATTATATTTAAGTAATTTAGGACCCCACTGTTTTATTTTACGCCCTGTACTTCAGTCTTGCATCTTATTTAAAATTAGTCCTTAGATAAAATGAAAAATGGATAATCTAACGGGTTATAATCGAACGTTAACTGTAATATAGAGAAAGCATGAAAACTATATTATTGAACTACTATATAATTAAAAAGTTCCTATTATTCTAAAAACCTTTCAAATTTTTTCCCAAATACCTTTAAATTAGCTGTAATATTGAATCTTATATACACTATTGAAACTTTTGTGTAGTAGCTAACAGATTTTAGTGTTAAGCAACCCAAAAAATAGTGTGAAGGAACATTTAATTTAAAGTTAATATCAAATCGAGCATTCATATACTCTTTAAAGAGAGTAATTATAAATCAAATTACCAATGATGAATAATCTTACACCTGCTTATGCTCGTTTTAACCATAAGTGAACTTTTTTCTCTTTTAGAAATAACAATTTTGGCGTAATTTGGATATCGTTAGTAGATTGCTTACAATCTTGTACGAAAGGCAGTGCCGTAGCGAGCTTAACTCGCGCCCGGGGCACAATACCTTTTTAGCGCCCCCCCTATTCGAAAACCATCTAATATTATGAGTAAAATATACTCGCAAAGTAATAAATAAATAAAGTAAAATAAATAAAGTCATAGGCTCAAGCTGGGCATTAAATTTGAGACAAAAAATGTAGTTGAGAAAACAAGACTAGATTTTGAAATGTATATGATCATCTAGAATTAGTTCAAAAGATACCTATTATTTATTTTACATATTTATAAAGAAATATTTTAAAAACACGCACTTTTAAAACAATAAAAAAGTAAATATTTATTATCTCTAAGGAGATGCATATATTTAATAATATGATTATAATACATTAATAAGACTAATTACTATGTATAAATTTTTCGCTTTTGATGAAGCAAATTTATCAATAATATCATCAAAGTTGATCATTTCAAATTTTTTCATACCCTATTCACTGAATAATAGAATCGTCGAGTAGATGTAGTAAATAATCTTATTTGTTTTATTACTAACCAAGAATGCCTTGAACTTGAAAGGTAGCAACACAGTGAAATTTACACTATAATTTATGCTAACATTAAACTTATAACATTTAATAACATTTCATTTTTATTCTAAGCAGAGCGCGATGACAATGACGCAAAACTGAAAACCAAGGCACAAAATAAATTAAACGTTAATATTTCGGGTATTTACCTAACTTGTAGCGGAATTCCACAACCTGTCGCAAGTGTCACGGATTTGTACAGTCACGGAAAAAAGTATTCGGAAAGTAACAAATAAAGAATTATTTATTTTTTGAAACAGATAATTCTCAGGTACACAACAAATACGGAGTTTGTGTTCCTTCCTACAAACAGCAAAACGCTGCATTTGTTGTGTGTCTGAGAAGTATCTATATTAAAAAAATAGGCAATCTTTTAGTCGTTATTTTCGGGATACTTTTTTCCGTGACTGTACATATAAGTACATTAGAGTGCTATTGTTATCGTTTTAAAATAACAAGCGTAAGCTACATTGCGTTTATAGAAACAAAAATAAATAGTGTTCTGAAAGAAAGAATGTTTGTACTTTGTACACTGTACAAACATACAAACACTTTGTACACTGATGTTTGTTCTTTGTACATTGCGCAAATATTTGGAGATAATATATGTAACCACACAGCGTAGATGCCATAAGGAAGTGCTGACAGACACAGGTCGAGTCAGCCCAGTGGAAAAGACGTGTCATTTCTATTATGAATATATTATTACAGTTTGATTAGTGTTCCTTTTTATTTACGAATTAACATTTATTATATTTCACCGGCACTAAATTTAAAATATATTTTCCAGAAATAAATTATAAAAAAAATAAAAATTATCCAACAATTTTTTTTGTTTTGCTGACCATTTGGCTCCCCTTTGTGTGTAGCGCCCGGGGCATGATGCCCCCCCCCCTTGCTCCCCCCTCGCTACGCCACTGACGAAAGGGCATGATTTTGTTGTTGTCTTTCATGTCGTTATAGACATCGATAGAAACAAAAGTTGCAAAATGTAATAAAATGTAAAAAAAACTTGCTTGCAAAATGTAAGTTTTAAATTTCGTTATAAGGATAATGACCTGTTAGTTTCTAAATGTCTGTTAATTGTATTAAATAATTTTACAATATTTACTTCCCATTCGCTTCTAGTCTGTTAAGCCTAATTTGAAATCGTCTTAACTTTCTTTTTGCTATGCGTATGTTTGATTTAGAAACTACTTTTACTTTAAGAATTACAGTGAGTATGCATCTTGAATTATTGTATCGTTTCTATTATATTGTTCAAATTGTATCAGAAAAAACTATTTGATTCTGAGTGCATGCATCGCTATTATAAACTTGCGTGTTAGAATGTTACTGAGCACTAAAATGACGGCTACTTAAAATCAACAGTAGAGTAAAACAGCGGTTCCCAAACGGTGCTCCTCAGTACTCAAGGGTTCCGCGCTTGGGTAAAAGGGTTACCGATAGTTAGGACCTATTTTTATCTCACAGTATTTATTTTTGAATCTGTACTTACAAATTTCTAACTAATAATCTATTATTTATTTAATATTTCGATTCTATTTATGAAATTAAAGTAAAAGACCAATAAAAAAGAAATAGTTTTTTTTTTATAATTATTATTTCTCTAGTAACAATATCTCGAATAAATTACAAAAAGGACCTGCATTTATAAGAAACTGTATAAGTATTTCCTATCGTGCTTTTGAAATCAAAAAATAAAATAACTAAATTCGCTATTAGAGAAATATGGTCGCAATTTTCGACGTTTATTGCAATTCTTTTAGCTTTTATTTCAACAGAAACCATAATTAGGCTTATTTATTTAATTTTCAGCTTACGTAGTTACATATAAAAAATTAAAACTAAGTTAGATACGGCTGCAGGAGTGCTAACGAATATTAAATCCAATTTAGGACTATTACTGAACTAAACTGTGAAAAATTAAAATTCCCTTCTTATTAAATTTTATTTCAAATGAAGCAGTCTTTTATTGGTAAATTACGCTCTTAATTGTTTTTAAAAGCTTTATTTTACAATATATATATATATATATATATATATATATATATATATATATATATATATATATATATATATATATATATATATATATATATATATATATATATATATATATATATATATATATATATATATATATATATATATATATATATATATATATATATATATATATATATATATATATATATAGAACCATCGTTAAACAGCTGACGCAATTTTTGAGTTCACGACTTTTGTTCAGAAAACAAGGAAACTCCTGGATTGGGAGAAATTTAGTGGAGGACTTTATGAAGGAATTATCCCGCATTTGCGTCACATGGAGAGAAAAATCACGAAAGCCTCCCACGGTTAGCTTGACAGCAAGGGGACTCTAACCCACGATCCGCCTACCACTGAGGATATTTTATGTAGCACTGTACTTTGGTTAGTTTGGTGGCTCTTACATTGTTTTTATATACTTTATTATTTACAAAGTCTGGGTTTCACCGAAAAGAGTTTGATCAGTCAGGGTTCCCTATCAGAAAAAAATTTGGGAGCCGCTGGTATAAAGGGACATTCCGGTATGTAATGACACTAGGAACTGTATTTGATTTTCGATTACTCTGAGAATTCTCTCTGGAGTTCCACTAGTCACTATTGGTGTAAATTAGTTGCCACTACTTTCAGTGTTAAGATACACTAAATATTTTAAAGGTATGAAAGAAAAATTTATTTACCTCTCTGAAGAAGTTACCCTGAGAGCACAGACAAAGAGTTGCTCATCGGTTAAAGGCCGACAAGTCAATTAATGCAAGGCAAGAAAAGATAATCGATCCGCAATTTATGCAACAATAGGCACCATTTGGTACAGATGAAATTGCGTGCGAGATAGATAAAAGCAAACATGTTTTGCTATTGATTTTTCAAACAAATTACCATTGATCATAAGCAAAAATAAGTATTGGTTAAACTTGTACCAAGGGTAAGCAATTCGATTTAGACTAAGAAATCTATAAATGAAATGGGGAAAATGATTGGATTTATTGATTTAATGAGGAAGAAAAATGCCATTTTTTATTCATGCAATTCATTTACACATAAAATGAATTGTATCGAATAAATATTTTGCCTCATAAATTTAATGCGTTTTTATGACTTTTTTAAAACTTTATATAGCTAATTTAAATATTTTTATTGCAGTTGACTAAAAATGAATAAATAAGGCAGACATGACAGCTATATTGTGATATTTTATCATATTCGTCAACAACACGCAAAATTTAACAGTGTGAATAACAAAAAAGTTAAAGTTAAATTTCTTTACATTTTCAAAATAATATTTAATATTTTTCTAAAGTTTTTGTAAAAAAAAGGACACAAACCAAAAAGACAAATGTTTTACGTACAATAAAAATATTTAAATTTTTAACAAAGAATTTGTGAATTTTAAACAATATATCAGATTAAGAGTGGACGAATAACAATGTGGAAATGATGGTTTTGTTACTATTACATGCAGTTTGTATAGAATAATTTTGATATAAAAAGCCTTAAAGCTGGGAAAAATATGTAACATTCACCGTTTCACTAACATAACTAGCTAGGAAACACTTTGCGATGTTTAGGGAAAAATTTGTCTAATAAATCCAATGTTATGGGGAAATTTTGTGAACTTTTCTTCCATTGCTAGGCAACAGAGATTACATTAAGATTGTAAGATTAGAACTACGTAACTATGTAAGGTTAGATCTTACATTTTTCTAATTTTTATTGTTGAAAGTTAAGAGTTTCTAAGCAACAGAATAATGTGGGAATAATTTTTTCAACAACACCGTAGATTTCAGCTACTGTTTAATAGTTAGTTACAGTTAAAATTAGAGTTACTTCCATCTAACTTCGTTAGAGAGTTACGACGTATGTGTAACATTCTCTGATTGGTCGAGAGCCGAAATTTACTGAAACAGAACCTAAGAAACTTTTTCTCGTAGATTTAAAATGGAGTGATCGAAACGGTATTTTTATTTTGGCGGAATCTCATAAATTCGGGTGCATATTCTTTTCCTTTGCTTTTAAAATTATACTAAACTGTTCCATATACACAAATACAATGATAAAAAACAGTTTTATTTTGTGAAATAAGTAGATTTTAAAAATTATGACAGCTCTACTTGTCACTTTTAACAAGCTATTTATGTTATTATATGTCGAATAAATCGTTAATTTATTGAAAAAAATGTTAGTTTTCTACCTAAAATTATTTGCGGGAAAAATTTTGGAAACAAACTAAAAATTAATTATATTTTTATATTTATTGTAAATTATATAAGCGTAATTCGCACATGAGCAATTTGCTGTACTTTGGCATAGTTCCTTGTCTTTTAACTGAGAAAAGAAAAACGAATCGAAATATTGATGCCATAAGCAACAATTCTGAAATGGCAGCTGTTTATTCATTTTTCAATTATTATTAATTATGGCAATTTGTCATTATTTTTGTTTGCTGTTTTTATTTTTCAATGCCTTGTCATGTTCTTTAGGTTCAGATTTTCTTCAATGTGGAAATGTCAACTTTTACTGAGTTATTGCACATTTTTAAAGAAATGCAAGTTGTTTTTTTAATGATTATATACTTGATTTTTATGCCTATTTATTTTTATGTTTGAAGACAAATATGTCATTTTTTTATAAATTACTCATGCATTATTGATTAAGAAAGTGCGTTAGGTATAGATTTCAGGAAGTCGGGATAGAGATCTTTTAAATCACTTTGCATTTTATTGAGTGTTGTTTTTAGAATTTCTTGCATAATGATATTATTATTTTCATTTTTCATTATTTTTATTTTTAATTATTTTTATTCGATAAATAAAATGTTGTTATTATATTATATACTGAAAAATCATACTACTCTGAATTTAATTTAGTGCTGTCTTTTGATTTTCTTCCAAAGTGTATTATTTTTTTTTAATTTTTCATTATTGTTATCTAAAAAATAAAATGTTGCTACTATTCCTTTTCTCTTTATTTAAACTTTATTTTTTTGGTTTAATGACACAATTATTAAATTAAAAGGTTCAATATGTAATATAACATGAGCACTCTAGTTAATCAGAAAGTGGTTAGAAATTTGACAAGCTATAAGTTTCCTTTGGCAATAATTTCAAGATAAATTCTATTGGTAACGGTCGTCGATTGCAAATAGTATTGCAATTCAGCAAACTGCTTCAGTTTAAATTTGAGTGCTCTAGCCAATCTTAAATGGTCAGAAACTTTTAAGTGACAGAAAATTCTCTCCGACAGTTATATCGTAAAAAGTGTTGCTGGTAGCGGCTGAAAAATGCTATCTCTTATTGACATAGAGCACGGAGATTTACTACTGCCTTGAGCTAGTCGGTCTAAAAACTGCAAGAATCCATGGACACAAACCTTCATCTATCGAGATTCCACCTCAAATATATTAAGATTCCATAAGGTAAACAAAAAATAAATAAGTGATATATGATACATCATATTACGATAAAAATATTTAAGTACTAAAAAGTACCTTAATAAAAATAATAATAAAAAATTACCGATGTAATTTTTGTAAAACTATCATAATTTACTCTTTTAATTAAAATGCTATCTATTTTAGTTTCCTTTTTAACATATCTTTGACTTAAACATTACATGGCACTAAAAAAAGAAATTAAAGTACTAATAAAAATCACTGTTAAAAGTTCCCATCACGGAATAAGAAAAATAGATTGTGGAGAAGCGTTCTTGAGTGTGGTAATCATTCCTATTATCTTCATCTTTTGCGATCCAGCTGTTTCAGTTAAATTGAGGGATTTTGAAAGACAAAAACTTTTCTTAATAAAAATAAAAGAAAGAAAAAAGAAAAAAGAGACTGTAAAAAATTGCTACAGTAGACTATCTATAAACTGTATAAGTGTATTGGGTGCATGTAAAAATTATTTTAAGCATACAATAATATGGTAATTTAATGATTAGCCCGATCACTGAGTTACTGATTCATTCTTTCACATAATTTAGATCGATTTGCTGACTTAGTAATTCACTAATCCTAGGATTAGCTTCAAGTCTTCTCCCGTTTTTTGCATGCTGTTTTAGATTCAGTCATAGTGATAGTTGCCATAGTGACACGCTATTCATAAACACAGCTTTTAATGATTGCAGTGATGAATGACGAAAAACAAGCACTTTTTTTCGGAAGTGATGTTCGTTGTTTTAATGAGTACAATCTTCTTATCCACAAAGTGCACTTGGAAAAAATTTCTGATTCAAAGATACATCATTTGTTACCTCCATAATAAGCATTAACAAATAGTAATAAATAATAGATACTTTGCAATTTTTTTAAAACTTTGGTTTATTTTAATAATGCATAAGCTTTGTAACAATACAAGTGTTCAATGACAATTTTTATAAACAAATTCTTGCATGAGTAAAAGCTCATGTTTTTATTCTTTTTCGTCCTTTATGAAGAGAATGTGAAAGGCATCATGTTTCGACAAAGAGGAAAGAACACAAGCCTGTAATATAAGACCCGAAACAATGTTAAATATTTAAAACGTCTTTTTCGAAACATTTCAGAAAAATAAATTGTTTAAACTTGATATTTTTATAAAATAGGATATTTTTTATTTGACTGTATTTTTTATTTGATCATCATACATTTTTTTCTGATCCTCCATTTTGGTAAAAAAAAATCACGATTTAAGGAAAATAAAGGCAGTACTTAGTAAATCTAAAAAAAATCAATGGCAACTCAGTCCACAATTTTTTTGTTTAAAGTTTTTTTCCGCACAGAGAAATATATAACGAGTACTAATTATTTGTGTACTTTGTCAATTATTTAGGGCAACGCCCAAAAAATGTGCAGAATTATAGTAATGATTTTCAAATTTTTTAACTCATAAACCTTTCATAAAGTGAAGATTTGGTTTATAATATTAACATTATATTAAAAATTTAATTTATATTAATAGCACTATATAATTAAAAATACAAATGTAAACAAAAATACCTTTTTTAAAATATTATTTTACAGAAAAACTAAACAACTATTTAATTTTAGATATAAACAAGAATGTATTAAAATGTCTACAGTATATAAAAAAATACTTCCCGAGCTAAATACTATATTTAAAAAGGATTTTTTCTTGGCAAATGTGTAAAAAAATGTTCACATTAGTCCACCTCTTTCCCGTATTTAAAAACCTTTTAACAAGATAATGTATAATACTTACTTTTGCTCCATTCTTATCCTTGACCTGGAAAAAAAAATAACGACACACATTAGATTATAATATTTTATGGAAAAAGATTCAAAAAGTTTTGTTATTTTCCATTTAGGCCTGAAATATTTTGTACAAATAGTACAGCGCAAGAGAAAAAGTTACATACGGTATAGTTTTGATCTAAATCGTCGAATTTCCATTACCACAAAATACTATATAACTTTTATGGTTTGAAGAGCTAAATTAAGTTATCAAAATTAACAACGGAGTAATAGCAGTCTGTAAAATATGAACAAGAATGCTGTTGAAAGTTTAAGCTGATTTCAGATATCAGAAGATTTTTACTAGCAAATAAATTGTTCGGGGAAATATGATTTGAGAAAGTCACACTTTCTTCGATAATGATATTTTTTTACATCAAATTATTATTTAGTATTGTTTTCAGATAGATATTTTCTGATATTTCCTGAATTTATATTAGATAACAGCACAATACTGTAAACATGTTATTGTCGGCTTGGAAATTGTGGTGTTTTTAAATCACTGGATATACATATTTGAGTTAACTAGCGTACAGAAATGTATGTTGCACATAATTCAGATTGATTCAAGGTACAACGAATATACACTTTTTTGGTTTTGTTAAGACCATTAAAAGAGGTAATATTTCTTTAAAAAAAATCGGTGTTTCATTTTATAGAGAAGGAAATTTTCGTATTTGATCTACTTCAGTGATGGGTTCAATTGTAAGTACTATTATAATTCTGTATTCAAATCAAACTTATTGAAAAAAGATATTCAGCAGTTAGAAAATTAAAAAAAAAATGTTCTCTCGAAAAGTCTTCAAAACTTTGAATGGTCATAAAATAACTGAGAGTACCTGTTACTACCGGTACCAACTACATATACCATATGCAGTATTTCACATTAGCAAATATTAAAAACCAGTATGAGATACTTGCGGTGCAAGGTACAATACTTTTTCTATATCTTAATAAAAATACGTTTCTAAATACACTTTTTGATTGAATAAATCTTAGAAACGTATTAAGGTTTAATCTAGGATTTTAAGGATTTAACTCTTAAGTTACTGGGATTGACTTTTATAATGTTTCGATAAATTTTGATAACGTTATGTTTCTTTCACTTAATGCCAGAGTGCAGCTTCAAATATGCGTTATTGACATTTATAATCTTTTAAAGCAAATTTTATTGACCACATTTTTTAAAAGGATTTTAAACATAGTTATGGAAAGGTTCTCCGTAGTTTTGATGTAAATCAGCATAGAAATGTTAGGCCTGAACACTGGAAAGATACTTCAAGTAAAACTTACCTTATCAAATTTTTGATCATGTGTGTGAAAACAAGCCATCACCTAATAAATAAATAATAATTCCAAAGTCATTAACAGTTAAATTGTAAAAGTAAGTAGACTTCTAAAATTAATTTGAAATACAATTTTTTTCAGATTAAATGAGAAAGCGGAATCTTTTCTAGGGTGAAATTTTCAACAATCTATTTCACTTAAACAAACTGTATTTGAAATCTTTCTTATGATTAAATAACACTTTCAAACTTACAAATATCAATGGTAGTCTAGTCTGTGTGAAAAGAAACTTTAAACCTCTAAACTTCGCTACCCATTTCTTACAATGATTATAGAAATTTGATGGTAAAAATATGTTCACGACTATCAGAGCTTTATTGTAATAAATTTCTTTATTTATTTCAATATGAAGTGTTATGATTGTACGTATCCTTGTAGGGGATTCTGGATTTACATGCAACATGGGTAAAATTTAAGCAAGCTATGATTTATAGTGATGTATTTTAGTAATGATAGAGATGGACGAAAGATAAGATGCTTGTTGTAGATCAATTCGCTCATTTATTTAGTTTTTCTACTCAATCATCAATGCTGATTTTATTCCACTGCACTTCGTATACCTGCTGATCTACAATTTAATCATAATGAATTAAAAAAAAGCAATAATTTTTAAGGCTTTATTTAATTTCAACTATATTTTGCATTATGTTCAAAATCTTCTGTACTATCTTCGACCGGCCTGTGTAAGGGTCAGGGAACTGACCTCGCATCAGAAAGGGTCTGGGTTCGAATCCCAGGCAAGGCATGGATGTTTTTTCATTCTCTGTACTATGTGTCCTTATTGTGGGGCAGCGTTGGCCGACTTAATGGTGCCCCTGAAATGGCACCCTTTGCACCATTAAGCCCTGAATGGTGCCCTTTGCAGACTGGCCAACAATTCTATTCTTCAGAAACCTGTATGACGAAAGGTCCTTCTCCATGTAGGCATTGGAAAAAAAAATCTCCAATTTAAAGTTTGTAAAATATTTATTGTTCGCAAAATTTTTATCTTTATAAGACTCACACATTACCTATCGGGTGGGGGGAGAGTTTGAGATAGGAAATGAATGGAAATAATTAATTTGGATCCAGTTTTTCGAAGGAAAGTTTTGTCAAAATTATTTTGAAATTGTTCTACAGTCAACTATAGATTTTCTGTAGTGTTTTCTTAACTTTAAAAATACAAGTTTCTGTTTCTTCATACTTTTTTCTGTTTGTTACTTGCAAGTATAATAAATTTAATAGACTATTTTGAAATTATTGCACAGTCAACTATAGATTTTCAGTGTTTTCTTACCTGCAAAAAGACGTTTCCTATTTCTTCATTCGTGTTTCTGTTTGTTGCTTGCAAATATAATACAATTTAATAAATTATTTTAAAATTTTTCTACAGTCAACTATAGATTTTCTGTATTGTTTTCTTAACTGTAAACATGCATGTTTCAGTATGTTTATACTTGTTTCTGTTCGTCACTTGCGAGTGTAATAAAATTTATAAATTAAAAACTCTTACTGCATCTACAAGTGAGAGATCTTTGCAGACTGTTTTTACAAATGCAAATAGGTCACCATAAGTCTCAGGTGCAAGTCTTTTGATGCATGTCCTTGCCACTCTCTGATTCTACAAAAATTAAAAAAAGCAAACTTTTAAATTAAAATGTCACAATTAGTTTTCTAGTAATGGGTATTTTGAAAATTAATTATAAAAAAAGGTTAAATGGAATAGCTTTTCAAATTCAAGGAGAATTAATGCGTTAAATAAATAAGATAATTGATTTTTTGCTGCTTGTCCAAGTTTTACCAACATATCAGGAATTGACATTTTGGAATTTTTTTGCGTTTTTTTTGTTTTGTTTTTTGTTATTATTTTTTATAATGTTAGCTTTTTAAAAAAAATTTTAACACTTAGAAAATATAAAAATAATGCATTCATTTTATTTACTTATTCTTTAATTCGCCGATTCTATTTATATCATGTCTTGTTAGTGCCTCCATACGATTAATCATTGATAATAACGTTTGTTATATCAATAGGAAACTATATTAATATTCTTTCAGAATTAAAAGTAAATATTCTTAAACATAACCTTATATAAAATAATAAACTAATTAAATATACTGAAAAAATAAAAATCCTTGTATAAAATGCTTAAAAAAATGAAATGTTTTCGCAGGGAAAATATTATTTGACTAACACTATCAAACGGTGTTGTTGAAAATTAAAATTCTCTATTCCTTAACTTACATAGTTTTGCAAATCTTAAAGCGAAAATTTACTTACAGCATGCTTAATAGATGAAAAATGAATGAGATCAAATAGTCCAAAACCACAGTTGAATAAAATAAAAATATGTTTAAATAACTAATCACATGGTTACAATCATTCTGTATTTGCCTTATTAGTTGCAAGTAAAATATCCAAGCGAAAGCTGAATTCTACAAGCCAATAACCAAAGAAATATTTGTAGTTTCAACTGTTGTTTTTGTCATAGAGAAAAAAAGAAGCATGTTGGGTTTTGGGAGTCACAAAAGAATTATTTTTACGCGAAAAGTATGTTACCGCTTAGTTTGTAGAAGTAAATATTGAAACTTTAATTTGTGAGATTAATATTCACCTACGAAACAACCAAGTTTGATTTGATAGAAACAAATGCATACTGAAACATTTTTTTTTAAATAATCCTTTTCTTGAGAATAATACATCTTAATAAATATTTTTTCTTTAAGAAAATCTTTATTTTTCCCTAAATTTGAAAGAGATAGAGACTATATTTGATTTTACGAAATTCAAAAGAATATTCTAAAGAGCAAGGAGTAAATTTTATATTCAAAATTAAATTTTTAGCGAAAAAGTTCACAAACATTTAAATTTTTTTTTAAAAAAATATATGTACATGTTTATGAAAAGATTAAAATATATGCATTTAGACTTCCATTTCCGAAAATAAAGTTTTTACAATTTTTATTTTTAATGATTGGAGATAATGTTTTGTGCAAGAAATGCACAATTAAAAACAACAACAAACAAACTATATTTTGTGTTAAGAACACAATCTTCTGTGTTTCTTTTGATATCTGCGTAAGAGGTGCAGAATATTGCAAAGAAAACGAAAAAAGCCAGAAAAAATTTCACAAAAGAAGCACGTAAAACATTCAATAAATTAAAACAAATTGTAATTAAAAATAAACCTCTTGTTAAGTTTATAAATAAAAATAGCTCTTTCAGCATGTCAATATTGAAAGACTATTTATCTTCCTTGTAGTTGCAATTTTTCTGACTGCAGAGCTGCTCGCATGGTATTTTTAGCTATAACTTCACCAGTTAATAACTCTCGAATGTCAATTTATTTTATTCCATCGTAATCTTTGCCAATTTTATTAAACATCTTCATACTTTCAAGTTTCTTAGTCTTACAGATTTTACACAAAAAAGAAATTAATTCCCAAAACAGCAGTAGCCGCCGCATTGTTATTGATTATTTATTATAGGGAAATACTATAATCATTAAATATTAAAATTAGAATTTATGCAAACAATGTTATACATTTCAAAGGAAAATTTACAGAAATGTTCATAATTTTAGGAATAAATAAATTATCATAGCAAGCAACGAAATTATGCAAAATTTTTTAATTCTTGTTATGTACAGGTTTTTAAAGGTCCTACCTCTCTTTTCACGAACTTTTACTATGTGCTTGTATCTTTTTCTTAAAAATAAGCAAACAAACATTGTATATGTTTTCGGGATCGATCATGTTATCCGTGCTTTTTTGAAGACGAAATTCTTCAGGGGTTTAATGAGCTTAAAGTTGTTGAGAATAATTTAAATAAAATATTCATTCATCCTATTCATACCTGTTTGTCTTAAAGTCTTTAAACATATGTTAAAATTTTGACTGGTCGAAAGTGTGGAAAATGAAAAAAATATAGCAAAATTAAAATGAATATTAATTTACCATTGTTGATGCAAATTGCTTGTAACACAATGCCAATTCTTTTATTAGGTCATCATTGTTTTCATCTACAGGGAATGAAAAAGAATAAATTAATAAATTCGTTCATCTGATACAATTCTAATTACTCAATTTAGTTAAATATTATATTTCTTTTATTTAACCAGTAATTATTTATACATAGACATGCAAATACGTATGAAGGTTGATATGGAAGGAAATAAAGATTCTGAAATACTAATTTAATAAAGGGTATGGAAGGAAATTTTATGCATTAAAATATTAACAAAATGGCAAATAATTGTTTAATTTGTTAATAAAAATGTTATATATATATTTTTATTTTTTAAACCATTTTTCCTACATTGTGTCTTAACTTTTATTAAAACCCTTAGTGCATTCTGAACACTATTTTCATACTATATTTAAAATCATATATTTAAAACAGCTGTGGTGACGTCGGAGGCCCTTATAATTTTTTCAATACAGAGAAAAATTAAGATAAAGAAGTCTTGGTTTAAAAGCATTAAATAACTATTAAAATCTGATTTATGTGAAAAATATGGAACTTTTCAGGAAATTTTAGGAAAACAATTTTTTTAAAACAGAGGTAGTTTGTAGTTTATATCAGTGAGTAGTTTGTAAATATCAGTATCTTATTCTTTATTTGCTTCGTACTTAAAATGCACTTTTCGTATTTGCACAGCTGAAAATAAATAGTGCTGCATCATTTGCACAATGACCTACCGAATCTTTTGTCTTGACAGCTAACTTTATAACTTAACTTATAGCTTAACTTAAAAGTTTAACAGTTTACTTAACTTATAGCTTAAATTAAAAGTTTTTAAAATGCTTATTAGAGAAAATTATAAAAAATATTATGGAAATTATTATAGAAAATTAAATTAATTGAAAGTAATACAGCTCATAAAACTGTTAGATAATTACATGAATTTCGTTGAATTGCTACAAACAAACAAACAATAAATAAATAAATAAAATATTACTTTTTCAATAAGAATAGTTACAATTTTAATTTCCAAAAGTCAGACATAGTTATTTTTTTAATTAAAAGCTTTAAGCATTACCCCTCTAAAATTGAATTGAGAAACGAAAAAGAGTTGTCAATATGTTGAAAACCTTAAAAATGAGGCATTGAAAATGAGGCATGAAATTGAAAATTGAATTTTATTAATTACACATCTTTTGTAAAAGAATTTACATGAGCTGTTAATGCTTCGGAGAAAAATAAGAGTTTATTATTTAACATTCATTTGAATTTATTATTTCTTTGAATTTGGTAGTCTGATGATAAAGTAATCAAATATATACTAATAAAATACAGAAAATTATTTTGAGTATTATTTAAACAAAATAATTTTCGTACAATTGTATTTAAATTATCTAAGCATTATTGGTATATATTGTCTTTCTTTACAAAAGATGTATACAGTAATAATGTAATCTTAAATTCAAAATATAAATTATTTAAATAGATATTTACCGCATAACTTCTGTACCCTTAATTTGATTTTGTCAATAGGCATAGGTTCAGCAGTTATGAAGATTGCTAAGGATAAGACGCAAATTGTGATGGTTAATCGTAGACTCACCATGTTTGAAATTATCAGGAAAAATATCTAAAAAAATAGCTATAATTAATGACTGTTTTTTAAAAAATGTTTTTACACACTGCTGTGTAAAATTATTGATGCTTATTGATGTTGATTTATTGACGCTTATTCTTTTTCTTCCCGTACAAAGAACGGGTATTTAGCTTGTAATAAATAATATTATTTTTGTAATGAAAATTAAATAAATATATTTAAATTGGCGTGATCAATTCATAATTTTTTTCCTCATATCATCAAAAGTATATATGTTACGTGTATCAAAAAGAAATAAAGATTATGTTATTTAATCCGAGGTAAAATTTGATTTTAACAGAAATATTTAAATTACAGTTCAAATTTAGCATTTCTTAATTTCTAATCAACTTTATTTTGGTTATAACGGCTTTTGTTTACAGCCTACCCAATTCTGAGTTTATGGCCTTCAATGTTCAACTCCGTAATCTTATAATCTTGAACCCAACCCAGAAGACAAAAAAATTCCTTGATCCAGCATTGGGACAAACTAGCCTTTGTGGAGGATATTTTAATAGAGCTAACCAGCATGTGCGTTACATGGAGAGGAAAACTAAGAAAATCACTCATTGTTAGCTCAACGGCAAGGGGTCTCCAACCCATGACCTGTCTACTACTGACGATATTTTACGTTAGGACTGTGGTCAGTGCGAACCGGGAGGGGAATTCGGAGCGACTGGCCATCGTCAGAGTTTGAACTTGGGTTATCTCAATGGTAGGCAAGTGCTCCATCCCCATAGCCAACGCGGTTATAATAATCAACATTATCATGGCATTTTAATTTTTCCTAAGATTATATAATAAAAAATATTTTCAAGAATAAATAACTCACGTTCTTATAACGATCTCTCTGTCATCTAGAGATCTATCTAGTCTGATGAGAGTATATCTCAGAATATTTTGCTAGAATATAAAAACTTCACGATCCCGTTGACTCAAAGCTGATTAATTTTCTGCATGGTAATAATTTTGCCTTATCTTTGCTCTTCCAAGTTGTTTCCAATCTTGTAAAATAGACAAAAAACTCAAATGAGTTAATTTGCGTTACTCTTTGACTTGCTCACAATTGAGCAAACGTACTAGATTGAAAAAGCATTCAAAAATTCATATTACAATTCTGTGATCTCTACAGAAATGTTCCTCAAACTTTAATGTAAGACAGAAATTTAAACTAAAATCTTTTATTGGTTTTAGGTTCAAAATTTAATGACAGGGATTGGAAAATATGTTTCGATAATGCGATTGAATTAAGACTTATAAACTAATTCATGCTCAAAAATTTCGTTTCTGATAATACAATACAGTATTGAAAGTTACAAATGGTAACATGCGTTTGTAGATTATTGCACAAGTACACACAGAAAATTTTATTTCAATATACAACATACCTGAATATTTTATTGAGTTCATAAGATAATCTCCGTCAAACCTCATGTCCCTTTTATGTCAGAGCTTTGAGCTTAAACTTTGGCTTTATCTTTGCAAAGTTTGCTTAATAGACAAAATAAATAAAACCATATGTTTATTTTTTTTTTATGAAGATTTACATTAACAAGCGTAAAAAATGAAAACTGTGGAATCTTTTTTTTTCTAAAATAGGTTATTTCAAAAGGTAGGTGAGGATTTTCCCACGCTTATTTGTGTTTTTTTGTCCAATTTCCGAAGTAAAAAATGTGTCATCATTTAGAACTAGGCAAATATATTTGCTATCAAGTTTTTCTTTCAATGAAATATAATTTCTTTTAACATATGGGAGAGAACAAGATACATTTTAAAGTCTAATTTTTTAACATTGATTTTCAGTTTTTAATCTTTTAAAACCTGACTTTTAAATAAACGTAGTTTCCAAAAACGTATGGTGTTAAATATTCGTAATTTTATATTAAAATTTTTTTTTTGCGGAATTCGAACAAAAGTTATCGAGGGTTATATATTTTTTCTTCTTGTACCTACTTTCTCAGAAAAATTTATGTCACGTTGAACTACTCGTTTTAGAAAAATATGTAACTTTTGAACGATAATTCTATACTTCTGACCTTTTGGAAAGTTTTATAACACAAATATCCAACGAAGATCTCGTATATTACCCAAAATGTGAAGAAACACTATAAAATTTTCTTAAATGTCAATAAGTTTCTGGTCATTTACACCCTCAGTGGCTTCTCGTTGTTTTTCTTTTTTTTAAATATAAATAGTTCCAAAACAATCAAAACAAACAATTCGTTTTCACAGTAAATACTTGTAGTGCTATACAAGAGCGTTTCGACAATATTTAAATACAAAGTAATTAAAATTTACTTAAAATTTAATAATAATCTTCCGTACTTTAAAAAAATTAGCGTAAGAAATACAAATTATGAAACTCAAGAAATAAATGAGAAATTTTACTCATTATCAAGACTTAACTGCTCAAATAAGGAGCGTTTTTAAAATTATAAATAAATGTTAAGATTTATATCCAATTAGATCTTTTTATTACTGCTGACTTAAACTCCAGCGAGAGTTTTGAATTTTGAAAGGAGAGTTGAAATTTTGAAAGGAGAACAAAATTTTCAATATATTTAAGGATGCTCAATGTTTAACGCAAGAAAATTTGAGAAAAAATTCACGAAAAAAAGCACTTAAAATTATAACTTCGGAACAAATTTCAGCTTACAGAAAAAAAAATACTCGTGTTAACAATAACAAATTGTCATTTTCCACTCCGGTGCATTTCAGCGGGCAGCAGTAAAAAATATTCGCCAGGTATTTTTTTACTACACGTTTAACAGTCAAAAATTCTCGAACGTTCTATTTGTCTATTCCATCGCACTCCCTATGAATTTTCTACCCACTTACTTTAGTTAATAGTTAAAGTTAATAGTTTTTGTGCAGGAAACAAAATGTAAATTTGGTTGATTACTCAAAACACCGGTGATGATTACAGTTTTTGTACTTAGAGAAAATTAAAAACTAAATTTAATAAATTGAAGTTTATTTTTTACATAAAATAACTGAAAATTTTCTAAGCTGCATATTTCTAAATTAAAATCTTACTTTATACATTGAAGCTAGTGTACAATTAGATTAAATATTTTCTTAGTTATTTAAAGCTATATACGGTTATCTAAATCTATGAAACTGGTTAAATAGCTAAATTGAAGCATATTTTTTCCTACTTAAATTGAATGGATATAATTTTCTTTTGAATTTCTAAAATTGAACAATTTTATGAATATTTTCAAGATGAACATTGTATAATATTTTGTCAATGACATATCAGGTCTGGTGATTTGCAATGAAATATAGCGCAATGCATACAGTTTAATAATAGTGGTCGTAGTAATGTACAAAGTTCATGCAATGTTACTTTGTTAATGAACTTAGTTTTTGCTGAACACTACAAGTTATTTTCTAAGAGACTACAAATATTAGAAAACGTAAAATTTTTAGAATCATAACCGGTTTATAATATAAAAAGTAAGTTTGTTCCGTAAAAGGTTTAGGCAAGTCTTTTACAAAAATGCAAAAATGTTTTTATTCCCATTTAAAAGTATCTAATCTCGGGTAAAATAAGTTAAATGACCTGAAGCTCATTAAAATTAAAGGCTCACGGTTATCTAAAGCCATGTCAATGTTAGTTTAAGAAAACTGTCTGCTTTTTCATTATTTGTATTCTTAAAATAAAGTCTCGAAAGAGACAATATATCAATACTAAAATTATAATTTTTGTAATTGGCTCATATATGTACGCACGTTATGTGGAAGTATGCAAAGCAATTACAGTTTCAGGCTGAATAAGATTCAAAAATAGGCTCCTCTTCCTTAGTAGTTAACGAGAATCGACTACTAAGAGATGAGCTTTTTTTTAAAATAAAACAATTTTAGTCATTGAATCTTGTTAAATTTTATGATTAATATTATTGTTAAATTTTATTAAATTCTCCGTATTCAAAAACTGCCGCCTTTGTTTTTAATTTAATGTTACATCTTGTTTTGATGCACGATGACTGTTTAATTTAAATAGTGTAGGAAAGTAAGGTGAAATACAAAAAATATATCTCTGAAATTATTCACTGTTAAATTTAAGTGGAAAATGTCATGTTGACCACTAGGAAGCCCATAGAAAGGATACCTCGGAGTTGAAATTTGACGCACTGAAAGGGCCATATTTATTTATGATCTTAATAGGTGTTTTTAAAAAAATTCAATTTTGTTCGAAAATTGCTACAATTTTAAATTTTGTTTTTGCGAAGTTTTCTTTTTGTTTACTTCAAGTCTGATAATTTTTGTGCAGCGAAAAAAAATTTAAATTTAAAATTACGCTGTTGCATAAAAATGTACAAGGAGTGCGACGGATTAAACAAATAGAACAATCGATAATTAGTTCGAGAATTATTAGCTGTTATACTTGTTTTTAAAATACCATGCAAGCAAAACTGCTGCCCGTTGAAAAGTTGAACAGAGTTAAAATGAAAAAACCATTTTTAATGCTTTTTTCGAAACAGAAATTTGTCTGAAATTTCTAATTTCAAGTCCTTTTATTCCTGAATTTTTCTTCATATTATTTTGTTTTGAATATTGGCCATCTTGAAATATATTGAAAATTTTGTTTACCTCTTAAGATTGTTATTTTATAAACTTGAGTTTATGTTGAAAGTAACAAAAAAAAAAAAAAAAAAAAAAAAAAGAGAATAGATGTTGTCAGATATAAATTGTAACCTTTATATATAGGTTTCAAAACAGTTTTTTTAAAATTTAAACTCTTAAGTGTCGTCAACGAGTAAATTTATTTCTCATTTATTTCTTGACTCTTAGAATTTATATTCCTAAATTGTTTAAATTGTAGAACATTATTATTCAAATACAAGTAAATTTTTATTTCGTTGCTTTAAATATTGACAAAATGTTCTTATAGAAATTTAAGTACTTATTTTGTAATGGAAGATGTAAAATGTTCCTTGCTTTGAATTTTTTGAAACTATTAACCTTTAAGGGGAAAAATGAATGAAAAACAATTACGGGGGTTGACGAGTGGATGAAACTTAGAACAAAAACTTCTAATTACGTAAAGGAAATTATCAATGATTATAATGTTAATTTTTAGCATTTTATACAGGGGATGGACAAAATAATGGAAACAATTCTGTAGTAATATATTTTTCATTTTTCTGAAGAAATACTAAAATAATCATTTTATAACTTCAGAAGTGTTTACATAATTTAATTTCTCATACATATATATGAAGTTTAAAGCTTTTAGAGATTTGAGGGACCAAAATTAATTACGAAAGAAAAATATTGTTTTTGAATACCATATGCCAAAAAATGTAGCTAAAAGTTTAAGTTGTAATAATTATTTTGAATACTGTATGCAATATATACTCAAAATTTCGTAAGCCTAGCTTAAGTATTTATGAAAATGTGGAAATTTTTCATGAAAAACTATTTTTTTGTCTTACGCTTGTTTCTTTGACATAACTTTAAGAATATTCAGTAAAATTAAGCAACATTTTTAGAGCAGTTTAAAATCAATTACGAAATAATTTGCTTAAAAATTAAAAAAAAATTCGTTGCAAACTGTGCAATATATAAGTAATGAAAGCAGTTCTTTCAAACTGCTCATACACTCAAATATAAATTTTTTTCTCCTAATTTTGTAATTAATCGTATTTGACAACTAATGAAGAAAGTCTGATTTGAATATCTTAAGTTTCAGGATATTTTCTAAGAGGTTTTTGTACTTTAAAAAAAAACCCAAATTAATAATTTTTTTTTTTACAAATATCATAAAACAAAATTAAATAACAAATGATAATATCTAGAAATAAATGTTCAAATACCGAAATATGATAGTATAAGGAAGGAAAAGATACTTTAATTGGGGATGATCCCCAACGATGCCGATGTCATTTTTTATAAATCTTGTTTAATAGGAGAAAATAAAATTTGTGGAAAATCCATTAATATTTTTAGTATTCTTTTAAAAAATAAGAAAACTACTTGAAAATTGCTTGAAACTTTTAAAAGTTTTGAGATATTTAAATAGGACTTTTTTTATTTGTAGCCAAATACGATTCACTACAAAATTTAGAAAAAACAAATTTAAATCTTTCCCACGCTAAGAACTACTTCAAATACTCATTTCTTGCGCAGTTTTAAACAACTTTTTCTCAAATTTTAAAGCAAATAAGTTTGTAATTTTGAAATGAACCAAAAATTTCGTTTAATTTTATTCAATATTTCTAAAGTTAACGCAAAAAACGAAAGACAAAAAAAAAAAAATATTTTCTTAAAAAAAATGTCCTTATCTCTATAAATTTCAGGTTTGCGAAATTTTGTGCAATATTTGCAAACAATAAGTAGATAAGCAGTTTAAAATCAAACCAGTCAATTCATTAATGTTAAAATTTATACTTACAATACGATATGGTACACACAAAAGTCAATAAACATACTTTTATATATAAAGCCAGAATCATAAATTAAGATGCATACATACAATTTTTCGTAAAATAAAATTTGTAATTCAATCAAAAACAAAACTAATTTTAACTAACTATTTGAATATAAATAAGTTAGTTCAAAAATACCCCACCGTTTCGTTGAACAAAATTTGTTAAGCTTAAAAAGTTTTATAAGTTCTTCATACTTATTCAGAAAATTCACAGTTTTGTTCTTTATGAGTTTAAAAAAAAGTATAAGTCTTAATATTTTAAATTAGGCTTAGTTAATTTTAAGTATAAAAATAAGAATTTTTTCAAAAAATTGAATAAATATGCTCCTTTCTCTCTTACATTTTAAGAATCCTTGGAAGAAAAAAAGTTTATTTGTCTAAGAAGTGAAGGGATTTAATTATCGACTATGTCAACCTTCATCTATCAAAAGGTACCTCGTGATGGAATCAAGTTAACATGTCTTATATACTAGCGAATTGGTATTTTTTAATATTTGTAGTGGTAGTTACGCCACTATTAATTCTCTCACAGATAAAATTCTGGAAGGGGAGTAATGTGGCGTAACTACCACTATAAATATTAAATACGAATTCACTAGTATATAAAACATGTTAACTTGATTCTATCTTGAGGTACCTTTTGATAGATGAAGGTTGACATAGTCTATAATTAATTCCCCACATTTGTGGATCATCCATCAATATTGGAAAGTTCTTATCACTCCCGGGTCACCAATGAAGGGATTTAATTATCGACTATGTCAACCTTCAGCTATCAAAAGGTACCTCCACCATAGGTATCTTTTGATATATGAAGGTTGACACAATCAAAAATTAAATCCCCACAGAAGCACTCACTAGTTGTTTCTCTCTCTCAATAAAACTTCACTCATTCTGAACTACATTCTCAAAACCCAATCCTATGATTAGACTTTCAACTACATAGGGCGATGGAAGTTCATTTAGTATCTTGAGTTTGGATATGTCTTTTATGTTCCTTAAATTAAATTTTATGGGTGCGCTCACTTCGCCTAATATCTGCCGGGATAGCTTGGTTGGTAGGCTACTGGGTCCACGTCCAAGAGGTCGTGGGTTAGATCCCATGCAAGACTTCTCGTGCAGTAAATGGTTAGATCCCACTCCGGCCGAAGACTTCTTGTGTAGTAAATGGTGACTGATTCACGTTAAATCTGTTGAGACACAAAGCCCTCCAAGTTTCCATAACAATTCATGCCTCTGGGGGTACTGATTCAGGAGTTTCCTCATCTTCTGGATCGGTTCAAAATTACAGGGCTACGGAGTTGAACATTAGTAGTCGTAAACTCAAAATTTTGCGTCGGATGTACAACGACGGTAATAAAATAAAATAAAATAAAATCTGTGCATGAGAACCGTGGTCGCTCAGGGGATAGAGCGTTCACCTTCCAATGAAGAGAATCGGGTTCGAATCCCAGCTATGACTGATCGATACGAATTCTACACCCTACTTGCATGGACCACAGTGCTCACGCAAAATATCCTCAGTGGTTGACGGATCATGAGTTACAGCCCCCTTGCCATCGGGTTAACCGTCGGAGGTTTTCGTGGTTTTCCACTCCATGCAACGCAAATCAGACTAGTTCCATATACTAAGTTCCATATACTATAAGAGTCCCAATACTACGGAAATGAACATTGGTAGTTGGAAACTCAAAATTGGATCGGCTGTTCAGCAACGTTATAAAATGAAATAAAATATGTGCATGAGGTGTAAAATATCTTCGGTGCTATACGAATCATGGGTTGGAACCCCCTTATCGTCGGACTCAGCATATGAGGTTTCCGTGGTTTTTCTCTCCAAGTACCGTAAATACGGGATAGTTCTATTAAAAAGTTTTCCACAATGACTAGTTTGTCCCAATGTTGGATCCAGGTTTTCCCTCATTTACTGGTGGGTTGGATTTAAAATTACGAGGTTAAAGAGTTTAACACTGATAGCCGTAAATCCAAAAATGGGTCTGCTGTTCCGGGCCGGTTTTATAAAAAATAAATATGCGCATGGCTTCGACTTTCACGAACTTCAAGGGATATTTAGGGTGATTTTCCATCACCCTGTATCGGTGGAATTCTAACAGTAGGTTCCCAAGTTTCTTCAACTAAAATCATTAAAGATCGCTCTTTAGCTACTAACCTTGATTTTTGGGAATAACTTTAAATTTTGAAAAGCTCAAATGATTTAGTTTAGGACCTTTCAAGTAATTATTCTTTCGTAATATTAGGAAATCAATTTTAGTGTAATTTTTACATTTTGTACCCCTCCACATACCTGTTTTTTTTTATATATCTACATTTACTATCTTAAATAAGCATATTCCTTCTTTTATTTCCTTAAATACTTTGCATCATGATTGTTCTGATGTTTGATTTGTACTTTCCACAGTCATTTTGTGTTCCGACGCATCACGGAAGGAGGTCGCTGTGTATAGAACGAAAAGTATAGTTTTTCTGCTATAATCCCCTGTATTCTTTTGTTTTGGAATTATAATTTTCTACTTATAGCTTTGTTTCCTGTTTATACAGAAGTAAAATGTTATAAATCGTTATAAGAACACCACAACATAAGTAATACAAAATATGGAAAATTATGGTTTATTTTATAGAATACGATGCAGTAATATAGCTCATCTGTTATACAATGTATAGCTCATCAGTACAACTCTCAGTTATAACACGATATTGGTTTTTTTAAATGAATGTTTAACATAAGTAAGAGCTGGATCGCTTGAAGATTCGGTTCTTTTTTTCATGTTAATCACCAATTAGGTCCATGTAATCATTTTTCATAAAAGCTGTGAAAATGCATGCCTGTAACACAAAATGATAGTGAGAATGAAATATTTATTAAGTTAATTTTACAAAATATTAAAATATCATAAAACGTAGAAATTTTTTCAAAATTTTTTATTAAGAAAATCAAATTTGGTCATTTGATGATAAAATAATTATAGAGCAAGTATTTTCTAATGATCGGATTTTCGCGTACTATGAATTAAAGGTCTTTTGAGCAATGTGACCTCACGGGGTGGAAGATACTAAGAACATAGGTAGGTGCCATTGTTATTATAAATAGCTACAGTTAAATCGTTCACAATAGCAATTGCACTTAATATAAATTATTGCTTGGTTTTTGCAAATAAATACATTGTCTGCACCTGAAAACTTCTAGCATAGGTAAAATGGTCCATATAATCCTAGCATAGGAAGCAATGTCCCATTTTTCCTTACTACCAAACACGCTATCTCTTCCATTTGAGCAGAAGAGATTGCTTTAAACATGTCCGTCTCCAGAAAGAACCATCGAGTTATGCAATTGTTTGCCATGGTCCGTAATCGTGACTAACAGTTATTTAACAGAACTATTCTGTATGCAGTTAGTTAACAGAAATAGTTTAATTTGAAACATTTTATATTATTGATATACACCAAAGAGCCATTACATTATGCTAATAGCACCCTGCTAATAGCACGTAGGACTACCTTTAGCCCTCAAAACTGCTAGCACCCGCCGTGGCATTGATTCCACAAGGTGCTGATAGATAGTCTGAGGTATCTGGTACCAAGCGTTCACCAACTGGTCCAGCAATTCCCTCACATTGCGAGGGGGGTAGCGTGGCAGCACGAATTTGGTTTTCCAAATAGGGCCACAAATGCTCTATTGGATTAAGGTCAGGTGAATTTGGGGGCCAAGACATGACTTGAAAGTCACTGGAATATTCCTCGAACCAATCCATGACAATTCGACCCTTATGCATGGTGCATTATCCTGTTGGTAAACACCTTCCCCCGCAGGAAAAACTGTTGCCATGAATGGATGAACCTGGTCTGCAACTATGTTCAAGTAGCTCACAGGCGTCAGGAATTGTTCTATGAGGATTATGGGTCCTAATGTGCCCGATTAAAACATTGATCCTGGGCCAGTAACCATGAAAACCTGAGCGAACCCATTGTTATAGATGGAGGGTGGTCATAATGTAACAGTTCTTCGGCGTACATAGAAAATTAAACAGATGAGCTATGAAAGTTCAAGTTCTTGATTTTGAAAAATAGTAGCTAGGTCTTATACTTGACGCTTATGGGAATCGGCTTGATCATCTATGCATTCACTAGAGATCTGATTGGAATTCCAGTGAGCGTATTACGCTTTGCTCTCTGCTTCTTGATCTTTCTTGCGCTTTTGCACGCCAAACACGCAATAACTCCTAATTTTAACTTATGTATTCTTAGTAGAGTGTTGTCCTTTTTTCATAATCATTCAGTAGAATTTATCTTCTGATCAAATTCTTTATAAATATAATTTTTTCAGTACAAATTCACAGTACTTACTGCCGCTTTTCCCATGTCCTTCATCTGAAATATATAAAAAAAAGTTCAAATTATATTATAATACATTGATTAAAAATAGAGTGAAGTAAAAAAAATTATAAGTAATTATTATAAGGGTTGACAATTTTACTTAATATTTTAACAATAAACTTATGTATTTTAGGTAGAATTTGGCTTATAAGGGAGTAATAATCCCTCAAAATTTATTTTTACGTTTAGGCAAATTGGCAAAACTGAGTTACACTTTCATTTGCAGTCGCATAACAATAGTTGTTTTGAAATAAGATAAATAAAGAAAACAAGACTTTTGGGATGGATAAGCAAATTTTTAATTTTTTAAATTACAAATACAGAAAAACACATCTTTCATTAAGTTATCTTTAAATTCGACACAATTCTCACACATGCATTTTAAAAACGCTTGCAAAACTAAAATAATAGTAGATCAAGTTTAATTTGATTTCTTATTGTTTCCGATAGCAAATATGTGTGTTATTAATTGTAATAATTAGGTTTAATATTTTTGCGCAGAATTTTTATAGTAATAAAAAAAAATTTCGAACAAGTTCTAGTAAAATGTAGGGATATTAAAAGTTGATAAAAAAATAGTAAAGTTTAGTGTTATAATTAAGATGTATAGAATCTTCTTAATATTAAATAATACTTACTTCAGTAGAATCTTGGTTATGCTTTTTGAAGCATTTTACCATCTAAAATATAAGAAAAAACTTTTTAATAAAAAAATATGATAGCTTCCGTTCAATATTAAGCAATTGTCAGATAATGAAAATATATACAGACACGGTAAATGTACAGGCATAGTGCTCAAAATAAAGAAGAGAACATGAAAATAACTTTTAAACTAATGACCAGATTTCAATGTACTAGGAGTATAAATTAATGGTTCGATGGTCTAATTTTAAATATAATAATTAATTATTGTGGATGATATTTTAAGTTAGGAACTCAGACACGAAAATGTACTTTCTGTGAATAAAATACATTTCCTTCGATGGATTTGAATTTGGAACTCTTAAAATAGCTGCAAATAAGAAAATATAGTTCGGTTAGATTGGTCGAAAGTTTTGTTCCTTTGGTATTAATTTTATTCTTTGCATATTTGGCCATATATTTCTAACTGTTTAAGCGAAACATAAAATTTTTGAACATAATTGTAAAATGCATTCATCGAATGATAATTTCTAAAAGAAAAATTTTTCTCACTATATATTTATTATTATTTAATTTACTAATGGTCGAAAATTTTCTGAATTTTTAAGTGTACAAACTTTATTCTGCTTAATATTAAATGACAAAATCCTGTATTTTAATGGAATCAGTCAAATAGTCCTCGACAAATAAAAATTTAGATGTAGCGAAATGCGCAGAGAAGGAAAATACAAAATACACAGTGAAATTGACATTAAGACGTACGAATATTCAACAACTCTCTTGACCGAGCTATTTCGACCATATTTTTCCTATAACAGCAATCCTGCATATTTTGAGGGTCCAGAATTCTAATCCATTGTAAAAAATTTATCGATTTTCTTACAATAAATATCGTTTGCACTAGTTCTACACTAGTTTAGCAAGTTCAGGCCCTTGAACCATTAAGATCACATCTTAGTACGTTAAAATCTAATTTAAAAATCAAACTTTATTGAGGTGTTCGTTTTTGTTTTGCGCATTGTACTATCTATTTAAAAAACCATAGGATCACTAACAAATTGGTAGAATTTTAAAGAAGGAAATATTTTTAGCATATGTGTCGTTGGCAAATGTCGGAAAATACCTTTATACTAGCTTAATTGTTAAATACTGATTTAAATTTTATCATCATTTATGCGTTTTCTAAACACTGATAAAAGTATTGTGTTCCATATGAAAATTACTTGCAAAATTTTGCATATTATACACAACATCAGAATCGATATAAAGCCCCAATGAAAAACTAAATGTTTGGACTTATCAAGGAAACAATACCCGAATTATTAAATAAAATAAAGATGTTAAAATAATTCTTCAACTGCGTATTTTTATTATTATTGTTACATTTTTATTATAATATTATTGAAACCGAATTATAATCAAAAGCATTCCCACAGCAATCAATTGCGGGGGCAGGGAGGTGATGTCTGTTAAGGCTTTAAGACTTAATGAGAGCAAAAGTTTTAAATCATTACGGAGCATTATGAGAGCGAACATTTTCAAGGTAGTAAATCGTAAAGAGTATTTTTCTTTTCCTTAAAAAATTTAAAAATATGTAATTTGTTTATATATTTTTTTAAAAAAATAATCACATAATAATCATACAGTAATAATAAGTAATCACATAGTTTATATATTTCTTATATTTTGTTTTGTTTTCTTTCCTTCACAGAAAAAAATTCTTTTTTTAAGTTAGATTATGATTACATTAAAATAAGCTTTAAATATTCTGAAACGAAATACATTTTTCTATTTTTAATTTAAAAAGAAGTTAATTTATTTAAGAAAAAACAACTTATTTTTTATAATTTAATGTATAATTTATCAACGTTGCATGACGAAGTATTTAATCACATTTTATATTTTGAAACAGAAATTATTCACATTTTTTTTCACAAAAAAATAATAATAAAAGTTAAAATGCAAACTACTCGTGCGGGAAAGAAAGATGCCTTGACAGGTGTGACCGAGAAATTAAGTCTGAGTACTACAACGTATGATTACTCTGGTAGCAATCGTTATCAATTGGTTCTATTTCTGTAGTTTATTTATTTTAATTCAAATATTACATCGGTAAAAATAGATAATAAGTAAAAATGACACTGCGTGCAATGACCTTAACAATTTACATTACAAAAGCACAAGCATATTGGCTTATTTAATTCATCTTTTTTGATCCTATAAATTTTTTATATTTGCTTATTTCTTTGTTCTTATTCATGCACAAGCACGCGTGCATGCGGAAAAAACAAAATTAAAGACCTTATCTTGTCAACTTTCTGGAAAAACTCTGCTTATAGAGCGCATCATTTAATGTTTTCGAAGTTTTAATCCATTCATGTATGCATTAATAGTTTTCTTATTATATGTTTAGAAAATAATTATCTCCAGAATATGTATACTTTTAACGAAATAAATGAAGTTTTTAAAATTTAACTGTTGTTTTTCCTCACGCTTGATTGATAATTATAATCAAACTGCAAGACTTCAGTTAAAACAGTTAAAGAGAAAGATTATATCTCGGTGATTAAAAATGATTTTATAAGTTATTTCGAATGATTAGTACTTGTGAACCAATAATGATGTAAAAGCACAATTTTTAATTTAAAATTCTCACTGAATCTATAACAGAAAGGTCTTGGCAGACTTTCTTTGACAACTTAAAAGTATCTCCATTCGTTTCAGGGGCAATTTCAGCACCGCACAACTTCCCCACTCTCTTATTCTGTAAAAATATACAAAGTGTTAAAACATACTAAATGTTAAATACTTTTATAATTTTTAATGCATTAGAAAAGTTCTATAAATACAGCAAAATTAAAGTTATCTGAGAAGCTGTGATAGGTAGGTACCTTGCTAAAAAATATCAATATCAATTATTCTTCATTAGAAAGAATATTAAATGAATAATCCCACGAAATTGAAGAGCAAAGATGTACTTTATTTATTTGTTTTGAAAACTTATATAAAGTAGTAAAATTAGACATGTTTCGAGCTCTCAAAAACAGGCTTCCATTTTCAAGACTTGCTAGACGTGAATTGTGAATTTCAAAGAGGTTTAAAACCGAAGTTAGGTTAGGTAGAAACAATGGGGATTAAATATAGGCAAATATTATATATAAGTATGTATTATAATAGACAAGGTACCCTTATTTATTTTTCGTAAGAATAGTCGACTATTTTTGAGCATCCATATATATATATATATATATATATATATATATATATATATATATATATATATATATATATATATATATATATATATATATATATATATATATATATATATATATATATATCTAATTGTTGAAAATATTATAAAAATGTGAAGTCCTATCCTGTAAAAAATTAAGCATTAACTTGCTTTTTCTTACGCACTTAACCTGTTTTAAAAATTACACACAGGCAAAAAATTCAGCATTAAAACGAATTTTTTATGAAATAAATTCCAATAACTTCATCTTATTATTTCAGCAAGAAAATTTGGATTGGATTCTTTTTGTGTCAAAAATAAACTAACCTCATCTGTTGCAAATATCTCGTGGCATTTGGCTAAGTCTTTCAGAAGATTGTCATCGTTTTTATCTACACAGAAAAAAATAAATGATAGTTACTTTTTTTAACACAGTGAAAGTGTCTAACTTCATAACTTATAATGTTCCAATAAATGTTTACCACATATCTTCTGTATTAATCCTTTGTTTACAGGTGCAGCTATTAGGGTACATGCTAAGGACAATGTGCAAACTGCAACAGCGATCCAAGGATTTGCCATTTTTACAACTAAATTAGAAGTAGAATAGTTTTGTGTCATATGTATTAGTGGTACAAATATGTCCAGTTCACAAGAAATGAAATTCAAATGAGATAAAACAGAAAAAAAATCACGAGTAAATTCCGAAATATTTCTAATTATTGCAACTTTTAAGCAAAAGAAATTCTTAGTTTTGAGAAAAGAAGATCAGATAATACTAGCATTAATTTGGCACCTTGAAAATATTCACTCAGTAAATAAATTTCTTTTAGTTTTATTATAAAATGAAGAAAGTGCTTCAAATTTAAAGATACGTAGAATGCGGAGTGGAAGATGACAAACTATTTTTTGTATTCAAAATGATTAATATAGGGCTTAAATTATGTATAAATGTTACCACTGTAAGTTATGCATCATTTTATAGTTTTATATTAAAAATTTATAGTTTTTAAAATATACATAAGAAAAAAAGGAGATTTTTTAAATAATTATCTAAAAATTTTTTATGAGAAATATTTAAAGCAAATATTATTTAAACATTTATCTATAAATTGTTAACAGAGGTTAATATAACATTCGGTAAAAAATCGTATGTCGATATTTGAAATAGATTTTGAGAAATCTTGGAGACAAAAATGACACAATTTGATTTTTTTTAAACTTTTTTAGGTTGTGAAAATATGTTTACTTTTCATAATTTACAGGATTTTAAAGCATTTTTTGTAATATGTATTTTCCATAGGGCAAAACTTAGAATTCCACTTGATTCTGTTAAGAACTTGTTGGAATGTTATTTGCTTAAGCGATAAGCAAATTTTAGATCAATGTTTAAGATTTGTCTTGGAAATAGAGTTATCAAATAGGAACTTTTCAAAATTCTGGAGGAAAAATATTCAAAATATTTCTAACTGGCTATGAATGAAAGCCGTTGCAGAACTCCGCCTTGGTACTGGCCATGAATGCCTTTAACCAGAAGCAAAATGGTCATGATCAGAATTTACACCTCACGATAATAAATATTCAAAACTAATAATGATATTAATAATTTGAAAAATAGCAAGGGTACGTAGTTGAACATAGGTAGTCGTAAACTCAAAATTTGATCTGCTATTTGATAACGGATATAAAATATTAAAAAAAAAATTTAAAAATATTCAAAATATTTCCAACAGGCCTTGAATGAAAGCCGTAGCAGAATTCCGCCCTCCTACTGCCCATGAATACATTCACCTGAAGCAAACCACGTTCATAATCAGAATTTATTTACAGCTCACGATGATTTATATTCAAAACTAATAATAGTTTGAAAAATATTCAAAATATTTCCAACTGCCCTTGAACGAAACCCATAGAAGAACTCCGCCTTGCTATTGGTCATGAGTGCCTTGACAAGTAGCAAAATGGTCTTTACGAGCATTTACACATGATAAATGAACTCGATGATCTATGCTGTTCACACGGAACTTTTAGTTCACTTGCGCGTTGCACTGTTTACTCAAAGAGTTTGTGAGAAGCTTGGAAGTAAATGATTCCATAGATTTTTTTGTATCACTTTCTTAATTATTCTTCAGTTTTCATGTTGTTTATTTTAGTGTCGGAATTGTCTTTTGTCCCACCATTGGAAATAATAAAAACAATTTTAAAGCGAATTCTTACGGTAAGTATTAATTTACAGAAAAAAAGTACCGACATCGTACTAGACCCAAAGTTTTGTCGTAAAATTTCAAGACATTTTTATAACCTCCTTATTGCATTTTCTGACACTTTTTATTTAAATAATTATACATTTATATCTTATTGGAAAAGTGTCCTTTTCATACCAGCCTCATCCACACAGAAGATAAATTTTAGATAGAAATGGAAGAATTAAAGTACCTCGCTCTTATTTGCATTTGTTTTGGAATGTTTCATAGGCCAAACGAGATTACAGTCAACAAAATACAGCATGTACTTTATATTCTGCTTATTGTTGTAAAGGCTCTTTTCAACATTATTCTTTGTGTTCTGTAGATGGATTTATTTATCTGTTCACATATTGTTTTATTTATTCTACACTATCTAAGATAATTGCTTACAAAAATAATGATTCTCCAGTTTTCACATTGTTCTCAAGTGGATATTTAAGAAAAAACGAATTTTTTCACCACCGTAATTTACCGTATTTTCAGTTACAGGCCAGTTTTTCCCATCATAGATGATTGACTCCCTATGTTTATTCACACAATCTGCCGCTCTGCAACATTATTCTGAACTATTTCAATTATGTCTATATTTGAAATTTACGTTTATCATTCTTTAATTTTCGTAGTACAGAACATTAGAAGTTTTTAATTCAGAACTTCTTTATATTTATTTTGATATATAGAGGGTCATTTGTTAAAATTGCTCTAAAGATGCATATTTTCGAAATATTAATAAAAATTTTGAAGTTGGAAAAAATATACATATTCTGCAAAAAATGTCATGTATTAATACATTTTTACTACTTTAATTCATTTAAAAGTATAAATAAATGATTAAATTTAAAAACTGAAAGGAATATTATTATATTAAAATAACAATTCAAATACATAAAATCATGCATAAATACATACCTGTGTTGTTTTCTATAAATAAGATAATTTTTGCAACGCTTTGAGGACTTTTATATGGCGATTGAGAACTAATCTTTGATCAATATGAAGACATAAAAAAAAAGATAAGCTTGTTTTTATTCTACATACTTGCACTAACGAAATAAAAGGAAATTATAAGGCATTTTTTAATGATTAGATTATTTTGGAAGGTGTGGATTTTTCCACGCTTATTTCCCATTTCATATTATTTCAGCGAAATTTTACGAAATTAAAAAAAAGAAGAAAAAAATATGTCAATATCTGTAATTTAATGTTATTTGGTAAATACATTGCTGTGAAACTTCTTATTTTGATCAGATATAAGTGTAAACATGCTCTAAAAAGAACTACAGGTGCAAAATTGGAAGTTTTTTACGGAAAAAGGAAAAAAAAACATTGCTTGTGTAAAAAAAAATTCCACTATCTTTAGAATTTTTATCTTGTGTTCCTAAATTTTTATGTTTAATTGTTATACATTAATTGTTATGTTTAATTGTTATACATTAATTGTTATGTTATGTTTAATATTACGTTACAAACTTTAATAAATATGTAAGAATTATAAATTGTTGATTTTGTTAAATTTTTGTTAAAAATTAAATAGAAAAATAATTTTGTAAGAAAAGGGCTAAATGCTCCATACTTTCTAGTTAGAATGCCAATTTTTAATCATCGTATATCAACGGAAATTCTTCAATAAACAAGCATCTTGTAAGTTTTGTGGGAAAATGCAAGACATTAGTCATCTTATTAAATTTTATGCCAAATTCCGGACTCTCCGTGGCAGAAAATGGAACCAATATATTCAACATCAACTTTATACTAATATTGACTACAGGAGAAAATAATTGAAATTCTCAAATATACCTTAGATCTGCTTGCCCCCGAGAGTACGCTTGACTCATTTTATCCAGTTTTAAACAGCACTTGATTTCCATCTTTTTACCTTCTAATATTTACCCACTATCTTAAAGATTAGTTAAAGGAAGAATTATTTTGTTAAGATAAAGTTTTAAAATTCCTAAAATCTAAAATATTTTTAAAAAGGCTTAAAAATTAATATTATTTCTCTTTGGAATTTAATGAAAAATATAGATAAATAATTATGATGCTTGAATTTAGAAACAAATAGATAAAAATTCTTAGTGCTAAATGGAATGGTTAATAACCGTGTGTTTTTGAACCGATTAGATTAGATTCACAAAAATTAGCTTTTATTTTATTTTTATAATTGCATAAAATTCAATGATGAAAAATGTAATTAAATTTTTCTATAAAACAATAACAAATCAACAAAACCATTTAATACCAATTATTAATAACTAACAGCCCAAGTTGTTTGTTTTCAATCATTTTAATTTGTTTATTAAAAATTCCAAACACATTTATTTTAATACAAACTAATTTCAAAACTAAATCTTATCTTATCCTATTATTATTTTAAAATAACATTTGAAGTAGAAGTGAAAAACAACTGTGAAATAGATTTTTTCACTTCGTTTAGCTAATATTTAATAGTTTCAGAGAGAAAAAAACTATTTATAGATAGTTCATGTTTTCATATTTATTATTAATAATTATAATAAGTAATAGGCTTAGTTAAAAAATATTTAAAAACCCCTAGAAACGTTGATCTGGGTAACAAACGTATCCCAGTCACTAAACCCAACTCATTTTAAAAGATGTTTAGCATATTGACAAAACTATCATTAGAGTTAATACATAATTCAATTTCATGAGAGGTGGTTCCAATTGTGGTGGTTCCAATCGTTATTTTCTGTAAAACCGTGGCATTATAAAGACGCATGACACTGGCGAACGTTTGCTTAACAGTATTTGGAGTCAGTATTTTGTGAAAGTGAGTATAAATTATGATTATACAAATGGGTGGACTTGTCTATATCTGAACTTTCCCAGTCCTATATTTTCATATTCTGAGTTCGAACAAAAAACTCTTTAATTCATGTTTAAATTCTCTGTTTATTGATAAAATTTATTGAATGTCTCAAAATATTAAACTAGTCATCGTAATCGTATATGATATCTTTAATAATTTTTATTTGCTAGTCCATCTTTTAATTTTCAATGGACATAGAAAAAAAGGAACAATAATATTTATTTAATTATATCGATAGAGACCAGAATGACACCGGGACAATGAAGAAGATATCATGTAAGATACATAAATGGGATGCTGGATGTTAATACATAAAAAACAAGGGCTAAAATAAGCAATAGCAAACTCCAGCACGGCGATATAAGTTAAAAAGCAGACGACATTTTTGGAACTGTTTCGAAGTTGACTAATTTAAGCCGAGTTTTTTTTTTTATTAAGTGTAGTAAAACCGTTTATGAGAAAAGACAAGGCATAGTTTTCGTTAAGAAATGTGCGGGAATGTGAAGGAGTTAGAGTTATATCATCACCTAAAGAACTTCATGCGGTTAAATTTAGTTCTGATATCTCGTATGGAAAACATCACTTGTTTTAATTACAATTGGTAAAAATCTTTCTAATATTTGAATAAATGTCATTTTCTTTTATATCAACAGGATTCTCGATTAGGTTCAACCTATTAGTGCTCGAAATCATAATTTTTTTTTTAAAAATGCATTATAAGCTCACAAAAAAGCGTTTTCTTTCGATACAGGGTGGAATAAACAAGAGGTAAGCATTCTTCTCTAGTTCTGAAGTGTTATGCTTATATTATGATGGATTTTAGGTTTAGATTTGACACGAACATAGACTTCTGTAATGCTAAATCGAAAAAGTTTTAAGTTTATTTGATTATTTATAAATCGACTTATTTATTTAGAGCTATTAATTTAATAAATAAAATTGTAACATTTCATTCTTTTACTTTTTATTCTCAGCTAATTTCCGACTTTTATTTATAAATTCGCATAGCATCTAACAATTTGTGCAATTTTTTTAAATGAAAGAAAAAGTCTTTTTTTGCTGTTTTGTTTTTAAAATTCAACTGCGCAATACAAAAAAGTATACAAAATATTATTAAAAAATTCCAATTTGGTCTTAAATTGGTTAATAATAAAGATAAAACGCACATCTTTCAAAACAAAATATCATATTTATTTTCAATTCAAAAATCGCAAGCATTCAGGCATTCGTCATTTAAAATTATTTATTTTCACTAAATTAAATACTCAACATTGCAGTTTCAAAAGTGCGTTTTTTTCTTCAATGACATATGCACAAAACATTCTTAGTAGAATTCATAGATTTAATGATTTCAATTATTTCACAGAAAATTTTTTTTTTAAATTTAATGACAAAATTTACTATTTTTTTTTAAGTACAGATATTACTGCTTGTCTTGATCTTGTTCTTAAAAACATGAAGTAGAATTGTAAGGTCTAATAATATTTTTTCATCTACTCTATCGGTTAACCTTTTCTTATCCTATTACTATCTGAATCACTATTACTTCACTCATCATTATATACTTCTCAGAGTTCATTATTACAGTTACCATTTTTAAACTTAATTTGATTTTTTGGCTAATGTCTATTATTTATTAGTTAAGGCATTGGGGGTGTGATTGTTCTTGGTTTTTAGTGGCGCCATCTCTGGAGAAGAAGTCGACCCATACGTCACAACTATTTATAGCGCATACCCATTCCTACACATATTCATTCTTCCTCAGATCGTAATTTATTCATTTATTATATCATAGTTGTATATATGGTTTACTTTACCCATTATTTATATAATTAAGTATCTTTTACTATGCCAACGTATACTACTTTTATCTTACATTTACCCGTCGTATTCAATAATATTCCGGCTAATTTATTCATTTAATTCCCTTTCATCTAAAAGATTTTTATTTTCTACACACCTTTACAGAAAACTTGAATGAGACCTGGCTTATTCTTTTATATTATTTTATCTAGTACCTCTAACGAACACTTTCACATGTTACATTTTAAGTCTTCCATTTTTGGGTAATAATTTTATTTAGAATTCGCAATAAATCGCCAATTTGTTGACGCATAGCCGTATAGCTGTATTAGAACATGCCAATTTTTTACGTTCATTTCAAGCAACCCCCAAGTATTTTTCTTCAAGCTTCACATTTATTATTACATGTTACATTTTCATATACATCTCATTGCTTTTGCGTCCGTTCACAAATGAAGCTAAATGCCTATTTGTTATATCTTTAAGAATTTGTGCTGAAATAAAATGAGATGGTATTTCACAATTACATGGTGGTTATTGAAAAATCATGATTTCTTCATCAGTGCACGAACACGTACCTAATACGAAACTACCTCTATATTCTGATAACACACAGATAGAAATTACGAATTTTAATTTCCTCCATTTTGGAAATAACATTTGTTTAGAAGAACAACCAATAGGTTTCTAATTCGCGGAGTTCTCATTCTCTCATACATACATTTTTATAGAAGTCTACTTTTTACACATTTAGACAGTTTTCATAATTCAGAACATTCTTTTCGCATTGTTTTTGGCCTTGATGCTTGCGTTTAGTTAAAAGACACTTCCGAAGACATTAAAAACATATTTTGAAAGCAACACTTGTCACATTCAGGCCAAAAGCTTTGTGTTCTTTTTTCATTTATACGCTTTCATATTATTTATTTATTTCAGAGTAATGTTTTCAAAAATAATGCAAAGTATGAGAAGAAAAAATTTTTTTCTTCAAATTTTACTATGATGGTGCTCCTTTTTAAATAAATTTCAATCTAAAGTAAAAAGTTTTATAAAATTAAAAGACATGCTTTTGTTAGAAGATAAAGTTTATTTAAAAAAAATTTACATTATATTTTTCATATAGTAACAGTTCATTTATTTAAGGATATAGTAACAGCTCATTTTAAACTATAATCATATCTTATGATTCTTTCTGCTGTTCTTCCTTCTTCTTAAAAGCCAATGCCTAGTAAATCCATTGCATCATTCTTTAAGAAAGCGGTGAAAACACAGGCCTAGAATAGAAAGTAACAGTTTCTTTTTTTTTCCCAAAATATTTCGAGTGAAGTTAATTTTTCAAAAAAGAGAAATTTGAACTCACAAAATTTAAAGTCAAATAAATAATTATAATTTAAATTAATTATTTTAAACTTTGATTTAGTATTTGTAATTATGAAATAGATATTTTGCTCCCTCGAAAACTTTGTTGTACGCAAAGAATAAAATATCTCGTGTTATTTATTTTCGAATTCTGCTGTCCCTAAGAAAAAGATTTCTCGGTTTTTAGGATATTTCAATATGCATTAAGAATGAGATATCTTACCTTCCTATTCAATAAAGAAAACTTTAGTGCAAGAACCAGGCCATTAAAGTAAAGAGGGCGCTATACTTTTTGAGAAATTCACCGCAAATTCTATTTCGCTTCTTTAACTAGTTTAAAATTTAAAGTATGAAAAAAACGAGTTCTGGCAAGCCTAGAGTAAGCCATGAAATTTTAATTGCTGAAAAAGAAATTTCAAAATACCAAAATGCAAATAAATTGTTGGAAGAGAACTTCCCCTTTGTGCAATCCTAAGTTGTCGTCTCATAATTTATTTTCATTTCGATAATTTATTATTAGTTTTTGAAACTTTATGGCTTGCTTACTTTGTGTTTGCCTAAACTACCTTTTCTTAAACTTAAAATTTTATTTACTAATGGAGGTGAACGAGAATTCGCGAGGAAACATTTCTCCTGTTTTGTGGACTCTTTTTAAAAACGTTTTTAAGGTATCTCATACTCCTGAAAATTCGAATTCCACTAATGTATTGACTTTCAGAAAACATTGCTGTCCGTGTTATAAATGTCTTACTTTGTGCAAAGTAATAACTCGCTAATATCTTTTACCTATTTATCTCATTGTTTATAATTTATCTCTGCTGTTTTGCACGTACGTACGGGTTTTTTTTTTACGAAGCAAATGGATTCTATCGGCCTGCTGGACGTTAATAAAAGGGGATTAATTAATTAATATTTTTGAGCATTTTATGGTTAGGTTGATTCACTAAAACGTACAGGGGTGAACAAAATAATGGAAACACTTTTGTACTAATATATTTTTTCGTAATTCTCGAGAAATACTTAAAGAATCATTTTACAAATTCAGATGTGTTTAGAACATACGATTTTTCATACATATCTTTTAGAGGTTTGAGGGACCAATAATAAATAGCAACCGCAAAATAGTGTTTTTGAAAACCCTCTACAAAAATGTAGCAATGAATTTGTAACTTGTAATAATTATTTGGATTATTGTATGCAATTATTAAACAAAATTTCGCAAGCCTAGTTTACATATTTATGGAGATATGGATTTTTATTAAAATTTTTTTTGTCTTGTGTCTCTTGCCATAACTTTAAAGATATGATTAAATTAACCAAAATTTTTAGAGGAATTCAAAATTGAAAAAAAATTGGCATTAAAATTTTTAAAAAATTGTTGAAAACTGGATAATATATAAATAATTTAAGTAGTTCTTTTATACTGCGCATGGGCGGTAAGAATTAATATTCTTTTCATAATGTAGTACTGAATCGTAATTTGGCGTCTAATAAAAAAAGTTAAGTTTGAATGTCTTAAAAATTTAAAAATTTGAAGCAGTTTTCAAAGTAGCTTTTTTACATTTTGAAAGAAGGCTCAAAATGATAAGGGGTTTTCTACAAATATATTTTTGTATCATACAATACAAAATTAAATAACAAATGATAACACTATTTAATAAACATACATACACCAAAATTAAATTGTATATAGAAAGAAAACATGCGAAAAAGAAGCATTTATGGAGGATATTCCCCAATGATGCTGGTGTCATTTTTAATACATCTTGTTATAAATACAAAATGAAATTTGTGGAAAACCCCTTATCATTTTGAACTTACTTCAAAAAAGTACGAAAACTACTTAAAACCTTTCAAATTTTTAAGATATTTAAACCAGACTTTTTTAATTAGATGCCCAATACAATTCACTACAAAAGTAGGGGAAAAAATATTAAAATTTTTCCTGCGCATGGGCAGCATAAAAGAATTACTTTAATAACTCACATCTTGAGCTGCTTTAAAAAAAAATTTCTCACATTTTAAAGAAATTTTTTTAAAATTAATTTTAAATTGCTTAAAAAATTGTGTTTAGTTTTACTGAATATTTTCAAAGTTATAGCATAAAAAAGTAAGACAAATGTTCCTATTTTCGTAAATATTTAAACTAGGTTTACGAAATTTTATGTAAATATTGCATATAATAGCAAAATTAACTGTCACAAATAGAAAATCGATCTCTACATTTTTTGGCACAGGGTGTTAAAAAACATTATTTTCTGTTTGTATTTTGTTGCTAGTCAAACCTCTAAAAGCTTTAAACTTCAATGATAAGTATGAGACACCGCCTAACCTAAACACTTCTAAATGTATAAAATGATTCTCTAAGTATTTTTTAATAAATATAAAAACGTGTATTTGTATAAAAGTGTTTCCATTGTTTTGTCCACCCCCTGTATATTATACTTTGTATAAAACTTTTTGTAATGAAACACGGCGTTTTTTCTTAAAATCTGTAATTTTTAAGCTGTATGTAAAATTAGTAGAACATTAATTGTACTCAAGTAATTAAAATTAATTTCATTCTAAATTAATAGGTTAAGCAAAATTTGAAAGGTTTGTTTCCCTTTTTTAGTAGTAAATATATTTTGTTAAAAGTTGAGCAAATTGTAATAAATTTTACTTACAGTTCCTTTTTCCTCGTCTTTAAGCTGCAAAAAAATAAATACGTCAAAAATAATCCTTTTTTTCATAAAGTATTCAAAAGTAATAAATATCCCACCATCATGATTTAAGAAGATTATTAAATGGTTTACCAATAATTTTACTTTTATTAGTAATTGATTGAGAGATTTAATTAAATTGAACACATGTTGAGGACATTTACATTAGTCTTGTGCAAATTTGCAAACTTAATGATTTGATATCTACAATTAAACCATACTAATTAACTAATGAGGCTTAAAAAATAAGTTATGAAAATAGAAATGAAAGAATAATTTTTTCAAAATATTCCTTTCAACCATTTTCTGGTGCAGTCTGACAAAAATAATTTCAAAAATATTACAAAGCACTAGAAATGTAAAACTAATCTGGGCAACTAATTATATTTCTAGTTAATTAAAATGACTCTATTTATTGTTCCTTGAAGCACATGTTGACGACATTTACAGTAATATTACGTAATCAATATTTAGAAACCACTATTCTTAAGGTTTAGCTATTCTTAGAACTAAGGGTTCCCGTCACAGAAAAACATTGCAAATTTTTTAACAAAATGTGTAGTAATAACTCTAAAAAAAGTGATAGGATTTTTGCGAATCAAGTATTATAAAGTTATTACTCAAGGAATGAGTCATATTATCATCATATTAAATATATCTGGATTAAAAAAAAAAAAAAAACAAGCTTTTGGAAATTTGTCGAAAAATTGTTGGCAGAACGATCAAAATAGAACATGGTTTCACGATGAAATTGCCTCAAATTGTGCATATTTTATTCTTGTAACATGGTTTATAGTATATTCATCGTTGAACAGCCGACTCAATTTCGAGTTTACGGTTAACGATGCAACTCCGTAGCCTTGTAATTTTGAACACAATCCAGAAGACAAGGGCACTCCTGGATCAAGTAATGGGAGTAAGTTTTGCTTTCGTGGAGGACTTTTCGATAGAAATAACCCGTTTTGTTTTACTTGGAGGGGGTAAAAGCGGAAACCTCCCACGTGAGCACTATGGTCGGAACTAAATTTTAGTTAATTGGTCACCCGTTGGTGGCGTGCAACTAGAGCTCTACTATCTTTATCTCTGTAAATTTGAGATAGGATCTAAACTAAAATTTTTAGTTTGATTTCAGACTTTCCTCTAATTTTTTGGTATTTACTGTTTTTTTTCCCTTTTGACATAATAACTGGTTTATTGTTGATAGTATTTTAGTGTTAAAATATATAAAAATATACGTAGTATAGGTTTTTTTAAAAGCATTTTTGAAATGAGATCTTATTTAATTCTTTTTTTCTTTCTTTTCTACTGTTAAAATATTTTTTCTTATTTATTTGCTAATTTTTCTTTTTTAATAAAAGATGGTTAATTTGTTTCCTTACTACTAAGTTAAGATATTTTTTGAAAAATGAAATTAAGCTCTACTTTGAAAACATGAGTTAAGCCTTTGATAATTAGTTGAAATTTAAAAAACCTTTTCAATTTCACTCCAAGATATTTTTACTCAAAACTTTCGTTAATATTTTAAATAAAACAGTGGAAAAATTAGTGTGCTAAGTCTTAGAGATATTGATTAAATATATATGGGCTAGTTATTAAAAAATATAGTCAAAATAAGCAATGTTTAGTTTATAAAATACAGATTCATCGAAACGGATATGGATAAGTATTTAACCCACGATTAAGTGTGTGTGTGTGTCATTGTCTGAGTAACTATAACTTACCTCATCCGGTCTTTGGTTATGTTCTTTAAAGCAAGCTTGAACCTAAAAAGAGAACACAAATACTTAATACTGATGCAAATCAATATACTATATGTAAATAGCTTTAACACTATGCGAATAGCTATATAAATCTTTTTATTCATTTAATTTTGACTGATTGATTGTACTAGAATACTTGAAAGCGCATGCTTATGTATTGTTTTATTTGATTGGTGGTAATTATTTGAATTAATATATTTATATCTGTATTACACTGATTAACATTTATTTAAATTTTTTCATTGATTTTCATTTAATTAATATCTTTATAACTATATTACACTCACTAATAATTATTCAAAATTTTTATTGATTTTCGACATTTGTAATTGAAGCTTGGTTACTTTTAAAAGTATCATACAAAAATGATGGAATAAAAAAGAAAGCTTTTAGTTGGTTTAATGGCAATGTAGTGTGAAGCAGAAGTGCTATTTAAAATAAAGAGATGTGTAAAGCATATCTGTTTCAAAAATTTTTAGATTATGGGTGAACTGATCTGCAATGAGAGCATATATTTTATAATTTCCAAATTTCTTTTTCAGAAATCATTTTTATTTAAAAAGATATTAAACAAAATCAATCAACTCTGATTCTGTATTAGAGCCTATTATCTCAAATAATCTTACATATGATTTTACTTGAGTGAGCAAGTGTGGTCAGGAGTTAAAAGTTAAGCAGTGACGGCACGCGTTGTGTTAGACGTTATTCATTGAATAACGTCTAACACAACGCTAACAATTTTAGGGATAATAATTTTAACGTTAACAATTCTAAGGATAAAGATTTTAAGGTTTGGGATATCAGTATAGTCCAAGCGTTAGTGAACGCCAGACCTAAATCTTAGTATAAAGCCAGAAAATTTTTCTGCGCAAGCATACTAAGGTGGATAATAATGGGTGGCTATTATTAACCTTGAGTCCCACTGGCTATGGCAGATTTTGCCGTGTGATTAAGGATAATCGCACGGAATTCAAACTTTAAAGTAAAAACTTCTGCGGTGGAATTATTATCACAGACATCTTCAAGAATAAAATGTAAATAACAGGAAGCCACCAGATGACACCGATATTAAGTCACAATGACGAGAGTGCGAAAGAAGTGCATAAAAGGAATGTGAAAGGTCACAAGCATTCTATAAGCCGCTAAGTGCCATAACCTAAAGGTTTTGACTCTGATGACGCTTGTGTATTATTTGTTACGTGGTAGGATTATCTGCCGTCTGGGATGTGGGCGTACTCAGATGGAAGTATCAGAGGCACTTGGAATTATCCATTCTGTTATCTCTAAGCTTGGGAAATAATTCCAACATGATGGAAATGCCAGTAGACATTACAATACCGATCACACTTGAGTCACAACGCCGAATGAAGACAGATATTTTGGTAGTAACTGCCAAAAGAAGAAGGAGCACAGAATTCGACCTGTCTTATCAGCTATCTGCAGCGACGGGAACCACAGTTTCAAGACAAATCGTGTAAGGATTTTTAAGAAATATTAGTCAATATGCTCGCAGACCTGAAAAATTCCTGTCGCTAGAGATTAACCTGTATACTGCAATGTGGACACCGTCACAGTGGGCTTGTGTATTGTTTTCTCAAGAGTTCAGATTTAGCTTGCAATCTGATTCTTGTCGGACTTTCGTGTAGAGAACAGCAGGTTACCCGTTACTGCAATGACAACATCACTTAACGATATTTTTACAGTAATGCAGGATCGCTCGTTTGGAGTGGAATTATACTGTGCTGCAGAACACAATCGTGTTTCCTATAAACTTCTTTGAACTCCTCTCTGTACCATCCTAGAATCAAACAAATTTCCACAATTTTAAGTAAAATTCTTTTTCTATTCCACAATTCCTCTCCTTCCTTTATACTTTATCAAATTTCGTTAGTGTTTTTGCTTAAGTACTGAATTATTTCTCCTAATACGTTTACTTTATGAGATCTTATGAGATAATAATAATACGTTTACTTTGTGATATATATATATATATATATATATATATATATATATATATATATATATATATATATATATATATATATATATATATATATATATATATATATATATATATATATATATATATATATATATATATATAAAGGCAGAATGGCTACAAATTTCTTACTGGTTCCATAAGAGAGATATCCTTGCAGACTCTTTTTGCTGTTTCAAATGTGTCCCCTCCAGTCTCAGGCGCTACTCTGGCATAGCAAATTTTTGCTACTCTACGTTGCTGGAAAAAGAGCGTTAGATTTAAGTACACAATGCTGAGGTAAAATATTTTAATAGAATTACAAATTACAACTTATTATTCTAATTCAAAGGATTTTTTTTATATTGTTGGATTATTTCTATTTATCATATTTTATAAATTTTCCTTTGATGGTGAAATTATTAATTATTGCTGTAATTTAATTATAAAAAATTATTGCTGTATTTCAGTAAGCTGGGGAAAACTCTTTGGGTATTTATTTCGGTAAGTGAATAAATTAATAAGATTCAAACTACAAATATACGAAATTTTATATTTGATAGTTTTTTTTTACCATAAAATGAAATATTCTTCACTAATAATTCTAAAAAAAAAATTGCAAGGTGGTTTATTGCTATATTTCACTCGTGGAAACAAAACTGCTAATTGTAGTAAATATCAGAATAAAATCTGTCAATCTGCATTTTGTATGTAAAGCCAAAATCTGTACTTAATTTCAACCATTTGTATGAAGGTTTTTGATTACATTAATTCAATTTCTTATAACATCTCAAATCTAGAGATCAAGAGGGCGCTACTAACATAATTATAATCGTTTACGCCACGTAACATTTGTATTAGGCGCATGATTTTTGGTCATAGTAAGGTTTGATGTTAGGTTTCATTAGCAGCCTTGGAATAGTTAAATAGATTTTGATGTTGTGAAGAACGCAATCATACTTTTGAAATGATTAAATACATTATAATAATTAGTTTTAAATTAAGCAATATTTCTTTCAAATCCTCTTCAGCACTTTAAATGTAATATTATTATATAACGAGAAATAAAAATGCTAAAATGATTACAAAGAATATCTCTAACGTATAAAAATACTTATATAGCTTAGGTTTTAAAATCTCTTGCTATTTTTTAGACTGAGTAGCACAAATAATTTTTAAACAAGGTAAATAATATTTTATATTTTAAAGCAAATATCTTAAATATCTTATTTCAAAAATGGACTTCGCTTAGATACAACGAGCATTAAGTGGTGCAGATAGCTGCAACCATTGATAGCTGCAATCGTAGAAGACGGTACCAGTATAAAGCAGTACTTTTTTTCTTTTTTTTTCTTGACAGAATTTTCGAACATAATGAGACGGCCTGATGCACAACATTAAATTATTAATCTAGTTCTGCTTTAGTATTTTAAGTTATGACTTACAATATGATAAATCCTGTTATTAATAAGGGAGAGAGAAATATTATTCATAATGTTTATAATATTTTTCTATTTATTTGAAATAGTACTCAGAATATTATTCATAATGTTTACTTTTATTTATTCAAATTAATTTGAAAATTTTTATACTAATTGAAACGAACCTCATAATTTTTTTTAAATATTTTACGTATAGCATTGTTTTTTAAAGAACGGGGATTATAAATTAATGATTTATTAAAATCCCGATAAAATTATAGAAACTGTTAGTGACATTTCTTAGTTATAATCCATTGTTATTAAAATAATATTCAGTTAAAAGTAATGAACACTTCTGTCATATTGTTACCAAAGAGACGAAGGCAGATTTTGAGGCGCCAATTTTAAGTATCTCCAAATACTAAAGAACAAATATTTTGAAATATTTATTAAATTTTTACTCGACTTATCGCATGGAAAAACCACCGGTTTTTAAAATATTTTATTAAGTAATGGCATATGATGGTATAGTATAATAAATCACATTGTGAATTTCACCGAAATTAATAGCTTTGTACTTAGTTTTTATCCTCACTCAAAAGTCTCGATTGCTATTTATCTGTAATTGCAAACATAACAGTGCATAATGTAATTACTTACTGCAGAGATATCGAATGCACCAAGTTTTAAAAATTGATATTCATGCAGAAATAATATTTAGGTAGTTATTAGTACTTAGAGAGATCAAGCAATACCCTCTCTTCAGCTGTTAAAAGATTTCCAGCCTAAGACATTATCGTTTAAAAATAGAGAGATTTAGAAATACTATTTAATACCAACTTGCTTTCAAAGTTCATATGTCCTTTAGAAACTCAGCGAAGGTAGTTTGAAGAATATATGTCTTAAGCATGGGCAGTTGATAAATATTCGTGAATTTGAAGGGATGTGAATCGGTCTTGTTAAATCACTCTTCAGCTAAAAGCAGGGACTAATAAAGGAGATCTTTTATATCCTGACGTCTCCATAATACCTATGGCTAATAAATACGACTTCAGATTTGAAACATTTTAACAAGAAGGTCAATTTATATTAAAAAAGTGTTTCTTTGTCAGTACCGTAAAATTAGATTTTTGGTACATGTTTCCATTCCTTTGCTTGTTTTTTAAATGTTTTTAATTCTTTTAACTGGTTTATGTTTTGAGAATGCTTTCTGTACGTAGTAACTTACATTATCTGATCCAAATGAATCTTCACACAGTGCCAAGTCCTTCAGCAAATTATCATTGTTTTTAGCTATAGAGAATAAACGAGTATTAATAAACTAGTCAATTAAAATAAACATTGCAATAAAATAGAGAATGAATCTTTACTATTACGTTTTGCGTAACATTTATTACATTTTACACTTACATTTTGCATTTTCATTTTACATTTACATTTTACATTTACATTTTACATTTGCATTTTACATTTGCATTTTACATTTACATTTTACATTTACATTTCACATTTACATTTCACATTTACATTTTACATTTAAATTTTACATTTACATTTTACGTTTTTATTTTACATTTACATTTACATTTTACATTTATATTTTACATTTACATTTTACATTTACATTTTACATTTACATTTTACGTTTACATTTTACATTTGCATTTTAAATTCACATTTTATATTCGCATTTTACGTTTACATTTTACGTTTACATTTTACATTTACATTTTACATTTGCATTTTGCATTTGCATTTTACGATTAAATTTTACATTTATTTTTACTATTTTTCACATTAAATTTTTTTCACGTATAAATACATTAATGAAGTAGCTCTGAGTGTTTTTTCAAAATTTTTTTGTTGAAGATCGTTTCCAGTAGTTGAAATCCATTTATCAGTCATGATTTCAGAAAGTCATGAATTCATTCTAATTAATAACAATAAAAAACTGAAAATTTGGAGATTTTTATCTGCCTACAAAAGTTTCTTGTTAAAATACTGTAATGCAAAAAGAAACTTTTACCACATACTATTCGTTTTAAAAGTTTAAGAAAAATCACTTTCTTAACAATATTGATTTTTTCACGTTAAAATATAAAGAATATGGGTTTAAGTCTTACTATTTGTTATATAAGTTTTGATTTAGAAAAAAATAAGCTTATTAGCTATGCAAAATTTTCATATTGGATTACAATATTGCACAAACAGCTTTCAAGCACACATTGATTATGCGAACGCTGAGTTAGAACACGTTTCATTTCTTTAATAATATAAACTTTTCATGTTGAAATAAGTATAATACAAAAATAACAATTACCACAAATTGCTTTTATAAGCTTTAAGTCTTCATCAGCTCTTGATAATGTTGCTAAAGCGATAGCACAGACTGCAAGAGTGAACCAAAGGTTTGCCATTTCCAAATATCCCTAAAATAAAATTTTTATGCTAAAAATTATGTATGTGAATGTTAGTGTCATTTAGTATTCGAAATGGCATAAATAATTCCTTACTTTATAGCGAGTCTGAGAGGGACTCTTTTAATGCATCGATAATGAAATAAAAAAGAATTTAAATTGGAAATGTTGGGGGTATTTAAATAAAACTTAGGCAAAAAGAACTAGAGATGTGGCTTGCAGAGAACAAGTAAGCAGTTCCTGGAGGGAGGGATGAAATAACAGGCAAGGGTTGAACACTTAAGTATTTTTTTTAAAACAAATCTCACCTTGAAATTTAAAACGCAATTCAGCATTATTACGAGTTACAGTCGTTCATCGGATATAACAACCCCTTTTGACCAAGCAAAAATGAACGTTATAAATTGAGGTCATTACATCTTGAATCTCATGTAGATAATTTTTACTCAGATGTAAAAAAAATTAGTTCTTGACCACTTTAGATAGGAATCTGGGAAACTAGGATACAGAACGGCCGTCTTACTCTTCCTTCTTTTAAAAGAAAATTCTTAATAATCTTTTCCTTAATGAAATTATTAAATTTCAAAGAAACCATTTTGTTTTGAAAGCAAAAGGGTGTTTCCCACATTTTTAAAAGTGACTTTCATGGGAATGAGAAAAGGAACTAAATTTTGGTTGCTACATTGGATTGAGCTGTTTAATGAGGAAGTTTTAATGAGCAGCATTACAACTATGGCGTTGAAAATAAGACTTACTGTATCTGTCATTATAATGGAAGAGAGACCATACTAAATGGCATAGGTTGGAGTAAAGTAAAAAGAAGTATACATTAGATTGGCGAAGCAAATATTTGCATTTTAATCTTTTTTTTTATTTTATATTATAAAATATATTCAGAAATTTTGCTTACCTGTTTTTTTTTCCTTCTAAACGTAAATGAAGATGACAACTAAGTTTTCGTGTCCCCTTTTATATAAAGTCATGCAGATAATAATAATCTTAAAATTTTCTTTAACTGAAAAGGGTTATTTGATTAAAAGATAAAATACAGCTTTTTCTGTTTAAATTGTTTCATCTAAAAGCAAAGGATAATATTTTACGATTAGAAACCTGTAAAATGTGGATATTTTCCCACACTTTTCATCTTTGACCTTCTAACATTAATCTACTACATTTGAAAGATAATAATTATGATGACATAATTATTTCATTAGATATTATAAAATCAACACAATTCCTTAAACTTATTAAAAAATATTAAAAAAAAATATTTTAAAAATACGTTAAACAAATTTAATACTATTTTTTCATGAATTCCATAAAAATGTCTTGCAAAGAATAAACAGCTAAAAGAAATGAAAAAATCGTGGAAAAATTCAGCTTTGAGTTTTAATAATGTCAAGAAATAACATAAGTTTTTATATTGTAACCTATATCATAATTATATTAATTTGTTGAACAGATTTTATTGATGATTATCTGAAACATTTTCTTCCATAACTGAAATGTCACACACACAATTATTAGTCACACATATTATTTACAGTTAGCTTAATGGATTAGATTATATTAAAAAATTGGGAAAATCATTATTAAAATATTTAATATCTTTAAATGATATGACCAAAGGCTTAGGAGTAAGAAATGTATTAAAGTACTCGAAGTCAGAATTTTTCATAACGCCTATCTATCGACTTAGTGCATCCAAGAGACTGCCAAAGTGATGCATACCTCAACGCAGCACTTTAAAAAAAAAAAAAAACCCCGGTTGAATCGCAACTCAAATCACTCATGTTTGATGGATTTTATAATGAAACATGAAGTACATGAAAATAATGTTTGATTTGCTTTATGAAGTATGAAATTAGCATCTTGACTGGGATTTAATTTACGTCAAACAAATTTCTTAACTAAGAAATTACTAAATTTGCATTTTTCTACTATTGTTTCGATGTAAAAAAATATGGGCTACATTAGGACGTTAATTGTATTTAAGATAATATTTAAATCTGTGTAAAATCAGTATTGTTAAATCCTATGAAAGATCTCGGTTGAATATATTACCCTTATAGTTCTATTAGGATCTATTAGTAAACATAAGGTGTAGGCTATATCCACTTCCCTATAATCAGGGTATTCGGGAAAGTTTTGCGACCGGTTGCTGGGGAAGATCCCTCCCCTTAGGCTGGATGACACGAATTCTGCTTCTGGAATGCACCGACCTCAGTGCTGACGTAAAATATCCTCAGTGGTAGACGTATCATAGGCTGGAGTCCTCATGTCATCAGGCTAACCGTGAGAGGTTTCCGTGGTTTTCCTATCCATGCAACACAAATACGGGTTAGTTCCATAGAGTTGAAATAGTAGTTCAGTATTTCCCAGTATTTCAACTCTATGGCCCAGTATTTCAACTCTATGGTTAGTTCCATCAAAGAGTCCACCAATGAGGCAAATTTCTCCCAATACTCGATCTAGGAGTTCCCTTGTCTTCTGGATTGAGTTCAAAATGGGTTCTCTTCTGGATTGAGAGACGGAGTTGAGCATTTGTAGTCGTAAAGCTGAAAATTGGGTCGGCTGATCAAGGCTGGTTATAGAATAAAATAAAATACACTACTTTGGCTTAAAGTAGACGATCATATTTTGACGTTGAAGTACACTAAGATTCTTCACACTATCAATTCTTTACAAGCCATTACTTTGTAATGGAAAATACTTTTTTCAGAATTTTGATTTATTCTAATGTACCACTGAGAAAAAAAATGAAATATTCGTATTATCCTTATTATTACTGTTGCTAAAGTGAATTTATGTAATGTTTTTGTAACAATAAATTGCACATTTCCAAACGTTTTGTATACATTATGTAACTGTATTGCATGATTAAAACCTTTTCCGGGTCCCTATGTTTATATAATGAATACAATGTTAAAACTGTAGAATAATTTTTTCCGAAGTAGGAGTTGTAAAACTCAAAAAATTGCATGAGATAATACTTAATTATGCCAACAATTATAAAAAGAAACTAATTCTAAATTTCTTATTCAACATCTCATGTCATTTATTTTCACGCATTTGAATTAGTTAAATGATAAAATCTGAAAATAGCCTTATTTGAGTACAATCTGATTACAAAATTCATCATGTATTATTATTTTTCAGATAATTTTTTTTAAAAAAAGTAGTTAAAAACCTCTAACAAAGACTCTCATTCTCTATCGATAGTTTATATCTATTATTTATAACGCCAATTGGTCATAAGCTTGCTAAAAAAAATTAACTATAAACACCTCTGAAACGTTGATTCGGGTGACAAACGTATCCCTGCCACTGATCCCAACACACTTTAAAAGATGTTTAGCTTATAGACAGGGTTATTATAAAGACTTAATGCATAATTCAATTTTAAGGCTGATTGGACAGTAGAGGTTCTAATCGTTATTTTGTGCAAAACAGAGCACGGCAGACGCATATTAGGTTTACAGACACCGAGTTTGGATATAGCATTTCCTGAAGGTAAGTAAAAATTATGATTATAAATTAATAGGGTTAATTAGACAAACTTTATACTTTCACCATTATATTACATTCGCTCCTTCCGAATGAAATCAAAAATTTCTTTAATCCATGTTTTTTTTTTGAATAAAAAAGATTGAATCTCATTAAATAAAACTAAACATTTGTATTTCGTATTAGGCCTAGTGAATTGTACTGGTATAGCTCATACCATTATTTTAAAATGCTTTAATGCAATGAAAGCCAGACAATGGAGAACTTTTGCTCATTGTTGACCTCTTTTGTATTAGCCATACACTTTGACGTCTTGCTCCGAAATTTTAAATTGGCTTTAACTATAAATCCCATTTGGAATTATTATAATTGATCTCTGGGGTGTTGAACTATATATATCCGTTCTTACACGGGCCCATTTTGTTTTCATATATCCACGTCGTATTTTTTACTTTACTACATGGTTTAAAATACTTGATTTATTGTTTTAAATTTACATGTCATCGATATGATGAGATTTTCTAATGTGTATCAATAGTTATTAGTTTTAATTTTACTTAACTGTAGTTCTGTAGTGTTTAGTTCTAAAGTGGCAACTGGTAAAATCCTTATCAGAAAACTCCTCCGGGTGTAGGTCGGTCACTATAATACTATTAATCTTAATTGTTCTCTTTTTTGATTATTTTTATATATATATATATATATATATATATATATATATATATATATATATATATATATATATATATATATATATATATATATATATATATATATATATATATATATATATATATATATATATATATATATATATATATATATAAAGTCTTAAAGATAATAATAATCTATAAACTTTTTAAAATGCAAAGTTTGTTTGATAAAAAGATGAAATACAGACTTAGATTATTCAAATTGTTTCATCGAAATAAAATTGATTAATATTCTTTGATTAGAAATATAGTAGATGGATATTTCCACGAACTTGATTACCATCTTTATCTTCTAATATTTACCTACTATCTTAAAGAATAGTTAAAGGAAGAATTATTTTGTTAAGATAAAGTTTTAAAATTCACAAAATCTAAAATATTTTAAAAAGGCTTAAAATTAATATTATTTCTCTTTGGAATATAATGAAAATATAGATGAATAATTATGATGCTTGAATTTATAAAAAAGTAGATGAAAATTCCTAGTGCTAAATGGAATGGTTAATAACCGTGTAAGTGTTTTTGAACCGATTAGATTAGATTCACAAAAAATTAGTTTTTATTTTATTTTTATAATTGCATAAAATTCAATGATGAAAAATGTAATAATTTTTTTTATAAGACAATAAAAAGTCAACAAAACCATTTATTACCAATTATTAATAGCTAACAGCCCAAGTTGTTTATTTTCAATCATTTCAATTAGTTTATTAAAAAATTCAAAACACATTTATTTTAATACAAACTAATTCCAAAACTGAATCTTAATTATTAATCTAAATCTTATTATTTTAAAATAACATTTGAAGTTGAAGTAAAAAACAACCATAAAATAGAATTTTTCACTTCGTTTAGCTAATATTTAATAGTTTCAGAGAGAAAAAAGCTATTTATAGATAGTTCATGTTTTTATATTTATTATTAACAATTATAATTAGTTATAGGCTTAGTTAAAAAATATTAAAAAACCCCTAGAAACGTTGATCTGGGTAACAAACGTAACCCAACTCATTTTAAAAGATGTTTAGCATATTGACAAAACTATCATTAGAGTTAATACATAATTCAATTTCAAGAGAGACTGTGTTTGGATTGTGATGGTTCCAATCGTTATTTTCTGTAAAACGGTGGAATTATAAAGACGCATGACACTGGCGAACGTTTGCTTCACACTATTTGGAGTCAGTATTTTGTGAACGTGAGTATAAATTATGATTATACAAATGGGTGGACTTGTCTATATCTGAACTTTCCCAGTCCTATATTTTCATATTCTGAGTGCGAACAAAAAATTCTTTAATTCATGTTTAAACTCTCTGTTTATTGATAAAATTTATTGAATGTCTCAAAATATAAAACTAGTCATCGTAATCGTTTATTATATCTTTGATAATTTTTATTTGTTAGTCCATCTTTTAATTTTCAATGGACATAGAAAAAAAGGAGCAAAAATATTTATTTACTTATATCGATTGAGACCAGAATAACACAGGGACAATTAAGAAGATATCATGTAATACGAGGTTGCTATTTATATTTCTGGCCTAATGAAAAAACAAATATGTAAAATCGAAATTGGTTTTATTGTTTTTCAAAATATTCTCCATGATGATCAATACACTTTTGCATGCGTTTGAACCAATTTTCAAAGCACTTTTTCCAGTCTGATTGAGGTAACTGCAAAACATGCGTTTTGAATGCATCAATCGCTTTTTCGGGGGTCGAAAATCGTTGTCCACGTAATTTGTTTTTGATGTGTGGGAATAAGAAGAAGTCATTGGGTGCCAAATAAGGGCTGTACGGCGGATGACCTATCAGTTCGATCTTTCGCTCCGTCAGAAATGCCTTTGTTTGAGTCGATGTGTGAGAGCTCTCATTGTCATGATGAAGAATGATTCGCCTGTTCTGCTTTTTTCGAATTTCTCCGATGACTTCTGGCAAACAAATGGTCGTGTACGATTCAGAATTGACCGTCCTGCGTTGCTCTAACACCACTGTTGCCACATGACCGTTAATGCCGAAGAAACAGGCAATCATTTGTTTCGATGTGCTTCTTACTCGAACAACTTTTGTTGGTTTTGCCTTGTCTTGGAAGACCCATGTAGTTGATTGCTGTTTTGTTTCCGGCTCATATGCATAGATCCATGATTCGTCACCTGTGTAGATGTTATACACAGCTTTTGATGTACCTTGAACGTATTTTTCCAACATTTCCTTGCACCAATCGACACGAGCCTTTTTTTGAGTGTTTGTTAGATTATGCGGGATCCAACGAGAATTTTTTTTTTACTCTCAAATGTTCATGCAATATTTTATTGATGCTAGTCATACTAATGTCCAAAGACGCCTCTATCTCACGGCATGTCACATGACGATCTTGCTTTATCAGTTCACGCACAGCATCGATCTTTTCTGGCACAACGGATTTTGGACGACCTGCACGGGATTCGTCCTGGATCGAACATCGACCACGATTAAATTCGTTATACCAATTTTTTACAGTGCTGTAGAATGGCGCTTTATCGCTGAATAAAGAATTAAGTTCATCGAAACACTCTAATCTTGACAATCCATGTCGAAAGTTATGAAAAATAATGGCACGAAAATGTTCACGATTCAATTCCATTTTTTGAAAGAGAAGAACTTTTCAATTTACTGTCAACAACACAAATTAAGCTATAATGGTAAATCGTCTGCTGAATTTATGTTTAAAAATATCAAACTTTCGATTAAAATCGTCTGCGGTCGCCCAGCAACACTTACTGTTGCCAAGGCCAGAAATATAAATAGCAACCCTCGTAAGATACATAAATACGATGCTGGATGTGAATACATGAAAAACAAGGGCTAAAATTATCAATAGCAAATTCCAGCAGAGATATAGATTGAAAAAGCAGACGAAATTTTTGGAACTGTTTTGAAGTTGACTAATTTAGGCCGATTTTTTTATTTTTTTTTATGAAGTGTAGTAAAATCATTTAAGGGAAAAGACAAGGCATAGTTCTTGTTAAGAAATGTGGAAGAAAGTGAAGGAGTTTGAATTATATCACCACCTAAGGAATTTTGTGCTGTTTAATTAGTTCTGATATCTCGTTTGGAAAAACATATCTTGTTTTAGTTACAAATGGTAAAAATCTTTCTAATATTTAAATAAATGTCATTTTCTTTTATATTATTTGGATTTTTGATTAGGTTCTATCTATTAGCCCTCGAAATCATACTATTTCTTTTAAATGTATTTTCAGAACACAAAAAAATGTTTTTTTTTTCTCGATATAGTGAGGAATAAACAAAAGGTAAGCATTCTCTTCTGATTCTGAAGTGTTATGCTGATAATATGACGGATTTTAGGTTTACATTGGACACGAACATAGACTTCTGTAATGTTAAGTAGAAAAAGTTTTAAGTTTGTTTGATTATTTATGAATCAAGTAATTTATTTAGATCCATTAATTTAACAAATAAAATTGTAAAATTTCGTTCTTTTACCTTTTATTCTCAACTAATTTTTGATTTTTATTAATAAATTCGCATAGCGTCTAACATAGCGTCTTTTTTAAATGAAAGAAAAAGTCTTTTTTTGCTGTTTTTTAAAAAAGAAAATTTCAACCGCGCAATGGAAAATAGTATATGTGGGGGCGGAGTTATCGACCATGCCAACCTTCATCTATCAAAAGGTACCTCATGATTGAATCAAGTTAGCATGTTTTATATACCAGTGAATTGATGTTTAATTTTCGTAGTGGTAGTTACGCCACAATACTCCCCCACCAGAATTTTATCAGAAATAGAATTCGATGAACGAATACCACTAGTTGCTGTACTTGTGAAAGACCGGGAGAGCTGGTTTTAAGGTTACCGGTTTTTTTTGAGTACTGAATGTGAGAGGTGTATTAACTTCATAGTCGTAGTCGCTCTTGTGTTGTCATTAGCAGTCGAATGCAGGCAGGCAGACGTTGTGTTTAATCGAGACGAGACTGAGTAGCAACAGTGTCGTGATCTCGTTCTTAAAAACATAAAGTAGAATTGTGGGGCTTAATGATATTTTTTCATCTACTTCATTGGTTAACCTTTTCTTATCCTATTACTATCTTAATCACTATTACTTCACAGCTCTCATATTACTTCACACATCATTATATACTTCTCAGAGTTCATTATTACAGTTACCATTTTTAAACTTAATTTGATTTTTTGGCTAATGTCTATTATTTATTAGTTAAGGCATTGGGGGTGTGATTGTTCTTGTTTTTTAGTGGCGCCATCTCTGGAGAAGAAGTCGACCCATACGTCACAACTATTTATAGCGCAGACCCATTCATACATATATTCATTCATTCTTCCTCAGATCGTAATTTATTCATTTATTATATCATAGTTGTATATATGGTTTACATTATGCATTATTCATACGAGGGTTGTAAATTAAATAGCGGCAACTTAACCTTGAAACTCACAGAAGGGCGGGCATGCGCAAATAGGGTATGGGTGCTGTGAGGTGGCGCTGTTGTAGATGTGTAGAGTGCAAAAATCAGTCGTTCTGCTTAGAAGGGTAGTTGTTGCGTGGCGTTAAAGTGAGGAGTATCGTTTCCATCGCTCTAAAGCATGTTGTCCAAAGGCTTAATGACGAAAAAAGACGAGATGCTTGAACCCATTGTGCAACTGTTCTATACGGTAAAGCATTTGTGCCACAGGCTTCTACTAATCCTCGATAGCATTCTGTTGCATTTTTGCCACGGGCAACCTCGATTTTAAGTCACGACCACTGATCACGCTTTGAAAGCATGCTTTAGAGCGATGGAATTACAACCCTCGTATAATTAATTATCTTTTACTATGTCAACGTATACTACCTTTATCTTACATCTATGAGTCATATTCAATAATATTCCAGCTAATTTATTCATTTAATTCACTTCCATCTAAAAGATTTTTATTTTCAACGCACCTTTACAGAAAATTTGAATGAGACCTGGCTTATTTCAATTTTATTTTTTAACTTATTTCACAGAGTACCTCTAAAGGTCTGGTTTCTTAGGACAAGCGCCTTATCTGAGCGTCAGCGGGACGTCAACGTCCCGCTGACGCCAACAAAATACTGGTTTGTTAGCTCAAGATCTGGTTTCTTAGAACTAGCGCCTTATCTGGGCGTCAGCGGAAAGTTGACGTAGAGCTGACGCCAAAAAAATACTTTTTTGTTAGCTCAGCGTGAGCAGTCGGTCCAACGCAGACATTATCTCTCATTGCGCATGCGTTAATAACGTAAACAAATATTTATTTTGAATTTGTATTGATTTTGTTATTGTCGACCAGAGTTTTAGAGAACAAATAATGACTTTGTCCAAGAAAAAACACATTATAGCTGAGCTAAATGAAGAGTGCTATGTTTAATGAAGAAGCTATGTTTAATGTCAAAATGAAAATCTTGGCTGATTTCAATGTGCTGTTGGATGTTGTCCGCCATTGCTTCTGTCGTTAACGTCACGTTGTAATCCAACTGCAGTTGAGTTGGACGGCAATTGTAGTTCAAGATGAGCGTTCGATGACGTATACTATCAAACTCACAAATAAACCAATCAGAGGTTAGCGCTGATTTCCAGCTGACGGCGTCCTGTCCTAAGAAACCAGACCTTTAGGAACACTTTCATTTGTTACATTTTAAGCCTTCCATTTTTGGCTAATAATTTAATTAGAATTCACAATTAATCGCCAATTCACTGACACATCGCCATTTGGCAGTATTAGAACACGCCAATTTCTTACTTTCATTTATAGCAATCCCCAAGCAATTTTTTTCAAACTTCACATTTATTGTTACATGTTATGTTATATTTCCATATACATCTCATTGCTTTTGCCCCCTTTCACAAATGAAGCTGAAGGCCTATTTGTTATATCTTTATGAATTTGTACTGAAATAAAATGAGATGGTATTTCAGAATTACATCGTGGCTATTGAAAAATCACTGTTTCTTTATCACCGCAGGAACCTAAAACGAAGCTCTATAGTCTTATAACACAGATATTACGAATTTTATTTCCTCCATGTTGGAAATAACATATGTTGAGAGTAACCACCAATAGGTTTCTTATTGGTGAAATGTCCATTCTGTCAAACATACATTTTTAGAAAAGTCAACTTTTTACACATTTAGACAGTTTGCATAATTCAGAACATTCTTTTCGCATTGTTTTTGGCATTGATGCTTGCGTATAGTTGAAAGACACTTCCGAAGGCATTAAAAACATATTTTGAAAGCAACATTTTTCACATTCAGGTCTGCTTTTTCAATTCTAATTCAATTTAGTATCTTGAATGTGGAAAAGATAAAATTTATTTGATTAATTTTGTAGCTTTTGATTTATGAATAGATAAAACCAAATTTTAAAAAAAGAGAAAGATAATTAAAACAATCCTACATGCAATGGGAACTACACGAGTTGCATACATTCTGTTAAAATTGAAATAAAGTAGCGAGGAAAAAAAATACTTGCATCTGCGAGAATAGTAAACGTTGTTTTGAAAAATCACCATTCAAAATTTGCTAAAATCAGTTTCTCCCAAAGCGTGTCAATATCAAAAGCTTTGGGCCTTTTTCATTAAAACGCTTTTAAATTATTTATTTATTTTAGTGTAATCCTTTCGAAAATAATTTAAAATATGTGAAGAAATATTTTTTTTTTCAAATTTTACTATGATGGTGTTGCTTTTTAAATAAATTTCAGTCTAATGTAAGAAGTTTTATAAAGTTAAAAGACATGTTTTTTGTTAAAATATAAAGTTTATTTAAAAAAATGTTACATTATATTTTTCATACAAGTATAGAGTAACAGTTCATTTTAAATTATCATAACATTTTATGATTCTCTTTGCTGTTTTTTCCTCTTCTTAAAAGCCAATGCCTAGCAGATCCATTGCACCGTTCTTCAAGAAAGCGGTGAAAACACAGGCCTAGAATGCAAAGTAACAGTTTCTTTTTTTTCAAAATATATCGAGTGAAGTTAATTTTTCAAAAAAGAGAAATTTAAGCTTACAAAATTTAAAGGCAAATAATTAATTATAATTTAAATTAATTATTTTAAGCTTTGATTTAGTACTTATAATTATGAAATAGATATTCTGCTCCCTCGAAAACTTTGTTGTGCGCAAAGAATAAAATATCTCGTATTATTTATTTTCGAATTCTACTGTCCCTAAGAAAAAGATTTCTCGGTTTTTAGGATATTTCAATATGCATTAAGAATGAGATATCTTACCTTTCTATTCAATAAAGAAAGCTTTAATGCTATTAAAGTATTATTTAATGCTATTAAAGTAAAGAGGGCGCTATACTTCTTGAGAAATTTTTCATCACAAATTCGATTTCGTTTCCATAACTATTTTAAAATTTGAAGTATGAAAAAAATGAGTTCTAGCAAACCTAGAGTAAGCCATGAAGTTTTAACTGCAGAAAAAGAAATTTCAAAATACCAAAATGCAAATAAATTCTTGGAAGAGAACTTCCCCTTTGAGCAATCCCAAGTTGTCGTCTCATAATTTATTTTCTTTATGATGATTTGAAAATTTCTTACCAATGGCAATTTCAATTCTTATCAATAAATAAATTTCTTATCAATGAAAATTCATGGCTTGCTTACTTTATGTTTGCCTAAACTGAGATTTTAAATTTAAAATTTTATATTACTATTTAAGGTGAAAAAGAATTTGGGATGAAACATTTCTCCTGTATTGTGGTGTCTTCATAAAAAGGTTTTTAAGATATTTCATACTCCTGAAAATTCAAATTCCAATGAGAGAAGTATGTCTTGACTTTCAGAAAACATTGCTGCCTACGTTATAAATGTTTTATTTTTTACAAATTAATAATTCGCAAATATCTTTTTCGTAGTTCGCAACGTATTTGTTTCATTGTTTAGAATTTATACATGCTGCTTCGCATGTACGGGTTTCTTTAGCACTAAACAAAGGGATTCTACCGGCCTGCTCAACGTTAATAAAAGGGAATTAATTAATTCATATTTTTGAGCAATTTATGTTTTAGTTAATTCACGAAAAAGTACAGGAGGTAGATAAAGTACTGGAAGCACTTTTATACTAATATAATTTTTCGTAATTCTCCAGAAATACTTAAAGAATATTTTAATAACTTCCGAAATGTTTAGAACATATGATTTTTCATACATATCTTTTAGAGGTTAGAGGGACCAACAATAAATTTTAAACGGAAAATAGTGTTTTTGTAAACCCTATGGCAAAAATGTAGAAATAAATTTGTAACTTGTAATAATTATTTGGGTTGGAATATGCAATAATTACACAAAATTTCGCCTAACTTAAATATTTATGGAGATAAGTTTATTCTTATCTCGCCCCGCCCTATTTTAGGGCATACGAGAGTTGATAAATACACAAATGATACCTTAAAAAAACATAAATCTCTAAAAGTTACATCAACAGTGGATATAAAAATCTGAATATCTAAAATAATGTTCAGTACAATTCTATATAACAAGTTAAAACTAAATAAAATAATAAAGTAGTAAAAAGGTTAAAAAAAAAAAAAAACAACACAAAATATTTATGGAGATATGGACTTTTATTAAAATGTTTTTGTCTTACGTCTTTTGCCATAAGCTTTAAAAAGATAGGATAATATTAATCAAAATTTTTAGAGCAATTTAAAATTAATTAAAAAAGTTTTGCTTTAAAATTTAAAACTTTTTTTTTTTGAAAACTGCTTAATATATAAGTAATTTAAGTAGTTTTTTGATACTACGCATGCGCAGAAAAAATTAACATTCTTTTCATAAAGTTGTATGAATCGTAATTGGCAACCAATAAAAAAAATTCAATTTGGATGTCTTAAAAATTTAAAAAAATTTAAGCAGTTTTCAAAGTAGCTTTTTCACATTTTAAGGAAATGCTCAAAATGATCAGGGGTTTTCTACAAATATATTTTTGTATCATATAATACAAAATTAAATAACAAATGATAAAACCGTTCAATAAACGTACCAAAAAGGAATAGTATAAAGAAAAAATAATATGCGAAATAAAAGCGTTTATGGAGGATGATCCCCAGCGATGCCGGGGATATTTTCAATAAAACCTCTTTAAAATACAAAATGATATTTGTGAAAAATCCCTTATCATTTTGGAGCTTTCTTTTAAAAAGTACGAAAACTACTTATAAAAGTGCGTGAGACTTTTTAAATTTTTAAGATAATCAAAACAGACTTTTTTAATTAGCTGCCCAACACAATTCACTACAAAGCTAAGGGAAAAAAAATTTAAAATTTTCCCGCGCATGCATAGTATAAAAAAATTACGTTAATTACTTATATCTTGAGCTGTTTAAAAAAAATTCGAAAATTTAAAGCAAAAATTTCGTAATTAATTTTAAATTGCTCAAAAAATTGTGTTTAATTTTATAGAATATTTTTCAAAGCTATAGCATAAAAAAGTAAGACAAATGTTCATATTTTCATAAATATTTAAGCTAGGCATACGAAAGTTTGTGTAAATGTCGCATGTAATAACCAAATTAACTGTCGCAAGTAAAAAAATCTATTGCTATATTTTTTGGCATAGGGTGTTCAAAAACATTATTTTCCGTTCATATTTTATTGCCGGCCAAACCTCTAAAAGCTTTTAACTTCAATGACAAGTATGAGAAACCCCATAACTTAAACACTTTTAAATTTATAAAATGATTTTCTAAGTAATTTTTGATAAATATAAAAACGTGTATTAGTATAAAAGTGTTTCAATTGTTTTATACACTCCCTGTATATGATGCTTTGTATAAAACTTTTTGTAACGAAGCACGGCGTATTTTTCTTAAAATCTGTAATTTTTAAGCTGTATGTATAATTAATAGAACATTAGTTACACAAAATATTAAAATTAATTTCATTCTAAATTAATAGGTTAAGCAAAATTTGAAAGTTTTTTTTCCTCCACTTTTTAGTAGTAAATATATTTTGTAAAAAGTTGAGTAAATTGTAATAAATTTTACTTACAGATCCCTTTTCCAAGTCTTTAAACTGCAAAAAAAAATATATGTCAAAAATAATCAGTTTTTTCCGGAAGTTATTCAAAAGTAATAAATATCCCACCATTATGAATTAAGATTGTTAAATGGTTTATCAATAATTTTACTTTGATTAGTAATTAATTGAGTGATTTAATTAAAATGAAAACATGTTGACGACATTTACAGTAGTCTTGTGTAAATTTGAAATCTTAATGATTCGATATTTATAACTAAACCATACTAATTAACTAATGAGGCTTAATAAGTTATGAAACTAGGAATGAAATAATGATTTTTTTTTGTATGTACTAGATTTCAAAATATTTCTTTCAAACCTTTTCTGGTGCAGTCTGACGAAAATTATAATGATTTCAAAGCACTAGAAATGTAAAACTAATCCGGGTCAGCTAATAATAATTCTAGTTAATTAGAATGACTCTATTTATTGTTCCTTGAAACACATGTTGACGACATTTACAGTCCTGGCACTCCTGGATCAAGTATTGGGAGAAGGGTTTTGCCTTCGTGGAGGACTTTTCGATAGAACTAACCCGTTTTGCTTTACATGGAGGGAGAAGCCAAGAAAACCTTCCACGGTCAGCCATACGGCAGAATGATTCTAATCTACGATCCATCTACCACTGAGGATATTTTAAGTAAGCACTATGGTGATGAATTTGTGTAGACCAGCCATCACTAGGATTCGAAACCGGGTCGTCTCATCATTTGGAGATGAGTGCTCTATCCCCTGTAGAAATTTTGGGCTACTGCGGTATGATATTTTGGGTACCATTTGATTACAATTTGCTTTAGTCACCCGTTGGTGGCGTACCACTAGAACTCTAATACCTTTATCTCTGTAAATTTACGATAGGATCTAAGCTAAAAGTTTTAGTTTGATTTCAGACTTTCCTCCAATTTTTTGGTATTTACTGTTATTTTCCCTTTTGACATAATAACTGGTTTATTCTTGATAGTATATAAATTTTAGAGTTAAATTATATAAAAACATACACAGTACAGGTGTTTTAAAAGCATTTTTGAAATGCGATCTATTTAATTCTTTTTTTCTTTTCTACCTTTAAAATATTTTTTCTAATTTTTTTTGCTAATTTTCCTTTTTAATAAAAGCTGGGTATTTTTTTCCCTTAGTATTAAGTTAACATATTTAAAAAAAAAATGAAATTAAGCTCTGCTTTGAAAATATGAGTTAAGCGTTTGAGAATTAGTTAAAACTTAAAAAAGCTTGACAATTTCACACCAAGATATTTTTATTCAAAACTTTCGTTAATGTTCAAAATAAAATAATGGAAAAATGAGTATGCTATGTTTTAGAGATAGTGAATAAATATATATGGATTAAATATTAAAAAAAAAATATAGTCAAAATAAGCATGGTTCAGTTTATGAAATAGATTAGTCGAAACGGATATGGATTAGTATTTAACCCACGATTAAGTGTGATTGTCTGAGTTACTATAACTTACCTCATCAGGTCTTTGGTTATGCTCTTCAAAGCAAGCTTGACCCTAAAAAGTGAACACAAATACTTAATACTGATGCAAATCAATATACTATATGTAAATAGCTTGGAGTTATCTATACTGTTATCTGTAAGCTTTGGCAATAATTCCAACATGATGGAAATGCCAATAGACTTTACAATACAGATCACCCCTAAGTTATAACGCCGAATGAAGATAGATATTTTAACAGATACACATATTGTAGGAACTGCAGAAAGAAGAAGGATCTCAGCGTTCGACCGGTCTCGTCAGCTATCCGCAGCCACGGGAAGACGATTCAAGACAAATCGTGTACACAGTTAAAGAAATATTAGTCAGTATGCTCGTCGACCTGCCAAATCTGTGTAGATAGAGATTAACCTGTATAATGCAATGTGGACATCGTAACAGTGGGCTTGCTTATTGTTTTCTCAGGGGTCCAGGTTTAGCTTGCAATCTGATTCCCGTCCGGACTTTCATGTAGAGAACAGCAGGCACCCGTTACCACAAGGACAACATCATTTAACGATATCTTTACGGTAACGTAGAATCGCTCGTTTGGAGTGGAATCATACTGTGCTGCAGAACATAATCGTGTTTCCGATAAACTTTTTTGAACTCACTGTTTCATCCTAGAATCAAACAAATTTCCACAATTATAAGTATAATTCTCTCTCTATTCCACAATTCCTCTTCTTCTTTTAGAATTTATCAAATTTCGTTAGCGCTTTTGCTTCTTCTTTGCCTAAGTACTGATTTATTTCTCCTAATACGTTTAGTTTATAAAATCATTTTGGACACCAAAAAAAAAAAAAAAAAAAAAAAAAATATATATATATATATATATATATATATATATATATATATATATATATATATATATATATATATATATATATATATATATATATATATATATATATATATATATACAGTGGCGTAGTTTTGATGAATGTTCGGGGGGAGTTATCTACTTTTGACACACACATACAAATTTTATATATATATATATATATATCTTCATATCAGGCAATATCTCGTTTCAATAAATTATAAGATGCATATAAAGCAAAATCATTGAAATATATAAATATTATCAAGTACTAGTATATGGTACATATATTTTAGCAAATAAATTGATAGGTGTTACAAAAAGATGTTTCGATGTTTAGATTCTGAAAAGATGTTAATAACATTATTTATATCTACTTCAATTTCCCGATGTATGCTTAAATGAGACAGTCCGTTCAAACGAGTTTCTTTTGTGGAGTTTCTCAAATATGATTTAATTCTTTTCAAAGTCGAAAAGCTGCGTTCTACACTGGCAACAGTGACAGGTAAGGTAGCTCCTATTTTTAAGATGTTGTAGACGTGTGGAAATAAAAGTTCATCACAGAAGTTTATTGCGTCTATAAATGAATGGGGCCTTTCTGCGTCTGAAGGTTGAGTACAACGTTGCTTCCACAGTAAAACTTCCTTAACAATAATATTAGCTGCTGCAACGTCTGATATGTCCGGCCATGTCGTTAAAATTTCTTCCAAACACCCTTCAATTTGTTTTTCACTCAATTTTACTACTGAAACGGGTAAAATGTTTTGAATACTTGTGAGTACTTTTCGATGGGCAGCAAATCTTATATTTAATTGGCAAATAATGTGGTCTAAAGCAGGAATAAATATCAATTTCCTGTAATAATCTTCGGGAGAACATGCAGGATAATTTCCTCTATTCCTCTGTTTTGCTGAAAGGCGGGGAATTTTGAGCTCTTCTCCAACTTCGTCAGCAAATTCAGTCGCATTTTCAAATAAAGATTTAAATTTTGATTCGGCGTTTTCACGTGCACTTTTAAACAGGTTTATTAAATCATCTGCCATATCCACAGCGGATACTAAATCAACCTTTACTCCTTGTAAGTATGTTGATAGCCTGTGAGTAAAGGAAAAAAGCTCATGGATCACTATCAAAGAAATAATAAAATTCCCACCTTTTAAAGACTGTAACAAAATGTACGCTTTCTTTGAAGACTCGTTGTCTCCTGATTCCTGAATTTTTTCCAGAGAGTAAAATATTGGAATAAAAAGTTCTTTGAACGTAATAACTGCATCAAGTCTTTCTGTCCACCTCGTCTCACACAATTTCGTTAAACGTTGCTTTTTAACCTCATTATTTATTTCATTAATTTCATTTCGTAAAATGGCTTCCCTTTTGCATGAATGCCTGAAAAAGTAAATCACTTCTTTTATAACGCCTACGGCATTCCTCAAATAGGAATTAGCACATGTATCGCTTAAGGCTAAGTTAAGAGAATGGCTTGCACAATGAACGTATAAAGCTTGTGGATACATCTCCTTAATACGAGCTGCACACCCTTGCAACTTTCCGCTCATTGAAGACGCGCCATCATATCCTTGACCTTTTAAAAACTTCAAATTTAAATTTAATTCTTTGCAAGTATTGATTAATTTATTTGATAATCCTCTTCCAGTGACGTCATCAACTTGCACAAAAGTCAAAAAGTCTTCTCTCAAAACTAGTCCTTGCTCGGTTTTTTCTAAATATCGGGCACACAGTGATAATTGTTCAACCCCGCTAACGTCTGGAGTTTCATCAGCTAATATGCTGAAGCATTCAGACTTGTTGATCTTAACAACAAGCTCTTTTAAAATAGTCCTTCCACAAATTTCAATGAGCTCATTTTGGATTTGAGGACTTACGTAGCGGCTTTTAGAAGCGGCTTCCTTTCGAGCAAAATGCTGCCTTAGACTTTCATCCCCCGCTGCCATTCGAAAGCGCAGTAGAGATCTAAAATTTCCATCATTGTGGCATGGAGCTTTCATCGTTATCGGTCCGGAGTCACAATGACCACGGCAAGCTAATTCTTGTTTGCCTATTAAAATTATAGTTTCGATGATTGATGTTAACACTTTTCTATTTTCTTTAATTGTGACTTGTTTCGCAGTGTCAAGTTGAAGATGTACGTTAGGAATTTTATTTTCATTAATGCTTATAAAATGTTGCCCAGACACGCATGCATTTTTGTGATAGTCTAAATTTTGATGATAATTAAACTTCTCTTTAGCGTTTTTCCATTTATTAAAAGGCTTTTTCACAAGAGAATTTGGCACTGTATGGCTCCCCTTACCTACTTCTTCACTACAGAAGAAAAAACAATATCGACAAAATGCACCGTCCAAATTTCCTGAATATTCTAACCAAGGGAATTCTAACAGCCATTTTCTTTGAAATTTTAATTTTCTTTTTCCACTAGTAGGAAACTTAAATGATTCATTTGGCATACAACGATTTTTTAAAATTTCCCATTTTTCTTCATCAGTGTATTTTTTACTATGCTCTAAACGCGAAATATCTTTTAACATTGGATCACTTCCACTTTCGATAACTGATTCATTTAAAACTGCAATGAAAATTATGTTTTTAATGAAAATGTGAAACAAAGGAAAGTTTTAAAAATTAAAGCAAATTTGAAACTTGAAAATATAAAAAAAACTTTCAGTATTGAATAAGAAAAGCCGTTCATACGATTCGCATTTAAAATTGCTAACAAAGTAAATAATCACCTCAAAAACGAAATGGGCAAAGCTGTTAGAAACGGAAGAAAAGAAGCACTATTTATGTATACGTTTGAAAAAAAAAACGATTTGTAACGCTTATAATTTGGAAAAAATATTTGATGGGTAAAAAAAATTTTTATAATTTTGTTTCAACTCGATATTTAAGTGTATAATTGAAGGAATCTAGAATAGAACTATACATATTTATAAGAATAATTGAAATGTAAAAAAAATATTCTGAAAGATAATTCTTTCAAATATGTAAATGTTTATTATATACGATTATTCAATTATTTTATATCTTTCGGCATGTCCAATATGAAATAATTTTAAATCAAGCAAATAGAACAGAATCAAGTGTAATAAAATAATTTAAAGTCAACAAAAAAATATTATTTTTATTTTGCTTTTCTTTATGCTGAGGAAATTAAAATTTATAATAATGAAAATTCTCTTTTCAAGAAAATACGTTATTAGCAAAAATCAGAAGAAAGTTAAACTGGAATAATAAAATTTGACAAAAAAATATTGCTTACCTGCTGTTTTTGAGTTATTTCCTGAACTCGAACAACATTCCATATTAGTGAAACAATCGTTTATCGAAACGGAGTCAATATCTTTGTCATTATTTGTTTCAATTCTTGGCCTTTTAATTAGCCAACGATCCATGATTATAATCGAAAGAATCAATCACTAACATAAACTAAAATTCTTTTTTCCCATCTCTTTTATTTTTACCCCCTAACGCTGGAGATTGGTTGAGACAGCGGCCTTGAAATTGATCTCGTCAGCAATATTACTCGCGTGGTCACGTGTAAAATGAAAAAGAAACTAACAATTGTTTTTTGCATAGATGAAGAATATTGATACTATTTTTATATTTATTATTAATTTTTATTTTTATTATTAATTTTTATTTCTTTATTTAAAAAATCACTTGCAAATTAAATTGTATTTATTTTTATAGAGTTGTCCATTTTGATTAAACAAGTTACGAATAATTTCGGGGGGGGTTTGTCCCCCCCCCAAAACTACGCCACTGTATATATATATATATATATATATATATTGGGTACTCATTAAGGAATATCCTGTATATAGCAAATGCTTTTAATAGGATGTAAAGACAGAATGGCTTTTAATTTCTTACTGCTTCCAAAAGAGAGAGGTCCTTGCAGACTCTTTTTGAAAATTCAAATGTGTCCCCACCAGTCTCAGGTGCTACTCTGGCATAGCAAATTTTTGCTACTCTTTGTTTCTGAAAAAAAAAGCGTTAGATTTAAGTGCACAATGTTGAGGTAAAATATTTTAATAGCGTTGCAAATTAAAACTTATTATTTTAATTCCAGGGATTTATTATATTGTTAGATTATTTCTAGTCATAATATTTCATAAATTTTCCTTTAATGGTGAAAATTAGAAAAAAAAAGTTGTAATGTAGTAATCTGGGGAAAACTCTTTGGGTATTTATTTCTGTAAGTGAATAAATAAGAGTTAAACTACAAATATTCGAAATTTTACATTTGATAATTTTTTTACCATAAAATGAAATATTTTTCATTAATAATTATAAAGAATAATATTGCAAATTGGTTTATTGCTATATTTCACTCGTGGAAACAAAACTGCTAATTGTAGTAAATATCAGAATAAAATCAGTCAATCTGCTTTGTGTATGTAAAGCCAGAATCTGAACTTCAACCATTTGTATGAAAGTTTTTTGATTACATCAATTTAATTTCTTATAACACTCAAATCTAGAGGTCTAGAGGGCTCTACTAGCATAATTATAATCGTTTACACTATATAACACTTGTATTAGGTGCATGATTTTTGGTCATACTAAGGTTTGATGATAAGTTTCATTAGCAGCCTTGGAATAGTTAAATAGATTTTGATATTATAAAGAACGCAATCATACTTTTGAAATGATTAAATGCATTATAATAATTAGTTTTAAATTAAGCAATATTTCTTTCAAATCCACTTCAACACTTTAAATGTAATATTATTATATAACAGAGAAGTAAAGATGCTCAAATTTACAAAGAATATCTCTAACATATAAAAATACTTATAGCTTAGCTTTTAAAATCTCTTGCTATCTATTAGACTGAGTGGCACAAATAATTTTTAGACAAGGTAAATAATATTTTAATTTTAAAGCAAATATTTTATTTGAAAAATGGGCTTTGTTTAGATACAACCAGCATTAAGTGGTGCAGATAGCTGCAATCACTGTTAACGTAGAAGGCGGTACCAGCATAAGACAGTATATTTTTTTGGGTTTTTTTTTGGGCAGAACTTTCGAGCATAATGAAACGGCCTGATACACAACAATAAACTATTAATCTAGTTCCGTCTTAGTATTTTTAGTTATGAGTTATAATATAATAAATCATGTTATTAATAATCGAGAGATAAATATTATTCATAATGTTATTATCTCGGTTATTTTGAAATATTATTCATATTGTTTAATTTTATTTATTATACTAATCTGTTATACTGATATATTACACTAATATATTATACTAATATATTATACTAATATATTATACTAATTGAAACGAGCCTCATAATTTTTTTTTAATATTATGCGTATGGCATTGATTTTTAAAGAACAGGAATTATAAATTAATGTTTTATTGAAATCCCTAAAACAATATAGAAAGTGTTAGTGACATTTCTTAGTTATAGTCCATTATTATTATAATAATATACAGTTAAAAGTAATAGACACTTCTGTTACATAGTTGTGAAAGAGACGAAGGTAGACCTTCTTGAGACGCCAATTTTAAGTATCGCCAAATACTAAAAAACAAATATTCTGAAATATTTATTAAATGTTTACACAATTTATCACATGGAAAAACCTACCCGTTTGTTAAAATATTTTATTAAGTAATGACATATGATGGTATATAGTATAACAAATCACATTGTAAATTTCATCGAATTTAATAGCTTTTCTACTTAGTTTTTATCTGCACGTAAAAGTCTCGACGGCTATCATAATAGTACATAGTGTAATTACTTACTGTAAAGATATCGAATGAACCAAGTTTTAAAAATTGATATTCATGCTGAAATAATATTTAGGTAGTAGAGAGATTAAGTAATACCCTCTTTTCTGCTGTTAAAAAGTCTTCAGCCTAAGGCCTTATCATTTAACAATAGAGATAGATAAACAATAGATTTAACAATAGATTTAGAAATACCATTTCAAACCAAAGCTTTCAAAGTTCATATGTCCTGGAGTAACTGAGCACGCGTAGTTTGAAGAATATGTCTTAAGCATGCGCAGTTAACAAATGTTCGCGAATTTGAGGGGATGTGAATCGGTATTGCTAAATCTCTCTTTAGCTAAAAGAAGGGACTAATAAAGGTTATCTTTGATATCTAATTGACATTTCCATTTTATTTATGACTGAAAGTTACGACTTTAGATTTAAAACATTTTAACAAGAAGGTCAATTTATGTAAATAAGAGTTTCTTTGTCAGTACCGTAAAATTAGATTTTTAGAGCATGCTTTCATTCTTTCGTTTGTTTTTTAAATGTTTTTAATTCTTTTAACTGGTTTATGTTCTGAGAATGTTTTCTGTACGTAGTTACTTACATTGTCTGATCCAAATGAATCTTCACACAGTGCCAAGTCCTTCAGCAGATTATCATTGTTTTTAGCTATAGAAAATAAACGAGTATTAATAAACAATCAATTAAAATAAACAGTGCATTGAAATCGAGAATTAATCTTCACTATTACGTTTTGCGTAACATTTATTACATTTTACATTTACATTTTACATTTACATTTTACATTTACATTTTACATTTACATTTTACATTTACATTTTACATTTACATTTTACATTTACATTTTACATTTACATTTTACATTTTACATTTACATTTACATTTTACATTTACATTTTACATTTACATTTTACATTTACATTTTACATTTACATTTACATTTTACATTTACATTTTACATTTACATTTTACATTTACATTTTACATTTACATTTTACATTTACATTTTGCATTTACATTTTACATTTACATTTTGCATTTACATTTTGCATTTGCATTTTGCATTTACATTTACATTTTACATTTACATTTTACATTTACATTTTACATTTACATTTTACATTTACATTTTACATTTTACATTTACATTTTACATTTACATTTTACATTTACATTTTACATTCACATTTTACATTCACATTTTACATTCACATTGCACATTTACATTTCACATTTACATTTTACATTTACATTTTACATTCACATTTTACATTCACATTTACATTTTACATTTACATTTTACATTTACATTTTACATTTACATTTTACATTTACATTTTACATTTACATTTTACATTTACATTTTACATTTACATTTTACATTTACATTTACATTTTGCATTTACATTTTACATTTATATTTTACATTTACATTTTACATTCACATTTTGCATTTACATTTTACAGTTGCATTTAACTTTTACATTTTACATTTATTATTATTATTTTTCACGTTAAATTTTTTACACGTGTAAGTAATTCTTAGTGTTTTTTTAAAATTTGTTTGTTGAAGATCGTTTCTAATAGTTGGAATCCATTTGTCAGTCATGAATTCAAAAAAGCCTACTAATTAATTATAATAAGAAAACTCAAAATTTGGAGATTTTTACCTGCTTGCAAATTACTAAGATATCCATCTCTTACCGAATTACTGTTTTAAAAATTACGGTTTAGTAAAAAAAACCGTTTCCAACAATGCAAAATTTTCTTGTTAAAATACTGTAATGCAGAAAATACTTATACCGCACATTATCTATATATATATATATATTGGCGAGCGCTAGCGAGCAGGGGGCGCAACCCACTAGTTTGTTCTAAAAGTTTAAGAAAAATGACTTTCCCAACAATATTGATTTTTTCACGTTGAATAATAAAGAATATGGGTTTAAGTCTTACTATTTGTTATATAAGTTTTGATTTAGAAAAAAAGAGGCTTATTAGCTATGCAAAATTTTCATATTGAATTACAATATTACATAAACAAGCACACATTGATTATGCGAACTCTGAGTTAGAACAAGTTTCTTTTTTTTTAACAATATAAATTTTTCATGTTGAAATAATTATAATACAAAAATAACAATTACCACAAATTGCTTTTACAAATTTTAAGTCGTCATCAGCTCTTGATAATGTTACTAAAGAGATAGCGCAAACTGCAAGAGTGAACCAAAGGTTTGCCATTTTTAAATGTCCCTAAAATAAAATATTTATGATAAAAGTTATCTACTCGAATGTTGGGTTATTTAGCGTTCGAAATGGCACAAATAATTACATGCTTTTTATAGTTCTTTTGCTAAAACTCCAATTTTCAGCAAAATTACGAAGCGAGCAACAGCGATCATGAGAGGGACTCTTCTAATGCATCGATAAGGAAATAAAAAAGAGTTTAAATGAGAAATGTTGGGGGTATTTAAATAAAATTTGGGCAAGACGAGCTAGAGATGTGGCTTGCAAAGAACACGTAAGCACTTCCTGGAGGGGGGAGGAAATAACAGGCAAGGGTTGAACGCTTTAGTATTTTTTTTAAACAAGGCTCACGCATAAAACGCATTTCAGCACAAACGCATTTAAAACACATTTCAGCTTTATTACGAGTTACTGTCGTCCATCGGATATAACAACCCCTTTTGGCCAAGCAAAAATGGACGTTATAAAGTGAGATCGTTACATCATGAGATAATTTTTTCGATAATATTTACTCAGATGTCAAGAATACTAGTTCTTGACCACTTTAGATAAGAACCTGGGAAACTATGATATAGAACAGGGGTTTCCAACTTACATGAGGCCGGGTACCACAATTGAAAACACAAATCAAATGGTGGACCGTAACTTTATCATAATTTTATGTAGGACTCTTTTATGTTTGAAGGAACATTAAATAGTAGTGTCAGATTTTTACCAAGTTGTACAAAACAAAAGTACTGAATAACAAATTAAAATAAGAAGTAGATTTTTAAAAATATTTAGTTGCATATTAATAATATTGTTAGAAATATTAAATAAATAATAAAAATTCGGGCTGCAATAACTTTAATATGCACTTATGTGTTAAACAATTAATGTGCGACAGATATATAATTGTTATGATATAAAACTTTAAAAAAGTTGGCATTAAAATTTTCCTAGTAGCACACAAAATATTCGATGAGAAAATTCAGGTTTGTCTACTGCAACCACCAGAGAATAGATATTTACATTTTAAATTCAAAATTTACAAATGAGTGTGTAAATATTTTCGTCCAAAATGAGTGGTTTAAAGAAGTTAAATCGGAGAATTTCTTCGAGAAAATTTCTAATATGCACATGCAAAATTATATTCCCAAAATACAAAAAAACGAAATAAAAAAGAGCAACATACACGATTATTTTTGTATTTGAATAAATATTTTCTTGGATGCAAAACCAGAGAAATAAATTTATTTGCTTCGTTGGTGTGTTAAATTTCACAGAAACGAAGAAATTAGGTTTTTATTAACGAAAAAAGTATTTCAAACCCATATAGATAAATCGTCCGCAAAAAAATGTCTAATAATATATATTAATTCGCGGGCCACAAAAAAAGGCTTCGCGGGCCGGATGCGGCCCCCGGGCTGCCAGTTGGAAACCCCTGATATAGAACGATTGCTTCACTCTCCTTCTTTTAAAAGGAAATGTAAGATGTTTTACATTTAATATGCGATAACATTAAGAGAAAAAGTATTTAAGTAATTTCCTTGGAATTTTTTTCGGAATGAAATCATTAATTTTCAGAAGAAGCATTTGTTTTGAAAGCAAAAAGATGTTTCACACATTTTTAAAAGTGACTTTAATGGGAATGAAAAAAGGAACTAAATTTTGGTCGCTACATTTGATTGAACTGTTTAATGAGGAAGCTTCAATGGGCTCTAAACTAGCATTACAACTGTGGCGTTGAAAACGAGACTTAATGTATCTGTCATTATAATGGAAGAGAGGCCATACCAAATGGCGTAGGTTGGAGTAAAATAAAAAGCAGTATACATTAGATTGACGAAGCAAATATTTGTATTTTTATCTTTTATAGATATTATATTATAAAATATATTCAGAAATATTACTTACCTGTTTTTTTCCTTCTAAACGTGACAACTAAGTTGTCGTGTCGTTTTTTATGTAAAGTAATGTAGATAACAATAATCTTAAAATTTTCTTTAACTAAAAAAGGTTATTTGATTAAAAGATAAAATGCAGCTTTTTTTATTTAAATTGTTTCATCTAAAAGCAAAGGCTAATATTTTGTGATTAGAAACCTGTAAAACGTGGCTATTTTCCCACGCTTTTCATCTCTGAGATTCTAACATTAAACTACTACATTTTAAAGATAATAGTTATGGCATAATTATTTCATTAGATATTATAAAATCAACACAATTCTTTAAACTTATTTAAAAAAATATTTTAAAAAAATATTTTGAAAAAATATTTTGAAAATACTTTAAACAAATTTAATATTATTTTTGTATGAATTCAATAAAAATGTTTTCTAAAGAATAAACAGCTAAGTGAAATAAAAAAATAGTGGAAAAATTAAGCTTTGAGTTTTAATAATTTCGAAAATTAACATAAACTTTCATATTATAACCTATGTCATAATTATACATACTTGTTGAATAGATTTTGTTGATGATTATCTGAAAAATTCTTCCATAACTGAAATGTCACACATACAATTATTAGTCACACATATTATTTACAAATAGCTTAATGGATTAGATTATTTTAAGAAATTGAGAAAATCATTACTAAAATATTTAATACCTTTAAATGATATGACCAAAGGCTTAGGAGTAAGAAACGTACGTAAGTACTCGAAGTCAGAATTTTTCATAGCGCCTATCTATCGACTTGATGCATCCAAGAGACTGCCAAAGTGATGCATACCTCAAAGCAGCATTTTTTTTTAAAAAACCGGTTGAATTCGCAACTCAAATCACTCATGTCTGATAGACTTTATAATCAAACATGAAGTACATGTTTGATTTACTTTATGAAGTTTGAAATTAGAATCTTGACTGGGATTTAATTTACGTCAAGCAAATTTCTTAACTAAGAAAATAAAAAATGTACATTTTTCTACTATTGTTTCGATGTAAAAAAAATATGGGCTACATTAGGACGCTAATTGTATTTAAGATAATATTTAAATCTGTGTAAAATCAGTATTGGTAAATCGTATGAAAGATCTCGTATGAATATATTACCGTTATGGTTCTATTAGGATCTATTTGTAAACGTAAGGTGTAGGAGTAAAATAAGAGTAAAATATGAAGAATAAATTTACAAGTAAATGCCCTTAAATTTGGATTATAAAAATATCATGCAGGAAAACAATACCTTTATGAATTTCGTAACTTTATTTTGATGACAACTAAAAAATATGGAAATTAAAGTGGGAAAACTGGTTTCTATCATACATGGTTTTCCTGCAATAAAAATGCACCGACAATAATAGAAAACTTCGCCATCTTTTGATTTTTATATAGAGTTAATAATACTAAACCAAACTCAGTGGCGCGCAATGTGCCCATCTCAGTTTTCTTGACTTTGCGCTACTCTCAGCCACCGGGCGTCTGGAGTTAATGATAATACATTCTAAATTAATGATTCTTGCTTTGAATTGTATTTTAAGAATAGCTTTACTGATTTTTATGTGTATCTTTTCTTAGTGTAACGTTGAACTTGAGAATTACTGTAATTACATTAATGTAAATTTAGCATTACTGTTCGTAACTGTTTTCTTACTGTAATAAAAAAAAAAAAAAAAAAAAAAAGGTGTGGCGACAATTTTATACTAAGCATTGTAAAAAAAAAATACTTGGATCTTTTTTTTTGGATCCAGGTGTAGTGAAACACCTAGAATCATAGCTCAGGGAATAGAGCGCTCACCTTCCAATGAGGTGATCCGGGTTCAAAACTCGGCGATGACTGCTCGATACGAATTCCACTTCCGGCTTGCACCGACCACACAGAGCTGACGTAAAATATCCTCAGTGGCAGACGGATCATGGATTAGAGTCCCTATTCCATGAGGCTATCCGTGGGAGGTTTTCGTGGTTTTCCTCTCCATGCAACGAAAATGCGGATTGACTCCATCAAAAAGTCCTTCAAGGAGGCAAATTTCTCCGAATACTTGATCCAAGAGTTCCCTCGTCTTTTGGATTGAGTTCAAGATTACAAGGTGACGGAGTTGAGCATTAGTAGTCGTAAAGCCGAAAATTGGGCCGGCTGTTCAAGGCCGGTTATAGAATAAAATAAAATACACTATTTTCGTTTAAAGTAGACGACCAACGATCATATTTTGACGGTGAAGTACACTAAGATTCGTCACACTATCATTTCTTTACAAGTCATTACTTTGCATTGAAAAATATTTTTTTCAGAATTTTGATTTACTCTAATATACCATTGAAAAAAAATCTGAAATATTCGTATTATCCTTATGATTACTGTCGCTAAACTGACTTTATGTAATGTTTTTGTAACAATTGATTGCACATTTCCAAGCGTCTTACATACATTATGTAACTGTATTGCATGACTAAAACTTTTTAAAGGTTCCAATGTTTATAAAATGAATACAATGTTAAAACTGTAGAGTAGTTCTTCTCCGAAGTCGGAGTTGTAAAAAAATTGTATTAATTAATACTAATTATGCTTATAATTAAAAAAAACTAATTCTAACTTTTTTATGCAACATCTCATGCCATTTATTTTCACGCATTTGAATTAGTTAAATGATAGAAACTGAAAATAGCCTTATTTGAGTACAATCTGATTACAAAATTCATCATATATTATTATTTTTCAGAAATTTTTTTTTTAAAAAAGTAGTTAAAAATCTCAAACAAAGACTCTCATTGTTTATCGATAGTTAATATCTATTATTTATAACGCCAATTGGTCATATGCTTGCTAAAAAAATTAACTATAAACACCTTTGAAACGTTGATTGTGGTAACAAACATATCCCTGCCGCTGACCCCAACACACTTTAAAAGATGTTTAGCATATAGACATAGTTATTATAAAGACTTTATGCATAATTCAATTTTAAGAGAGACTGATTGGACAGTAGAGGTTCTAATCGTTATTTTGTGCAAAACAGAGCACGCAGACGCATGTTAGGTTTACAGACACCGAGTTTGGATATAGTATTTCCTGAAGGTAAGTAAAAATTATGATTATGAATTATTAGGGTTAATTAGACAAACTTTATACTTTCACCATTACATTACATTCGCTCCTTCTGAATAAAATCAAAAATTTCTTTAATCCATGTTTTTTTTTGAATAAAAAATATTGAATCTCATTAAATGAAGCTAAACATTTGTATTTCGTATTAGGCCTAGTGAATTGTACTGGTATAGCTCATACCATTATTTTAAAATGCTTTAACGCAATGAAAGTCAATGAAAGTCTGATAAACGTGTCTATATGATCTTAGTTTGTTGTTTTATCTGCAAAACTGAGTTCGCTCAGCAGCTAATTTTTAGACATTTTATGAAGTTTCCAGAATAATCATGTTATACTGTGAGACGCTAACTTAAAAAATTTCCTTTCAGTGAATAGAAAGAAAGAAAAAAAAATTATAGCATTCAACATAGATCATATTTTGCTTTTAGAAAATTTAAACATTATAATAGTCTAGTTCGCATTGCTGTTGAATAATGAATCGAAATCACGAAAAATCATAATAATTCAATGTTATTTTTTCAACAAGGGAGGTCGTAAGAAAAATTCAGTTCTCTGAAGGTTAAATAGTAGCAAGACAAATTTCTCTTCCTTTTCTTCTAATTCTCCATTTTTAAAAAAATTATTAAACCGAAGAGTTCATACGGTCTATGAAAATATTAAAAAGGGGTGGCAAAAGTAAGAAAATGAGATTATAACAGAATTTATGGGTAACAAAATAAGTTTATACCCACCTTCAGGCATAATATTTTCATATAAATATGTCAAGTTGTGAAATGTGTGGGCCTCTGTTTTAAATTTCTATGTTATAGCTGATTAATAGAAATTTTCAACTTTTTTATTGCAATATTAGCAGCATTTTGAAAATTTATTAAGGGGTGTACAAACCCTAATGAATAGAGTTAATTAAAACGTAATGCATGCTAATTTTGCCTTTATCTTAGCATTGTTTAAACTGGTTAAAAAATAATGTAAATAAATAGAAGGAAATATTTTATAAATTATATAAAATCATTTAATTATAAGATTTGCAAATAGATTATAATAGCACGGAGAGACCAAATGGTTCGTATTTTCAACTTCAATTAAATGAAAAAAATGTAATTATTCTCCTTAATGTTAACTTCTTTTTATTATTTCATCATAAAATATCCTCCCACTTTTTTTTTATTTATCGAAAACTAAACTTGCTCGTATACTAATGCTTACTCTAGCATATTTAGTATACTAAAATTTGTACACTGATTCTAAGAAATCTTTGACTAGGCAATATGCTACTCACTTTTAAGTGCAAAAGAAGTATTTCTTAAAATGAAGGTACTCAGAATGTCACAGGCTGGATTTTTTAACATAATTTTTAGGGTTAGGAAATCTCTCTAAATTCCACTTATCCTTATAATTTTGCTATCACCTAATATTTTTTTTGAGGCGCGAACACTTAGAAACTTGAAATTACAAAGAAGTGTTGAAAAAAGTTCAGTAAGTAAGACGGAACAAAAAAATTTTAACATTTGATAATTAATTCAAGAATTATTTACCGTTATATTTATAGTAAAATATATCATGCGTGCCTCAGAGGAGTTTGAATTCGACAGGTTGAAAATGCTACTTCAATTCCTGAACCTAATGCAAGGCTTTTATTTTTAAAATATCAATTTGTTTGAAATTTGTTTAAATTATACATGCTTTTTTATGCTTTTTCGAAATTTTCTCTCTCTTTTTAACATAAAATAATGACTATTTATCCTTTGTTGCAGAAAAATTTATTAATCTTCCTCGAGATCTTCCTTTTACATATTCGCATTTGATTCGATGTTAAAAGCAACGTCAAAAAAGGAATAAATATTGTAAATAAATGAGATATAGAGAGCTAGAATAGATGTTTTCAGTTATAAATCTAAACATTTACATCGAAATTTTCTAAAATATAACAGCCTCAAGACAGATTAAAGAAAAGCAAATATGTTTTTAATTTGAACTAAAATATGATGTAAGGATAACGTTTTACATTGTTAATGAGAAAAATTAGCTCTAATTGCTTCACACACTCTGCATTTTTACTTTTAAATATTTTTATTCAAGTGCAGTTAGGATCCGAAGACGTGCCATTTCAATTTTGTTTTTCTGCAGAGGAAATGGCTCTCCTGCTTAGTGGTATAATTAAGAAATATGCACGAAAAATAAATAATTAACCATCATCTGACTCCTATTAGTCATTTAAATAAATCTCCATTTTAAAACATCATAGAAATGTAAACTGTCTATCACTATTCTATCTGGTAAAAAGTATAAACGTCAAATAAATGGTAAAATGAGTAATAGTTAGGATATTTTGGAAATTTTTATCATGTTATCTTTTAGTATGGTATGAGAACTATTTATTAGGCTAAATTTACTGTTCAGTATTGTATTTTTTATTCACACCGAAGAGCCATTACATTATGACCACCCTCCATCTATAACAATGGGCTCTCCCAGGTTTTCATGGTTTCTCGCCCAGGAACAATGTTTTCATGGGCACATTAGGACCCACAATACTCATAGAACAATCCCTGACGAAGCTACTTGAACATAGTTCCAGACCAGGTTCACCCATTTATGACAACAGTTTTTCCTACGGGGGATGGTGTTTACCAACAGGATTATGCACCATGTCATAAGGGTCGAATCGTCGAAGAACATTCCAGTGACTTTCAAGTCATGTCTTGGCCCCAAAATTCACCTGACCTTAATCCAATACAGCATTTGTGAACCTACTTGGAAAATCAAATTCTTGTTGCCACGCTACCCTGTCGCAATGTGAGGGAATTGCAGGACCATTTGGTGAGCGCTTGGTCCCAGATCTCTCAGACTACCTATCAGCACCTTGTGGAATCAATGCCACGGCGGAAGCTAACAGTTTTGAGGGCTAAAGGTGGTCCTACATGTTATTAGCTGGGTGGTCATAATGTAATGGCTCTTCGGTGTATATGTGGTGTAAGGAACTAGTAAGCCGTTGCCATAACGAGAAGAAGAATTTCAGCGTGAATAGTTTAAATATCATAAATTTTGGTTTAATTAATAGAATTATGTTTTTTTCTTACAGTAAGATACAGTAAGTTACAGATACAGTAAGTTTCTGTAACAAACATTATATACACCGAAGAGCCATTACATTATGACCACCCTCCAGCTATAACAATGGGCTCGCCCAGGTTTTCAAGGTTTCTCGCCCAGGAACAATGTTTTCATGGGGCACATTAGGACCCATAATTCTCATAGAACACTCCCTGACGTCTGTAAGCTACTTAGCATAGTTGCAGGCCAAGTTCACCCATTCATGGCAACAGTTTTTCCTGCGGGGGATGGTGTTTACCAACAGGATAATGCACCATGTCATTAAGGGTCGAATCGTCATAGATTGGTTCGAGGAACATTCCAGTGGCTTCCAAGTCATGTCTTGGTCCCCAAATTCACCTGACCTTAATCCAATGGAGCATTTGTAGTTCTACTTCGAAAACCAAATTCGTGGTGCCACGCTACCCCTTCGCAATGTGGGGGAATTGCAGGACCAGTTGGTGAGCGCTTGGTACCAGATATCTCAGACTAGCTATCAGCAACTTGTGGATTCAATGTCACGGCAGGTGCTAGCAGTTTTGAGAACTAAAGGTGGCCCTACATGTTATTAGCAGGGTGGTCATAAAGTAATGGCTCTTCGGTGTATATGTGGTGTAAGGAACTAGTAAGCCGTTACCATAACGAGAAGAAAAATTTCAGCGTGAATAGTTTAAATATCATAAATTTTGGTTTAATTAATAGAATTATGTTTTTTTCTTAAACAAAAGGAGATGTTTTTACGATACAAATAAGGTAATTCTGCTTAGAATCTTTTTCTCCGTGTAAGAACATTTCTTTTGTTAATACGTGTGTGTCAATCATAAATCAACAAATGACTGTAAATAATCAACCCCAGGAATGTTTTTTAGACCATTGCCATTAGGCCCATTGAGCAGTTCTAATCTGACATAAATCAAGTATATTACTACTACTACTCAATTTTAATAGATGGTAAATAGGTCTAAATGATGCTTTCAAGTGTTGCAAAAAACTAAACTAGGATAGATCAAGCTATGGTGTCTGGGTTATGCATCTTTTATAGGAGAAGGGGGCTTATTTATTCATTCACTTACGTATGTTAATTTATTTGAAAATACAGGGATTAGCTGAAAAACGTTTTTCCAATTTGAATAATGGATGACACAAGTTTAAAAGAAAACAGCAAAAATATGCACCCAGTGTTCTGGCAGGACTCGATTTCACTACATCCATGCTTAAGAACTGTTAGCGGAACAACGGTTCCGAACGGCGAGGAAGCATTGTAAAAAAACAGCCTAGGATTTATTGCAAAAAACAACCATACATTATTAGAGGGCAGTTGAAGACAACTATTGCTCTTCCACCAAACACTCCAAGCGTAGAGGTATTCAATTTTACCAAGTGACAAGCTATTGTTTGTATTAATCACATGACCTTGCTTATATACCTAAAAAAATATTAATTTATTGATACGCATCCAGGGCTACGGTGGAAGACGAGGTAGATTAACTCTTATGTACATTAATTGGTAATTAAAACGTCGCACTAGAGCTGCATAATGGGCAATTGGTGATGGTCTGGGAAACATCCATGAGGATAATCCAGAGACAACATGCATCAGTCACATCCCATTTTACAGGGAGGATGCATTTACACACCATCCACCCATCTGCAGATTGTAATTTGGAACTGATAAAGGCACGATTAATTTCTGATCCAATACCAAGAGAGGTATTGATTTGTTATGGGGGCTTGGTGGATTTTGGAATCCTGGAAGATTTAGCGTGCACCAGTCACCATTTTGTATACAGGAAGTCTTCGAACTCATGACCGCTCGGACATGGGCTCTCCAGGCAGGCTATCTTGGTCTCATATGTAAATAGATACTATCGGAGTTTCAGTGGGATTCGAATCTGCTACCTCCAAGCTTCCATTAAGGATGTTGGGACATTCCTGATTTGTCGCATTTAAGTTACTGATTTAGTTTTTTAGCTTTATCGAAGCAATTGTATATTTACAAAGACGCATGTTTTAAAGTTTTATGAGGTTAATAGATATTAGCTTACAGCTTACATAAAAATGCTTTAACTAAAGAAAATAGAAGTTTTTGAACTGAAAGCTTTGCATTTTCTCAAATTAAACTAGTGCTGTCAAAAGTAAATTTTTTTTCGGTGAAATTACTAAAGTTTACCACATTTACCACTAAATAGATTGATTAGAAAACAATATTTTATTATTAATTGTAACAAAAGACATTACGAGAGTGGTCCGGCAAAAATGATTATTTTTCGGTTTTCTTAGAAAGCCAGAAAAATGAGGTAAATTTTACCATATATCGGTAGTTTTGATCATGCTTTTTTCCCAGCGTACATAAATTTACAGTAATTGCATATTTTATAAACAAATTAATCGCTTTTATTATAATTTTTTTAAATGAAATTTTAAGGAAAAAAAATGAACAATGAAGAATAAGAAGCAACTATTGGGGTTGAAGAGTGGTGCGATTACGGGGAGAAGCCTCCTAGTAATCTATGGGAAGAGGAGGAATTAGAGGCATGTTGGACTAGGCTCAATCATTTAAATGTTTATAAATATTTTTTTTTCATAATCATGTTGCCACACTAATACCTCAAACCTTATAAAAGAATTATTCTTAGAAAATAATTATATTTTGAATGTACTATTTTTATTTCAACAAGCTGTATTTTAGTACAGTACCTAAGTAAATAATTTCTCGAAAGTCAATAATTTCTCGGTGAAAAGCAGTCTTCATTAAACTCAGCACGAGTTCTGACTTTAGAATATTTACTTATTTTTAGCAATTGAGTATGAAGAAATATTCATTCAGCTATATATTATTCATTGCGGTATAGTTATAGTGAAGAAAAGTATATAGGATACGATCAGAACCTTTATCGGCCTAAGTTGCATAATATTGCAATACATCAAAGTCTTCCGCTTATGTTTGAATTGTTGTCAAGTGATGTTTAAATTGCTTTTAAAATGACTGATCACGCATCTCAAACCTAATGAATGGTTTAATGCTTATTACATTTACTGAAAAAGCAAACGCATGTAATGATGCAAAGTAAAAAATAAATTATTCATTGTAGTAAAAGCATAATAAGTAACTTTCTACCTCAGAATCAATAAATTATTCAACAACTGATCCCTTACACTAATTTTAAAGCTTTTAACAATTCAAAAATTAAATATTCATCAAACTAAATGTATAGTTTACATGAATTAAAAGGGACCGTTTTAAAATATTTTATTTACATAATTTTATATTTTTTGCAATCTAATGGTGACATCTTTAATATTTTAGAAATATTGAGCTTTTTTCAGTAATATTTGTAATTTTATTATAATATGGTATAATGTAGTATGTTAATTCGTTAAAGAAACTGATTGTTTGTTTCATTTGACTATGTTATCCTATTTGAAGTAAAACAAATAAATAAATATTTAATTTACTGTTAAAGATGAAATGCATAATTTTCTTTTTCAGAAAAATCATTCAAAGAATATGAAATGAAGCGAATTTGTTGCTTAAATAAAACCTTTGGAATAATTTGAAGAGGAGATGGCGCACAATGTGAAAAGGACAATTCCAAAAATAAGCAGGTAACAATATGTAAAAAAACCCTTTTATTTATTTCTTTGCTTTACACCGAAGATCCATTACATTATGACCACCCTGCTAATAACATGCAAGACCACCTTTAGCCCTCAAAACTACTAGCACCCGCCGGAGCATTGATTCCACAGGGTGCTGATAGGTAGTCTGAGGTATCTGGTACCAAGCGCTCACCAACTGGTCCTGCAATTCCCTCACATTGCGAGGGGGTAGCGTGGCAGCACGAATTTGGTTTTCCAAGTAGGACCACAAATGCTCTATTGGATTAAGGTCAGGTGAATTTGTGGGCCAAGACATGACTTGAAAGTCACTAGAGTGTTCCTCGAACCAATCCATGACAATTCGACCCTTATGCATGGTGCATTATTCTGTTGGTAAACACCATCCCCCGCAGGAAAGACTGTTGTCCTGAATGGATGAACCTAGTCTGCGACTATGTTTAAGTAACTTACAGACGTCAGGGATTGTTCTATGAGGATTATGAGTCCTAATGTGTCCCATGAAAACATTGTTCCTGGGCGAGAAACCATGAAAACCTGGGCGAGCCCATTGTTATAGATGGAGGGTGGTCATAATGTAATGGCTCTTCGGTGTATATTGTTGTCAGATTAATATTGTTTCTCCAACATTTCTAGAGATTTTAGAGCATGTTAGCTACAATCTTATACGGATCCAAGCTGGGGTTGGTTCATTTTATCATGGAAATTAAACTATATTTAATTAATTACAAAGTACTTCAGTTTTTAAAGCTCAGAAAGTTTACGCAATATTATGGCATATTTACCAATATCATAGTTAATTTTTTTCTAAATTTTTCGAGAGGGTGAAGTTAACAGAAACTCTGTACTAATAAACGGAGAAAAATTCTGGTAAAATTACCGTACTGTAAGCTATTTGATGAGGGACAAGCCATTGTTTTTATTAAGCACATAAGATTGCATATATATCTAAAAAAATATTTATTTATTGATACACATCCAGGGCTACGGCGGGAGACGAGGTACGCAGTTACATACATTAACTCGTAGGTACATTAATTGGTAATTAACACTCGAGCTGCACAATAGGCTATTGGAAACGGTCAGGGAAGCATCCCTAAGGATCCGAAGACAATTTTCATCATCTGCAGAGGTGATCAAATTGAACTCAAGGGGAAGGAAATCTTCTCCAGATCCCTGTATCCATGGCACTCAGTGACCAACCCCAGTACTTTCCATTCCACAAAGTTTACGAGCACGTATATTGCATGAACTTGGTAGGTTTTAGCGGAGTCAGGGATCAAACCTCGGTCCTTCCCGACCGGAGTCCGATTCGTTATCCACTGGGCTGCCATAACCCAGTAGTGTATGATAATAAAATTTCTGATAAAAAAATATATAATTCTGGTATTAAGGAAACTAAAATATATGGTACTTAAACCATTCCATGGGTAATTTTCCCGTTGATATGGTAACGGTAAAATTCTGGTTTGCTAAATCATAGTTCTTATTACCACAATCTTAGTAAAAGATACAAAATTGAAAAGCAAAGCACACTGCTGAAACCTTTTAGAAAGTAATTATTTCTTAAATTGATCAGAAATTTAATATGTTGTAGTTCAAAAAATATTCTGATCCAAAGCTCTCATTGACTCCAAGTTTAAAAATTGAGCCTTTCTATCCATAAAAGAGTAATTCCCAATTATCTAATTACGTCATGGCATTGGCATTAACTAAGGAAATTGGAAGAAAAAATGGTTATTGATGAACTTTTAAATAAGGATTGTAAATTAGATCAAATAATGAAAAAGCTAGTAGCACGTTAGAACGTCCGACGCAAAATGAGTAGCTTTTTTTCGCATTAACCTTAACCAATGCTGTGAGCTTCAGGCACCCTTCATCACAATCCACAGTGACCGTTGCCTAAATATCTTATAGATCTTATAATCTTATAAGGGATGCTTCCCAGACCGTCGCCAATGCCCCATTGTGCAGCTCTAGTGCGACGCAAATGAACAACAACAACAATATCTTTTAGGCTCCAATCTCGAAAACAGTTTATTTTTGGACTTAGATGTCATAGTTCTTATATGTCACAGGACTTATATGTCATATTTTTGGACTTATATGTCATAATGTTCAGAATGTTTTTTTAACTACAACATATTAAATTTTCAGATAATTTGATAGAGAACTAATTTCCATAGAATTTGTGCGGAGTCCTATAACAAAATAAAGGGTTTTTATGTCAATCAGAAAGGTATCAAATAAACTTAACAAAATTTACCATAATTACCAACTTACATAACATGCTATGAAACTGTACTTTATAATTAGTTTTACCGAAATCACTACCAAATGCTACAGTAAAAATTGCCAAGCTTTTTCGTGTTCCTGCAGATCTAGAAACACATTAAATTCTGGTAGTTTTGACCATATTTTTTTTCTCAGTGTAATTACTGTATGCAGAAAATAAGCTTTAAAATTTTGCAGATTTTAAATTTTTACTGTACCAAATAGTATCGAAGTAATAGAATTATTTATACTAAATTTTTTTTTATCTATATGTCTTATTTTGTTCAAAAGTTATTCGTTAAAATAAAAGAAAAAAAAACAACTATCTTAATTTTCGTAGAAAACACTTCTACACTATATTCGTCTTATTATACAAATTCGTCTTATTATATAAATTCGTCTCATTATAAATAAGCTTATTATAATAAGAAGTGCTAACATTAATAAGCACTTCTATATATAATCTTCAATTTCAAAAAATAAATTTATTTAAAAAATGCAGTTTTTAAGATGAATACGATTTTTCTGATTCAATCAATCGATATTAAAAGATAAATAAGCAATGTTTATTTTAAAATTAATTATTTCTTCAGGATAGAAATTGATCCCGGCAATAAAAGGAAGAATTCAAATCGAAGAAAAGTTCAGAATGAGGCATCCGAACTGCTTAGAGCTGTAAGATATAGTTTATATTCCAATTATTTTTATATTTCTAACATTGCACTAAAAATTTATTTTATAAATGTATGAACTGTGCATTTTTATTTGTTTCAATTATAAAAGAGTAAATGAGCAGTTATTTTATCACGGGAAAATGAGGTATGTACTAGATAAATAAAGTTTAAGTGAAAGAGGTAAGATGTGTAACTCTAAAACTTGTGGTGTATTGTCTCTCCAAATATGATGTTGAGCAACCAATAAAGGCACAAGGGGTTTAATTTCAAAGTGGTCGGACCACGCTATTGGTCGAAATTGACATCACTACGTGTGGGAAGGGAGATGATATCGCTCATGGGCTGCAAAAGTGGCACAACTAAAAAAACTCGCGTTTTGGACTAAGAACAGGTGTAAATATGAAAATACACACTCTTTTCAGCAGCAATACTAGCACAACTCATAAGTCAACTTGAAGACAATCTTCGGTTAAGCAAACCAAAGCATTTCGTATGCATTTTCCTTAGCAATGAAAATTTTAAACCCACTTATCTCAAAACATGATTTTTTGAGTAGTGCCGCTATTGCAGCCCATGAGCGATATGCTTTGGCGGACATTTATTTAATTCTGGCTACTGATTTCAATTTCAGGTGTGCTCTGGGCTTTTTCCTTCTTTTAAATGCGTACGTAATATCAGTATTAAGTTTTATTAAATGACTTTTTACTCTAATAGAAACTATCATAAAATCGTTCGAATTGTAAATAGTATTTCTTTCGCACAATTGTAATAATCAAAGCAATTATTTATTTAGTCGTATGCATTATACATTTTAAACACTTGTAACAGAAAAAAATACTGTCTACAATCAGAGGTCTCATAAGAACTTAACTCCAGTAGTACTGTCACCATTTCACCATTTTTCTTGCCACTTTTAAAATTCAGCGAATTGCATTATTGTTTTCTATTTAACAACCATTTCTTGTGTTGGAATAAATTTTTCTGAAATATTGAACTGAAACACACAATTGAAAATCAATGTAGTTATATATCTTGATGCTGTAATAAAATCAATCATAAATTTATTGAATAGAAATAAAGAAAATCAAAAATTAACTGGCTGCGACGCGTGTGTGCAACTGAAAACGTATTCGTGACAATAGACGGCGCCACTGAGAAACAAGAAAAGTACCGTCTGTCTTAAAATTTGCTTGTTTTCACCACACAGGCTTGCTGGTATTGACTAGTGGCATTAGAAACAACAACAGCACAACCCAAAAAAATTGTGCGAAGGTACTCTTTATTTTGGGTTAACACCAAGTCGACCGTTCAAATATAATTTAAAGTGTGCAATTTAAATCTAAACATTTAAAATGGAATATGCTTACTCCAAACTCTCGGGGTTTCGCACCATACGAGAATAATTTTCATTTCCTAAAATACTCATGTTAGTACGCTAGTATTTCGTCTGCATTCCAGAATGAACTGGCAAGAGTTTGTTATTGATATTCATCAACTGAAACAAATAAATAAATAGATAAATAAATAAATAAGTTTTTGTATACTGTATTCAATGAATTTGAAATGTATGATTTTCATCTTTTTCTTGTCTGTTAAGGTTCTAATTAATAGAACCGAGGTTAAGGTTCTAATTAATGTTCCGAGTTCTAATTAATAATAATCTCTTTGTGCTACACGTATGTTTGATTTACAAATTAAGAAATTTTACAAATTGACAATAACAAATTGATTTACAAATTACAGCGTGTATACATTCTAAATTAATGACTCATATTTTATATTGTTGTGCAAAAATAACTTCACTGACACTTATACGTATTTAATGCCATTCTAAATTTTAGTAATACTGAATAAGAAAAGTAACAAAAATGGTGGCGGCTACTTCATACCAAGAAATGTAGGGGAACATTTTTGGTGTAGTGACCCATACGAATTATGCTTGGAGTTTTACAACGCCACTTTGGTGTAAAATAGTTACCACAATATTTGTTGTTGAGGTACGCTAAAATTTTTACAGTGTACTTACTATCTTTTCAGTGTACTACAGATTTTTTCCTAGTATGTGAGAGAAAAAGTGTGCTAAAGTGGTATGTGACTGAAAGAGATAACTGCATGGCATGGAAAATAAATCCCCAAGTTGTAATGCGCAAATAAATAAAAAATAACGAAACATCCTAAAGAACTTTTGATCTAATGATCGACATTTCAAGTACTAGAATTCAATACTTAATGGTTCATGGGGGTGACTTGAAGTATGCTATATAGTGCAGATGATATTTTAAGTTACGAAATCACCCTCAAAAATGTACTTTCTCTGAATAAATATTCTTATATTTCGCTGAATTTCGATTCCTGATACCCAAAATATAGGGATGAGCGGCAATCAGGGAAATATAGTCCCAATATTTCAGGTCAGGAGAGCGGTTGAACGCTTAGACCCCTAAATGTTAATTATACTTTTAGCTTATTTTTTCTATTTTGCACCTTAATTATAGTTCTCGCTTAGGTTGCCATGTGTCGAGTATAAAATGCACACTAGTATGAATTTTATTAATCCAGAACTAGTCAAATGAAAAAATATTTTTTTATATATATATATATTTTTTTTTATTATTTTATTTATTTATGTTCGAAATATTTTGTATGCAAATTTCTTTCTGAAATTTGTTTTTATAATAGAATCAACTTTTATAAATATAAACTTCTTCCTTGATCTTCGATTATAATCGTTCATGATATATCTTTAAACTAATATAATTACCGAAAAGATGTTTTTGCTGTATTAAAGGCACGTGAAGGAAAGCACTATAATCGCGACAAACCTAACCATTAAACATTGTATATCGCATGATTAATAATATTCTGCTACTGTAGAAGAGCTTGCATTAGAATAGTTTAAAATATTGTTTAAAGAGGAAACAAACAAGAAATTCTATTGATAAAAATAGTAGTAAATATGGCGTTATTTGGTAAAATGATGTCAACAGATTTTAACAGCTTTGGAAATGCTTAAAGATAAGCCCTGCCATTATCACATTATTATTTCAAAATTTGGCAAATAAAATAAATAAAACGAATGAGCTTTGACATAGACTTCTAATAAGCAAGCCTTTATTATTTAAAGGTAAGAAAACCCAGACAGAGTAAAAAAGTATTTATTTGTTTCAAAATCGCAGCTTTGGGGATTGGATTTGAGCTACTTATATATGCTTTAGTACTATCGCCTTTTGCATGTGGCAAATACAAAATATTAGAAAAATCTGTTTCAAGTAGCTACCTCATGCGATTTATCTACTTTCTAATCTCATGATGGCTAGACAGTAATCCTCTACGAAATAGGTTAAATAATAATCATATCATTTGTAAGTTTTTTTTTGAAATTCTGTGTTCTAAACTATGCTCTGCTTATGAATTTATGTGTTTTGTATAGCGGCGGAGGGAAATAATGGACCAGTTCAAGACAAATACAGAGATTTCATTTAAAAGTCATGCAAAAACTGTTTTGAGTAATTCCTTGATAACCAGCTTTCCTCAAATTGCCTCTTACGCCACATGGAAACGAAGACTGCTAAAGATTGTAATATTTATCATTTGTGTTTTCGGCTTTGGATATCAAACTTGGGACTTTTTAATCATTTATAATTCATATCCAACGGTTATGAATGTAGAGTTTTCAACACCTTATGAGATAGTACAACCTGCCATCACAGTTTGCAATAATAACAGGTGAGGATTATCATAAAATGTGTCCTCCTAGTGAACTAAGTGCTCTAGGAGTTTCAATATATATTTTTTAATAAAAAATTTTGCCGGTTAAAGCAAAAATCGTAGCCAATTGAGATAATTCTTAAATATGTTTGTAAGCGAAGCGTACTTCGAAAAACTTTCTTATTATCAATTTTTAGTTTTTAGACATATTGTTCAATCTTTTTAACAAACTAAATGATACTTAAGTATGGAAATTAGAAAATGTCTGATTTATAACATATTTAATATTATAAAAAAAATTAAATGCAAAACGAACAAAGAAATTCTACCGTATTGCATTGCTCACTACATGTAGTATTTAAATTGTTCAAAATATCATTTTTAAGTTAAAAAAATAATAACTTGATTTTATACATATATGTATTTATGTTTTCGTACAAATAACATTAATAATAGACACTCAAGAGCCATTACATTATGACCACCCTGCTAATAACATGTAGGACCACTTTAGCCCTCAAAACTGCTAGCACCCGCCGTGGCATTGATTCCACAAGGTGCTGATAGGTAGTCTGAGATTTCTGGTATCCAGCGCTCACCAACTGGTTCAGCAATTCCCCGACATTGCGAAGGGGTAGCGTGGCACCACGAATTTGGTTTTCCAAGTAGGACTACAAATGCTCTATTGGATTAAGGTCAGGTGAATTTGGGGGCCAAGACATGACTTGGAAGCCACTGGAATGTTCATCGAACCAATCCATGACGATTCGACCAGTATGACATGGTGCATTATCCTGTTGGTAAACACCATCCCCCGCAGGAAAAACTGTTGCCATGAATGGGTGAACTTGGCCTGCAACTATGCTCAAGTAGCTTCCAGACGTCAGGGATTGTTCTATGAGGATTATGGGTCCTAATGTGCCCCATGAAAACATTGTTCCTGGGCGAGAAACGATGAAATCCTGGGCGAGCCCATTGTTATAGCTGGAGGGTGGTCATAATGTAGTGGCTCTTCGGTGTATATAATGTTTGTTACAGAAACTTACTGTATCTTTGAAAATAAAGCTAAGTTGAGAACATAAATAATGAAGATTCGATAAATAATAGATATTCTTTCTGGAATCAATCTGCAGTTTTTCAATAGAATTTAATGATTAAATACTTAACAAATAAATTTTGAATTGCTTATAATGGGTGTTATAATTTCCAAAAATACCCATACATAACTAGAAATATCCATCGAAAAATGAAAAACAAATTGTTCACATTGTGGTATTTGCATGGTAGATTTCGTTTAACAGTGCCCAAAAGAAATTTAAAAAGTACAGAACCGATTTTGGCTTTGTTTTCTTAAAAACAGAACACTTAAAGATCCACAAAAGAAACAAAAAGAAAAAAAAATGAAAAGAGAAAGAGTAAAATGAAAAAAGTTGTGATTGCCTTATTACGATCATTGGCTTTTTCTTTCTGGATTGTCTCCGTTTACGCCACAATATTTCAAATCATGGGTTGCAAAAACTGTCTAAATTGATGTTTGTCATAGAATTGGTTTTCAAATCCTGCCTATGTACGTGTTTCAAGACTTTACAAAATACTTTTCCTTCTACAGTATTCATATTTATATTGAAATCACCGTCAAGCCAGTAACTATAAGTTAATAATTATAACAACAGTGGTCGCCATAGGGCGCGTGCAATGACGACGCATGCGCACTGTTCACTATTACTCTTGAACACAGTTGAAAAGTGTGATGACGTTAAGTTGCGCACTGTATCAAACCCAAATCAAGATCCATTTTGCCAATGAGTAAAAAAAAACTTATTCGTTCCAAATTATAAAAAGTCTATTGCATATATAGTGGTAATATAATACTAGATATATTTCTTACAGCTTTTTTGAAACATGATATTCCTTTGAAACTGTTTTTTTAAAGCTAAGAGTCATATTTACCAAAAGTACCCATACATGCCTACAAATATTTGTAGGAACTTTTGTTAATACTGTTATTTAATGCAAAACAAGGAATTTTCAGTGCATGAATCAAACTTACCAAAAAGTCTAGATACTTAGATTTATTTAATTATTAAATATGGGCGTTATACTTTTAAGAGCACAGGTTTGCATATGTCTTAAAATATATATAGAATACTGAAGCAAAAATATTAGTTGATTCAAAGCACGCAAAGTTCAGTGAGTAAATAGCAATAACATAAGGTCAAATATTTGGCGATTTTTTAAAAAAAAAATTGTAACAGAGATTCATTAGAAACTTCATTTACTTTAAAAGTTGAGAGCCATATTTTTTGAAAATATTCATGTATATTTAGAAATAGTAATGAAAATCGTATTTTGTCCAAAAACGTAAACTTCAGTTTATATCAAGCGATAACAGAAGACGAGATATTTTGTGATTTTTTTAAATAATTCTTTTATAAAGCAGGAATCATTTGAAATTGATTTCATTTTAAAATATGGCTGTCATACATCTCGTTCAAACCTATACATGTATACATAGAAAAATATTATATAGTTGAAAACACTCGAAATCCAGTGAATACAAAGCGTATATAATAAGATAAGACAGTTGGTGAATTTTCCCTAAATTTTTACAATTTTATTCAATCCACGCGATTTTATTCTAAATTTTCGGCTGTCCAATTTTTTTAAAACTACTCTTATATTCTCAGAAATATTGTTTAAGAAAATTAGAACAAGCAGCTTTGCTTACATGCAACTCAATTGCGAATTTCTTTCCATAATTTTTTGCAACATGGATTTCATTTTAAGATCATCACATTTTATCATCACATAAACATCACATAATTTATTTTAACATCACATAATTTATCATCACATTTTATAGAAATACTAATGAAATAATTTCAAAAAAAGGAAATTTAGTTTAAAAGAATTCCAAAACTTTCTGTTATTAGCTAAATCTTTTTTCTTTTTTTTGGAAATATTTCGCATTGCTTCATTTCTTTTAAACTGTTTCCCCCCCCTTTTTTTTTTAAGTATGTGGGTGTTTTGGTTTTTGAAAATATGACAAACGTATGATATTTTTTTCTTCAAAACTCTCAATCTTAAAACCAAATGCATAACGCTGAGAGAAGATTGAAAATTTTAAAAGTTTTTTAATTTTTCTTCTCTTTTAAGAATACGACATTCATTGTAACTGAAATCGATTTAAAACACGGGCTTCAAATGTTCCGAAAATACCCATACAATACAATGAACATTAGAATGTAACATTTAAAATAGTTGCAAATTTTCCAAAAATATCCATATATGTCCAGAAATATCTATTGAAAAATCTTACAATAATCTTATTTAGCCCAAATTACGTAGAATACACTGTATTTATTACACAAACATAAAAGACAGATCAATTAGCTAATATTTTAGAATTTTTTGCCGCAAGGTATGTATTTAAAGCTGGTTTCATTGAGCGTTATATTATCCAAAATCACGCATTTGCATTTAGAAATATTAAAAGAAAAATTCGTTTAAAAAAATCTTACCTCTTCCAAAACAAGCAAAATCCAGATTGTATATAAGTTTAACCAGAAAATTTCGTTCGTTGAATTTTTTGATATTTTTTGGCAAATTTTTTATTAAATTGAATTTGATTTCATACAAATTTTTCATTAAAATTGTGCATAATAACTCGGATTTTGATCTCCAATTTAAATAATTACAATAACTACGTGTCCTTAAAATTATATTATTTATATAGGGTAAACTAACCAGTGAAGGAGCACTTAAGCTTCGCTTGCCTTTTAAAAAATCATATTAATTTCAAAATTCGTAATTTTATTAAATGACAGTGTCAACATATTTGTTACGAATTGCAAATTATGTAAAAAAATTGTAGAGAATTTACATAATATTGTTTTAAAAATTTGGAGGTTCGAATAACAAGTAGTAAGAAGACCAAGTGAAGGAACAGCTCTTACCAGTGAAGGAACACCCAGTAAAGGAACACTTAATTTTGGTTATTTTTTAATGCTCTTTATGAATTTATAAGCCATACAAATATTTAAAAATAAGCCTATTCTTCACATATAAATACATATAAATACTTGGAAAATGTTAACTTTTTTTTGTAATCATGAATTGAAAATTAAAGTGTCAACATATTAACACATACTGTTCATTCACTGGGAAATCTATGACCTGTAAAGGAACATGCCTGTTCCCTCACTGGTTAGAAGTTGTTTTTCGTATTTTTAACATACTTTTGATGCGGAACATCATTAAAGGTACAAGAAAATTAAAGTTTATCTTTTATTTTCATTCACTTAGAAAAAAACCCAGTAAAGGAGAACTTGTTACTTCACTGGTTTTTCATCGTTTGGTGATCCAGTGAATATACACCCCTTATCTCAGTACTTTATTATGGTATGATGCTTAAAAAAATAAAACGTAGCATCAATAACTATATTTTGAATTCTCTTTTTCACAGTGAGGAAAACAAAACTATTACATGCAATTAATTCCACTTCAAACATATAAATACAAACACACACCTTATACTTTTGTCAAAGAAGCAAGGCGTTGCAGAGATAATTACAGATTCAAAATTTTTTCCAGAGAAGTCAATTTGACCAGGTAATCCAAAACATTGCTAGATGACTTCCTATTGTTTGGCAGTAAGCTATTGTTACCAATCAATCTAAAGAAAAACTTTCAAATTCTTATTTTTAATCAATATATATGAAATGTTCCTTCACTGGTTGGTTTACCCTAGTTGTTTATTTATTTATATAATTGTTTATTTATTAATAAATTGTAGGAGGCGTAGATCGTTTCATTGCAGTCAAGAGTACCACTTCTGCCAAACTTATTCAATAGAAGAACTTTGTGAGAAATATCGACGATTCTGTCCATTAGGAAGGGATAATAAAACTTTATTTCCTTTAGTAAGATTTTCTATTGTTTTGTCTTAATGAATATATGAAAGTAATTGAAAACTATTGACTTTTAATACCCGGTATATCTAAATATTGAGACGTTAAATATGGAAATAATTCTAAAAAATTCTGAATAATTTTTTAAAAGCTGTGATTCAAGCTAAATATATGTTTATTCCCTCCAAGGGGGTTCACCATCTTGAATTTACTGAGGATAGTGAATCACATTCCTAAATGTTAAATTTCCTGTAAATCAAGTCGAAATGTAAAATCTGAAAAGCTAGAGCAGCAGTGGTATGGCAGGGGCCCACAATTTTTTAAAATGATTTCTTGAAATAATAATATACCATGTTCGTTTTGAAGCATCTGCTTAAGTTATTACCTTGTTTCTCCAAAAAGGGCTTATTTTGATTTTTGTTTGTATTTTCCTGCTATTATACTAATCGATATTAATTTCAATTGATTATTCAGGTAATAATGCGCTGGTTTAAGGAACATAAAATTTGACCCCTAGTAAAAAAATCCAATTATGTTGTTTTTTCTAAAATTCTCACAATGATTTAAGATACTGTATTTTAACCCATTGAATCAAAATAAAAATTGTAGTCACGAAGTGTTAAAAACGGTTTTATGTAAAGAGGAAGCACTTTAAGCAATAATATAGATTTATATAGTAAAATAAAAATAAAGTTATTCCTAAATTAAAGTTTAACTACTGACGTTTTTTCCTCTAGTTTTGGCATTTATAGCTTTGTTTTTCGTTGTTTCTCTGATACCAATTACTCGTGATAAAACTTTGCCTTAAGCTCTTACAAATTTCGAAATCTTTGTTCATATATGTGGTAAAAAATAAATATGGCTTCCTGCTTTCTTTCTATTAGACATTACTTGAGATTCGATGAAATTTTTTTAAATTTTTATTTTAACTCACAAATGTCCACTATCGTCACATTGGTACTATTTGACTTTCAGAGAACATGCCTACATTTCGTTAGGTGGCCAAATAAATTCTTCGCTATCGCATCTAGTTCGATAGGGAAATAACTTTGATATGCTAAAGACAGTGCCAAAGCTACACAGTCCAGCCACATTAATATGACCACCACCTACTTTCGACGTCAACGTGAAATAACCAATCACTGAAGGCAGGTGGTAGCGCATTACAGTGGAGTGTATACAAAGGATGTCCTAGGGCATCGGAAAACATTTCAATCGTTGGTGTAAGGCAGAAACGTAGCGATTTATCCGACGTCCAAAAGTGCATGATTATTGGTTTTCGGGCCAAAGGTGGAAGCTTTTCGGAAACGGTTAATTGTGTGAACTGTTCGCTTGACGCTGTGGTAAAAGTATATCGTGCATGGCAAAATGGCACTATCCAAAATCAGCGATGTAGCACATGTGGTGCACCACGGGCTATAGATGACAGAGGCGAACAAAGGCTATAGAGATGCGTTCGGGCGAATAGACGTGTAACGGTTGAGCAACTGAACACCCAGATGCACCTCGGGGCTACCAAGAGTGTATTCTCAACAAGGGTTCAACGAACGTTGCCGTGCATGGGCCTGCGCAGCAGATGCCTGGCTAATGCTTTTGACAGCAAGCAAGGTGGCCACATTAATGTGACTGGACTGTGTATTTCATTATCGGATAAGAGAAGCATGTTTCGACAAATAGTTCAATAGAAGCGTAGAATTTTTTATTTAAATATCTAATCCGATAGAAAATAACTCGGATACAATAGCTCCAGTATGAGAGTATTTCACTATCGGATAAGCGAAGTTTATTTCAGCAATTGGAGTATATTTCGGTATTGTAGAATAAAATTTTTCATTATCCCACTAGTCTGATAGGATAATAACTCAACTTTGATACAATTACACCAGCATTATAGCTACTTCATTATAAAATCAGAGGCTTCAGATGGCACGATAAGAAGCCATAGTAGACGCCCAGATTTTTTTGAAGAGAGAGAGCTCAAACATTTACGACTTTGTGCTCCAAATTTCTGAAATGCTAATGGTAAATTTAAAAAAAAAGCCTGCTTTTGTACTAATGAATGGATCATTTTTGTATTTCAGGTTCCATCTAAAAGTGACGAGGTAAGAGATTTAAATTTTAAAGAAATTCCGTGGGATTTACAAACAGAAGAAACTCACTCAGAGGCACTTATAGCGGAATGCTATAAGGATTTAGATGGGCAACGATACGTTTGTAGGTATGTTACTTTAAAAGAAGTCGTTGTCGGTTAAGAAAAATTGGCCAAATCTGGGTTATTCGGGTTTCACTTTTTTCATTTTCAGCTATGTAAATAAATATTATCAAACTCTATTTGAATGTTTAATTAGCCCATTAGTTTCAAGAATAAGTAATACTTGATTTTGGAGGTTGCATCAAATGTTCTTTTTTGAAGGAAAGCCAGTATCTGGTTTTATCTATCCTGGTTGGATAAACCTGGGTATATATTAAAAAAAATCGTTTTTTTTTACTATTGAATTATTTTTTGTTATTGATTTGTATTGTCATTAAATTAGTACCTACATAATTTAGTATCATTAAATTAATGCTACACTGATAGGCATATATAAGATTAAAAGCAAAGTAAGTAGTTTTGAACATAATATTTTTGAAATTTCATTTTGGAACATAATATTTTGGCTAATTGGATGGACAGATTGCTGCGGGTTATTTCGCCTCAATTTTAGAATGAAAATTTTAACAGTGTATAAACTTTGGTATATTCGAGGTATTTTTAAGGTTTGCTCTTAAATATCAAGAACCAAGATATTTTGAAATTGCTCGGAATATTTTGTGTGTTTTAATGTAAATTTTTTTTTTGTTGAGAATCTGTAGAAATTCCTGCTGAGATTGAGAATGCTGAGATTTTAACAATAAATATTTTCAGAGATATAAATCACTTGCAATCTTCAAACTTTGTACAAGATTGTTTTGTATTATGTGTGTTAATAAAACACGAGTAATCACGAATTACAATAAAAGGACTCGAGAGAGAATGGTCTGCTTTCAAGACTCAAAATTTTTTTTCTCTATGACATAGCATAAATATTCTTTAAATTATTTTCAGCAAACCTTACCTTCAAGTTCCATTGGTCGTTGGATTTAACAGTCAGCCAAATTACTGCTACGTCATTGACTCTCAGACGGAACAACCCAACGCTACAGAAACTACTTATCCAAAAAATATTCGTAAGTCTGCATTACTTTTTTTATAAGAAAATCTTTGAATTTTTAAAATTATAATTATTGAAGGGTACTAATAGCTTTTTCGCATACTTTACCTAGTCTTCATCTATAATTCCACTGCGAGCCGTATTTTAACAGGCAAGTTGTACGGGCTGTGGCAACAGTTTCAATAGGTGGTTATTACACGTTATAGCCATTCAAATTTTAACTTAATCGCAGATATATTCAACAATAGATAGAAGGCGGAGATGGCTTAGAGAATAGAGTGTTAGTCTTCTAATGAGGTGATACAGGTTCGAATCCTAACGGTGACTGCCTAATACAAAATCTGTTCCCGGCTCGCACTGAACATTGATGCTGGCGTAAAATATCCACATAGGTTGACGGATCATGGATTTGAATTCCCATGCTGTCTGACTTACCATGTGACGTTTTAGTGAATCTCCTCTTTATGTAATACAAATGTGGGTTTGTTCATTTGAAAGACCTCCACGAATGTTAGTTTGTCTCAACGTTTGATCCCGGAATTCCTTTGTTTTCTGAGTTGGAGATCACAAGGTTGCGGGTTTGAACATTGATAGTCATAAACTCAGAATTGGATCTGCTGTTCAATACTGGTTGTAAAATAAAAATGGATAAAATATGATTTTTAAATTGAGAAAACTTTGAAATGAACCAAATGGAAATTTTAAATTGGTAAAATTCAAGTCTTGTTAAATAATATATGTTTCATACATGTTAAATGTATATATGTTAAATAAGATATGTTTTATTCAGTTGTTCTTTTGAAATTTTACCGGTAAAATTGCTACAGGATAATTTTAGTTTTTAATTTCATTAGATGATAAGCTTGAAACTCATTTTTTTATCTTAGAATTTTCTAAATTATCCTTAACTTAGGAAAAAAAACATTCGTGAGAGTGAAAAGTTAAGAGAAGCAGCCATAAATTAATCTAAAGATATTTGGAAAGTGTAAATCTTTGAAATATCAAAGAGGCCCCATCCCCTGATTTCTGCGCTTACCAACACCCAAAAATAAGACAACAACAAGAAAACCAAAAATTATTTGAGTTTCCTGTTAATTTGTGCTCGTTAATTGCATACTTATTTATTATAGTTTAGCTTTGTTTTTATGCTAGCACTCTGTTTAAAGTGAAGCTCTTAAAATATGCAACATAACATCCTGGCAAACATTTGACATCTAAGCATTTAATTTAAGTTATATACAATATGAATTGATGTATAGAAAATTATAAATTTCAGTATTCGTAGATATAGCATATTCTTTATTTTCACATAAACTAATAGCACCTTTACTGTAACATAAATTTGTAAAATGAATTAAAATTAAAGTAAAAAAAAAAAAACACAAACTGTTCATAAAACGTGTCACACTTTTATGCTATGTTATTAAGCATCAATACAACTGAAATAAAGTTGCAGATTGTTGTATTACCGGCTTAAATTATTATTGAGCAAAATTTAAACAAAAACAGTTTGTTTTTATGAATCGTTAACTTACAACCTTTCATTTACGTTCAAATTATAGATGAATTAGCTTTAGCTTTTTGCCCATAACGATAAAGAAAAACTCATGTGTTTCTAAAAATATACACTTTAGTGAGGTAGTTAATATTGTTCAGGATCAAATAAAACTTAATTATAGAATGAAAAGTAATCAGTAGAAATCTTCTTCTTGCAATGCTATTAGATTTAGACCAGTGGTTCCCAAATGGTGTTCCCTAGAACCTTGGGGCTACGTGGAAGGGTCATAGGAGTTCCGAAAATTTAGATTTTTAAAACCTGTAATCATTTGTGAAACTTGTATTTATATCAAAACAATAAACCATAATTTCCTAGATAGTTTGGTTATTTTTATGTAATTACTTGAATATAAAATATATGGCTAATGAAAAAAGAAATGGAAAAACTTGTATTTGTATTTCTCGCCGAATTTTCCAACATAAAATGACCATATTAAAAAAAACGAATTATATTTTTCTGAGAACTATTCTCAACGTTTGTAAGAGATCTGTTTCGATAACCATAATGAACTCATTTTATTTATTTTCAGCTAATATATGCACCAAAAATAAATTCAGAACTAGAACTAGATGCCACTGCAGGCCTTGAGATTTCAACTGTTTGTCATAAAACTTGAAGAGAATGAGATAAAACGTTTATTTGATAAACTATTATAAACGATATTGATATAACAATTAAAAGCTATATTGATATAACGATTATTGAAAAAATTTCTTTCCTCAATATGTTCACGGTTGCTCATGCATTTTGTTAATATGTTTTGGGTTCCACGGTCGTAAAAAATTAGGAACTGCTGCTTTATATTATAGAAAGCAATGTTTTTAACAACTAAGCATTGTTTAAGCTTGTAAGAATGAAATCGAATTCAAACATTTCTCTTTTTCATAATCTTTTTTTTAAATTTCTTTGTAGGTTTTATACTTTCGTTCGAATTACAACCAGAGGAATACCTTTATTATAAGGATGAGGTTAAGATTTCAATTGTCGTTCATGACAGAAAAATGATAGTTAATCCTTATTCTGAGGGTGCAAATTTAAAAGGTGGAATGAGATACAGAGCCTTTGTTTCCATGGTAAACCATATTATTATTGTTAATGTTGTCTTTATATAAAATTTATTTCATTTAATGCTTATTTCAGAGCAATATGAGTTTCCTATGCAAATTAAAAATTTAAACCTTGAACTTCGATGATTTATTCAATATAGATATTTTCGTATTTACGAATTTATTTGTTAAATGTAATTGGCTTCAAATTGATTCATAATACCGTATTAATTTGCAATAAATATTTTGATACTAAATAATAAACAGTTTGTGGCGTAACTTCCACTACGAAAATTAAACATCAATTCACTGGTATATAAGACATGCTAACTTGATTCAATCACGAGGTACCTTTTGACAGAAAAAGGTTGACACTGTCGATAACCCCGCCCCCACATTGGTGACCTCCGGACGTGATTTGAATAAGCTGTAACGCCCACTTCGATCTGATAACGCCTACTTCGTTGGATGGTCCACATTGACTTGCTACTTGTGATTGCGACATTATCTACCTCCTCACGCTGTTGGTACTCAGTCACGTCTCGATTAAACACAACGTCTGCCTGCATACACTCGACTGCTAATAGCAACACAGGAGGGACTACGACTGTGAAGTTAATTCACCTCTCACAGTCAGCACTCAAAAACCCGGTGACCGTAATACCAGCTCTCCCGGTCTTTCACAAGTACGGCAGCTAGTGGTATCCGTTCATTGAATTCTATCACTGATAAAATTCTGGTGGAGGAGTATTGTGGCGTAACTACCACAACGAAAATTAAACATCAATTCACTGGTATATAAGACATGCTAACTTGATTCAATCACGAGGTACCTTTTGATAGATGAAGGTTGGCACTGTCGATAACTCCGCCCCCACAAGTTTGTTCAGATAAACGGAGCACCTAGAATAACTTTTTGATCCTCATGATCGGATTTTCACGTTATGGGACTCAATCTTAATTGTTCACGAGGGGACCTCAAATATGCTAATTAATTAGCGCAGATGATATTTATTGATTCGAAAACAGACATAAAAAACTCTCTCCGAATAAACATACCTTTTTTTTTCGGGGGACTCGGATTTCTGACTCCCAAAATATAAAAGGGTAGCTGCAATCCATGAAATATTGTCCCAGTAATTTGGTCCGGCTAACGATCCAAAGTTTGGACCCATTAATGTTAATTTTACTTTTCGCTCATTTCGGCATGTCTAGAGAACGTTTTAATTGAATTTACATATTTTTGCACTTAATTATAAAATTTGTTTGTTCAAAGCTAATTCTAAGCAAAAAAAAAAAAAATACTTTTGGCAAATATTTATTATTATTATTTTATTTAATAGTAGTCGAAAAAATTTCGAATTATAAGGCATACAATTATTCATCATTTAAAAGAATGCAATTTTAAATGGAGAAAGGCAAAATTTGAGAGAAAATCGGCCGAGTAGTTCCTGAGAAATCGTATTTTTTAAAAAAATCACTATTTTAATATTCGATTTCTTTGGAACTACATGTTCGCATTTTTTATTATGCCATATAAAATTGCATTCTTTAAAATGGTGTGAGAAATGTATACCTCACAATTTAAAATTTCTTCGGTCATTATTAAATTCGAGTTATTCAGAGTCTTTTTTGCTCAGTGTTCCTAAAATTTACACTTGATTCCAAAACAAACTGCTCATTGTCGCCTTTATAGTAGACCTGGTGCAGTACAAAGAATTATGGACTGCTGCATATGTAAATGATTTTATGGTTTAAAGTTTATTTAAATTTAATAGTTTATTTAATAACAGTTTACCCATGTGTCCTAGAGAAAGATAATATTCTATGGCATTAAAATTAAATGAACTAAAAACTTTTGAACTTCTGAATTGTAGAATATGTTACCGTCAGCTAAAAACATGGAAAGCTGTAAGTAAAGTAAAGTAATGTGATGAGTAGTTTAAGATAAGATGTGCAGCAATATTAAATTTCTGGATCTGGAAACATTGTTTTTTAAAAATACTCGTAGGCTCTGTTCTCTGCTCACTTTTCCAAAATATTTGATTTTTGAATTTCCTTATTTCATCGTATTCCTTGCACATTTTTCTATACTCCTTTGTACTGTTAAGCAAAGGATCCTAGTTTTCGCACAGAAAAACAAGTTTTAACGTTAAATTAAGCATGCTAAATACATAGTTGCGGCTCTTGCGATTTTTTATTATAGACTGATAATTAATACTTTTTCTTGACAGTGATGAATGATAAACAATTATGGATCGTATAAATTTCAAATCGGAAAAAGTTTGCAGTTTCAATGTTTATCTTACAGCGAATATGGAAAAATGTGACATATTGCTGTTCAAAATATTCTTATATTTTTAATGCTTGTATGCTGATTTCATAATGATAAATTTTATATCTAAAAAAAAGACTTGTGTGAATATTTACTTTGTGGAGATACTGGGGTTATATTTTTTAGGAAGAAGATATTAGCCTTCCTCATCCTTATGTTACAGACTGCGTAGATTACCTTGCCCTCTGGAGAAATAATAACGGCACAGGTCCTTTAAATCAACAGGTATATATATGATCAATAATATTGTAGTTAGCATAACTATGCTGCTGTAATTATGTTTTATTGCATCAAAAATTCTTTAGTAAAATAACACATTTTTATAATCATTAATTATTGTACCACTCTACTTTTCTCTGCATATTTCTATATTAAAAATTACCCAAACTAGATTCCGAACTCATCATTTTGTGTGTTTCACGTAGAGCCTGTTGCTCTTCTGTCATTAGTTCATCCTCGCAGACTCGCGGCTTTGCGACTCTCCTGTGATGATTTGTTAAAATATGGAAAACAGTTTGCTAATTCTCATTTTGAAATTTAAATGGACGAATTAAAAAGCAAATTACTTAACATTGTAACAGAAATTTTGGTTTCATTGTGAATAAACAGAAATGGTAAAAATAGAGAAAATATACTGTACAGATGAAATGTATGGTACCTATTATCTATAAAAAGGAAAATTATATTAATATTTATTAAAAATACATTTTGGCATAAAAGTAGGGATAAATCTGTCTTAAAAAGTGCTGTACAGAATTTTTTATTAGAGCAATTAGTTATATAGAGAGAATTAGTTAGTTATTATTAGCTTTATATAGCTAATTATTTATAGAAAATGTGCTAAAAGCAAAATCGTCATCAGGAGACACAGGTATGTTAAGTCAGAAAAAATTACTACTCCAAAAAAAAGCTTGTTTTTGTGTGAGAATTTTTTACCAAAATTATCATCTATACTATTTAATTTATATACCTTAGTTTGTTTTCACACAAAGATGGATGACAAATTAATTACAATTATATAATGATCTGATCTTTTGATTAATTTTTTCTTCTGTACGTAAGTCTTATTTAGTGCAAATTTTTACTGAAGGTAGAGGTTTTGAGATTCGAAAGACTTCCAGTCTTACCTTGTTTTTAGTGAACATCTGATTGGGGGAGGAGATACTGACGTCCTTAATATTTCCTGTTCGTTTTCACGAATGAGAGAAAAGTCTCAATTAAAGAGTTTCAAATAGTTTTTGGTCAAATGTCTTAAAAGGGGGTTCGTGGATCATAAATTTCACTTTGGATACTTGGATAGGTTAAAATATTTTAACCTTTGATCACCACCAACGATGATTGATTTCTTAATTTTAAGGGGGTTAGATTTTTAAGGACAACTAAAAAGATTTACTAGATTTATGAGAGAGAATTGAGCATAAAAGGGATGAGGCGTATTCGAGTAAAAAATTGGAAAAACCTTATAAAAATAAAATTGCAAATATCCACTACTTTCTTATTCTCTCATAGTGTATAGATTTTATCCACTTATGAAACCTATAAGACAAACTATGTAACATTCGAATAAAATGATTTTAGTTATTTTAATTTGTTAATCTCACCAACAAGTTGATTTTCTCTGTTAATAATTCACTTCATATTGATAAAGTTATTAAAAGTTATTTAAAGTTATATACTGTTAGTACTCATGGGTGTAGACGAGCGTCACATTTTTGAATCGAATGGTAGGTACAAAAAGAACGATTTCGATTTATTGGTACTTGTACCTTTTATCTGACTTTTGATTAAATTTGCATTGAATAGTTGATTTTTTGTTAGTAAAGATTTAAATTATTAAACATTGCAGATGTGCATTGAGTACTGCGAAATGAAAGATCTAATAATAGCAGGAAAATGCACAGGAGATTATATTGCCTATTCGCACAAAGAGGAATTATGTTCTAATGGTAGGTAATTAATCAAGGAATAAAAGTGAAATAAAATTACATATAAGTTGAAATTTTTATTAATAAAAATAAGCAGCATTCTATAACTTTGTCAATCTTTACATGGAGTTTTCTCGAAACAGTTTTTTTCTTCTATGAGCATGTTGAATAAGTTTAAACTGAAATCATAACAACTCAATATATTACAATTGCACCTGATATTTTCATTGTATTTATAGAGCTCATAAGAGAATAAAACCATGTTAAGTAGGTGGAATGGAAATTTGATTGATAATTTATTTTAAATAAATTTTTATGAACTTTTGAATATGAATGAAAAAGAATTTTTCAAATTACTCTTTTATTGAATTTTGTAATTTTGTACAAATATAATTCCGATAATTTTATGGATTTTTTCAGTAACTATTAGTCTGTTTTTCATAATTAAAAAGTACCTAAATATAATTTTGCTAGTGATCAGAGTGTTTGGAAATAACATATAAAAGGGTTAAAGAAGATATGGGTGTTGCTTTTAATTTATATAAAAAATAGCAGCATATTTCAGACTTAGGTTGAATTTACTACGAGTTACTACCAGCGATCATTGGAGACTTTGTTAATAATATATATATATATATATATATATATATATATATATATATATATATATATATATATATATATATATATATATATATATATATAAGTTCAAAATGAAGAATAAAACAAAGAAAAATTATAGACATATGAAAAAAAAAGGGGGTGGGAAATAATAAGTAAACAAAATAACAAACAACATTCTATTAAAAAAAAAAAAAGTGAAATGTTAATTAAAAAACCGGAAAAAAAGCCGGAAAAAAAAGATATAATCTTTTCTTCAGCCCACACGATTATATCCGCAAAACAGAGTGCTTTCTGATATTGTATCAATAAAGCCAAAGCAAAATATATTAATACAATAGTGTGAGGAGCACTTTCCGGCTTTTTTTCCGGTTTTTTAATTAACATTTCACTTTTTTTTAAATTTTTTTTTTAATAAAATGTTGTTTGTTATTTTTTTACTTATTATTTCCCACCCCCTTTTTTTTCCATATGTCTATAATTTTTCTTTGTTTTATTCTTCATTTTGAACTTATCTAATGAGTGCTGTTTACTTGCGCAATAAATGATACTTATTGTTTTTCTTAACTTTCTTAGTGTCTTCTTCTCTCTCTCTCTCTCTCTCTCTCTCTCTCTCTCTCTCTCTCTCTATATATATATATATATATATATATATATATATATATATATATATATATCTACATATATGGCAACGTTACTTTTAATAAGTAACGAGTAAAGGTACAAGTATTTTTAAAAGAAGTAACGAGTAAAAAGTAAAAAGTTCTTATTTTAAAAAGTTACGAGTAAAAAGTACAAGTAAAAGTACAAGTACTAAACTAAAAAAGTAACGACTTAAAAGTACATTTCTAGGAAATCGAAAATTCAAAGCAACCTAAAATTTTATTGAATAATATTCTTATGTTCTTTAATGTTTTTGCAAAATTGTTGTTATTTATTTAATTATTTTTAATTTTGAAAGTTATGGATATTAATTTATTTTTAAATTCGAAGAATATTATAATATAATTTTATAATATAATCGTATATTATAATTTTAAAATCAAATATAATTTTAGTATCAAACTTTTTATGGATTTGCACGAAAAAGAAATTTTATCTATTGATTTTAATTTTTAGTTTATTATTTTTATTTATTTAAATTACCATTGATTTAAAATTATTTTACTCTTTAGAAACGCGCTTTAAAAGCACAAACATAAGCAAAGCAAACACGGGGTTTCAGATAGCTTTGTGATCTTTGAGCTAGTAAAAAATAATTGAATGTGCAGTACAAGTTGAAACAGAAAGTATTTAAACACGAAGTTAGCTGGGAATGCATATATATTGCACATTAATTTTATAAATTAAAACATAAGCATTTATTTTTACATTTAATTTCTTTTTTTTTTTAGAAAGCTTACCGAGTTTTAGAAAAAAGTAACGATTTCATTCGATATTTCCGTTACAAATACTTGTACTAGTAAAAGTAAAGTACGCACAAGTAAAGTAGTTAAGTAAGTACAAGTAAAAGTACTAAATTTAAAAAGTAACGAAGTACAAGTAAAAGTACGCACTTTTTACTTGTACCGGCGGTACAAGTAACGAAAGTAAAAGTACTGCCATATATATATATATATATATATATATATATATATTTCGGTGAATATAAAAACTTCGTTTAGAGGAAAACAAGCTCTAAAGTTTGTTAAAGTCTATTTTAATGGATAAAATGATTTCACATGAATAATGTGACTATACAACACGTCAAGTTAAACCAAATGTTTTCAAAAGATTATTTTAAATTAACTATAAATATTTTGCTAAAATTTTTATCCATTATCATAATTTCTTTAGTGTATAGTCAATAAAATGTTCCTATCTTAGAGTAATTTATTTTATATTTTTATTTTGTCTGCTTCTCGTAGAAGACTTACAGTTATACGGTAAGTATAGTCCTATTTTAGTATTCAATTTTTAAATTAAATGCTGGACATGTGGGTGAGCATCCCGTGTGATTGACTGCGAAGCCAAGGGTTGCGGGTTTGAATCTCGCTCAGATCAGCATTGATGTTTCTCTGTGTGTGTTGTCTTGTGCTGTGTGAATGTGACCCACCATATGAGAGGATCTGTGAAAATGAGGCGCGGGTAATGTTGCCTGCCTCGGTATCTTAGGATAACAGATGTCCATAGGGTAACGTTAAATGAGCAACACTTACGGCATCTTCCGAGGCGAAGAAACCGAAGTCCTAAATTAACTTTGATGTCATATCTCTGATACAATTACAGTAACTAAAAGCTACATTCATTATATCTCTACACACACCATACTTTTGTGATCACCTGGTTCGAATTTTTATTTATCTGTCAGCTGATTGGTCTTGGTGAGCTTGGCATCGTGACTGAGAGAGTTTCGGCTACAGTCGTTTTTTTAACATAACTCCTTTTGAGAGCACAGTTGATTTCAGCGACACTTTTCTGAATAATGTACAGTCGGCAAAAAAAAAAGATATCACCCTGAATAACTTTCGTTCTAATGATCGGATTTTCACGAACTAAGTGTTAATCTTAATGGTTCCTGGGGGTGACCTCAAATATGCTAATTAATTAGTGCTAACTATTAATTAAGTTACGAAATCAGACACAAAAACGTACTTTCTCTGAATAAACATATATTTTTTCTTACATATTTGCATTCTTAACCTTCAAAATATAGGGGGTAGCCGCAATCTGTGAAATATGGTCCCCATAGTTTGGTCAGGAGAGCGATCCAAAGTTCGTACCCCTTAATGTTAATTTCACTTTTTACGTTTTTAGTCATATTTTAAAAACTAATAAAGCAATTCGAAGAAAATTTCGCCCAGTCATAAAACTCATTTACCCAAAGATAATTTCACGAAAAAAAATTTTTTAATAATTGTTAATTATTTTTTATTATTTAATTAAATTAAGGATGAAAAATTTTTGAATTATAAGGTATGAATTTTTTTAGACCATATTAATCTACATATTTTTCAATTGAAAAATCTAAAGTTTCAACTGTTTTTATTTATTAGAAGCTGAGAAAAATTAAAATTAATTATTTTTAAAAAAATAATTTGGCGACAATGAAGAAATGATTAAATGGGGCGATTAATATTAAAATGTGATAAACTTGCGAGGAACTTGACTTCGCGCGCTTAGCATAAAATTTCATTCATATTTTTTTCGCTAATAATCGTTTGCTTATCTTTTCATTTTTATTTTTTTAAGCTATAAAATACGATGTTTCCTTTTTAGTCGTCTAAAATTCTATTTGCAATTTAGTAAAGAAATTTGAATAAAACATTTTATTGAATAAAATACATTTTATTCAGAGAATGTGGAGTTTTATAAATGCATGCTTCTGATAGAATATGATTATACAACAGATTGTGCTTCTTTAATGTGATTATTTTTTATTTTTTAGTTTTTTTTCTTCTCAATAACTGATAAAATTTCAATAATATACATACGAATGAATAAATTTGGAATAAAATATTCATCAATTTCTTGAATATATATTTTATGAATATTAATAAAAATACGTAGTCAACATTTTTAAGCATCTCTCACAACATCGCAAATTTCTCAAAATCTTATAGGGTAAACTAACCAGTGAAGGAATACTTAAGCTTAGCTTGTCTTTAAAAAAAAATCATAAAAATTTCAAAATTTGTAATTTTAGCTAAATGACGTATTTGTTATTAAATGCATGTCGACATATTTGTTATTAAATGCAAATTATGTAAAAAAAATTTAGATAACTTACATAATATTGCTTTAAGCTTTTGGTGGTTTAATAATAAGTAGTAAGATAACCAAGTGAAGGAACAGTTCTTAAATTGAATAAACACTAAATTTTCCAGTGAATGAACACTTAATTTTGAGAATGTTTGATGCTCGTTAGGAATCCTTAGGCCACACAGATATTTGTCGTCCTGTAGATGCCTGAATTGACCGATGTTAACACAGGCGGGCATTAGGGAAAAAAAATCTTTTAAGTTTTCGTGCCCCCATTTCAGTATCTTAAGGGCCTTACGCTCTGTTAAAAAAGGGCTCTGTTTAAAAAGAGAGTATCATATCAGATATATATATATATGTAAGAAAACAAAAATAATCATAGTAGCAGTATTTGTTGGTAAATGTAGCTTATCGTAATTGAAGAATATGCTGTGCGACATTTTATGGTGAATTTGCGAACGTAAGTTTCAGAATGTATCGAAACATGTGGATGCTATTTGCTAATCATCTTTATCCAAAGAAAACCATGTAACGTAAATATCTAGCAAAATGAAGCAATTTTTCAAACAATGAATCATACAATATGCAACATATTATTTCAATATCTTATTCTTAAACATAACATATTTCAATGTTTTTAAAATGCCACTAAACATTCAGCAATTCATTGAGTTATAGAAAAAAGAAATATCGTAAATTATAGAAAACCTTGTGAATGTGCATTAGAATTACTATACAATCTACATTTTATTTTTCAAGCACTTTTTTTTTCTTCAAACTTTCATGCCTAGAAGACTCGATTAAAGTTGTAAAAATCTCTATCCCTAAAATTTTGTATATAGCTATTATAAGTTACGTTAATTTGATTTTAGTATGAAATCCTCGAATAAACATAGCAAAAATAGCATAATCTAAATAATATCAGATAAAAAGTTCATGTATTTAAATTCTAAAAACTTATAAATCGATTCAAATTTTGTTTTCAAAGGAGAATTTTTTTTGCTTTTTGAACATAAATAAACTTAAAAATTGTCTATTGCCTAGAAACTTCGACAGGGTTTCTTTTAACTATTAATTAAACCTCTCAGAGCAATCACAAAACATTATTTCAATTTTTTTACAGTCAGAAATTGGTTGCCTAGCAACCTAGTAAAATTAAGCGTTTCTCTTTTGAATCAGTCAATGGGTTATCTTAAAATATTTATTTGCGCAGGCGACTTTTTTTGGCGGTTTTCTGGACTATCGCCAAATATATAAACCTTTATTGCAACCCAATTTACGACCCAATTGTTTTAAAATTTTGTCTACCCCCCCTAATTCAAGTGTCTAGATTCCAAATATGTAAAAAAATATATATGTTTATTCAGAGAAAGTACGTTTTTGTGTCTGATTTCGTAACTTAATTAATAGTTAGCACTAACTAATTAGCATATTTGAGGTCACCCCCAGGAACCATTAATATTGACACTTAGTTCGTGAAAATCGGATCATTAGAACGAAAGTTATTCAGGGTGATATCTTTTTTTTTTTGCGGACTGTACACTCATATATTTTTTTGGCATTTAACATTTACTGCTAAATATAAAATGTTATACACAAATTTCTTTCATTTTCCCCATAATTGTTATTAATGACATAATTTTGCTTTAACTTTTAGTCTTTAGAGAAAACTGAAAAACATAATTTTAACTGCTTCTATGATTTGTAATATTCTACTATTATCATTTTTAAACTATTGAAAACTAAAACTATCTGCATTTAAATTAAAATTGTGAGATAACGTTTGAATAAGAAAAATCAGGAAAAAAATATCTGTTAAACATTCTAACATTTGTTATGTTTTAGAAATTGATCTTTTAAATGTACATGCTCGGTTCGAAGTTAGGAGTAGTCAAGGATTGTTACCCAACATAGTTATCCGAAAACTACAGGATTTAGGGTAACTTATTATATCGATTTACAATGTGCATCGTTAAAATATTTGGTGTATGACTTAAATATGAAAAATGTATCCATGATTTAGGAAAGTAGGTAAGAGTTAAGCTAATTTTCTAAATTTTTTCGCGTTTTTAAAGGATTTTGCAATCGAAATTTCGAACTGTTTTGCTACTAGTTCAAGCGATCACGTTTCTACTGGTGCTGTGAGCCGAATTTACAGTACAAGAATACTTCACTATCCTTTTATCTCCATTTAGAATTTATTTCTAATCACAATTTTGACCATTTTTTGACTACCGTCATGTGGGGCTACTTTGTGCAGGATTTCGCAGTTTTTGAACTTTGACATGTAAAACAACTATGTTAATTCAAACTTTAGTAAAATGTTTCAATATTATATTCATAAATGGACACAGACGAGTGAATTTGATCAATATTGGCATTATTTGTATTTAACATTTACAAATAATAAGTCAAAACATACTTTGCACAAAGTAGCCCCAAGCTTTGTGCAGCGATAGGAATTCATTTTAATAATCATGTTTTTAGTAAAATATTGATATAAAATTGTTAAAAAAGTTAATTGTTGACATTTTTAATAACAAAAACATCAAGATATGTAAAGATATTAGTTTGATAATAATTTTCAGCGTTAAAATACCATTTTTTATAATGAATTTTTTCTTAAAAAGAATGTTTATTTCAAAACATTTGAGTTTAAACAAAAGGAAACCATATACATTTTTGAACATTGAAATGGATGAAATTTAAAAAATAATAATTATTACATATTCATTAACATTTATAATATTGATAAATTTGAACATAACATGCTTGAATGAGCATGACAGAACTTGCTCTTCAGTTTCTGTCAAAATCACCTAATGACCTATAAAATATATTTTTATGTGCTTCGTTTGATTAATTCATTAGAAAAATCTTTGTAGAGGAAAAATAATAGTTTACCAGCACTTTTCACGTGATTCTTGTGAATTTTATTAGAGATAGTATTTCTGTGGATTTTGTACTTCCGAGAAGCTTCTGCAATCGACATACCACCAGCAACTGCTTGCAAACATTGTTGCAGCTTTTCTAAAGTGTAATCACGATAATTTCTCGTTCCAGGTATTTTTTTTTATAACGTCTGACAATTTTTCTGTCGAAAAAAAAAACGAATGAAACTTTGCACAAAGTAGCCCCACAGTGCATTTTTTTCATTTTCCGTTCATTTGTTATTAATTTTCAAATTTTTTTAAACCCTAACATGATATAATTGCTTATTAGTATATCAATAAAAAATTTTGCACTTACGACAATTGTTTTATCAACGTCTTTGCATTTCACAGCTAAAGTTTTCACGCACACTTTTCGACGTCCGACGTACTCGGAAAATTGTTGACATTGGATAAACAAAACACACTCTGAGATTGTTTTAAAATTCGAAAAAATGTTTATAGTAATAGAGGAGACTTTTATCTTCAAATTCCACACATTTTTAACGTGAAAAAAACATAATACTAAATAGCAGCACTTGAAAAGTGCCAAATTCGAATTTGCACAAAGTAGCCCCCGTTGCACAAAGTAAGACGGTAATCAGTTTTTAAGTATCCACTAGATCTTTGCCCTTGATGCTAATAAAAAATTCAAGAATTTCAGAACTCTAATAATATAATTTATTGTTTAATTTACGCGTTGAAGAATGTCTTGACAGTTAGAATTTTAACGAGTAACTGACAAGTTGAAAACCTCAAAACTTAAATGGAGCTCTATGCTGAATGACAATACAAGTTTCAAAAAAAGACCAGGACTCTCTCTATCTCTCCCTGGTGACAGGCAAACCAACACCTGCCTATTCCGACTGTCCAGTGGACACCTGAAAAGTCTCACATTTTCTGCAAATCAAAAGATCTTTCCTCTTTGCCCTAAATGCCAACAAAACCAGGCATCACCTGAGCACATCTTGATCTGTTTAGGACTGAACTGGAACGATATTCATTCCTCTCCCATTCTGGTTTCGGATTTTCTCAATATCAACGGATTCATTGATCTGGTCTGACCCCGTCAGACCAGATGGGAATTAGCAACAACAACAAGTTTCAAAGGTTTTTTGAGCCCCTTAAGCTGAATTTCTATAACCATTTAATCGTTACATCGAATTTGTTATGAATTTGTGAATCGAAATGTCTTTCTTTCTTCGATTTGGTTAAGTGTTGAAATTTTAACAGAAGTTCACGCTTAATAATAAAAGTTACTAATGTTTTTTAATTGGTCCAAGCACAGTTGGATGTCAATATATTTTCTATATGTAAATAAACACCTAATAGCCATAAAATTAAAAAAAAAAAATAGTCTCAAATAGTATGTTTTTCAATATTTAATACAGTGTAAAGTACTAATAATTAAAAAAAGTTTTAATTAGTAATATTGTGTATATCTCATAAAAGTCAAAATAGCATTATTTTTGCTAGATTTAAAACGGAAAACGATGGTGCATCCCTCTCATAACAAGCTTCCATCTCTAGAAAAATTTAAGGTGTTTTTGAGGTTTATTTTAGGTTGTTTTGAGGTGTCATAGATTGATTTAACGTTAATTTGAAGTTGACTTGAAAAGCAACCTTAGAAGATCAACCTTTCAAGGTGTATGGAGTTGTTTTATTCACACTTGAGGTTGTTGAAAATCTACTTTAGAGCAATTAGTTTAGAGAGTTTTTTTCTGGTGTACAATCTTTTTTTCTATACTTCAGGCGAATAAGTATATTTGGGGTGTAAATGATTTCCTTCTATCTCAACCAAAAGTTTTGTATATATGAATATGATTTTATGAGATGTAAATGAGGTGAAAATTGAGGTTTATTAATGAGGTTATTTTTGGTTTTCAAAATATAACCTCATTTCCTACCTCAGGTGCTTATTTCTGCACTTGTCAACTTCAAAAAGACATGACTTTTTTCTGTAAGGGCTGTTTCTACCAAAAATACCCCTATATGGTTTGAAAGTGCCTAACATTTCGCAGTATAGATCTAACAAAAAATTCTTATCCCAAAAAATAATCTTAAGATTTTCCTTTCAATATTTACTATGTTCCATTATTGTGAAAACTTGCAAAAAAAAAATAGTTTATATTTGTGATTAATTTGCAGCACTTAATTTTGAAAAAAGTTATGAAGTAGTCAAAAGTTGCAGGGAGCAGTGTCGAGTCGGGTGCAAGTGAGTTATATTTTCATTAAACATAAAATTGTATAAGATGCATAACTATTCAGTTAAATTTCCTCACTCACACGTATGAAAATCTTTTTTTTTTCTAGGGATAAAAGATATGTAGTTGAATATAAGGAAGCTGGTAGGTATGAACGGGCTAATTATGAGGATCGAGATACAGAAAAGGTACTTTCCATTAATGCTAATATGTTTTCAGGGTAATTGAAAATGCTTGTTTTTAAATATCTGAAAGATATAAAAAATTGTATGTATTCTATACATTTTTATATCTGAAAGATATAAAAATGTATAGAATACATATAATACAAAGTTATAATCTAAGAGCTTATTAGTGGTTCGAACAATTCAAGCCTTTTCAACACTTATATGATGTCACCCTTCTCCTTAAATTACTATATGAGGTCAATACAAGTAGTATAATCGGAATCTGAAACTGAAGCTTGTTTTTAAATGGAAATACGCAATTGTCAAACACAATACTTAATATTACAACACAAATGGTAATTGGAATATACTATTTTTGATAGAAGAAATGAAATCAAATTCAAATACAATCAAGATCTAAATATGCACTAAATATATTTTAGTTAATCTAAGACTTAGGTGAGCTTGACATGCAATACTAGACACTCTTTTAACACTATTGAGATAATTATTATTATTATTGTTCTTTGTTTTTGCAATAGTGTGTTCTTGTGAAGGGTACAAAAAATGTGATCATATCGAAATTATTTACACATGATCACAAAGTTTAGTGAATTTCAGCTAGTTAAAAAAACTCACGTCTTTTTTTAAACTTTTCTATTCCTCGTCTCTACGTTAAACACCACTGGTGAAATAAAAGAAGGTTTTAATTAAAAAAATTTTAAAAAAAATTTGAGATTCCTCAGAGGAAGATTTCATTTTAGTTTTATTTAACTAAACAAGTCTTTTAACTGTCGAATTTCAGAGACATCAATGACTGAATGTACTAAGTGACAGTTGTTGAGTGTTTTCAGAAGTGAACTGTCATTAAATGTGAAGGTAATTGATATTTTCGATTGGAATGCATTAAGTGAATAGTAATTGAGTCTTCCTAGTTGTTGTTGTTGATGTATGTTGTTTAGGCAGAGGGGGTGCGATTGTTCTTGTTTTTCAGTGGCGCCATCTATGGCCAAGAATTCGACTTCTTCCACACTGTACGCCACACCCGTTTATAGGGCGGACACATTCATACATCCATTCATTCATTCCCAGATCGTAATTAGGACCTGAATCAGAGAACGATCGATCTCCAATCCAATACCCCCAGAGGTATTGATTTGTTATGGAAACATGGAGGAATTTTGCGACTCGACAGATTTAACGTGCATCAGTCACTTTACTACACGGGGAGTCTTCGGTCGGAGGGGTCTTCCTAGTATATTTATGAATAGACATACCTCAGCAACCTCCAAAGTCTGTTATAGCTGCATGCTAAAACACCATAAGTCAGAACATTGAGACTTGAACAGTTCAGTTGAGTGTTATGAATTTATAGAATTTGACAGTTGAATGCCTGTGGATGAAAATGAAGGCTAAAAATAATCTTTATTTGCTCATATTCTTAAGAAAACGTATATACATTGAAGATAATTTACTCAAACTCACAAAAATGCCTCTTGGAATCTTCATTCCCACTTAGATCTTAAATGTTTTAGTGATATTAATCGAAAGTAAATTCCATGCCAAAAACAAAATACTGATCTTATTTAATAAGTTAGTAATATTTAGTCTGTTACGATATATTGATTCTGCAGCTATCGATCTACCTCCCGCTTCCTCTCTCTCATCCAAGAAAAAAAGAAAGAAAAAAAGCTCAAGAATTAGCTATGAATCAAAAATGACGTGATAGTCGGTTATGTTTTTTCATTTCCCATGAGCTGCACAATCGGCCTTGCCGATGAGCAGACCTAGTGCGTTCTCCAGAGGTGGTATCCACTCTTTCAGGACCACCACAATGGGTGAGATACAGATGGTCATGTTAATTTGGACGTCTAGTTTCTGCCACGCTAGATGGCAGCACCGAGACTCTATTTGGATGCTAAAGTACACTAGGAATTTAATTTTGCCAGAAATGCCAAGAGCCAATAAGGCACTCCAGGGATCTTTTACATGCCGCATAATCATACGACATGGCCACTGAGGATTTTCTGCATCCCGAAAATCCGGTGTCTGGGCCGAGGATCGAACCCGCAGACTTGGGCTCAGAAGGCATAAATGTAATTCGGTTATGTAATTCACTGTAAAATTACTCTGTTGCTTTGAATGTTGAATTCCCCCTCATATACTTTGCGCATTAGTATAAATTTTCAGAACTGATTTTAAAACTAACAAGCTGAAAACTAGATTAAGTTTTTATCCTTGAACAAAACAACACAGCGAAACGCACAAAACAACAACAACAAAAATTAATAAAATAGAGTGGTGAAGATTGTGCATGGACTGACAGTTCTGCTTTAAATCTTTTGCATTCGGTTGTTGGAACTTTCTTTTAAAATGCATTTTGTTCTATCATATTTCCAATTGTACGTATGATGCTTTTAGTAGTACATTTTGGAGAGCTATGGCCTCATATGCCGATAAGTCTCACTTCTTGTCTACCTACAGATGAGAGATGGGCTTTTAAACTATTAGGTCCCCCTTTCCTTTTTAAGATGACCGTTCAAAAATTTGTAAAGCATGATTTTAAATACATGAAAAATTTCTTTTCGTGTCGCTAAAAAAAGGCGAAAATTCTCACGCAAATATTAAATTAGATACCCTTCTCCAAAAAGAAAAGAAAACTTATAGGATAAAGTTAGAACAAACTATTTCCGAAAATGTGAAATTAAAATAAAAATTTTAACTAAAAATTCTCAAATCATTGGCTTATTGTGCTAAAACATCTATTATAAACATAGATATTGTGTGTCAAGACCTATTTTAACGTAAAATATCGTTATTTCCTGTAAGTAGATAACACAGATTAAATCCTCGATCATCAAAGGCATCATATCATTTTCCTTGATGCCACATTAAAAATATTCTAATGCAGTTGATTTCTTTTTCAGTGTATAGAAGGAGATGAACATTGCAAGTAAGTGATTGTCTGTATTTAAATTGTCTGTATTAAAAAAACTGATTTATTACATTACTGACGCAATTGAAAGTTTTGTTTGACTTGTTGTACAGTATGCTAAAACTAGTGTACAGTGCGCAAAACAAAACAAGGGGCAACCCTGAATAACATTTGATCTAATGATCGGATCTTCATGTTCTAGGACTCAATCATAATGGCTTGAAGGGGTGTTATAAATGTTAATAGGCTAAAATAATGAAAAAACTTTCACTTTTTGCGTATTTCGCCAAATCTCGAAAACTTTTTAAGCAAATCGAAAAATTTTTGCTCACAGTTATAAAATTCGTTTGTCCAAAAGTAATTCTATGCAAAAAATGATCTTTATTAAATAGTTAATTTTTTTAAAATACTTTTTTTCTTAAAATGGTTAAAAAAATTTTGAATTGTAAGGTATACAATTTTTGCAGCATTTTAAAGAATGAAATTTTACTTGGCAGAATACAAAATTTGAGCAAAATCGGTCGAATAGAACCTGTCGAATAGTTGTAGTGCAAGAATAAAAATTTTTGTATTATTTTAAATTATGTAATTTTAAGTAATAAAATTCAAAGTTTGAACACAATTAATCGAATAGTTTCTGAGTTTTTGACTTTTCCCGGATGGCGCGAACAGAACCTGAACTAGTACCATTCCATCAAAATGGCGTTCCGTACAAACTTGAACATTTTCAGCCACTGCAGAAACATGGAACATAATGTGTGCAACTTTAGCTCGCTGCCGAAATAAAACCATCGCGGTGATGAATTATGTTGATGAAGTATAGTAGATGAAGATCGCCAGGTCTTCATCTACTATAAAAAGTGTAAAAATTATTGACAGCATAACTGATGCTTTGTTTGCTTTATCGGTATTTATCGCTGTCAAATGTTATTTTCATAGTGCGTGCATTTGCATTACCACAAGCCAAATAATTTTCTGTACCTGGACAGAAGATAGAAGATTGAAATTTCGATTAAGTAATTAAAACAGACAAATAGTATTGAAATCACATCATATGTGAAAAATTTCTTTAAAAAATTAAGTGCAGTGATTTGTTGAATTGAAAAGAAATGAATGCTTAAAAATAATTTATTAAAGATTTATATTTTTATTCAGGAAAATAGAATGCATGGTGTTTAGGATTTTATTTGAATTTTCCTTAGAATTTTCTTTAAAAATGAAGCAGCCTGGGTTTTGAAAAATCTAACGAATTTTCTCAACTGTTTTATTTTTCAGAGCAAAAAGCATTCATTTGACGATGGAATTTGGCAAATTTCGATTAACGAAGCGTATTCAACAACCAAAATATGAAGTAAGAAATTAATTTCGTTGTTTTTTCAATAATTAGCTTTACTTATCATTATCAGCTACATCATGGCGATTGGACAAATTTTTCTACTTCTCATGAAAAAAGTTTATCGGACACACATCTGCATAAATAGCTTGATAAAAGTGCCAAGAATAGATGTTATAAACTTTTAAGTATAATTATTTAACAAAACATACTGTTATTTAGTAATAGTTTTGTTTATAATAGATACTTTATATAGAAAGATTAGTTATGGAATTAAAAAAATTAACTTTTACCTATAATCTTAAGATACTGCCGGAAAATTTACTTTTCAACTAATCAGAAAATATTACACGTATGCCGTGAAACTCTAACTACGTTAAGTGTAGGTACACTATTTTGTACCCAATAGACGTTTTAATATTTATCCCGCCTGCGCCTAATATTAAGTTAATATATAACGATAAATTACGAAACATTTTACGCATTTAGAAGAGATTTTTGGAATTTTATAATTTTTTAAAGTATTACTTCACAAAAATTATTCCGGAAGCTTAAAAATTTGTAAAAGTAAAACTTAACAAAGCAACATTCTATGTGCCAAAGGAAAAATTTACTACTAAATTATTCTGAACTATGTGAAGGAGGACTCTAAAGAAATGCTCAAAAGGAGAAAAAAATGGACAGACATAAAAACGCTTACATTCCATTAGAATTAAGGCCGGGATAGACTGGCCGGTAGGGCACTGGGCTCATATCTGAGAGTCCGTGGGTTCAAACCCCACCGGCCGAAGACTCCCCGTGCCCGTGTAATAAAGTGACTGATGCATGTCAAATCTGTCGCGTCGCAAAAGTCCTCCATGTTCCCATAGCAAATCAAAACCTCTGGGGGTACTGGATTGGAGATCGATCGTTCTCTAATTCAGGTCAAAATTACGATCTGTGAATGAATGAATGGATGTACGAATGGCTCCGTCCTATAAGCGGGTGCGACGTATGTTGTGGCAGAAGTCGAATTCTTGGCCATAGATGGCGCCACTGAAAAACAAGAAACACACACTCTGCCTTAAATTTGCTCGGTTTCACCAAGCAGGATTGCCCGTGTGGCAAGTGGCATTAGAACCAACCAACCAGAATTTTTGCACAGAATTTACATATAATCTAAATAGAGTTTATTTGTTATATTTTCACAGGCAGTTGAATTGTTCAGCTACATTGGAGGATTCATGGGCTTATGGCTGTCAATATCACTTGTTTCTCTCTTCGATCTCGTGCAAACTATGTTCTCCCTCTTCTTATATCCGATGTTGCGTATCAGCCGAAAAAACAAAGTTCACTCAATGTAAAAATTCACTTCAAACCAGAAAAAAAAAGACATTGTGCAGAACATGGACGGTATGGATTATGGCATTAGTAAGAAAAAACAACAGAAATAAAGGACGAAGACTTGGTGTGAGAATAGAAACTTGAACCAAAGAATTAATGAACTGCGAAAATATGTCCTTCTCAATGACACTTTTACATCACACTTGTATGATAGATCACCAGACTAATGAACAGACTTTTCTGCCGAGCAATAGAAAAGTCAACGTAAGAGAAAAAAAAATTTAAAATTGAGATTTTTGTATAGTTGGTATTTTTATATTATAAGTTATTTATCACAAAACATTTTTTTCACAATATTAATTTTTGTTTAAGCATCCTTTGAAATACTATTTTAGCGTTCACAGCATTAGCAAAAGAAAGAAAATAGATGTCAAGCCACTTTTCTCCAAATCAAGCGTGAGGCACTTACATTACTTTTTTTCAATTGCACGGCAGTTTTATACTACAAAACAGACCTGTTAAACCATAAAGGTTTGAGGACCAATACGGAATTGTATTTTAATTAAATAAATGTTTTCAAATATGTGTTTTTAAGGTGCGAATTTTTAAACTGAATGCATTATTATATAAGTTTTTTGAGTTATTTATAAATTAATTGTGGATCTGTGAAACATTTCTGATGATAAAAATATAATTATAGCAATAATGAATAAATCAAGTGACAGAACGAATTAACAGATTCAAAGATAATGCACTAGTGTCGAAACAAACTTTATAGCAGTATTTACAGAATACGTATAATTATTTCTCTTAATGAGTTAACTAATAATATCAAACAACCCCAGCGTGCCTCCAATTGGCCAAGCCCTTCGGTAAAACAGGTTATAGATATTTCTGTTTCTCAAAGATCATGTTATTTTAAAATAAGCTAATTGATCTCAAAGTTTTATTTTATACATAGAGTGAGACATGCTTGCCACTTTTTATTAAATAGATTGTAAAATATTGTAAAAACTTTTTAATGTTCTAATGATTTACTGTACCAAAATAAAGAGTGTTTTGTTATGGTCTTGAGTAGGATGGCTACGAGTCTGTCTGTACACGAGTTGGATAACAGGAGGAGTTATAAACTTATAGTGAAAGCAAGACATTTCATAGGGATTAAGAATTGCATAGCAATCATAGGCTGACAATGTCGTCATATCCAGCGTCTGGCGCCGGCTTATTATAAACTTCTTGTGTCTGTGGCTTTGAGCTGGTACTTTCATTTATTTAAATTATATTAAATGTACGATAATTTTATTCTTTTAATAAATATTTTCAGAAGCTGCATTTAAATAGGGACAGAAATAGCTGTTTTTATTGCATAATAATTTGGTATGTTATTCTTGCCAAGCTATTCAACACATCATTCAATTATAATAAAACTGTAACTTTCGAGGAAAAAAACTAATAGAAAGCATAAAGTAAAGATAATTTAGGTAAATAAAAGCATAGTTCAAAGGCTCACGAACAGCTAGCCACTTACAGACAATTGTCACTAGTCGCTGCGGATGGCATTTGGTACGGCATGGGTTGCTATGCAATTCTTAATCCTTTTCATATGAGTTTCCAAATTTAAGATCATTTTATTGAATCAGCCTGCATACTTTTAGAGAATTCGACAGCAATAAGGTAAAAAAGCGAAATTGATGTTTAAGAATCGTAAAATTCTTTGAAGGACTTTTTAGCTATTTCGTTATAATTTTTCATTTTCCTTATAATTCAGATTTGGATACATTACTAAATATTATATATCTTACCACCTCTGGTGATAAGCTTGGTCAACTTTCAAAATTATCTTGTACTGCACATGAACTTTAATGGTAACCAAGGCGAATACACACTACAACTGCATTTAAGTATTCCAATTCATCAGCCCATCCTCAAATCCTAACACTTTAATTCGTTTTAAACATCATGTTAACCAAATTTTTTCACCGTCTTGCTGTTGCCCTCTCGGATGTGCTTTGATTTCATTTTTAACCTCGTCATTTTTAACCTCGATTTGTCCTCGTTATTGTCAAAGTTCTCTATGTACCAAATTTTAGTAATAGTTTAAATTCTGCCCCACAGCCATTAAATCACATAAACCAAAATGAGTATGAGTGCGGAGCATTTCATTTTAGTAGGCAACATTTCCACCTTTGTTGTGAGATAAGATAGAAAACTTACCTCAATGCTCCATTACGTGCTTTACTGCTTCCTCACGCTCCTCTCGAGCCATAACTTGAGTATCGAATGATGTATATATGCTGTTTCTCGAAAAAGGCGAGCTCTGTCACCTATAATTGGTATTTCTATATGCGGTACGATAGCACCCGTTTATGTTTAATACTTCTGCAGCCATTTTAGAATAGATAGAAAATGAAGCTAAATATTTACTTCGTAACTAAAATTTGTTTTTATAAAAATTATTCAAAAAAATACTGACGTATATTTTTTTACTTTGCCGAAGAAAAAGTTATGTTGTACGTGATTGGTTGTACCTGTATGTCTCAGTTAAAAATCAATTACGCAAATTATGATTAACAATGCATTTTATTTATCATATGGTTATACATATGTAATTTCGCAAGTATTCGCCACTTTCAATACTTATTCCTTTTTCAAATCGCTTTGGAATTCAAGATACATTTATCTCATGCTTCACAAATACTGCCTGATAGCATTTCTGCAAAATAAAAAATATTATTTTCAATTTATGAATTCAGGTACTGATTAAAAATATTTATGAGCTTTACCCATTTCCGATGCTCATAGTGTTTGAATTCTTACAAGTAAACACTTTATGAAAGGCGTATCCAAAGTGTGTGATATGGAATCAAAAATTGTCGTATTAAAGTAACCCTTTATAAATAGTTCCTTAGTACTCAACTTTTAGTATTTAAATGAAATAAATTCGGCGTCATTTGCCGGGAACAGCTGTGTCTCAGGGTGCAGAGCGTTTGCCTTCTAATGAGATGACTCTGGTTCGAATCCTAGTGACGGCTGGTAGCCGTCAGGCTAACCATGAAAGGTTTTCGTAGTTTTCCTCCCCCTATAACGCAAATGCGAGTTAGTTTAATTCGAAAGTCCTCCACGAAGACTAATTTATCCCAATGCCAGATCTAGAAGTTTCATTCGTGTCAACCAGCCATTTCTATGATTCGAACTCGGGTTACCTCATTGGGGGGGGAGGGCAGTGATCTCTCCTCCAAGCCACCACGGTTTGAATTTAGTTGTTTGTAAGAAAGGAGTATTACAAGAGGAGCTAATTATTAATTAAGCTACGAAACTAGACACAAAAACGTACTTTCTCTGAATAAACATATATTTTTTTTTACAAATTTGGAATCCAGACACTTGAATTAGACGAAATTTTTAAAAAATTGTGTCTTAAATTGGGTCACAATAAAGGTTTATATATTTGGCGATATTTCAGAAAACCGCCAGAAAAAGTCGCCAACGCAAATTAATATTTTAAGGTAACCCATTGACTAATTCAAAAGAAGAGGACTTAATTTCACTGGGTTGCTAAGCAACCAATTTCTGACTGTAAAAAAAAAAATTTAAATAATGCTCTGTGATTGCTCGGAGAGGTTTAATAGAAATATCTCAAAGTTAATAGAAAATATCTCAAAGTTTCTAGGATATAGACAATTTTTAAGCTAATTTCTGTCCAAAATGCAAATTTTTTATTTTATTTTAATCTCCTTTGAAAAGAAAATTTGAATCGATTTATAAATTATTTATGATTTTCTAAGTTTTTAGAATTTAAATACATGAACTTTTTATCTGATATTATTTAGATTAAGTTGTTTTTGTTATAAAAATTCTAGGATTTCATACTAAAATCAAATTAACATAACTTATTATGGCTATATACAAAATTTTAGGGATAATCATTTTTACAGCTTTAATCAAGTGTTCTAGGCCAGAAAGTTTGAAGAAAAAAAAGAGCTTGAAAAATAAAATGTGTATTGTATAGTAATTCTAATGCGCATTCACAAGGTTTTCTATAATTTATGATATTTCTCTTTTCTATAACTCAAGGAATTCTGAATGTTTAGTGGTATTTTAAAAACCCTGAAATATGTTACGTTTAAGAATAAGATATTGAAATAATATGTTGCATATTGTAAGATTAATTGTTTAAAGAATCGCTTCATTTTGCTAGATATTTAGGTTACAAGGTTTTCTTTGGATAAAGATGATTAGCAAATACCGTCCTCATCTTTCGATACATTTTGAAACTTACATTCGCAAATTCACCATAAAATGTCGCACAGCATATTCTTCAAATACGATTACAGCTACATTTACCACCAAATACTGCTACTATGATTATTTTTGTTTTCTTATATATGTTATCGGCAAAGTATGAAACGCCGGTATTGAATAGAATGTCTCGGCATTCTATACAATGCCGGAGGTTTTTAGGCAAAGTATGAAATATGAGAGGTATTACATACTTTCCCTAGGCATTCTATAGAATGACAAATGTTATTAAGGCAAAATATGAAAAAACATACTGATGAGGTCATTATGTTATATTAATGATGTGCATGTTACTGTGAATGATCGAAATCAGTGGTTTGACTTTCACCGGTGAATGTTGACAATCACATAGTCGCTTTGGTGAATGTCCGAAATATTTATTACATCCGATTTGATATTAATTTATTCGTTGATATAATTACATTTATTCGATATTTTAATATATACTGACGATAGATTAGAAGAAACATCAGTGTTTGGAGTATCAGGCTAATATATATCGGGCAATGGCACTGAACCTTAAAAAATTATCGGTGTAGGATATACCGGGCAAATGTATACCAGACAGTGACACTTGACCTTAAAAAAGCATCAGTATCTGGTATACTAGGCAAATGTATACCGGACAGTGGCAATTAACTAGAACTAGTATGACTAGACCTTTGGTAAATGTCCGAAATATATACTAGGTCTAGTTAAGTGCCACAGCCCGGTATACATTTGCCCGGTATATCCTACACTGATGTTTTTTTAAGGTCAAGTGCCACTCCTTGGTATGCGTTTGCCCGGTATACCCTACAATGATGTTTCTTCTAAACTATCGTCAGTAAGTATTAAAATATTGAATAAATGTAATTATATCAGCGAATAAATTAATATCAAATCGGTTTTAAAAAATATTTTAGACAATCACCAAAGCGACTATGTGATTGCTGACATTCACCGGTGAAAGTCGACAATCTTCAGATTTCGGTCATTCACAGTAACATTCACCGACTGGTGATCACAGACAGGTAACATTCGGTCATTCACAGACAGGTGATTAAAAAATTACTTTTAAGATTAAGATGATATATGAGGTGTTGAGAAATTTGCAATGATGTGAGAGATGCTTAAAAATGTTGACTACGCATTTTTATTAATATTTATAAAAAATAAATTCAAGAAATTGATAAATATTTTATTCCAAATCTATTCATACGTATGCATATTATAGAAATTGTATCAGTTTTTGCGAAAAAAAACTAAAAAATAAAAAATAATCACATTAAATAAGCAAAATCTGGTGTATAATCATATTCAATCACAAGCATGCTTTTATAAAACTCGACACTCGTTGATTAAAATGTTTTATTCAAATTTCTTTACTAAATTGCAAATAGAATTTTAGACGACTGAAAAGAAATATCGTATTTTATAGTTTTAAAAAAATAAAAAGTTTAGCAAACGATTATTAGCGAAAAAGATATGAATGAAATTTTACGCTATTCAAGTTCCTCGTAAGTTTATCACATTTTAATATTAATCGCCCCATTAAATCATTTCTTTATTGTCGCCAAACTATTTTTTTTAAATAATTAATTTTAATTTTTCTCATCTTTTAATAAATAAAAACAATAAAAACTTCAGATTTTTCAATTGAAAAATATGTAGATTAAAATGGTATAAAAAAATCCCTACCTTATAATTCAAAATTTTTTCATCCTCACTTTAATTAAATAATAAAAAATAATAAATAATTATTAAAAATTATTTTTTTCATGAAATTATCTTTGGGTAAATGAGTTTTATGAGTGGGTGCAATTTTTTTTGAATTGCTTCATTAGTTTTTAAAATATGACTGAAAACGTAAAAATAGAAATTAACATTAAGGAGTCCAAACTTTGAATCGCTCTCCTGACCAAACTATGGGGACCACATTTCCCAGATTGCGGCTACCCCGTATATTATGAAGATAAGGAATCCCAAATATGCGGAAAAAAAATATATGTTTATTCAGAGAAAGTACGTTTTTGTGTCCGATTTCGTAACTTAATTAATAGTTAGCACTAATTAATTATCATATTTGAGGTCACCCCCCGGAACCATTAAGATTGACACTTAGTTCGTGAAAATCCGATCATTAGAACGAAAGTTATTCAGCGTGATATCTTTTTTTTTTGCGGACTGTACATTAATTGGTAATTAAAACATCGCACTAGAGCTGCATAATGGGCAATTGGTGATGGTCGGGAAACATCCATGAGGATAATCTAGAGACAACATACATCCGTCACATCCCATTTTACAGGGAGGATACATTTACACACCATCCATCCATCTGCAGATTGCCATTTGGAACTGAAATAGAGCACGATTAATTTCTGATCCAGTACCAAGAAAGGTATTGATTTGTTTTGGGGACTTGGTGAATTTTGGGATCCTGGCAGATTTAACGTGCACCAGTCACCATTTTGTATACAGGAAGTCTTCGGACTCCTGACCGCTCGGACATGGGCTTGCCAGGCAGGCTATCTTGGTCTCATATGTAAATAGATACTATCGGAGTTTCAATGGGATTCGTATCTGCTACCTCCAAGCTTCCATTAAGGATGTTGGGACATTCCTGATTTGTCGCATTTAAGTTACTGATTTAGTTTTTTAGCTTTATCAAACCATTTGTATATTTACAAAGACGCATGTTTCAAAGTTTTATGAGGTTCATAGATATTAGCTTACAGCTTATATAGAAATGCCTTAAAGAAAATAGAAGTTTTTGAACTGAAAGCTTTGCATTTTCTCAAATTAAACTAGTGCTGTCAAAAGTAAATTTTTTTTCGGTAAAATTATTAAAGTTTACCACATTTACCACTAAATAGATTGATTAGAAAACAATATTTTATTTTTAATTGTAACAAAAGACATTACGAAAGTGGTCCGGTAAAAATGATAACTTCTTACTATTTTTTGCTATTGTTAGAAAGCCAGAAAAATGAGGTAAATTTTACCATATATCGGTAGTTTTGATCATGATTTTTTCTCAGCGTACATAAATTTACAGTAATTGCATATTTTATAAACAAATTAATCGCTTTTATTATAATTTTTTAAGTGAAATTTTAAGGGAAAAAAATGAACAATGAAGAATAAGAAGCAACTATTGGTGTTGAAGAGTGGTGCGATTACGGGGAGAAGCCTCCAAGTAATATAAGGGAAGACGGAGGTTGAAACTAGAGGCTTGTTGAACCTGGATCAATCATTTAAATGTTATTAAAATTTTTTTTCATAAGCATGTTGCACCACTAATACCTCAAACCTTATAAAACCTATTACTCCTAGAAAAGAATTATATTTGGTGTGTACTATTTTCATTTCAACAAGTTGTATTTTAGTACAGTACCTAAGTAAATAATTTCTCGGTGAGAAACAGTCTTCATTAAACTGAGCATGATTTCTGACTTTAGAATATTTACTTATTTTTAGCAATTGAGTTTGAAAAATATTCATTTAGCTATATTAAATGTTTAAATTGCTTTTAAAATGACTGATCACGCATCTCAAACCTAATGAATGGTTTAATGCTTATTACATTTACTGAAAAAGCAAACGCATGTAATGATGCAAAGTAAAAAATAAATTATTCATTGTAGTAAAGGCATAATAAGTAACTTTCTACCTCAGAATCAATAAATTATTCAACAACTGATCCCTTACACTAATTTTAAAGCTTTTAACAATTCAAAAAATAAATATTCATCAAACTAAATATATAAATTACATGAATTAAAAGGGACCGTATTAAAATATTTTGTTTACATAATTTTATATTTTTTGCAATCTAATGGTGACATCTTAAATATTTTAGAAATATTGAGCTTTTTTCAGTAATATTTGCAATTTTATTATAATATGGTATAATTTAGTATGTTAATTGGTTAAAAAAGTGATTGTTTGTTTCATTTCTCTATGTTATCCTATTTGAAGTAAAACAAATAAATAAATATTTAATCTACTGTTAAAGATGAAATGTATAATTTTTTTTCTTCAGAAAAATCATTCAAAGAATATGAAACGAAGCGAATTTGTTGCTTAAATAAAACCTTCAGAATAATTTGAAGAGGAGATGGCGCACAATGTGAAAAGGACACTTCCAAAAATAAGCAGGTAACGATATGTAAAAAAAACCTTTTTATTTATTTCTTTGCTTTACACCGAAGATCCGTTACATTATGACCACCCTGCTAATAACATGTAGGACCACCTTTAGCCCTCAAAACTGCTAGCACCCGCCGGGGCATTGATTCCACAAGGTGCTGATAGGTAGTCTGAGGTATCTGGTACCAAGCACTCACCAACTAGCCGTGCAATTCCCTCACATTGCGAGGGGGTAGCGTGGCAGCACGAATTTGGTTTTCCAAGTAGGATCACAAATGCTCTATTGGATTAAGGTCAGGTGAATTTGTGGGCCAAGGCATTACTTGAAAGTCACTGGAATGTTCCTCGAACCAATCCATGATGATTCGACCCTTATGACATGCTGCATTATCCTGTTGGTAAACATCATTCCCCGCAGGAAAAACTGTTGCCATGAATGCGTGAACCTGGTCTGCAACTATGTTCAAGTAACTTACAGACGTCAGGGATTGTTCTATAAGGATTATGGGTCCTAATGTGCCTCATGAAAACATTGTTCCTGGGCGAAAAACCATGAAAACCTGGGCGAGCCCATTGTTATAGATGGAGAGTGGTCATAATGTAATGGCTCTTCGGTGTATATTGTTGTAAGATTAATATTGTTTCTCCTACACTTCTAGAGATTTTAGAGCATGTTAGCTGCAACCTTAAACGGATCCAAGTTGGGATTGGTTCATTTTATTATGGAAATTAAACTATATTTAATTTAATTGCAAAGCACTTCAGTTTTTAAAGCTTCAGAAAGTTTACGCAATATTATGGCATATTTACCGATATTATAGTTAATTTTTTTCTAAACTTTTCGAGAGGGTGAAGTTAGCAAAAACTCTGTACTAATACACGGAGAAAAATTCTGGTAAAATTACCGTACTGTAAGCTATTTGATGAGGGACAAGCCATTGTTTGTATTAAGCACATAAGATTGCATATATATCTAAAAAAATATTTATTTATTGATACACATCCAGGGCTACGGTGGGAGACGAGGTACGTAGTTAGATACATTAAATCGTAGGTACATTAATTGGTAATTAACACTGGAGCTGCACAAAAGGCTATTGGAAACGGTCAGGGAAACATCCCGAGGATCCAAAGATAATTTTCATCATCTACAGAGGTGATCAAATTGATGCGGACATTTTCTCGATTTAGACATGGATCTGAAGGGGAAGGAAATTTTCTCCAGATCCCTGTACTCATGGTACTCAGTGACCAACCCCAGTACTTCCCATTCTACAAATTTCACGAGCACGTATATTGCATGTACTTGGTAGGTTTCAGCGGAGTCAGGGATCAAACTTCGGTCCTTCCTGACCGGAGTCCGATTCCTTATCCACTGGGCTGCCATAACCCAGTAGTGTATGATAATAAAATTTCTTATAAAAAAACATATAATTCTGGTATTAAGAAAACTAAAATATATGGTACTTAAACCATTCCATTACCACAATCTTAGTAAAAGATACAAAATTGAAAAGTACAGCACACTGCTGAAATCTTTTAGAAATTAATTATTTCTTAAATTGATTAGAAATTTAATATGTTGTAGTTCAAAAAAAATCCAAAGCTCTCCAAAGCTCTCATCCAAAGCTCTCATTGACTCCAAGTTTAAAAATTGATAGTTTTCGAGATACAAAGCCTTTCTATCTATAAAAGAGTAATTCTCAATTATCTAATTGCGTCATGGCATTGGCATTAACCAAGAAAATTGAAAGAAAAAATGGTTATTGATGAACTTTTAAGTAAGGATTGTAAATTAGATCAAATAATGAAAAAGCTAGCAGCACGTTGGAACGTCCAACGCAAAATGAGTAGCTTTTTTTCTCATTAACCTTAACTAATGCAGTGAGCTTCAAGCACCCTTCATCGCAATCCACAGTGACCGTTGCCTAAATATCTTATAATCTTATAAGGGATGTTTCCCAGACCGTCGCCAATGGCCCATTGTGCAGCTCTAGGGCGACGTAAATGAACAACAACAACAATATCTTATGTTTTAGGCTCGAATCTCGAAAACAGTTTATTTTTGGACTTTGTCATAGAGAATTTTTGTTCAGAATGTTTTTTTAACTACAACATATTAAATTTTCAGATAATTTGATAGATAACTAATTTCCATAGAATTTGTGTGGAGTCCTATAACAAAATAAAGGGTTTTTATGTCAATCTGAACGGTATCAAATAAACTTACCAAAATTTACCATAATTACCAGCTTACATAACATGCTATGAAACTGTATTTTATTGTTAGATTTACCGAAATCACTTCCAAAATGCTACGGTAAAAATTGCCAAGCTTTTTCGTGTTCCTACAGATCTAGAAACACAATAAATTCTGGTAGTTTTGACTATATTTTTTTTCTCAGTGTAATTCCTGTGTGCAGAAAATAAGCTTTAAAATTTTACAGATTTTAAATTTTTACTGTACCAAATAGTATCGAAATAATAGAATTATTTATACTAAATTTTTTTTATCGATATATCTTATTTTGTTCAAAAGTTGTTCGTTAAAATAAAAGAAAAAAAAACAACAATCTCAATTTTCGTGGAAAACACTTCTACACTATATTCGTCTTATTATACAAATTTGTCGTATTATATAAATTCGTCTTATTATAAATAAGCGTAATATAATAAGAAGGGCTTACATTAATAAGCACTTCTATATATAATTCTCAATTTCTAAAAATAAATTTATTTAAAAAATGTAGTTAAGATGAATACGATTTTTCTGATTCAATCAATCGATTTTAAAAGATAAATAAGCAATGTTCATTTTAAAATTAATTATTTCTTCAGGATCGAAATTGATCCCAGCAATAAAAGGAAGAATTCAAATCGAAGAAAAGTTCAGAATGAGGCATCCGAACTACTTAGAGCTGTAAGATATAGTTTACATTCCAATTATCTTTATATTTCTAACATTACACTAAAAATTTATTTTATAAATGTATGAACTGTGCATTTTTATTTGTTTCAATTATAAAAGAGTAAATGAGCAGTTATTTTATCACGGGAAAATGAGGTATGTACTAGATAAATAAAGTTTAAGTGAAAGAGGTAAGATATGTCACTCTAAAACTTGTGGTGTATTGTCTCTCCGAATATGATGTTGAGCAACCAATAAAGGCATAAGGGGTTTAATTTCAAAGTGGTCGGACCACGCTATTGGTCGAAATTGACATCACTACGCTGCAAAAGTGGCACAACTCAAAAAACTCGCGTTTTGGACTAAGAACAGGTGTAAATATGAAAATACACACTCTTTTCAGCAGCAATACTAGCTCAACTTGAAGGCAATCTTCGGTTAAGCAAATCAAAGCATTTCGTATGCATTTTCCTTAGCAATGAAAATTTTAAACCCACTTATCTCAAAACATGATTTTTTGAGTTGTGCCGCTACTGCAGCCCCTGAGCGATATGCTTTTGTTGACATTTATTTAATTCTGGCTACTGATTTCAGTTTCAGGTGTTCTTTGATCTTTTTCCTTCTTTTAAGGGCATACGTACTATCAGAATTAATTTTTACTAAATGACTTTTTACTCTAATAGAAACTATCATAAAATCGTTCGAATTGTAAATAGTATTTCTTTCGCACAATTTTAATGATCAAAGCAATTATTTATTTAGTCGTGTGCATTATACATTTTAAACATTTGTAACAGAAAAAAATACTGTCTACAATCAAATATCTCATAAGAACTTAACTCCAGTAGTACTGTCACCATTTTTCTTGCCATCAGTGCACTTTAAAAAATTCAGCGAATTGCATTATTGTTTTCTATTTAACAACCATTTCTTGTATTGGAATAAATTTTTCTGAAATATTGAACTGAAACACACAATTGAAAATCAATGTAATTATATATCTTGATGCTGTAATAAAATCAATCATAAATTTATTGAATAGAAATAAAGAAAATCAAAAACTAACTGGCTGCGACGCGTGTGTGCAACTGAAATCGTATTCTTGACAATAGATGGCGCCACTGAGAAACAAGAAAAGCACCGTCTGTCTTAAAATTTGCTTGTTTTCACCACACAGGCTTGTTAGTATTGGCTAGTGGCATTGGAAACAACAACAACACAACCCCAAAAAATAGTGTGAAGGAACTCTTTATTCTGGATTAACACCAAGTCGAGTGTTAGAATAGAATTTAAAGTGTGGAATTTAAATCCAAACATTTAAAATGGTATATGCTTACTCCAAACTCTCGCGCTTTCCCACCATACGAGAATTATTTTCACTTCCAAAAATACCCATGTTAGTACGCTGGTAGTTTGTTTGCATTCCAGAATGAACTGGCGAGAGTTCGTTTGTTGATATTCATCAACTGAAATAATAAATAAATAAGTAAATAAATTTTTGTATACAGTATTCAATGATTTTGCAATGTGTAATTTTCATCCGCTTCTAGTCTGTTATGGCTATTCCGAGTTCTACTTAATAATCTCTTTGTGCTTCGCGCATATTTGATTTACAAATTAAAAAATTTTACAAATTGACAATAACAAATTGATTTACAAATTACTGCATTCTAAATTAATGATTCACACTTTATATTGTTGTGTAAAAATAACTTCATTGACATTTATGCACATCTAATGTTATTCTAAATTTTTGTTTTACTTAATAACAAAAATGGTGGAGAATACTTTATATCAAGAAATGTAAAAGAACATTCTTGATGTAGTGATTCACATACGAATTAAACTTGACTTTTTACTACACCACTTTGGTGTAAAATAGTCGCCACTAATTTTTTTGTTCAGATAAGCTAAATTTTTTTACATTGTACTCACTTTTCTTGATCAGATTTTTACTGGTATGTGACAGAAAGAAATAACTGCATGGCATAAAAAATAAATCCCCAAGCTGTAATGCACAAATAAATAATTCAATAAAAAATAATGAAACATCCTAAATAACTTTTGATCTAATGATCGACATTTCAAGTACTAGAATTCAATATTTAATGGTTCATGGGGGTGACTTCTAGTGTAGATGATAGTGTAGATGCTGTCTAGTGTAGATGATATTTTAAGTTACGAAATCACCCTCAAAAATTTACTTTCTCTGAATAAGTACTTATTTTTCGTCGAATTTTGATTCCTGATACCCAAAATATAGGGGGTAGGCGCAATCAGGGAAACACAGTCCCAATTATTTCGGTCAGGAAAGCGGTCGAACGTTTAGACCCCTTAATGCTTATTATACTTTTAGCTTATTTTGTCTATTTTGCGCCTTAATTATAGTTTTCGCTTAGGTTGCCCTTAGTATAAAGTACACACTAGTATAAATTTTATTAATCCAGAAATAGTCAAATGAAAAAATAATTCTTTATAGTTGTTTATTATTTCTTTATTATTTTATTTTTTTATGATCGAAATATTTTGTATACAAATTTCATTCTGAAATTTGTTTTTATCAGAGAATCAACTTTTATAAATATAAACTTCTTCCTTGATCTTCGATTATAATCGTTCATGGTATATCTTTAAACTACTATAATTACCGAAAAGATGTTTTTGCTATATTAAAGGCACGTGAAGGGAAACACTATAATCGCGACAAATCTAACTATTAAGCATTGTATATCGCATGATTAATAATATTCTGCTACTGTAGAAGAGCTTGCATTAGAATAGTTTAAAATAGTTTAAAGAAGAAACAAACAAGCAATTCTATTGATAAAAATAGTAGTAAATATGGCGTTATTTGGTAAAATGATGTCAACAGATTTTAACAGCTTTGGAAATGCTTAAAGATAAGCCCTGCCATTATCACATTATTATTTGAAAATTTGGGAAATAAAATAAATAAAACGAATGAGCTTTGACATAGACTTCTAATAAACAAACCTTTATTATTTAAAGGTAAGAAATCCCAGACAGAGTAAAAAAGTTATTATTTGTTTCAAAATCGCAGCTATTGGGGATTGGATTTGAGCTACTTATATATGCTTTAATATGTACTATCGCCTTTTGCATGTAGCAAATACAAAATATTGGAAAAATTTGTTTCAAGTAGCGACCTCATGCGATTTGTCTACTGTCTAATCTCGTAATGGCTAGATAGTAATCCTCTACGAAATAGGTTAAATAATAATCATATCATTTGTAAGTTTTTTTTTGAAATTCTGTGTTATTAACTATGCTCTTCTTATGATTTTATGTGTTTTGCATAGCGGCGGAGGGAAATAATGGATCAGTTCAAGGCAAATACAGAGATTTCATTTAAAAGTCATGCAAAAACTGTTTTCAGTAATTCCTTGATAACCAGCTTTCCTCAAATTGCTTCTTACGCCACATGGAAACGAAGACTGCTAAAGATTGTAATATTTATCATTTGTGTTTTCGGCTTTGGATATCAAACTTGGGACTTTTTAATCATTTATAATTCATATCCAACTGTTATGAATGTAGAGTTTTCAACACCTTATGAGATAGTACAACCTGCCATCACAGTTTGCAATAATAACAGGTGAGGATTATCATAAAATGTATCCTTCTATTGAACTAAGTGCACTAGGAGTTTCGATATATATTTTTTAATAAAAAATTTGCCGGTTAAAGCAAAAATCGTATCCAATTGAGATAAATCTTAAATATGTTTGTAAGCGAAACGTACTTCGAAAAACTTTCTTATATTATTAATTTCTAGCTTTTTGACATACTGTTCAATCCTTTTAACAAACTAAATGATACTTAAGTATGGAAATTAAAAAATGTCTGATTCATAGCATATTTAATGTTATAAAAAAAATTAAATGCGAAACGAACAAAGAAATTCTACCGTATTGCATTGTTCACTACTCGGAGTATTTAGATTGTTCAAAATATCATTCTTAAGTTAAAAAAATAATAACTTGATTTTATACATATATGTATTTATGTTTTCGCATGAATAACATTAATAATATACACCGAAGAGCCATTACATTATGACCACCCTGTTAATAACATGTAGGACCACCTTTAGCCCTCAAAACTGCTAGCACCCGCCTTGGCATTGATTCCACAAGGTGCTGATAGGTAGTCTGAGATATCTGGTACCAAGCGCTCACCTACCGGTCCAGCAATTCCCCCACATTGCGAAGGGGTAGCGCGGCACCCCGAATTTGGTTTTCCAAGTAGGACTACAAATGCTCTTTTGGATTAAGGTCAGGTGAATTTGGGGGCCAAGACACGACTTGGAAGCCACTGGAATGTTCATCGAACCAATCCATGACAATTCGACCCTTATGACATGGTGCATTATCCTCTTGGCAAACACCATCCCCCGCCGGAAAAACTGTTGCCATGAATGGTTGAACTTGGCCTGCAACTATGCTCAAGTAGCTTACAGACGTCAGGGATTGTTCTATGAGGATTATGGCTCCTAATGTGCCCCATGAAAACATTGTTCCTGGGCGAGCCCATTGTTATAGCTGGAGGGTGGTCATAATGTAATGGCTCTTCGGTGTATATAATGTTTGTTACAGAAACTTACTATATCTTTGAAAATAAAGATGAGAACATAAATAATGAAGATTCGATAAATAATAGATATTCTTTCTGGAATCAATCTGCAGTTTTTCAATAGAATTTAATGATTAAATACTTAACAAATAAATTTTGAATTGCTTATAATGAGTGTCTTAATTTCCAAAAATACCCAAATATAACTAGAAATATTCATCGAAAAATGAAAAAAAAAATTGCGCACATTATGTATTTGTAAGGTTATTGTAGATTTCGTTTAACAGTGCCCAAAAGAATGTTAAAAAATACAGAACCGATTTTGGTTTTGTTTTCTTAAAAACAGAACACTTAAAAATCCACAAAAGAAACAAAAAGAAAAAAAAAATGAAAAAAATTGTGATTGCTTTATTACGATCATTGGTTACCCATTGGTCAAATGCTTTTTCTTTCTGGATCAACTCCGTTTAACGCCACAACATTTCAAATCATGGGTTTCAAAAACTGTCTAAATTGATGTTTGTCGTCGGATTGGTTTTTAAATCCTGCCGATGTACGTGTTTCAAGAGGTCACAAAATACTTCTCTTTCTACAGTATTCGCATTTATATTGAAATCACCGCCAAGCCAGTAATTATTAGTTAATAATAAAAACAGCAGTGGTCGCCATAGCAACACGTGCAATGACGACGCATGCGCACTGTTTACTATTACTCTTGAACACAGTTGAAAAGTGTGATGACGTTAAGTTATGCACGCTATCAAACCCAAATCAAGATCCATTTTGCCAATGCGTAAAAAAAAAACTTATTCGTCCCAAATTATAAAAAGTCTATTGCATATATAGTGCTAATATAATACTAGATATATTTCCTACAGCTTTTTTGAAACATGACATTCCTTTGAAACTGTTTTTTTTTAAAACTATAAGAGTCATATTTACCCAAAGTACCCATACATGCCTACAAATATTTGGAGGAACTCTTGTTAAATCTGTTATTTAATGCAAAACAAGGAATTTTCAGTGCATGAATCAAACTTACCAAAAAGTCTGGATACTTAAATTTATTTAATTATTAAATATGGGCGTTATACTTTTAAGAGCACAGGTTTGCATATGTCTTAAAATATATATAGAATATTGAAGCAAAAATCTTAGTTGATTCAAAGCACACAAAGTTCAGTGCATAAATAGCAATAACATAAGGTCAAATATTTGGCGATTTTTAAAAAAAAAATTGTAACAGAGATTCATTAGAAAGTTGAGAGCCATATTTTTTGAAAATATTCATGCATATTCAGAAATAGTAATGAAAATCGTATTTTGTCCAAAAACGTAAGCTTCAGATTATATCAAACGATAACAGAAGACGAGATATTTTGTGATTTTTTTTAATAATTCTTTTATAAAGCAGGAATCATTTGAAATTTATTTCATTTTAAAATATGGCTGCCATACATCTCGAGCAAACCTATACATGTATAGATAGAAAAAAATTATATAGTTGAAAACACTCGGTGAATTTTTATAAATTTTTAAAATTTTATTCAATCCACGCGATTTTATTCTAAATTTTCGGCTATGTAATTTTTTTTTAAAAATACTCATATATACTCAGAAATATTGTTTAAGAAAATTAGAACAAGCTTCTTTGCTTACATGCAACTCAATTGCGAATTTCGTCCGTAATTTTTTGCAACATGGATTTGATTTTAAGACATTATCATCACATTTTATAGAAATACTAATGAAACAATTTAAAAAAAATCTAATTTAGTTTCAAAGAATTCCAAAACTTAAACATTTCTGTTATTAGCTGAATATTATTTTTTTTTTTGTTTTTTGGAAATATTTCGCATTGCTTCATTCCTTATAAACTGTCCCCCCTCTTTTTTTAAGAATGTGGGTGTCTTGGTTTTTGAAAATATGACAGCCGTGTGACATTTTTTTTCAAAACTCTCAATCTTAAAACCCAATGCATAGCGCTGAGGTAAGATTTAAAATTTTGAAAGTTTTTTTTAAATTTTTCTTCTCTTTTTGGAATACGACATTCATTATAACTGAAATCGATTCAAAACACGGGCTTTAAATGTTCCGAAAATACCCATACAATACGATTAACATTAGAATGTAACGTTTAAAATAGTGCCAAATTTTCAAAAATATCCATACATAGCAATCCATAAATATCTATTGAAAAATCTTACAAAAATCTTATTTAGCCCAAATTACGTAGAATACACTGTATTTATTACACAAGCATAAAATACATCAATTAGCTAATATTTTAGAATTTTTTGCTGCAAGGTATGTATTTAAAGCTGGTTTCATTGAGCGTTATATTATCCAAAATCACGCATTTACATTTAGAAATATTAAAAGAAAAATTCGTTTAAAAAATCTTACCTCTTCCAAAACAAGCAAAATCCAGATTATATATAAGTTTAACCAGAAAACTTCGTTCGTTGAATTTTGTCTTTATTTTTTGGCAACTTTTTTACTAAATTGAATTTGATACATAAATTTTCTCCATAATGTGCATAATAACTCGGATTTTGCTCCCCAATTTAAATAATTACAATAACTACGTGACCTTAAAATTATATTATTTATATAGGGTAAACTGATCAGGGAAGGAACACTTCAGCTTCGCTTGCCATTTAAAAAATCATATTAATTTCAAAATTCGTAATTTTAGTTAAATGACAGTGTCAACATACTTGTTACAAATGGCAAATTATTTAAAAACATTGCAGAGAACTTACATAATACTGCTTTAAAGTTTTGGAAGTTCAAATAACAAGTAGTAAGAAGACCAAGTGAAGGAACAGCTCTTACCAGTTAATGAACACCCAGTAGAGGAACACTTAATTTTAGTAATTTTTTAATGCTCTTTATGAATTGATAAGCCATACAAATATTTAAAAACAAGCCTATTCTTCACATATAAATACATATAAATACTGTGAAAATGTTAACCTTTTTTTGTAATCATGAATTGAAAATTAAAGTGTCAACATATTAACACATACTGTTCATTCACTGGGAAATCTATGCTCAGTAAAGGAACATGCCTGTTCCCTCCCTGGTTAGAAGTTGTTTTTCGTATTTTTAACATACTTTTGTTGCGGAACATCACTTAAGGTACAAGAAAATTAAAGTTTATCTTTTATTTTCATTAACTTAGAAAAAAACCCAGTAAAGGAACACTTGTTCCTTCACTGGTTTTTCATCGTTTGGTGATCCAGTAAATATACACCCCCTTATCTCAGTACTTTATTATGCTATGATGCTTAAAAAAGTAAAACGTAACTTCAATAACTATATTTTGAATTCTCTTCTTCACAGTGAGAAAAATAAAACTATTACATGCAATTAATTCCATTTCAAACATATAAATACAAATACCATCTTATAATTTTTTAAAAGAAACAAGATGTTGCAGAGATAATAACAAATTCAAAATCTTTTCCAGAGAAGTCTATTTGACCAGGTAATCCAAAACATTGCTAGATGACTTCCTATCGTTTGGCAGTAAGCTATTGTTACCAATCAATCTAAGAAAAACTTTCAAATTCTTATTTTTAATCAATATATATGAAATGTTCCTTCACTGGTTGGTTTACCCTAGTTGTTTATTTATTTATATAATTGTTTATTTATTAATAAATTGTAGGAGGCGTAGATCGTTTTATTGCAGTCAAGCGTACCACCACTTCTGCCTGAATTATTCAATAGAAGAACTTTGTGAAAAATATCGACGATTCTGTCCATTACGAAAGGATAATAAAACTTTATTTCCCTTAGTAAGATTTTCCATTGTTTTATCGTAATGAATATATGCATGTAATTGAAAACTATTGACTTTTAATTCCCGGTATATGTAAATTTTGAGACGTTAAATATGGAAATAATTCTGAGAATTCTGAATAATTTTTCTAAAGCAGTTATTCAAGTTAAATATATCTGATGTTTATTCCCTCCTCCAAGGGGTTTCACCATCTTGAATTTACTGAGGATAGTGAATCACATTCCTAAATGTTAAATTTCCTGTAAATCAAGTTGAAATGTAAAATCTGAACACATAGAGCAGCAGTGGAAGGGCAGAGGCGCACAATTTTTAAAAATTATTTCTTGAAATAATAAAGTGCAGTGCTCGTTATGAAGCTTCTGCTTAAGTAATTACCTTGTTTCTCCAAAAAGAGCTTATTTTGATTCTTGTTTGTATTTTCTTGCTATTATACTAATCGATATTAATTTCAATTGATTATTCAGATAAAAATACGCTGATTTAAGGAACATAAAATTTGACTCCTAGTAAGGAAAAAAAAACAATTATGCTGTTTTTTTTAAATCTAAAATTCTCACATTTAAGATACTGTATTTTAACCAATTTAATCAAAATAAAAATAGTAGTTACGAAGTGTTAAAAAGGGTTTTATATAAAGAGGAAGCATTTTAAGCAATACAATAGATTTATAAAGTAAAACAAAAATAAAGTTATTCCTATATTAAAGTGTAACTACTGACGTTCTTTTCTCTAGTTTTTGCATTTATAGCTTTGTTTTTCGTTGTTTCTCTGATACCAATTACTCGTGATGAAACTTTGCCTTAAGCTCTTACAAATTTCGAAATCTTTGTTCATATATATGGTAAAAAATAAATATGGCTTCCTGTTTTCTTTCTATTAGACATTACATGAGATTCTATGAAATTTTTTTAAAATTTTTATTTTAATTCACAAATGTTCACTATCGTCACATTGGTGCTATTTGACTATCGGAGAACATGCCTACATTTCGTTAGGTGGTCAAATAAACTCTTCGCTATCGCATCTAGTTCGATAGGGAAATAACATTGATATGCTAAAGACAGTACCGAAGGTACACAGTCCAGTCACATTAATATGACCACCACCTACTTTCCACGTCAACGTGAAATAACCAATCACTGAAGGCAGGGGGTAGCGCATTTCAGTGGAGTGTATACAAAGGATGTCCTAGGGCATTGGAAAGCATTTCAAACGTTGGTGTAATGCAGAAACGTAGCGATTTATCCGACGTCCAAAAGTGCATGATGATTGGTTTTCGGGCCAAAGATGGAAGCTTTTCGGAAACGGTTAATTTTGTGAACTGTTCACTTGACGCCGTGGTAAAAGTATACCGTGCATGGCAAAATGGCACTTTCCAAAATCAGCGATGTGGCACATGTGGTGCACCACGGGCTATAGATGACAGAGGCGAATAAAGGCAACGGAGATAAGTTCGGGCAAATAGACGTGTAACTGTTGAGCAACTGAACACCCACATGAACCTCGGGGCTACCAAGAGTGTATCCTCAACAAGGGTTCAACGAACGTTGCTGCACATGGGCCGGGGCAGCAGATGCCTGGTTAATGATTTTGACAGCAAGCAAGGTGGTCACATTAATGTGACTGGACTGTGTATTTCATTATCGGATAAGAGAAGCATATTTCGACAAATAGTTCAATAGAAGCGTAGAATTTTTTATTAAAACATGTAATCCGATAGAAAATAACTCGGATACAATAGCTCCAGTATGAGAGTATTTCACTATCGGATAAGCGAAGTATATTTCAACAATTGGAGTATATTTCGGTATTGTAGAATAAAATTTTTCATTATCCCACTAGTCTGATAGGAAAATAACTCAACTTTGAAACAATAACACCAGCATTATAGCTACTTCATTATAAAATCAGAGGCTTCAGATGGTACGATAAGAAGCCATAGTAGACGCCCAGATTTCTTTGAAGACAGAGAGCTCAAACATTTACGACTTTGTGCTCCAAATTTCTAAAATGCTAATGGTAAATTTAAAAAAAAGCCTGCTTTTGTACTAATGAATGGATCATTTTTGTATTTCAGGTTCCATCTAAAAGTGACGAGGTAAGAGATTTAAATTTTAAAGAAATTCCGTGGGATTTAAAAACAGAAGAAACTCACTCAGAGGCACTTATTGCGGAATGCTATAAGGATTTAGATGGGCTACGATACGTTTGTAGGTATGTTACTTTAAAAGATGTCGTTGTCGGTTAAGAAAAATGGGCCAAATCTGGGTTATTCGGGTTTCACTTTTTTCATTTTCAGCTATGTAAATAAACCTTATCAAACTCTATTTGAATGTTTAATTAGCCCATTAGTTTCAAGAATAAGTAATACTTGATTTTGGAGGTTGCATCAAATGTTCTTTTTTGAAGGAAAGCCAGTATCTGGTTTTATCTATCCTGGGTGGATAAACCTGGGTATATATTAAAAAAAATCGTTATTTTTTACTATTGAATTATTTTTTGTTATTGATTTGTATTGTCATTAAATTAGTACCTACATAATTTAGTATCATTAAATTAATGCTACACTGATAGGCATATATAAGATTAAAAGTAAAGTAAGTAGTTTTGAGCATAATATTTTTGGAATTTCATTTTGGAACATAATATTTTTGCTAATTTGATGGACAGATTGCTGCGGGTTATTTCGCCTCAATTTTAGAATGAAAATTTTAACAGTGTATAAAAACGTGACTATTTTGGTATATTCGAGGTATTTTTAAGGTTTGCTCTTAAATATCAAGAGCCAAGATATTTTGAAATTGCACGGAATATTTTGTGTGTTTTAATGTAAAAAATTTTTTTTTTTGAGAATGTGTAGAAATTCCTGCTGAGATTGAGAATGCTGAGATTTTAACAATAAATATTTTCAGAGATATAAATCACTTGCAATCTTCAAACTTTGTACAAGATTGTTTTGTATTATGTGTGTTAATAAAACACGAGTAATCACTAATTACAATAAAAGGACTCGAGAAAGAATGGTCTGCTTTCTTGTCTCTAATACTTTCAAGACTCAAAATTTTTTTTCTCTATGACATAGCATAAATATTTTTTAAATTATTTTCAGCAAACCTTACCTTCAAGTTCCATTGGTCGTTGGATTTAACAATCAGCCAAATTACTGCTACGTCATTGACTCTCAGACGGAAAAACCCAACGCTACAGAAACTACTTATCCAAAAAACATTCGTAAGTCTACATTACTTTTTTTTATAAGAAAATCTTTGAATTTTTAAAATTATAATTATTGAAGGGTACTAATAGCTTTTTCGCATACTTTACCTAGTCTTCATCTATAATTCCACTGCGAGCCGTATTTTAACAGGCAAGTTGTACGGGCTGTGGCAACAGTTTCGATAGGTGGTTATTACACGTTATAGCCATTCAAAATTTAACTCAATCGCAGATATATTCAACAATAGATAGAAGGCCGAGATGGCTTAGAGAATCGAGTGTTAGTTTTCTAATGAGGTGATACAGGTTCGAGTCCTAGCGGTGGCTGCCTAATACAAAATCTGTTCCCGGCTCGCACTGAACATTGATGCTGGCGTAAAATATCCTCATAGGTTGACGGATCATGGATTTGAATTCCCATGCTGTCTGACTTACCATGTGACGTTTTAGTGATTCTCCTCTTTATGTAATACAAATGTGGGTTTGTTCATTTGAAAGACCTCAACGAATGTTAGTTTGTCTCAACGTTTGATCCCGGAATTCCTTTGTTTTCTGAGTTGGAGATTACAAGGTTACGGGTTTGAACATTGATAGTCATAAACTCAGAATTGGATCTGCTGTTCAATACTGGTTGTAAAATAAAAATGGATAAAATATGATTTTTAAATTGAGAAAACTTTGAAATGAACCAAATGGAAATTTTAAATTGGTAAAATTCAAGTCTGGTTAAATAATATATGTTTCATACATGTTAAATGTATATATGTTAAATAAGATATGTTTTATTCAGTTGTTCTTTTGAAATTTTACCGGTAAAATTGCTACAGGATAATTTTAGTTTTTAATTTCATTAGATGATAAGCTTGAAACTCATATTTTTATCTTAGAATTTTCTAAATTATCCTTAACTTAGGAAAAAAAAAACATTCGTGAGAGTGAAAAGTTAAGAGAAGCAGCCATAAATTAATCTAAAGATATTTGGAAAGTGTAAATCTTTGAAATATCAAAGAGGCCCCATCCCCTGATTTCTGCGCTTACCAACACCCAAAAATAAGACAACAACAGGAAAACCAAAAATTATTTGAGTTTCTTGTTAATTTGTGCTCGTTAATTGCATACTTATTTATTATAGTTTAGCTTTGTTTTTATGCTAGCACTCTGTTTAAAGTAAAGCTCTTAAAATATGCAACATAACATCCTGGCAAACATTTGACATCTAAGCATTTAATTTAAGTTATATACAATATGAATTTATGCATAGAAAATTATAAATTTCAGTATTCGTAGATATAGCATATTCTTTATTTTCACATAAACTAATAGCACCTTTACTGTAACATAAATTTGTAAAATGAATTAAAATTAAAGTAAAAAAAAAAACACAAACAGTTCATAAAACGTGTCACACTTTTATGCTATGTTATTAAGCATCAATACAACTGAAATAAAGTTGCAGATTGTTGTATTACCAGCTTAAATTATTATTGAGCAAAATTAAAACAAAAACAGTTTGTTTTTATGAATCGTTAACTTACAACCTTTCATTTACGTTCAAATTACAGATGAATTAGCTTTAGCTTTTTGTCCCTAACGCTAAAGAAAAACTTATCTGTTTCTGAAAATATACACTATAGTGAGGAAGTTAAATATTGTTCAGAATAAAGGAAAATTCAATTATAGAATGAAAAGTAATCAGTGGAAATCTTCTTGCAATGCTTTTACACTTAGACCAGTGGTTCCCAAATGGTGTTCCCTAGAACCCTGGGGCTACGTGGAAGGGTCATCGGAGTTCCGAGAATTTAGATTTTTAAAACCTGTAATCATTAGTGAAGCTTGTATTTATATCAAAACAATAAACCATAATTTCCTAGATAGTTTCTTTATTTTAATGTAGTTACTTGAATATAAAATATATGGCTAATGAAAAAAGAATTGGAAAAACTTGTATTTGTATTTCTCGCCGAATTTTTCAGAATAAAATGACCATATTAAAAAAAAAACAAATTATTATAATGATGAAAGCTTTGCTGCTTCCTTCATTAGGCGTGGTTAATGTATAGTGGAATTATGAATGTTCATTTTGGCCAATATTGAATGAATAAAAACAATAACGTTTCCAGGAAATGATGTACAAATCGTTGAATGTAAATTTAGATTTTATTAAGCATAATTTTGTAAATTATGAAATGGCCATTTCTTCAAAAAATAAGAAATCCCTTAAAGGGATGAAATAAGAATACTCTCTATTGAGAGATCATAAAGCCAGAACATTTCTGACCGTTAGAAAATTAAGACTGGGAGGCCCAAAGGGCTCCCAGCCTTCCAATTTTGAAATTAAAAGTGAATATATTTATTCTCAACGGACAGAGAAAGAGTATGGGTAGGAGATCCAAAATTTGGCGATTTATCATAATATATCATAGCCAAAAACAAAGCCAACTAGCATGTCCACATGGGTTAAAAAGAACACCTTGGCGATCACGAGTCGCCAACAAATTTATGTGAATTATTATAACCATGCAACCGAAACATTTAGCCGTTGGAAAATTAGAATAAAAAGTTATAAATAGATTTTTGTTTTCGATTAGAGGCGACAGTGAATTTATATGTCTGCATAATAATGAAATAAAAAGAAAGTATCCGTTACATTGATCTGGAAGAGAAGAAATAAATATTTTATGTTCGCTTAAAAAGATTAAGTTTTTGATTTATTTTAAAAAATAATTCTTCCATTAATAAAATAAGTTTAAGTAATTAAGGATATTTTAAAAGATAGAAAATAAATATGTGTATGCCAATTCTGGCATCACAATTATATTTCTCTGAGAACTATTCTCAACGTTTGTAAGAGATCTGTTTCGATAACCATAATGAACTCATTTTATTTATTTTCAGCTAATATATGCACCAAAAATAAATTAGAACTAGAACTAGATGCCACTCCAGGCCTTGAGATTTCAACTGTTTGACATAAAACTTATTATTTTAAGAATTAGATGAAACGTTTATTTGATAAACTATTATAAACGATATTGATATAACGATTAAAAGCTATATTGATATAACGCTTATTGAAAAAATTTCTTTGCTCAATATGTTCACGGTTGCTCATACATTTTGTTAATATGTTTTGGGTTCCACGGTCGTAAAAAAAATTAGGAACTGCTGCTTTATATTATAGAAAGCAATGTTTTTAACAACTAAGCATTATTTAAGCTTGTAAAAATGAAATCGAATTCAAACATTTCTCTTTTTCACAATCTTTCTTTTAAATTTCTTTGTAGGTTTTATACTTTCTTTCGAATTACAACCAGAGGAATACCTTTATTATAAGGATGAGGTTAAGATTTCAATTGTCGTTCATGACAGAAAAATGATAGTTAATCCTTATTCTGAGGGTGCAAATTTAAAAGGCGGAATGAGATACAGAGCTTTTGTTTCCATGGTAAACCATATTATTATTGTTACTATTGTCTTTATATAAAATTTATTTAATTTAATGCTTATTTCAGAGCAATATGAGTTTCCTATGCAAATTTAAAATTTAAACCTTGAATTTCGATGATTTATTCAATATAGATATTTTCGTATTTACAAATTTATTTGTTAAATGTAATTGGCTTCAAATTGATTCATAATGCCGTATTAATTTGCAATAAATATTTTGATGCTAAATAATAAACAGTTTGTGGCGTAACTACCACTACGAAAATTAAACATCAATTCACTGGTATATAAGACATGCTAAATTCAATATAGATATTTTCGTATTTACAAATTTATTTGTTAAATGTAATTGGCTTCAAATTGATTCATAATGCCGTATTAATTTGCAATAAATATTTTGATGCTAAATAATAAACAGTTTGTGGCGTAACTACCACTACGAAAATTAAACATCAATTCACTGGTATATGAGACATGCTAACTTGATTCAATCACGGGGTACCTTTTGATAGATGAAGGTTGGCACTGTCGTACTTTGCTCCAATTTCTATCAAGTCAATAACTCCACCCCAATATTGGTGACCTCCGGACGTGATTTGAATACGCTGTAACGCCCACTTCGATCTGATAACGCCTACTTCGTTTGATGGTCCACATTGACTTGCTACTTGTGATTGCGACATTATCCACCTCCTCACGCTGTTGCTACTCAGTCACGTCTCGATTAAACACAACGTCTGCCTGCATACACTCGACTGCTAATAGCAACACAGGAGGGACTACGACTGTGAAGATAATTCACCTCTCACAGTCAGCACTCAAAACCTTAATACCAGCTCTCCCGGTCTTTCACAAGTACGGCAGCTAGTGGTATCCGTTCATAGAATTCTATCACTGATAAAATTCTGGTGGAGGAGTATTGTGGCGTAACTACCACTACGAAAATTAAACATCGATTCCCTGGTATATAAGACATGCTAACTTGATTCAATCACGAGGTACCTTTTGATAGATGAAGGTTGGCACTGTCGATAACTCCGCCCTCACAAGTTTGTTCAGATAAACGGAGCACCTAGAATAACTTTTTGATCCTCATGATCGGATTTTCACGTTATGGGACTCAATCTTAATTGTTCACGAGGTGACCTCAAATATGCTAATTAATTAGCGCAGATGATATTTATTGATTCGAAAACAGACATAAAATACTCTCTCTGAATAAACATACCTTTTTTTTCCGGGGGACTCGGATTTCTGACTCCCAAAATATAAAAGGGTAGCTGCAATCCATGAAATATTGTCCCAATAATTTGGTCAGGCTAACGATCCAAAGTTTGGATCCATTAATGTTAATTTTACTTTTTGCTCATTTCGGCATGTCTAGAGAACATTTTAATTGAATTTACATATTTTGCACTTAATTATAAAATTTGTTTGTTAAAACCTAATTCTAAGCAAAAAAAATACTTTTGGCAAATATTTATTATTATTATTTTATTTAATAGTAGTCGAAAATATTTCGAATTATAAGGCATACAATTATTCATCATTTAAAAGAGTGCAATTTTAAATGGAGAAAGGCAAAATTTGAGAGAAAATCGGCCGAGTAGTTCCTGAGAAATCGTATTTTTAAAAAAAATCACTATTTTAATATTCGATTTCTTTGGAACTACATGTTCGCATTTTTTATTTAGCCATATAAAATTGCATTCTTTAAAATGGTGTGAGAAATGTATACCTCACAATTTAAAATTTCTTCGGTCATTATTAAATTCGAGTTATTCAGAGTCTTTTTTGCTCAGTGTTCCTAAATTTTACACTTGATTCCAAAACAAACTGCTCATTGTCGCCTTTATAGTAGACCTGGTGCAGTACAAAAAATTATAGACTGCTGCATATGTAAATGATTTTATGGTTTAAAATTCAGATTTATTTAAATTTAATAATTTATTTAATAACAGTTTACCCATGCATTAGATAAACATAATATTCTATGGCATTAAAATTAAATGAACTAAAAACTTTTAAACTTCTGAATTGTAGAATATGTTACCGTCAGCTAAAAACATGGAAAGCTGTAAGTAAAGTAAAGTAATGTGATGAGTAGTTAAAGATAAGATGTGCAGCAATATTAAATGCAAAATCTGAAATTTTTTTTTTTATATACTAGTAGGTTCTGCTCTCTGCTCACTTCGCCAAAATAATTGATTTTTAAATTTCCTTTTTCCATCGTATTTCTTGTACATTTTTTTATACTCCTTTGTACTGTTAAGCTAAGGCTCCTAGTTTTTGCACAGAAAAACAAATTTTAGCGTTAAATTAAGCATGCTAAATAGTGGCTGCTCTTGCGATTTGTTATTATGGACCGATAATTAATACTTTTTCTTGGCAGTGATGAATGATAAACAATTATGGATCGAATAAATTTTAAATCGGAAAAAGCTTGTAGTTTGAATGTTTATCTTACAGCGAATGTCGGAAAATGTGACAGATTGGTGTTCAAAATATTCTTACATTTTTAATGCTTGTATGCCGATTTCATAATGATAAATCTTATATCTAAAAAAAAAGACTTGTGTGAACATTTACTTTGTGGAGATACTGGGGTTATATTTTTTAGGAAGAAGATATTAGCCTTCCTCATCCTTATGTTACAGACTGCGTAGATTACCTTGCCCTGTGGAGAAATAATAACGGCACAGGTCCTTTAAATCAACAGGTATATATATGATCAATAATATTATAGTTAGCATAATTATGCTGTTGCAATTATGTTTTATTGCATCAAAAATTCATTAGTAAAATGACACATTTTTGTAATCATTAATTATTGTATGACTCTACTTTTCTCTGCATATTTCTATATTAAAAATTACCCAAACTAGATTCCGAACTCACCATTTTGTGTTTTCACGTAGAGCCTGTTGCTCTTCTGTCATTAGTTCATCCTCGCAGACTCGCGGCTTTGCGACTCTCCTGTGATGATTTGTTAAAATATGGAAAACAGTTTGCTAATTCTCCTTTTGAAATTTAAATGGACGAATTAAAAAGCAAATTACTTAACATTGTAACAGAAATTTTGGTTTCATTGTGAATAAACAGAAATGGTAAAAATAGAGAAAATATACTGTACAGATGAAATGTATGGTACCTATTATCTATAAAAAGGAAAATTATATTAATATTTATTAAAAATACATTTTGGCATAAAAGTAGGGATAAATCTGTCTTAAAAAGTGCTGTACAGAATTTTTTATTAGAGCAATTAGTTATATAGAGAAAATTAGTTAGTTATTATTAGTTTTATATAGCTAATTATTTATAGAAAATGTGCTAAAAGCAAAATCGTCATCAGGAGACACAGGTATGTTAAGTCAGAAAAAATTACTACTCCAACAAAAAGCTTGTTTTTGTGTGAGAATTTCTTACCAAAATTATCATCTATACTATTTAATTTATATATCTTAGTTTGTTTTCACACAAAGATGGATGACAAATTAATTACAATTATATAATGATCTGATCTTTTGATTAATTTTTTCTTCTGTACGTAAGTCTTATTTAGTGCAAATTTTTACTGAAGGTAGAGGTTTTGAGATTCGAAAGACTTCCAGTCTTACCTTGTTTTTAGTGAACATCTGATTGGGGGAGGAGATATTGACGTCCTTAATATTTCCTGTTCGTTTTCACGAATGAGAGAAAAGTCTCAATTAAAGAGTTTCAAATAGTTTTTGGTCAAATGTCTTAAAAGAGGGTTGGTGGATCATAAATTTCACTTTGGATACTTGGATAGGTTAAAATATTTTAACCTTTGATCACCACCAACGATGATTGATTTCTTAATTTTAAGGGGGTTAGATTTTTAAGGACAACTAAAAAGATTTACTAGATTTATGAGGGAGAATTGAGCATAAAAGAGATGAGGCGTATTCGAGTAAAAAATTGGAAAAACCTTATAAAAATAAAATTGCAAATATCCACTACTTTCTTATTCTCTCATAGTGTATAGATTTTATCCACTTATGAAACCTATAAGACAAACTATGTAACATTCGAATAAAATGATTTTAGTTATTTTAATTTTCTAATCTCACCAACAAGTTGATTTTCTCTGTTAATAATTCACTTCATATTGATAAAGTTATTAAAAGTTATTTAAAGTTATATATTGTTAGTACTCATGGGTGTAGACGAGCGTCACATTTTTGAATCGAATGGTAGGTACAAAAAGAACGATTTCGATTTATTGGTACTTGTACCTTTTATCTGACTTTTGATTAAATTTGCATTGAATAGTTGATTTTTTGTTAGTAAAGACTTAAATTATTAAACATTGCAGATGTGCATTGAGTACTGCGAAATGAAAGATCTAATAATAGCAGGAAAATGCACAGGAGATTATATTGCCTATTCGCACAAAGAGGAATTATGTTCTAATGGTAGGTAATTAATCAAGGAATAAAGGTGAAATAAAATTACATATAAGTTGAAATTTTTATTAATAAAAATAAGCAGCATTCTATAACTTTGTCAATCTTTACATGGAGTTTTCTCGAAACAGTATTTTTCTTCTATGAGCATGTTGAATAAGTTTAAACTGAAATCATAACAACTCAATATATTACAATTGCACCTGATATTTTCATTGTATTTATAGAGCTCATAAGAGAATAAAACCATGTTAAGTAGGTGGAATGGAAATTTGACTGATAATTTATTTTAAATAAATTTTTATGAACTTTTGAATATGAATGAAAAAAAATTTTTCAAATTACTCTTTTATTGAATTTTGTAATTTTGTACAAATATAATTCCGATAATTTTATGGATTTTTTCAGTAACTATTAGACTGTTTTTCATAATTAAAAAGTACCTAAATATAATTTTGCTAGTGATCAGAGTGTTTGGAAATAACATATAAAAGGGTTAAAGAAGATATGGGTGTTGCTTTTAATTTATATAAAAAATAGCAGCATATTTCAGACTTAGGTTGAATTTACTACGAGTAACTACCAGCGATCATTGGAGACTTTGTTAACAATATATATGTATATATATATATATATATATATATATCAGAGTTGGCCAAAAATGTAATCGATTACATTTTTTGATTACAGTAATCAATTACTTGTAATCATGATTACAATTTTCAAAAATTTTGATTACAGCTGTAATCATGATTACAATATTGATTACAGTAATCAATTACTTGTAATCGTGATTACAAAGTTTGATTACAGCTGTAATCATGATTACATAGTCGATTACAGTAATCAATTACTTGTAATCATGATTACAATTTTCAAAAAATTTTGATTACAGCTGTAATCATGATTCCAAGTAATTGCGATTACAAGTAATCACAACAAAAACGATTACAAGTAATTATGATTACAAGTAATCAAAATATATGATTGCATGTAATTTGATTACATGTAATTTGATTACATGTAATTATGATTACATGTAATCTAATTACACGATTACAAGACTATTGTATTCTTATAAATGATTATATTTTACAGTAGATAGTTGAATGTATTTTATAATGATACATTTTGCACGTATTAACATGTACTGCATTTTGTACGTATTTGTATACGTACAAATGAATGTAACTGAAATGTATGTACATATGATTTTATCTAGTGCATATGTTCAGACATTTTAGTATCACACACATGTACATACACTTATATTGTAGGTATAAAATATCTATACGTATGTATATAGATAATAATTACGTATGTATGTGCAAACAACGTAGGCATGTACATTTATACACAATGAATATATGCATTTTATGCAAATATTTGTGTATGTAAAATGTATATCTATGTTCATGTACGCATGTATATACAAGTACTTGTGTTTGTACGAACATACATACATTGTCTGTACAATGTATGTCCCATGCATGTATGTGCAATTTATTTATGAACAGTACAATATATGTATGCATGTACAATATAGGTATATCTGTAGGATGTACAATATATGTATGTATACATGTACATGATATGCATGTCCAGTGTATTTATGTACATGTACATAATATGTTCATGCTCAATGTAAGTATCCAAATATGCATAATACATTTGTGAACTATTGTGCGTACATTGGGCGTATTTATATTTCACATATATTCATACATGCATTCGACATGCATAACGTACGTACATACACACATTTGAGATGCATATATTGTACAGATGTATATACATATAGCGTACAGATGTATATACATATAGCGTACAGATGTATATTCATATAATGTACATATGATGAAATGAACATATAATGTTCATACAATGTACATATGTGTCTACATATACAGTACGTATGTGCATAAATATATTGGGCATAATTCTTTCGTACAAATTTTACATGTGTACATGCATGCTATCCCTATCTATGCATATGGTGCAATGTATATATGTACAATGAATGTATCCACACATGTACAATACACGTATGTTCCATGTATGCATATCCATATGTACTATATATGCACGTACAATACATGAATGTATGTACATACATTGTACATGCGTACATACATTACACGTATACATATGTACATTACATTTATGTCTAAATATGTGTACAATGCAATAAATAAAATGCATGTAAGTTAACTTTTAATGACTCAAGCAAGTTAAATGACAAAATCAAACGATATTTAAATTTAGTTTTCAGCTTTAATTGTTCTATATCATTTTGAAATTCTCTGAATTAAAAATTATTTTCAGGTATTTTCATGAAATGTTTGACAATACAGATTTATTTTTTTTATAACATAATGCATGATTCATAGAAATTTTTTAAATGGTAAGAAAAACGGTAAATTTTATGTGTGGAATTAATATTTAGAAATTCCAAATAAAATTATCGTTTGCTTTCTAAAAAATATGAGGTCGAGTTTCATATACCTTAGAATAATTTTAAAACAAATTTTAATAACTTTACTCATATAAATTTTTTTAATGTATGCACAATGTATGTGTATATTGTAATTACATATATTTAAATGTACGCACGTATTTGTACATTACTTGTAATTATGTACATGTATACGTTGTATGCACATGCATACATTGTGCATATATAACTATTTTTTTGTACATCCATGCATTACATGCGCATAAGTATTAACAAAGTATGTAGTTATACAAGTACATACGTAAGTTGTACATAAGCACATACTTTGCGTGCACATATATCGATGTACATATAAATATGTATGTATACATGTACGCATTTTATTTATGCAACTATGTGCATATATTGTACCTTCAAATAACATTTTTACATATTGTACGCAAATACGTACAATTTTATATACAAACGTACATTGTATATACGTGCTATTATCGTAAATTTATACAATATCTGCACTTAAGTACATAAAAGCATGCAAACGCATAAACATTATTTTCATATACGTTCATACATACATTGTCTACGTATACAAAGATACGAAACATTGCCTTTTTGTACAAACTAACATACATGCGTACATGTATCATAAATGCATAATTATATGTACTAAGCATATGCGCATTGCATTAAGTATATTACAATATAATTATGAATATTGTACGTACAAACAACGTTTGTGCATACATTGTATGTATAGGAATCGCAAATTGTACGTTCATGCGTGCGTACATTCTATGTACATAAAAATATGTAAACACATGAATACTTACATAAAAAATTTGACTATAGTATACAATCGTAATAACTTGTAATCGTATAGTTTGATTACAAGTAATCACAATTACATGTAATCAAATTACATGTAATCATGATTACATGCAATCATATATTTTGATTACTTGTAATCATAATTACTTGTAATCGTTTTTGTTGTGATTACTTGTAATCGCAATTACTTGGAATCATGATTACAAGTAATTGATTACTGTAATCAAAATTGTAATCATGATTACAGCTGTAATCAAAATTTTTTGAAAGTTGTAATCACGATTACAAGTAATTGATTACTTGTAATCGTGATTACAAATAATTGATTACTGTAATCAAAATTGTAATCATAATTACAGCTGTAATCAAAATTTTTTGAAAGTTGTAATCACGATTACAAGTAATTGATTACTTGTAATCGTGATTACAAGTAATTGATTACATAGCTGTAATTATCTGTAATCAACGGCCAACTCTGATATATATATATATATATATATATATATATATATATATATATATATATATATATATATATATATATATATATATATATATATACTGACAGATGACTGACAGACTGACTTTTAAATTAATTTCCCTATTAATGATTTTTTTATTTTTTTTATTTTTTTATTTTTTTTATGTTTATTTTTTTATTTATTTTTTTATTTTATTTATTTATTTATTTTTTTTAAGACTGCTAATTTATTCAATCCGTTAAACATTTTTATTATTATTTCAATTTTATTACCTTTTTACTAATTGTTTCTCATAGATGGCAGCACTAATATTTTACCTAAACATTTTTTTTTCTTCTTCTTCGATCAAATGTTTTTTTTAATTTTATTATATTCGATTCAAGCTATAAGCAATATTTTACATCTTCGCGATTTTTGTTAACTGTTTTATTATTGTACTTTTAAACCTAAACCGCGTTTTAATTCACGCCTGTAAGTTTGATTTCCTTTTACATTTTGCTTTTATTTCATGATTTTTTTCAAAATAAGGTTTTTTGCGATATCGACACATATAAAGAATAATTTTTATCTTAGGATAATTATTCTTTATTCAGAAATATCGCATTATTTATGGCAATTAGATGTGTCTTGACAACGACTATTTGCTTATACCATTCTTGTTTCTCTACCATTTAGTTTTTTATTTTTATTTTATTCATGTTTTTCATGTTGATTTGTGTATATATATATATATATATATATATATATATATTATATATATATATATATATATATATATATATATTATATATATATATATATATATATATATATATATATATATATATATATATATATTTCGGTGAATATAAAAACTTCGTTTAGAGGAAAACAAGCTCTAAAGTTTGTTAAAGTCTATTTTAATGGATAAAATGATTTCACATGAATAATGTGACTACACAACACGTCAAGTTAAACCAAATGTTTTCAAAAGATTATTTTAAACTAACTATAAATATTTTGCTAAAATTTTTATCCATTATCATAATTTCTTTAGTGTATAGTCAATAAAATGTTCCTATCTTAGAGTAATTTATTTTATATTTTTATTTTGTCTGCTTCTCGTAGAAGACTTACAGTTATACGGTAAGTATAGTCCTATTTTAGTATTCAATTTTTAAATTAAATGCTGGACATGTGGGTGAGCATCCCGTGTGATTGACTGCGAAGCCAAGGGTTGCGGGTTTGAATCTCGCTCAGATCAGCATTGATGTTTCTCTGTGTGTGTTGTCTTGTGCTGTGTGAATGTGGCCCACCGTATGAGAGGATCTGTGAAAATGAGGCGTGGGTAATGTTGCCTGCCTCGGTATCTTAGGATAACAGATGTCCATAGGGTAACGTTAAATGAGCAACACTTACGGCATCTTCCGAGACGAAGAAACCGAAGTCCTAAATTAACTTTGATGTCATATCTCTGATGCAATTACAGTAACTAAAAGCTACATTCATTATATCTCTACACACACCATACTTTTGTGATCACCTGGTTCGAATTTTTATTTATCTGTCAGCTGATTGGTCTTGGTGAGCTTGGCATCGTGACTGAGAGAGTTTCGGCTACAGTCGATTTTTTAACATACCTCCTTTTGAGAGCACAGTTGATTTTAGCGACACTTTTCTGAATACTGTACACTCATATATTCTTTTGGCATTTAACATTTACTGCTGAATATAAAATGTTATACACAATTTTCTTTCATTTTCCCCATAATTGTTATTAATGACATAATTTTGCTTTAACTTTTAGTCTTTAGAGAAAACTGAAAAACATAATTTTAACTGCTTCTATGATTTGTAATATTCTACTATTATCATTTTTAAACTATTGAAAACTAAAAATATCTGCATTTAAATTAAAATTGTGAGATAACGTTTGAATAAGAAAAATCAGGAAAAAAATATCTGTTAAACATTCTAACATTTGTTATGTTTTAGAAATTGATCTTTTAAATGTACATGCTCGGTTTGAAGTTAGGAGTAGTCAAGGATTGTTACCCAACATAGTTATCCGAAAACTACAGGATTTAGGGTAACTTATTATATCGATTTACAATGTGCATCGTTAAAATATTTGGTGTATGACTTAAATATGAAAAATGTATCCATGATTTAGGAAAGTAGGTAAGAGTTAAGCTAATTTTCTAAATTTTTTTGCGTTTTTAAAGGATTTTGCAATCGAAATTTCGAACTGTTTTGCTACTAGTTCAAGCGATCACGTTTCTACTGGTGCTGTGAGCCGAATTTACAGTACAAGAATACTTCACTATCCTTTTATCTCCATTTAGAATTTATTTCTAATCACAATTTTGACCATTTTTTGACTACCGTCATGTGGGGCTACTTTGTGCAGGATTTCGCAGTTTTTGAACTTTGACATGTAAAAAAACTATGTTAATTCAAACTTTAGTAAAATTTTTCAATATTATATTCATAACTGGACTTAGACGAGTGAATTTGATCAATATTGGCATTATTTGTATTTAACATTTACAAATAATAAGTCAAAACATACCTTGCACAAAGTAGCCCCAAGCTTTGTGCAGCGATAGGAATTCATTTTAATAATCATGTTTTTAGTAAAATATTGATATAAAATTGTTAAAAAAGTTAATTGTTGACATTTTTAATAACAAAAACATCAAGATATGTAAAGATATTAGTTTGATAATAATTTTCAGCGTTGAAATACCATTTTTTATAGTGAATTTTTTCTTAAAAAGAATGTTTATTTCAAAATATTTGAGTTTAAACAAAAGGAAACCATATACATTTTTGAACATTGAAATGGATGAAATTTGAAAAATAATAATTATTACATATTCATTAACATTTATAATATTGATAAATTTGAACATAACATGCTTGAATGAACATGACAGAACTTGCTCTTCAGTTTCTGTCAAAATCACCTAATGTCCAATAAAATATATTTTTATGTGCTTCGTCTGATTAATTCATTAGAAAAATCTTTGTAGAAGAAAAATAATAGTTTACCAGCACTTTTCACGTGGTTCTTGTGAATTTTATTAGAGATAGTATTTCTGTGGATTTTGTACTTCCGAGAAGCTTCTGCAATCGACATACCACCAGCAACTGCTTGCAAACATTGTTGCAGCTTTTCTAAAGTGTAATCACGATAATTTCTCGTTTCAGGTATTTTTTTTATAACGTCTGACAATTTTTCTGTCGAAAAAGAAACGAATGAAACTTTGCACAAAGTAGCCCCACAGTGCATTTTTTTTCATTTTCCATTTATTTGTTATTAATTTTCAAATGTTTCTAACCCTAACATGATATAATTGCTTATTAATATATAAATAAAAAATTTTGCACTTGCGACAATTGTTTTATCAACGTCTTTGCATTTCACGGCTAAAGTTTTCACGCACACTTTTCGACGTCCGACGTACTCGGAAAGTTGTTGACATTTTATAAACAAAACACACTCTGAGATAGTTTTAAAATTCGAAAAAATGTTTGTAGTAATAGAGGAGACTTCTATCTTCAAATTCCACACATTTTTAACGTGAAAAAAAACATAATACTGAATAGCAGCACTTGAAAAGTGCCAAATTCGAATTTGCACAAAGTAGCCCCCGTTGCACAAAGTAAGACGGTAATAAGTTTTTAAGTATCCACTAGATCTTTGCCCTTGATGCTAATAAAAATTTCAAGAATTTCAAATCTCTAATAATATAATTTATTGTTTAATTTACGCGTTGAAGAATGTCTTGACAGTTAGAATTTCAACGAGTAACTGACAAGTTAAAAATCTGAAAACTTAAATGGAGCTCTAATATGCTGAATGACAATACAAGTTTTAAAGGTTTTGAGCCCCTTAAGCTGAATTTCTATAACCATTTAATCGTTACATGGAATTTGTTATGAATTTGTGAATCGAAATGTCTTTCTTTCTTCGATTTGGTTAAGTGTTGAAATTTTAACAGAAGTTCACGCTTAATAATAAAAGTTACTAATGTTTTTTAATTGGTCCAAGCACAGTTGGATGTCAATATATTTTCTATATGTAAATAAACACCTAATAGCCATAAAATTAAAAAAAAAATAATAGTCTCAAATAGTATGTTTTTCAATATTTAATACAGTGTAAAGTACTAATAATTAAAAAAAGTTTTAATTAGTAATATTGTGAATATCTCATAAAAGTCAAAATAGCATTATTTTTGCTAGATTTAAAACGGAAAACGATGGTATATCCCTCTCATAACAAACTTCCATCTCTACAAAAATTTAAGGTGTTTTTGAGGTTTATTTTAGGTTGTTTTGAGGTGTCATAGATTGATTTAACGTTAATTTGAAGTTGACTTGAAAAGCAACCTTAAAAGATCAACTTTTCAAGGTGTATGGAGTTGTTTTATTCACACTTGAGGTTGCTGAAAATCTACTTTAGAGCAATTAGTTTAGAGAGTTTTTTTCTGGTGTACAGGCTATTTTTCTATACTTCAGGCGAATAAGTATATTTGGGGTGTAAATGATTTCCCTCTATCTCAACCAAAAGTTTTGTATATATGAATATGATTTTATGAGATGTAAATGAAGTGAAAATTGAGGTTTATTAATGAGGTTATTTTTGGTTTTCAAAACATAACCTCATTTCCTACCTCAGGTGCTTATTTCTGCACTTGTCAACTTCAAAAAGACATTACTTTTTTCTGTAAGGGCTGTCTCTACCAAAAGTACCCCTATATAGTTTGAAAGTGTCTAACATTTTGCAGTATAGATCTAACAAAAAATTCTTATCCCAAAAAATAATCTTAGGATTTTCCTTTTAATATTTACTATGTTCCATTATTGCGAAAATTTGCAAATAAAATAAAATAGTTTATATTTGTGATTAATTTGCAGCACTTAATTTTGAAAAAAGTTATGAAGTAGTCAAAAGTTGCAGGGAGCAGTGTCGAGTCGGGTGCAAGTGAGTTATATTTTCATTGCATTTGTAAGTTTTAGACATAAAATTGTATAAGATGCATAACTATTCAGTTAAATTTCCTCACTCACACGCATGAAAATCTTTTTTTTTCTAGGGATAAAAGATATGTAGTTGAATATAAGGAAGCTGGTAGGTATGAACGGGCTAATTATGAGGATCGAGATACAGAAAAGGTACTTTCCATTAATGCTAATATATTTTCAGGGTAATTGAAAATGCTTGTTTTTAAATATCTGAAAGATATAAAAAACTTAAAAATGTATAGAATACATATTAAAAATGCATAGAACAATTCAGGCCCTTTCAACACTTATATGAGGTCACCCCTCTCCTTAAATTACTATATGAGGTCAATACAAGTAGTATAGTCGGAATCTGAAAGCGAAGTTTGTTTTTAAATGGAAATACGCAATTTTCAAACACAATATTTAATATTACAACACAAATGGTAATTAGTTATTGGAATATACTATTATTGATAGAAGAAATGTAATCAAATTCAAGTAAAATCAAGATCTAAATATACACTAAATACTCGTATATATTCAGTGGATACCCTCACACTTGGGTCTTTTTGAGAACGAACGTGCTGATCAGTTGGTAAAAAGAAGGTACTTCCCTCCCAGTCTCTCCAAAAACGGCCCTCACTTACTCTGAATTATTTTCTATCCACAACTCTAAAGTTAATAAAGCTTGGCTTGTTCCACCGGATCACAATTGGTATCACCGCAAGCGTCCTGGAGGAGCCCTTGACCTTCAGGGTACACGTGCCGACCAAACCGCTAACTGTAGATTTGTCAGTGGGTATACTAAGAACCTCACTTTCAGTGGACAAAATAAACTTTTTCCATCTTGTAAAAAGTGTAAATCCAGCGAGGCTAGTCCTCACCATCTACTTGATTGCCTGGATTTCACCATGGAAGACCTCTCCCTTTCCTCGATTTTTTGAAGACTCACGGCCTCATGGATCTGGATAGCTCCACTATCCCAGCTGGGATTGGAAACAACAACTCGTATATTTGAGGTAATCTAAGACTTAGGTGAGCTTGACATGCAATACTAGACTCTTTTTTTTAACACTATTGAGATAATTATTATTATTATTTTTTGCAATAGTGTGTTCTTGTGAAGGGTACAAAAAATGTGATCATATCGAAATTATTTACACATGATCACAAAGTTTAGTGAATTTCAGCTAGTTAAAAAAACTCACGTCTTTTTTTAAACTTTTCTATGCCTCGTCTCTTCGTTAAACACCACTGGTGAAATAAAAGAAGGTTTTAATGAAAAAAATTTCTAAAAAAAGTTGAGATTCCTCAGAGGAAGATTTCATTTTAGTTTTATTTATCTATACAAGTCTTTTAACTGTCGAATTTCAGAGACATCAGTGAGTGAAAGTACTAAGTGACAGAAGTGAACTGGCATTAAATGTGAAGGCAATTGATATTTTCGATTGGAATGTATTAAGTGAACAGTAATTGAGTCTTCCTAGTTGTTGTTGTTGATGTATGTTCTTTTGGCAGAGGGGGTGCGATTGTTCTTGTTTTCCAGTGGCGCCATCTATGACCAAGAATTCGACTTCTGCCACACCGTACGTCACACCCGTTTATAGGGCGGACACATTCATACATTGATTCATTCATTCACAGATCGTAATTTTGACCTGAATCAGAGAACGATCGATCTCCAATCCAATACCCCCAGAGGTGTTGATTTGTTATGGAAACATGGAGAACTTTTGCGACTCGACAGATTTAACGTGCATCAGTCACTTTACTACACGGGGAGTCTTCGGTCGGAGGGGTCTTCCTAGTATATTTATGAATAAACATACCTCAGCAACCTCCAAAGTCTCTGTTATAGCTGCATGCTAAAACACCATAAGTCAGAACATTGAGACTTGAACAGTTCAGTTGAGTGTTATGAATTTATAGAATTTGACAGTTGAATGTCTGTGGATGAAAATGAAGGCTAAAAATAATCTTAATTTGCTCATATTCTTAAGAAAACGTATATACATTGAAGATAATTTACTCAAACTCACAAAAATGCCTCTTGGAATCTTCATTCCCTCTTAGATCTTAAATGTTTTAGTGATATTAATCGAAAGTAAATTCCATGCCAAAAACAAAATACTGATCTTATTTAATATGCTAGTAATATTTAGTCTGTTACGATAGATTGATTCTGCTGCTATCGATCTACCTCCCGCTTCCTCTCTCTCATCCAAGAAAAAAAGAAAGAAAAAAAGTTCAAGAATTAGCTATGAATCAAAAATGACGTGATAGTCGGTTATGTTTTTTCATTTCCCATGAGCTGCACAATCGGTCTTGCCGATGAGCAGACCTAGTGCGTTTTCCAGAGGTGGTATCCACTCTTTCAGGACCACCACAATGGGGGAGATACAGATGGGCATGTTAATTTGGACGTCCAGCTTCTGCCACGCTAGACGGCAGCACAGAGACTCTATTTGGATGCTAAAGTGCACTAGGAATTTAATTTTGCCAGAAATGCCAAGAGCCAATAAGACACTCCAGGGATCTTTTACATGCCGCATAATCATACGACATGACCGCTGAGGATTTTCTGCATCCCGAAAATCCGGTGTCTGGGCCGCAGACTTGGGCTCAGAAGGCATATATGTAATTCGGTTATGTAATTCACTGTAAAATTACTCTGCTGCTTTGAATGTTGAATTCACCCTCATATACTTTGCGCATTAGTATAAATTTTCAGAACTGAGTTTAAAGCTAACAAGCTGAAGACTGGATTAAGTTTTTATCCTTGAACAAAGCAACACAACGAAACGCACAAAACAACAACAACAAAAATTAATAAAATAGAGTGATGAAGATAGTGCGTAGGCTTCACAGTTCTGCCTTAAATCTTTTGCATTCTGTTGTTAGAAATCTATTTTAAAATGCATTTTGTTCTATCATATTTCCAATTGTACATATGATGCTTTTAGTAGTACTTTTTGGAGAGCTAGGGCCTCATATGCCGATAAATCTCACTTCTTGTCTACCTACAGATGAGAGATGGGCTTTTAAACTATTAGGTCCCCCTTTCCTTTTTAGGAAGACCGTTTAAAAACTTGTAAAGCATGATTTTAAATATATGAAAAATTTCTTTTCGTGTCGCTAAAAAAAAGACGAAAATTCTCACGCAAATATTAAATTAGATACCCTTCTCCAAAAAGAAAAAAAAAAACTCATAGGATAAAGTTAGAACAAACTATTACCGAAAATGTGAAAATTAAAAGAAAAATTTTAACTACAAATTCTCAAATCATTGGCTTATTGTGCTAAAACATCTATTATAAACATAGATATTGTGTGTCAAGACCTATTTTAACGTAAAATATTGTTATTTCCTGTAAGTAGGTAACACAGATTAAATCCTCGATCATCAAAGGCATAATATCATTTTCCTTGATGTCACATTAAAAATATTCTAATGCAGTTGATTTCTTTTTTAGTGTATAGAAGGAGATGAACATTGCAAGTAAGTGATTGTCTGTATTTAAATTGTCTGTATTAAAAAAACTGATTTATTACATTACTGACGCAATTGAAAGTTTTGTTTGACTTGTTGTACAGTATGTTAAAACTAGTGTACAGTGTGCAAAACAAAACAAGGGGCATCCCTGAATAATATTTGATCTAATCGGATCTTCATGTTCTAGGACTCAGTCATAATGGCTTGAAGGGGTGTTATAAAGGTTAATATGCTAAAATAATAAAAAAACTTTCACTTTTTGCGTATTTCGCCAAATCTCGAAAACTTTTTAAGCGAATCGAAAAACTTTTGCTCACAGTTATAAAATTCGTTTGTCCAAAAATAATTCTATGCAAAAAATGATCTTTATTAAATATTTATTTTTTTTAAATACTTTTTTTCTTAAAATTTTTGAAAAAATTTTGAATTGTAAGGTATACAATTTTTTGTAGCATTTTAAAGAATGAAATTTTACTTGGCAAAATACAAAACTTGAACAAAATCAATCGAATAGAACCTGTCGAGTAGTTGTAGTGCAAGAATAAAAATTTTTGTATTATTTTAAATTATGTAATTTTAAGTAATAAAATTCAAAGTTTGAACACAATCAATCGAATAGTTTCTGAGTTTCTGACTCTTCCTCGATGGCGTGAACAGAGCCTGAACTAGTACCATTCCATCAAAATGGCGTTCCGTACAAACTTGAACATTTTCAGCCACTGCAGAAACATGGAACATAATGTGTGCAACTTTAGCTCGCTGCCGAAATAAAACCATCGCGGTGATGAATTATGTTGATGAAGTATAGTAGATGAAGATCGCCAGGTCTTCATCTACTATAAAAAGTGTAAAAATTATTGACAGCATAACTGATGCTTTGTTTGCTTTATCGGTATTTATCGCTGTCAAATGTTATTTTCATAGTGCGTGCATTTGCATTACCACAAGCCAAATAATTTTCTGTACCTGGACAGAAGATAGAAGATTGAAATTTCGATTAAGTAATTAAAACAGACAAATAGTATTGAAATCACATCATATGTGAAAAATTTCTTTAAAAAATTAAGTGCAGTGATTTGTTGAATTGAAAAGAAATGAATGCTTAAAAATAATTTATTAAAGATTAATATTTTTATTCAGGAAAATAGAATGCATGGTGTTTAGTAATTTTATTTGAATTTTCTCTAGAATTTTCTTTAAAAATAAAGCATTGTGGTTTTTGAAAAATCTAACGAATTTTCTCAACTGGTTTATTTTTCAGAGCAAAAAGCATTCACTTGACGATGGAATTTGGCAAATTCCGATTAACGAAGCGTATTCAACAACCAAAATATGAAGTAAGAAATTAATTTCGTTGATTTTTCAGTAATTAGCTTTACTTATCATTATCAGCTACATCATGGCGATTGGACAAATTTTTCTTCTTCTGATGAAAAAAGTTTATCGGACACACATCTGCATAAATAGCTTGATAAAAGTGCCAAGAATAGATGTTATAAACTTTTAAAACAAAACATACTGTTATTTAGTAATAGTTTTGTTTATAATGGATACTTTATATAGAAAGATTAGTTATGGAAATAAAAAAAATAACTTCTACCTTTAATCTTAAGATACTGCCGGAAAATTTACTTTTCAACTAATCAGAGAATATTACACGTATGCCGTGAAACTCTAACTACGTTAAGTGTAGGTACACTATTTTGTACCCAATAGACGTTTCAATATTTATCCCGTCTGCGCCTAATATTAAGTTAATATATAACGATAAATTACGAAACATTTTACGCATTTAGAAGAGATTTTTGGAATTTTATAATTTTTTAAAGTATTACTTCACAAAAATTATTCCGGAAGCTTAAATATTTGTAAAAGTAAAACTTCACAGAGCAACATTCTATGTGCCAAAGGAAAAATTTACTACTAAATTATTCTGAACTATGTGAAAGAGGACTCTAAAGAAATGCACAAAAGGAGAAAAAAATGAACAGACATAAAAACGCTTACATTCCATCAGAATTAAGGCCGGGATAGACTGGCCGGTCGGGCGCTGGGCTCATGTCTGAGAGTTCGTTGGTTCAAACCCCACCGGCCGAAGACTCCCCGTGTAGTAAAGTGACTGATGCACGTCAAATCTGTCGAGTCGCAAAAGTCCTCCATGTTCCCATAACAAATCAATACCTCTGGGGGTACTGGATTGGAGATCGATCGTTCTCTAATTCAGGTCAAAATTACGATCTGTGAATAAATGGATGTACGAATGGCTCCGCCCTATAAACGGGTGCGACGTATGTTGTGGCAGAAGTCGAATTCTTGGCCATAGATGGCGCCACTGAAAAACAAGAAACGCACACTCTGCCTTAAATTTGCTCGGTTTCACCAAGCAGTCTTGCCCGTGTGGCAAGTGGCATTAGAACCAACCAACCATAATTTTTGCACAGAATTTACATATAATCTAAATAGAGTTTATTTTTTATATTTTCACAGGCAGTTGAATTGTTCAGCTACATTGGAGGATTCATGGGCTTATGGCTGTCAATATCACTTGTTTCTCTCTTCGATCTCGTGCAAACTATGTTCTCCCTCTTCTTATATCCGATGTTGCGTATCAGCCGAAAAAACAAAGTTCACTCAATGTAAAAATTCACTTCATACCAGAAAAAAAAAGACATTGTGCAGAACATGGACGGTATGGATTATGGCATTAGTAAGAAAATCAACAGAAATAAAGGACGAAGACTAGGTGTGAGAATAGAAACTTGAGCCGAAGAATTAATGAACTGCGAAAATATGCTCTTCACAATGACACATCACACTTGTATGATAGATCACCAGACTAATGAACAGACTTTTCTGCCGAGCAATAGAAAAATCAACGTAAGAGAAAAAAAAATTCAAAATTGAGATTTTTGCATAGTTTGTATTTTTATATTATAAGTTATTTATCACAAAACATTTTTTTCACAATATTAATTTTTGTTTAAGCATTCTTTGAAATTCTATTTTAGCGTTCACAGCATTAGCAAAAGAAAGAAAATAGTTGTCAAGCCACTTTTCTCCAAATCAAGCGTGAGGCACTTACGTTACTTTTTTTCAATTGCACGGCAGTTTTATACTACAAAACAGACCTGTTCAACCATAAAAGTTTGAGGACTATCACGGGATTATATTTTAATTAAATAAATGTGCTTAAATATACATTTTTAAGGTGCGAATTTTCAAACTGAATGCATTATTATATAAGTTTTTTGAGTTATTTATAAATTAATTGTGGATCTGTGTAACATTTATGATGATAAAAATATAATTATAGCAATAATGAATAAATCCAGTGACAGAACGAATTAACAGAATCAAAGATAATGCACTAGTGAAGAAACAAACTTTATAGCAGTATTTACAGAATATATATAATTATTTCTCTTAATGAGTTAACTAATAATATCAAACAACCCCAGAGGGCCTCGAATTTTCCAAGCCCCTCGGTAAGACACGTTATAGATATTTTTGTTTCCCAAAGTTCATATTATTTTAAAATAAGCTAATTGATCTCAAAGTTTTACTTTATACATAGAGTGAGACATGTTTGCCACTTTTTATTAAATAGATTGTAAAATATTGTAAAAACTTTTTAATGTTCTAATGATTTACTGTACCAAAATAAAGAGTGTTTTGTTATGGTCTTGAGTAGGATGGCTACGAGTCTGTCTGTACACGAGTTGGATAACAGGAGGAGTTATAAACTTAAAGTGAAAGCAAGACATGTCATAAGGATTAAGAATTGCATAGCAATCATAGGCTGACAATGTCGTCATACGCAGTGTCTGGGGCAGGCTTGTTATGAACTTCTTGTGTCTGTGGCTTTGAGCTGGTACTTTCATTTATTTAAGTTATATTAAATGTACGATAATTTTATTCTTTTAATAAATATTTTCAGAAGCTGCATTTAAATAGGGACAGAAATAGCTGTTTTTATTGCATAATAATTTGGTATGTTATTCTTGCCAAGCTATTCAACACATCATTCAATTATAATAAAACTGTAACTTTCGAGTAAAAAAATTAATAGAAAGCATTAAGTTAAGATAGTTTAGGTAAATAAAAGCATAGTTCAAAGACTCACGAACAGCTGGCCAGTTACAAACAATTGTCACTAGTTGCTTCGGATTGTATTTAGTATGGCATGGATTACTATGCAATTCTCAATCCTTTTCATATGACTTACTTGTTCTCCAAATTTGTGATCACTTTATTGAATAACCCTGCATACTTTTAGAGAATTCGGCAGTAATAAGGTAAAATCAAAGTTTAAGCGAGTAAAATTCTTTGAAGGACTATTTTTATTTATATCGTTAAAATTTTACATTTTCCTTATAGTTCAGGTTTGGTTGCTTTACTGAATATTATATATCTAGTCACCTCTGGTGATAAGTTTGGTCAACTTTCGAAATTTTCTTGTACTGCACTTTATACTTTTGTAACTCCTCAAATCCTAACACTTTAATTAGTTTTAACCATCATATTAACCAAATTTTTTCACCGTCTTGCTGTTGTCTTGTCGGATGTGCTTTTTAACTATTTTTAAGAGATGTCCTCGATATTGTCAAAGTTCTCTATGTTTCGAATTTTAGTAATAGCTTAAATTCTACCTCGCAGTCATTAAATCACACAAACCAAAATGAGTATGAGTTCGGAACATTTAATTTTAGTAGGCAACATTTCCACCTTTGTTGTGAGATAAAATAGAAAACTCACCTCAATGCTCCATTGCGTGCTTTACTACTTCCTCACGCTCCTCTGGAGCCATAACTTGAGTTTCGAATGATATATATGCTGTTTCTCGAAAAAGGCAAGCTCTGTCACCTATAATTGGTATTTCTATATGCGGTACGATAGCATCTGTTTATGTTTAATACTTCTGCAGCCATTTTAGAATAGATAGAAAATGAAGCTAAATATTTACTTCGTAACTAAAATTTGTTTTTATTAAATACAAAATTATTCAAAAAAAAAAAATACTAACGTATATTTTTTTACTTTGCCGAAAAAAAAGCTATGTTGTACGTGATTGGTTGTACCTGTATGTCTCAGTTAAAAATCAATTACGCAAATTATGATTAACAATGCATTTTATTTATCATATGGTTATACATATGTAATTTCGTAAGTATTCGCAACTTTCAATACTTATTCCTTTTTCAAATTGCTTTGGAATTCAAGATACATTTATCTCATGCTTCACAAATACTGCCTGATAACATTTCTGCAAAATAAAAAATATTATTTTCAATTTATGAATTCAGGTACTGATTAAAAATATTTATGAGCTTTACCCAATTCCGATGCTCATTATGTTTGAATTCTTACAAGTAAACACTTTATGAAAGGCGTATCCAAAGTGTGTGCTATGGAATCAAAAATTGTCGTATTAAAGTAACCCTTTAAAAATAGTCCCTTAGTACTCAACTTTTAGTATTTAAATGAAATAAATTCAACGTCATTTGCCGGGAACAGCTGTGTCTCAGGGGTCAGAGCGTTTTCCTTCTAATGAGGTGACTCAGGTTCAAATCCTAGTGACAGCTGGTAGCCGTCAGGCTAATCATGAAAGGTTTTCGTAGTTTTCCTCCCCCTATAACGCAAATGCGAGTTAATTTAATTCGAAAGTCCTCCACGAAGACTAATTTATTCCATTGCCAGATCTAGAAGTTTTATTCGTGTCAACCAGCCATTTCTATGATTCGAACTCGGATTACTTCATTGGGGTGGAGGGCAGCGATCTCTCCTCCAAGCCACCACGGTTTGAATTTAGTTGTTTGTAAGAAAGGAGTATTACGAGAGGAGAAAACTATAAGGGTTCATTTCTTACTCAAAGCTGAAGCTACGATTCTCCACCCACGTCAAGTCGCTCACAGATCTCGAAAATCACAACTAAAGGATGTGAAAACTTCGTTGTTTATACTTTCGGTATGAAATGAGCTGAATGTTCGAAACTTTTCTGGTCATACGTGTAAAACTTTACGTCAAACTTGCGTATATATATATATATATATATATACATATATATATATACATATATATACACACACACACATATATATATATATATATATATATATATGAGTGCTAGGAAATAATATCTTGCTCTTAGTTTGTTTTTCAAAAAAATGCATATCTATATTGTTCATCTGACACCTACTATCATTGAAATGGTTTATTTCTTGATTTGATTTCGAATTTAAGAATGTTCAATGCAAATTTTGAAGGCCTAAATTTGGATTCACTAAACTGGATGAGAATTTAATTTTTAGGTATTACTTCACAAAAGTATTCCCATACACTTTGAAATAATAATATTCTTTTTTATAATATAATATGAATAGGAAACTATATCACAATATATCATATAAAATAAAAAAAAAAATTAATAATTAATTACACCATCATAAAAAAAACTGTTTTACGTTGAAGCATTACATGGGTATCTGAAGCCATTAAATCGTGAAAGTTCGCTTAATTGCTTAAAGTTCCTTAAAAATCTTAAAATGTTGTTAAATTAAATGATATTTCTGCTTAAGATGAACTATCGTATTATGTAATAAATTTTAGGAAGGATAATTCTCACCATGACGAATTATAAATTTTCACCGGTGAAAATCGATAATGTATTAGGAATGTAGCAAATTTGAATGATAGAATTCAATACAGTTCTAAATTTCTAAAAACTTGGTTTACAAGTTTTTGATATATTTGTTTCATGAAAGCCAGACAGAGTTTCAACATTGTTTACTATACTTGAAAAAAAAAATTAAAACCTTAAAAACGTTTAGTTTAAAAATATTGTTTGCTATCCTGAAAAAGCTAAGCGAGTTTTTTAATGATTCCTAAGAACTACATCTGATTGTCAAAAATATGATGATTTGTATTCGATATTCAAGTTTCATCAATTAAAAGCAATTTAGAATGGAACATGCCTATTATACTCATGAATTTTGTATATTAAAACTTAAAAAAATTTCAAATAAAAATAGTTGTGCTTACGTCTCCTTCTTCTCCAACCTCCATCTATATGAAAAATAGAAAAAAAATTGTAAAAAGCATAACTCGTAGTTGCCTTTGGAAAAAAAGCAGTTAAAAATTCTACTGAATGTCAAAACATGAATATAATTAAATTTATCATAAGTGCTCATATAAGAGTAACAACTGAGAGATATTATTTTTAATAACTGAGAGATTCTATTATACTTTTCGAATAGAACTATAAAGAAATAAAGAGATTTATATTTATGTCTTTGGATTTCTTAAAAAAAAAAATTAAAATTAGAGCAAAGAGGACTAAGAATACACTGTTAAAATTAAGACTACTAATTAATAAATATTTGTAATTATAATATTTGCATAAGAAGTAAATATTTTTCAAATATAAAAAATCAATTGATGGAGAAAAGTAAAGTTATAACTGATAAGTATTTAAATAAACAAATAATAAACATACCTTATCCCACAAGTGTTTATATTCTTCAAAACAATCATCAAACTATGCAAAATAAACAATAATTGTTAAATTTAAATTTTTTGTTACATACAACTATTTTTTTTTTTGGATTGTCAATAGGTAATTATTTTTACTAATTATGTCTATCACTTATCGCATACATATTATTTATTACTCATATTTTTGTCTAAATGAGCCTTGAAACGAAACATTTAAACGCATCATGCTAAGAATTTTAATTTGGTAGAATATTTTAAATAAATAAAATTTTCAAAAAGTCGTGTATTTAAAATTTGCTTTCTCAGGGACTGTTCGAAGGATTTCGGTCAAATTTTGTTTTTAGTCATGCATTCTTTAAAATGATGTAAAAAATTGTATGCCTTACAATTCAAAAAAGTTTCGACTGTTACTAAATATAATAAATAGTAACAAATATTTACTAAAATTTTTTTTTCTCATGGAATCATCTTTGGACAAACCAATTTTATAATTGCGGGCAAAATTTTTCAATTCGGTCGCTGTCCTGACTAAACTATGGGGTTGCCCCTTGTATTTCGGGAATCAAAAATACAAAGCCACCATAAAAAGTTATGCTTATTCAGAGAAAACACGTTTTTGGGTCTGATTTCTTTATTTAAAATTTCGTCTGCTTTAATTAAGAAGTATATTTAAAGTCATCCTCTTGAAACATTTAGATTGAATCCTAGAACATAAAGATCCGATCATTAGATGAAAAGTTAGTCCTAGTGATCCATTTATTTTTTTGTGCGCTGCACAATGTGCTAAAAAATCCAAAGATTTTCGTTATCCAAAGATAATTTCATGTAAAGAGTTATTTTTGATAATTATTTATTATTTTGCAATTAGTTAAATTAATAATGGTCGAATTTTTTCGGATTGCATGGCACATAAACTTTTTACGCTAATTGAATCTAAGCAATTTTAAACAAGAAAATCTATCAACAAAATTCGAAAGGAATCATTCAAATAACTCTTGAGAAGAAAAATTTAAAAATACGACTTCCTTCACATGGTTAGAAATTTCTCGGAAAAAATGGTTAAATCACAATTTATTTAATTGTTATTTTACCATATTCAAACAAAATAATCTAATAACCATAAAAAAGATGGCTCCACAATGCCCATTACTTAACGAAAAGTCTAGCTCCTAAGCCCCAGTTAAATTTCTTTTTACGATTTTGAAACCATTCTAGTTACAAATGTTTAAAAAATCGTGCAGTTTTGCAGTCATGGTTTTATAGCTATACTAGTTGTAAACGGTTTCAAAACTATAAAATTAAAAAAAACGTGGTTTACCGTAAACTTTGTGGTAGGCTGCTGCCAGTTATTTTATCCTAATTTTCGAATGAAAATTCTAACAGCCCACATGCAAAATACACAAAACGTGAAATTAAATTTAAGGGGCACAAAATTTTCACCGATCCCCTGCTTAAACTACAGTGACTGCTCTTTCCATTTTGAAGATAAAGAATCGTAATCTGTATAAAAAAAGCATGTTTATTCCAAGGAAATAGGTTTCGGTGTCTAGTTTCGTAACTTAAAATATCGCCTTTACAAATTAGTTACTATATTTAAGGTCAGGCTCTCGAATCATTAAAATTTTGTCCTACAGCAGAAAAATCCAAACCGATTACTAAATCGGTGGTTGCTCAAAGTGTTCGACTTTTTTTGCACACTTACCTCAAATTAACCCTAATTGATGGTACGCTTATTAAATATAGGTTATATTGCTAGGATAATACACGGGTTACTTTGTCAGATTTCAGATTTTATTCTATTGACAGAGAATTGAAATTAACAGCAATAGTCCATTCATAAAGATATGAATAGTGCAGTACATTGTTAAATACTAAGAATTATGGTGCGACGTCTGGTAAAAAATGTAACACAAGAATTAAGTTGTGAAGTGAACATTACGAAGCTGTGTGGACACTAAGAATTTTGCTGCGATGATTAGTTAAAAGTGCAACATAACATTTTACACTAGAATTTTCTTATGGTTTCCAAAATTTTGAGTTCATTATATGGAATTGATAATAACAGCAATGGTCCGTCATTATTATACTGAATTATACGGTGCAGCTTATTGTCGAATACTAAGAATCATAGTGGATATCTGGTTAGAAATGTAACACTAAGAACCATGGTGCGATGTCTGGTCAAATCAAACGTATATTTTTTAAGGTCGTTTGGTCATAATTTAGAGCTCCTTGTATGGACAGAGAGTCGATATTAACAGCAATAGTCCACTATTTTTTAAATTATATGGTGCAGTATATTGCCAAATACTAGGAATTATGGTTAGGTGTCTGGTTAAAAGTGCAACCAGACACCACATTTTATTACGCTAACTGTGTTTCTTGTGATCATTTTTCTTAATTTAGAGTTCATTGTATGGACAGAGAATCGATATTAACGGTCATTATTATTGAAATATATTGAAACACTGTTTGCTTACCTGCTTCCACAAAGTCCACTCTTTGCAAGCTTGTTTAACCATAATGGGGCTGCTTCCTTCTGACTGTGGGTATATTTTTGTATTGCATTTCGCAGTTATCTCGTGACTCTGCAAACAAAGTTAGTTATCAAACGCATGAATTGAGTAATCCAGATACTACATTAAGTGAAATATTTAATTAAACATGCTTCAACTTCTGTAATAAAACACGTATTCAAATCTTGCAAGAAAACAAGTTATTTTCTCCTAAAGTAAAATACAGAAAAAAAATCCGTATGTCGTTTAATACGGTTTGTAAACGGATGAAACAATTACAAACACATTAATTATGATATATTCTAATTAGAATATAGTCTACTTATAGTTTAGTACGAATAATTCAGCTAACCACTTTACTTTAAGATATGAAACGTTTTTATGTCGAAAAATTTAATAGTTCTAAGCATAAAAATCTACTTTATATCTACGAAAAATATTACTTATAATGAAATTTTATGATGTTATATTCTAGTTTTTTTTCCGTCATTACTTTGAGCATTTTTAAATTAATTATGGAAATTCATTAAATAAATTTTATAGCAAATTTAATTTTGTTAAAACTGTTTTTTTTGCAAATTAAGTTCCTCTGATTAAAGTTTTGATAGCTTGATAGTTTCTTAATTGAAATCTAGTAAATAAGAATAATTTTGTTAACCTCTTCACTTTAGGATATGACATGTTTCGATAAAAAATTGTGTTTGAAAATATTTATATTTTTACTTGTAAATAAGTCTAATTACACTAGGTATTTTTTAGATCATAAAAACTTTGACCACCATCTTGCCTAGCTTAGCACCTGGTATGTTGGTTTTTAACCAAGCAATAGTTTCCGAAGAAAAGCTATTTTATATAAAATACTTTGATTTTAAAAGTTTATAACTATAAATCGCTCTGCTTGACTTTCTCTAAAAATATGAATATAACAGATACGGATAGTGATTTCAGATAATCATATGCGACTGCAAATCTAGGTTCTGATTTTTTTAAAGGCTCTACCAAAAATTTCCTCTATTTAATGCTTTAATTCTCAGAAAATATTCTTTAATTTTTTCTGATATTATGGAATATTTCATGAAAATTGAATATAAATTTTACTGAATTAAAAAGGCCACAAACAGTGATATATTGTCATGCTACAATGGCATATCGTTCTTTAAGCAACAGGAAATTCTGAAAGAACACTAGATTTAAAATTTAGCTTGAAATTTAAGTGGTCCGCTTATAAAGTGTGTTATAGAAAGTAATATATAAATATTATATATAATTGGCTTTTTACTCAGGTTTATTTCCACCAGCTTTGATGAGGCATGGAGCTATTGGTATCTCTAAAATTTATTTTTCTTTAATTAAAATATTGTCTTGTTCTACAAGGGGATTGTAATTTTTTCTTCTTAAAACTTCAAATGATTTCATAATGCAAACAGACTGATTTATATTTCTGAATTTTCTGAACTTCTGGGCGCATATTTAATACAGTCTCTAACAGAGAGGAAAAACTCACGTATTTTTAATTTATCTTTCAATTTATCTTCTATGAAGGAATCTTAAATTCAGTGGTGTGACTTATGGTGAGAAACGTACAGCAAACAATGCAATACAGCAAACAAGATGTAACTTCTTTTATTGCATATGGTATTGCATTATTGTACATGTAACTTCTTTTATCGCATCTGGCTTAATATAATCTAAGCCAAGTGAGTAAGCAACATTGTGCAAAGAGTCATCGATGAGCAATACAACAATGAATAAGGACTTCGTAATAAACCAAAGTGCAACCTTTGAGATCTTTTTAACTTTTGCAAACTTTTTTTAAGAATTGACAAATGTCAAATCATGACAAACCTCTGAGCTCGAGGCAAATCTCTTTACAGATCTCACAAATGTGGTAATCATGATTATAAGAATGAAATTAAATTTAGAAACAAAGCGAATTTTCTATTAAAGTAGCATTGAGTGTTTTAGAAAACATAGTTGTAGGTTTAGAATTTCTTTTTCGGAGTTGTAGCTCTTGAAATTAAAGTTGTAGATCATAAAGCTGAAGTTGACCATTTAAATCAAAAATTTTAGAAAAAAAGCATTTTTTCGAACAAATTTATTTAAGCAAAGGTTATTTATTTTTTGGAAGGAGGGATTGTCAGTCAAGTAGAACGATTTAGTGTTAGTTGAAAGGATATAAAAATAAATACTTACTACTTTAGTTTCGTATTTTTGAAAGCAATCCTCCAGGTCATCAAACAATTCATCACTATTCTTATCTACAAACAAAATATATATTATATTTTCAACATTTGAACAGCACTACTTAAAACGAGCTGAGAATTTCGTTTAGATTTCAAATTTTCGTATTTAATGATATGCAGTAAGATTTCAAAAGTACATACAAAAGTAGTTACGGCATTTGATTATGTTCACTGATGGAAATTTCGCAATATTTTGAACCACAATGCTGCCAATGTTGAACCACAATATTATACCAATTTCAGCAGAGTCTCTAGTTGAACCATTTTAAATTTAAGTGTCGAAAAACAAGAACATGCTTTAGTACAACCGACACTTACACTTCTTTGTGATTATTTTAGTTCGTGTTTCAATTAAATTTCGTTGCGATTCGTAAGATTTTTTACACTTTTTTTTAACATTCATTTTAATATTAGTTTGGATCCTTCATCTAAATATCTTCTAAGCTAAATATTTAAAAAAAAACTTTCTGAAGGTTTTACTGATAGATCATCCAGTAATCTTTAATGAAAAAAGTTTTCCTCTCTTATAAAAAAACTTTTTAATATAAATAAAAATTGTTTCTGAAAAGTATTTGGGGATAGTCAGAAGAAAGACGTTTTGCTTGTAGATGTGCTAAACTTATTAAAATAACTTAAAATACTATAGTAATAAGTTCTAGTTTTTTAAATGTAACATTACTTACAGTAAACTTTTCGTATTGTTTCCACACAGATCATTTACAGGTTTAAGAAATTTTCACACAAAAATATCTTATATTCTCCATGGTTATCGCTTTGTTTTTCACCAAAAAAGTCTCACCTGGACAACTGTGAAAGTATGGTTCATTTTTATGTTACCTCAAGATCTTCACATTTATAGGAAATATCAAAGAATTATTCGTTGATATACAGTTTAGATACCAAGATAAAAAACTTTTTTTCATATTAGAACAAAGCTTGGTAACAATTTCCTTAAAGTTTGTATTAGAACAAAGTTTCAATATAAATTTTACACCTTAGATGTGATTGTAATGTTTCTGCGAAATTAATTATCTTTTTACAGAGTAGCATTATGAATACGGTTAGTTAACAAAAGACAGTTAGTACTTTAATTAGTACTACTATCAGAATCTCCACACAAAACATGCTGTAGGTTTAATGTTGTATTTTTCACCAAAAACCGCTATCCTGGACAAATGTCAAAGCATGGCTTATATTTATTGTACCTCAAGGTCTTCACATATAGATATCAAAACAATTGTTGCTGATATACAGTTATACCAAGATAAAAAGATTTTGTTAATACCAGAGCAAAGTTTCGTTACAATTACCTTAAAATATTTTTTGGAACAAAGTTTCAATATAAATTTTTCACCTTGTATTTTTTTTGTGAAGCTAATTATCTTTTCCTAATGTAGCATTAAAAATAAGATTAGTTAATGAAGAACAGTTAGTACTATTATTATAAGTAGTCCTACTATAATCATTATAAGTATAAGTAGTCCTGCCATAATCATTATAAGTATAAGTAGTCCTACTATAATCATTATAAGTATAAGTAGTCCTACTATAATAATCATCCATCAGTAGTCCTACTTTAAGCTAATTATCTTTTCCTAATGTAGCATAAAGAATAAGATTAGTTAATGAAGAACAGTTAGTTCTATTATAAGTATAAGTTGTCCTACTATAATAATCGTCTATCAGTAGTCCTACTATAAGCTAATAATCTTTTCCCAATGTAGCATAAAGTATAAGATTAGTTAAAGAAGAACAGTTAGTACTATTATAAGTATAAGTAGTCCTGCTATAATAATCGTCCATCAGTAGTCCTACTATAAGCTAATAATCTTTTCCTAATGTAGCATAAAGTATAAGATTAGTTAATGTAGAACAGTTAGTACTATCATAAATATAAGTAGTCCTACTACAATAATCGTCCATCAATAGTCCTACTATAAGCTAATAATCTTTTCCTAATGTAGCATAAAGTATAAGATTAGTTAATGTAGAACAGTTAGTACTATCATAAATATAAGTAGTCCTACTACAATAATCGTCCATCAATAGTCCTACTATAAGCTAATAATCTTTTCCTAATGTAGGATAAGATTAGTTAATGAAGAAAAGTTAGTATTATAAGTATAAGTAGTCCTACTTTAATCATATTATTGCGTTATACTTACTGCAAATAGTCTGTCTAAATGAGTCCTTCTCATCTTGATCAGCTATCACAACAGAAAATATACAGCATACAGCAAAAATAAGCCCTTTTATAGCCATTGCAATTAAACTAAAAATACAAAGAATATGAACAGAATAAAGTAACATTTTATATACATTACAGATGGCATACTGAGTATATATTACTATCCTCTGCTTCAACCAGTAATTCAGTATTCAGTAATGGCCGTAATCAACATAAATATATATTCATAAAGATGTGACATAAGTGAGCTTGGTATTTAACAGTTTTTACATAAATTTTTCCTAAGTTAATCTCGATCAATAATCGTCAGAGTTGAATTTGTATTCCACTTTCAAATATTTTCCTTAATTCTTCATAAACAATATCTAAAAATGCATGTAAGGAGAAGTTATTGCCGCACATTTACTTAAGCTCTTTTTTTACTTAAAAAAATGCGTTTTCGATGGTCGTATAAAGGATATTTAATGGCCAGCAACATTTGAATGCACTATATTGCCTGTTTTGGGCACAACGGAGATTTTATTTTTTTCTCTCTTTGGCCTTAAAAACTTTTTTAAAATCGAAATTTTTTTCTGGAAACTTAAAAAGATAGTTCTGTTTAGACCTGTTCTCAGAGTATAATAAGATTAACTAGAATTCCAAATATGAAATCGATGACATCACCTGCTCATGTGATGCGTTGATTTCAATTATTCTCTCTAGATGTACGGAAACAAAGATTAGTGAGCGTGAAATTTTTAAGTATCATGTAAACATAAATAATTCATCTTCTCTTCTGCATGAACGAAAAGAAAGATAGCCGAAGTTAAAAGAAGCATTTTCTCAAATGTATGTGTGAACGAACGTACTCTCTCAACAACCTCATTTTGAACGATTTCAAACTTGCTTGTAATTATTCTGAAACTTACATTCTAACATGATAACTTTATCTTAAAATGAAACTACGAAAAAGGATTTAAAATGTTTTCCCTCTAATGCTAGAGTCCGTAAAAGAACAGCGAAGCATTTTTTTTAAAAAAAACTAGACACTTTCCAACCTATTGTACACAGTGTCTCACCGTGGTAATATTCTTTAGTTAGAGGATAATTTTATAACTTTGTTTTATTATTTTTTGACAAATTCATGATTTTCTTTCAATCGTTTGAATTTAATTTGATTTATTTCTACTTTCTTGGTGTTTTTTTTAAACGGAATTAATTGAGTGTTAGTATCTACCATTTACCTACATTTGGATCTGCGATTTCTAGGAAAGGCCACTGAATTGCTATTGTAAATGCCTTAGTGGTGTACCTCAGTGAGAAGCTTACTAAGGGTTCGGATGGATGGGTAAAAACTATCTGGTAATTAAGGGTGGTTCTTACGCAATGCTGGCCAGACAGTTTCAATCACGCCGTTCTACACAAAATTGTGGAATATTAACCTCCATAATTCCCTAACTCACAACGGGCTGTTCTGGGGACATTTTTTTTATCTACATTTCATCTTAGTATTATAAAGTAAATCATGATTTGATTTAAATATTTTCAACTATTGCTATAATTCTTTTTTTTTTAATTTTTCACTATGTTAAATACAATACACATTTATCATTAATCAAATATACGATTAATCATTTTATTTAGTCGATAAATTATCTACATCTATGTTTCTTTTCTCAGTATACAGTAGAATTTATCACTACAGAAGAAAAAGAAACAATCACTAGTAAATATAAATACGACGCATTGTAGTATGTTCTATAGTATCAACTAAACAATATCAGCTGCATTTTACATTACTACAGCAATTCAACAATATCAGCTAAAAGTTTTCTACCAAAGAAGCACTACTGTGATTAGAGTAGTAAGAAACGTTGAAGATTGCGTTACGATATCGCCACAAAAGTATAAATCGTTCACAAATGTAACAAATATGTAGTTAAAATAATAGTAAAGCAACTCTATTTATGTAATAAATTTATAAAGGCTTTTAAATTTCAATTGAAAAAAATTCCAGAGTAAAAATCTAGAAGAGAAGATTTTTGGTAACTTTTCCCGTTTGGTTCGATTACAACCTCCTCGGAAGCAAAAATAGTTTTAATAAAATAATGTTTAGATATAGTTTTTCCAACGTTCCAGGAATAATTATGATTTTTCAAAAGCCAGTGCATACATCTTATTGAGCTTTTGAAAACTTCTTCACTGTATAAAATAAACTAAGCATTGACTTTTTTCTTCAAATACAACAATAATAACTATATGAAAAAAGTTTTACCAAGAACAGTATGCAAAGCACTCAGACAAAAATTCAAATTTCAAGTTTTCTATGATAGTTCAAAATTTCAATGAAACAAATGCATTAACTATTGGAGAATTATTCCCACTACGGGTACGTTTATTTTTGCTAGAGTTACAGAAAATCATTTCTCCATGGTTAAATTCTCATGATTTTTCGGTGAACATTAATATAATGCTCAAACGATTTGAATGCTTATAGTTTGACTACGCTCAACTTCAGAATTTTAGATGAATTTCAGAATTCATGACATCTTCGATATGCTTGCCATAAATGGTTATTATATAGCAAAGGCGAATAACATAATTTTGTTAAATTCACTGAAGAAACGAGATATCAATGATTTTTGAGAGACTGTCTTGATCTCTAATTCTGGCGTTGAAACAAGAATGAATCTAAATATAAAGAGCTGATAAAATGATTAAGTAATTTTTTTTAACAAAAGTGAAAGCTGCTTTGTCAGAAAGTGAGAAAAATAAAAGAATGAAGATAACTCTACCTCTAGGACTGCCACTTAAACCAGATTCTGGCGTTGAAGCAAGAATGAATCTAAATAAAAAGAGCTGATAAAATGATTAAGTAATTTTTTTTAACAAAAGTGAAAGCTGCTTTGTCAGAAAGTGAGAAAAGTGAAAGAATGAAGATAACTCTACCTCTAGGACTGCCACTTAAACCAGATTCTGGCGTTGAAACAAGAATGAATCTAAATATAAAGAGCTGATAAAATGATCAAGTAAAATTTTTTAACAAAAGTGAAAGCTGCTTTGTCAGAAAGTGAGAAAAGTGAAAGAATCAAGGTAACTCTACCTCTAGGACTGCCACTTAAACCAGAGGAAAAGATTTGACTCGATGGACACAAATGTCACGATAGATAGATAGATAGTCGACTCGTGTCACGATAGAGACAAAACTATACAATCGGCTTATATGAGGACAATTCCATTATATTAAAAACATTGCGATAGGACAGAAAAGTAAAAAGAGGAAAATAGTCGAATAACGCTGAGGATATTGGGGATTTTTTTATTTGCTTCCTCATCACAATGGCTACGTTTCAAAAGTTGTATTTTATTACATCCAATTAATTTTTTAAAATTATTTTAGATAACAAATTGAATGCCTATAAAATTTGTAAAGGGGATGTAGTCTGCCCCGTCTGAATTAATGAAGTTACGTGGGCTGTTTATTAATGATGTCTTATTTTTTATAAAAAATATTTTTGACCATCTTAGTCAGAATTTACCATCTCCCCTTGGCATACAACACACACGCATTGCACTATATCATAGATCATTCATTTTAAAACTTTAATTATGTGGTTTAATCTCATTTGTGAGAAAAAAATATTTAAAAAAAAATATTAGTATATTTCAACAGCTAATTTTAAGTCTTTATTTTATTCAGAATGTGCGATGTCAATCTTCTTGGTAATACCTTTTACACTAATTTAATCACAATAATATGAATCCCCTCCCATTCTCTAAGCATAAACAGAATTTCTGGAATCTCTTTCATATTTGTGAACAGTCCCTCTGTACAATAGAATTATCTCTAAAGAACAAAAAAAATGTATTCGCTCTATACAAAGTAAACTGGAGTTGAACAGCCGGTCAAATTATGAGCTAACGACTATCCATGTTCAGCTCCATAGCCTTGCCATTTTGAATCCAACCCAAAAGATAACGGAACATCTGGATCAAGTATTGGGACCATCTTGCCCTTATGGAGTACTTTTTGATGGAATCAGCCCGAATTACATGGAGCTTAAAGCAACGAATACCTCCCACGGTTAGCCAAATGGTAAGAGAATTAGAACCTATGATCTGTCTACCACTGAGGATATTTTACGTCAGCACTGTCGTGAACAGATTTCGTATCAACTAGCCACAGTTAGGATTTGAACTTGGGTTACCTCATTGGGAAGCGAAAGCTCGAATATCTGAGCTATTGCGGCTCATATTAATTCATTAAAAAATTCGTTCTGCTTTAACGATTTTAATTCTTTCCAAGCCAAAAAATATTTATACTTAAAGGGAAGAACACGGCCAAATAACGCTTAATTTTGGAGACTAATTTCACCAGTATTATGGAATAATTTTGCCCCTAGACGCTTTCTTAAAGTATTCATTCCACGTGCCTATTTAAAGTGACTCACCGTAGTAACTAAAATGACCACCACCTTGTTTGGCGAGAAGTTTTCCTGAAAACCGCACAATATCCACATAATCCAACAACAAATAAAGATTTAAGTATTTAGTTTACAGTTAACAATAATGCAAAAATTTAGTACAAACCTGCTTTTGTTCTTTTTAAGTACTATTTAAAAACCGCAAGTACTATTTAAAAAAAAAACTCTGGTGTTTCAAATATTTACTTCCTTTTATAAGATTATATATAATGTGTTGATAACAGCGTTGTTGTTTCCACTGAACCTTGAGTGTAATAATTCGTTATGATGAAATATTTCCTTTGATTATTTCATGTTATCTGTTTCCTCAATCAGTTTTTTTGTCGCTTTTACATGATGCGTTGAAACATAGAATCAAACAATGTTTGTAAATACCACAAAGAAAAATAATAAGTGCTTGCTCAAGCTTGTCAAGGTCAAGGCTGTCAAGTTCAACAAAGAATCTACGTGGGATATTTTAACAGATTGATTCATTTTATAACAGTGAAAAGAACTGTTTTGAATTAAAAAAGAATGAACATGCTATAACTGGAGATATTTTAAAATTTTGCAAACAAGATTGCAACTACCCATGCTTCAAACATTTAGTGGGGAAGGGTTGGAGTTTTTATTAAGTTTTTATTTAGTTTGTACCATTATTATTATTTTTTTATAAAGACTATAATTTATATATGATTACGCTGTTTGTTGGAGTCATGTTCTTTCTATAACTAAAATATGATTCAGATAGAAAGATTATGAATCACGTCATTTTATATTCAAGTCGTTTTACGGCCTTATGAGTCATTATTAAAAAAAACATTTTTTAAAAATGATTTGAGTTGAAATACTTTCGTAATAATAATGATACTTAAAATATAAAGAATAAAAGGAACTTAGCGTAACTGCCTAAAACAAAACTCAACTTACTTTTTAGGGCAAAAATAAAAATGATACAAGCAAATGTAGGAAGATTTTCGCCATTAAGCGACGTCGCGCTTTTTTTTTGATACTATTTGAATATTCTTTTTTATAACTGAAGAGTAGAGATTTCGTCATACAGGCATCAGAAGGGCAGATTTGTTGGCCACTCTTTCAGGGGAGCCGTATTAGGTGGACCAATGTTGCTCCCACAGTAAGGACAGATAGTACAGAGAAGGAAGGGACATCCATGCCTTGGCCGGGATTTGAACCCAGAACCTTTCTATGCAAGGCCAGTTTCCTGAACTCCTACACAGGCTGGCACTATTTAAGTAATAAAATGGCTTATTATGATATCCTTTGGTGAGATTGCGACTACAAAAGAACTGAACCAAAAAAAAAAATGATTAAGACAAGGCTATGAGAGAGGACTGCTGTTTAGGTAAATTGTAGTTTTTTTACAGTTAGATGCAGTTGACTATAAGGGATTTTTAGTAAACCCAATAACTTTCATTTTACATACGTATTTTAGTAAGCTGGAATTTTCATGCATGAATACTTTCTATGAAAAACTATTTTTAGTGGTGGTTACATTGAAATTAAAAAGTCAACATATGTTATTTTTTCGTTACCTTTTTTAAAAATTTTCAAGGCTGCGGAACCCTGTAACTAACTGTTAAACTTGTAGTAAAAACTACCATGCAGGTAGCAGAAATCAAATACAGAGTTGAAATTTGATGAACTGAAAAGACAATTTTCGTTTATGAGCTTAGCAAAAGATTTTTCTTAATTTTTGTTTGAAAATTATTACAATTTTAAGTGCTTTTTTGAGGATTTTTCTCACTTCTTTTTTAAGTTAAACTACATTTTGTTTTTCAATTTGAATGCTATAAGACTTACTGAGTAACTAATTATTACTTAAAACTTAAAAATAAGAAAGCAAGTAAACAAATTTACAGTGCGTAAAATATAAAACATACCACTCTTAATAACTTTTGATCTAATAATTGGATCTTCACATTCTGGAACTCTATCTTAATGGTTTGAAGGAGTGACCTCAAATGTGTTAATCAATTAGTGCAGATATTTTTCGAAATCAGACACAACACCGTACTTCCTCTGAATAAGCATACCCTTTTTTCAACGGATCCGGATTCCTGACTCCCAAAATGTAGGGGGTAGTGGCAATCTGGAATTATCCTAATAGTTTATTTAGAAGAGCGGATCCTTCAATATTAATTTCGCATTTTGAGTACTTCATCATATCTCAAGAACTTTTTAAGTGATTTGAAGAAGTATTGCACATAATTATAAAATCTATCTGTCCAAAGACCATGCAAAATATAACTTTGAGTAAACATTTGTTATTTGTTTATTATTTAATTTAATAAGAGTCAGAAAAATTTAGAATTGTTATGCATACAGATTTTTACGTATAGTTTCTATGAGAATAGTTTCTATGAAATCGAAATTTAAAGAAAAAGTTAGATTTTTAAAATTGGATTTTTCATTGAATTGTGCAAGAACAACACAGAAGAAAGAGTTAATGCTATTAAAACATCAGATCCTGTGCCAAAAGTCTAGAATTGATTGCTTTTCGAACTTCTGATGGCAACCTTATTGCATGCTTTTTTATTCTATTTTGTTACTATGTATTTTGTACAGAAAATAAATGTGCTGTTGTTTAATAAAGACGGCAAGATCTCGGGCTAGTTAAATGAAGGCTCGGAAGATATTGAACTCGTGACTTTTTATCTACTTTTAAGCAAACATTTGGTTTAGTTTCTAAGCGTGAAAAATGAAAAACATTTTAAGGTTCTAAAAATTACTGAATTTTGCTACTTCTGTTTGGTGCTTTGTGAGGCTAACACTAATTGTTAAACTACTTTTATTTTTCTTAAGATCATGATTTTCTTATTTAATCTTTGTTTTAGCCATTTTGAAATTTCAGTCGGAACTATAACAGAAGTTGGACGCCATTCCCCGATGGGTCGACGTAAGTAAAGTGCAGGTAGCGTTAGTGTGGTAAATTTACGGCTTTCAAAGGACACAAGCGAGGTATAGGTAGCGTTAGTGTGGCAAACGTAAGGGATTCGAATGACACAATGAAAGATTCTATTAAGTCTGACAGTAAAAAAATAATATCCAATGTAACGTGGATGTATAAAATTAACTTTATATATTCTTAAACTATACGATTTACAAAAAGGGTTTCTGATTGGGAATCTTAAAGCGAGGGAAAAAAACTTGTATGTTTATTTTTGTTGACAATTCCTCTTCGACATTTTTCTTTTATATTCAATTCTAGTTTTTTCTCAACACTTCTTGTTTCACAGATTATTTATAGAAAAGATTGTAACGACTAATTGTTTTGTTTAGACATAAAAACCGAGTGCCGAAACCAGAAAATTTAGCCTATATTCAACATACATCTATGGCTCGGGTGGATTCCCGCTCTAAGTAATCCTACGAACCCAGTGCGCATATGAGCTCAAATTAAAATATTCTGGATTGGACCAACAAAAGTGAGCCCGATTTTATCTCTAGCGTGAAAGGCATGAACGACCATCAATTGGAAGTGCAATAATCGGTTTATGGCGTGGTGTTCCCTAACGGCTGGTGATTGCTTGCTGGAGTCTCTCATGCGATTTAATATTGGCTGTGTTCTGAAAGCAGAAATTCTTTGTACGTTGGGGAAAACAATTAAAAGAACAAATATTATTTTTTGTAATAAAAAACTACCAAAGCAAATGAAAACAAATTTAGCCAAAATATCATCCAATATATGACCAATAAATGGGAAATCAATGAAGGGCACAATCTGTAGCCTAAATAAGAAAACTGGTCACTTGTCCAGCACAACAGCTTAACGACATCCTTTCAGATAAAAACATGTCTAATAAGGTGTATGAACGTCTTTAACAGCTGCACAGTTCTCGCATCGGTGTTTCATACTGTTAACTAGGGTCCTTGTTACTTCCTGTGGCAACCGCACCCACTCTTACACCAAGACACCCTTTAACTCATTGATGGTCGTTGAAGCTTGTTTTAGAAATAGAGCATTCAAAGGCGTCCCATACTTGTTCAATGTGATTAATGTGAGGGGACATCATATGCCTCTCCACTCACTGAATATTCTCCGATAGAGGTATTCGTCCACCAACTGAGCCCTATGATGACTTGCGTAATCTTCTATAAAAATAAACTCTAGTTCATTAGCTCCACTGAAAAGTCTCACATATAAGACAAGGATCTCATCCCTGTACAGCTGATCGGTTAGCGTACCTATATTGAACTCATGAATCGGTATACCCGTCTGCCAAAATGACTACCCAGACTATCAGACCACCACTACCATAGTGGTCCTTGTAGACACTGTTAGAGGGGTGATGATATCGTTCACTCAAGCCTCGAGTAGCCATCTGGACTGAATCGCGATTCACCACTGAAGCGATTCACCGCCTCAATCACCCTCTCAAACGCAGGTGTTCTCGGCACCTATTGTGGTTTACAGTCAAAGGGATGTAAACTACAGAGCAAGTAAAAAACCATCCTTCCGTTTCAATAGTTTTCATCAGAATGCCTGTTACATTGTTTCATAAATGTCCTTTTTACAGAGTTGCTGATGAAGTAAAGGGTTATGAAGTGCTAGAGTATAATAAGCTTAAAGTTCTGGTCAAGATTGAGTATTCCACAACTAACAGTTAAACTTTTGTAATAAGTTATACTAGGAGGCTTCGCGCCCTGCTCGCTGACGCTCGCCAACCCACGGAACTGCTTTCGCATCTCATTTCGAATTACTTTGCAATCCAATGCTCGCTCATTGGATATATTTTTAACGTCTAGCTTTTGAATATTGAAGTTCCGAAAAATTTTCACTGTAGAAAATTCTAAACCTGTACATTTCAATATTATCTGGGCATCAACACTCATAGAATTGAAGGATTTGTTACGTCAAACGCTCAGGTATCATAATTTTGATCTAGTTGCGCTTCTATGTCATTTTGATTTATGTTGCTTAGTTAACTTTCAGAAAATTCCATGGCTAGCAACAGGATTTTTCTTTTTTATTTTATTTTTCAGCATTTTTGTTTATTTTTATTTCTTTTAGAATTCGCTATTTTTTTAGCGAAATGGTTTTTAACCTAACAGAATTCTTTGCCGACTGTTCTCTGTGTATATGAAGAAAATAAAGTAAATATTTAAGTGTTGTGAAAAGAATCTTATTTAGTTGTACAAAGTACTTCTTTAAGAATGAAAACTGTTGCCACCAGCGGAAGAGAAATACAGCCAAAATTTGGGAGCCACGTAAGAGAATTATATATATTAGATTATATCCAGTTTAGATTATATACTTTTCTTTTGTAAAAAAGAAGAAGAAATAAAAATTGAAAATGATTATGAATTTGAAAGCACGCATTTAATGTTTTGTTTTATCTCTGTTTTCAAGAAAAATGTTTTAAGGTTTTTTATTTAATTTTTTTATTTGATTTTTCTTAATTTTTTTAATTTAATATTTTTTTTTACTTTTTTTTACTTAATTTTTTTAAAATTTTTATTTTTTTATTAAATTTTTTATTTAATTTTTTAAAAAAAATATTTGAAAGATAAGAAAATTATGAGTAAATCTAGATTAACAGTCTACTATGAACGAAAGTTATTTGATCAAATATTTTGCAACAAGCAAAAAAATGATCTAATAATATCTTTGGTGATGTCATTCGATAGAGTAGGGGAGAGTGGGGTCAATTGTAACATTTTTTACTTAACCATTTTTAACTAACAAAAAATCCAATATATTATTAGTATTAATTGACAGACGAGTAAAGTAGACGATCCTCTACTAGAAAAAAAAATAAATACCTTATTTTAAATATTATTATATTAGTTATTAACAATTTTTGACAGTCGTGCACTTGTTACAATTGTCCCCTCTTACGGGGTCAATTGTAACAGTTCATAAATTCAACTAAAACATAGTTAATTATACATATTATCATAGTTGTGATATATATTTTTTATTGATCAAAATAGTAGTGATATTTTAGGAGTAAAAATAATAATGAGCAGAGACCTAAAGGGTTTAACTTTTAACTTTTAGGGGTAAAAAATTTTAATCTATGCTGTGAAAGGTGACAAATAAAATAATGCACATGCAGCATAATATAAATGATATAGAAAACTATTGGTGGTTATTAAGGAGTTAAGTAATGGTTTGTAGACATAAGATTATTTATTTTCAGTTGTTACAATCGTCCCTTTACTTATTGTTACAAATGTCCCCAAGACGCCATTTCAGCTTCATTTGTTAAAAACAATGCTAGTTAATTAACAAAACTAATTTTTTTTATTGAAATGTAAATTAAGGTGTCCACTTACATATTCGGTTAATAATTTTTATTTGTTTAAACAAAATTACTTTGTTACAATATAATATTCTAATACCAAAAAAAAGTACTTACGTAGCGTGAAAATATCTTTTGTCATGCAACTCTTTCAAAAGTACATAAAAATGGTTACCAGCAGGGGTGTACATGTAGATTTATTAAATACACCTTGTGCGCCACCTAGAAACCAAATCTAGAACCCGACACTCGAAATTTTTGCTCTGTTACAATCGTACCCTGTTACAATTGACCCCACTCTCCCCTATCGTTTAAAATGCCATTTACAATAATATATGGTGCATTTCAATAACATAACATAAGTCAATTCTTACTAAGAACTAATCACCACGGTATCACGCATTACATAAAAATTTTACAAATGACAAATTAAGAGACGTTGATACATCTAATTTGTTGATGCTGTACATGAGTAATCTGATTAATTAATTTCACTGAGATATAACTTCTTGACAATAATATGCTGCGAAAATTATTAACTATTTTTGTCATTCTCTGAGCAAATTTATAACCCAGTTCATAAATTGCTCAGAGAATGATTTTAAATCAAATTTTATGTGACACGCATGTTTCATCTGCAACAGCTAGTCTGACTGCTGAGATACACAATGATGACACTTATTAATTTTCTTTTATTAAATTTTTATCTTATCTTATCAGTAAGTTTCAGACGCGTTACCACTAAATCTAAACAGAAATATTTCAAAGAGAATATCCCAACAATATTTTCTTTATTATTTAAATATTGTAAATCCAAGATAAGGGCAAGTGATTCTGTTTAGAAGAGTATCAAAATTAAGATACGACTCGGACAAGATTAAAATTGTTTCTGTTATATAATTAGGGCTATAATAATGCTGATATACAAAAGGACATTCTGTTAAATGAGCATTAAATTATTATTATTTTGAAATCATCAGTGTTTCCCAAACTTATGACTTTTGTGTACCCTTTCTAAATTTTTCGTAACGCTGTGTAACACTAATAAAAAATGAATCTATTTTTACTGTAAAAAAATTGCACAGAAGTTAAAAATCACAACTGGCTGTTGACACCACTAATACTGTTAACTAAAAACTGTTAAGTCTGCAAAAAATAGCCAATAGAAAAATACATAATCGTAACTTTTCATGGCTAGCTTTGTTTTTAAATAGAAAAGTTTGAAATTTTCGTATGTTGCAAGATATTTCGCAAAAAACGCGTACCCCAGGGTGCGTACCGTTTTTAAGAAGTTCTTAAAGGAGCTTATTTTCAATTTTCGTTTTTTGAAAGCCATTAAAGGTGCTTTTTCCATTGAGTGTTTTTAAGAGGTGCTTAATTTTCCCTTTTTCAAAATAAGATTTTTCCCTTACTATGTCGATTTTCATTTCAAATTATGCAAAGAGACACAGTTTACATTGCTCTATTCAACGTTTTCACAATAAATTCAAACCCTATCTATTTCGGCTTATTGTCAGTCCGTAGCACATATGAAAACGCCATTCGTTTTACACGATTCAAAATTTCATAATTTTTGACAATTATCAAAAACAATGCCAAATTTTTTTTTTGACATGACGGTTAAAACAAGAAAAAACCGTCAATTGTCAAAAACTTTCCAACTCTGCCTCATTATGATATTTTTTCAAAGTGCTTAAAAATATTTTTTAATGCTTGAAAAGTGCTTAAAAGGTGATTATTTCTTGTTGAATAATTTGGCTACTCACCCTGGTACCCCCGCTAAACAGTTCCCGTAGCCCTGGGGGTACGCGTACCACACTTTGGGAAACATTGAATTAATCCAATGAGTACTTTGGGTTTTATTTGAATTTGGTTAGAATTGGGTTAGTTTCTTGGTTGGATTTAGGTTAGTTTCTTGGTTAGATTAAGGTTGGGTTTCTGGATGAATTTAGGTTGATTTTTCGTTGGATTGGACCGATTTTAATCAGAATCTATCAAATCTAACAGCAAAATCCAATCCATACATTTTACCGTAAAATCTGTTCTTACCAAAACATGTTACATTACAAAAAACCTGATATGCTGTAAATTTTACAGTGATAATTACCATAAAAATCATTGAATCACTCTAATTAAATCGATATTACTATGAAAATTATGGTATAATATTTAATGGTAAAAATGGATTTTACGGTAAAAGGGATAATACGTTAAAATGAAATTTACTGAGGATGCATCCGAACCACCAGTACTTTAGACCCTAATTTAGTTTTTACTGATAAATTAATTTAATCATTGTGAAAAAAAAATAGTTCTTAGAAATAAAATCTAAACAATTGTCATTTTTGGAATATTAAAGAAAATCGTTATAATTATATTGAGGATATTATTTATTGAGGATTTACACCGCTTGAAAACTTTTTCCAAAACTTTCTATATTAACACTTATCATTACTTATCTACCACTGTATTTTTTTTACAAGGAACCAAGTTCAATTCAATTTTCAATTGTAATTGTGTAACAATCTAAGTAAAATTATGTATATTAAAATATAAAATATGCTTTCAGATAAATTGTGAAAATTTGGTGATCATCAAAAACAAAGTAATTAACTTTTGAATTTCTTATTTAGACTTGAACATTAAGTGAATTCAAAATGCATTTGCTTTCAAAAAATTTATTCAATCAAAATAATGCAGTTTTTTGCATATTGCATTACCAAGTAGTCGTATTTTCAAGGTTTTTGAAAAAGTTTTCAAGCTCCAGAATGCCATGCTTCTGAAATAAATGTTCATAACAAACCTGAAAAAAGAAAAACAGATAAATATATAACCCTCCATTAAATTGTTTAAACTGAAATGAACAAAAATTGTTAATTATACACGAAATCATCAGAGACCCTCAACCCTCAGTATGATAAATTGTGGTCACAATCATTTCAAGACTTACTATGCATAAAAAAATAAGTAGAATAGATTTATTAAGTAAAGAATTCAAAATTTCAAAGCAATTAAAGATAATAATACTTCCATTGGAAAAATGCGCTTAGCAGCAGTGAATCCAAAAGGAATACATATAAAATACATGAAGCAAATACAGAGTAGATATTTGTATTTGCTTTATGCATTTTATGTTGTATACTTTGCATTATATTCTTTTCCTGGACTTTGGCAAAACATTTGGGGTACAGAGAAAGCAATTTTAGACTGTCGTCTTGCTCTCTCGATTGAAAAGATTTTGCTTTTATGACTTCCGGAACTGGTACCCCCTGAAGACGTCAGGTTTTGTTGTCATTTTTATCCAATTTTTTTCATATTTTTATTGTCTCATTAGAATAGATTTAAAAAGACTTCTCCAATAAAAATTAATAGAGTGACTTTGTAAGAAAGGTTAAAGGTTCATTTCTTTAATACTCGTATTGATAAGGTAGTCAAAATTTTTCTGAATTTTATAAAGAAGAGAATTAGCTGAAATTTTTTTTACCTCAATCTCAGGACTATGAATAGAGATGAATATTGTTGCTATAAGACAAGATGTTTCTTCTTTGCATACTACATAGTCTAACATTTGTGCGGAGACTATTTCTGCAAACAATGAATAGTCTACAAGCCATCTGAATTCAAGCAAGCTGATTATAATGACTCACTTTGAGTAGTGCGTCATTATATAAAAACTGAATGGTGTAAAATGAACAAACTTGATCCGAGCGAGTTATCTAAAAACTTGTAAGGATGCTATATTTGATCTAGTTTCAAGACTAGATTCAGTCAAAGACTAAGGGTTTTAAAAAATTAAAAGAATCATACAACAGAATCAGCAACAAATTAATACATTACGCTGTTTTTATTATGGGAATAAAATCGCAATAATTTTTTCAATGGCTCGGAATATTTTTTTCAATAGAGTGAAAATTAATTATCTATTCTGTGCATGAGTGAAATTAGGAGTAACACTATACAGACAAATTATTTTGTTAGCATGAAATATAAATGCTTAATGAAAAATAATATTTCTTTTATATCTGTGAATATTTTTAAAAACACATTACCTTTCTTTTCACAGTCGTAAAACCTTTCATTATTTTACAATGTTAAAAAAAATTAAAATTTAAGAATGGATTGTTTACTGATTTTACCTTTAAGACGACATTTATAATGAGTAAAGTCTCTCAATTAAATATCTAAAAAGTTATAATTTAAATTTTTTAACTAGTTCAGCGAATGACATTAATTTTGGAAATCTTTCACAGGGTACGGAAAATTACAATCAAGCATTGCCGTGTATGCACACTGGATGCAAAGCAAATGCTTCGATTTTAAATTTTGTGAAAAACTTTCTAATAATTCTTCAATTCCCGTATTAACAGAGCTGTTTTTTAATCTAATATAAAGAAAATAATGATGAATAGTTTATAATTAAAAATAGTTGGTTTCGAGCTGTGATAATTGTAAAATATTTAGCGCATTGTAAAATATTTAGCAGTTCCATTGATAATATAAAGGATACATACCACCAAATAATACACTTGTTCTGTTTTATAGCAATTTTGAGTTATGGCAGTCTGTGGTAATTTATTTTAATTTATTGAAAATTATCTGTATGCACGTCAAATACATCGCAAAAGAGATTTTGTCCCATCTGTATACATGTCAACCACATTGAACTGGTTCATTTATATATATTTAACTTGAGAAAACAAGTTTGATAGATTCTAATGAATTCTAATAATTTTAGAATGTGAATAAGTGTTATAAATTTTAAACGTTAATTCAGATTTGAAAATGCACATTGATATTCTGAAATTTACTTGTGAATCAAATTTAAAAATTGTTTCTACCAATTGCTTGTAGCATCAATTTAATATTTTTTTAGACATTTTCTGATCGATATGATAATGAGAATTATAATGAGAATTTCTCAATTGCATAAATCTGAGATATACTTACAATTGCAGCTTTGTTTGTTGCCACCTGGAAAAAAGTAACATTAATTTCCATTAAACAAAACTATTTTTAAATTATCTTTATTATTTTTAACTTTTAACTAACTATTTTTAACTCTATTTATGGCAACGATGGAAGTTATGGTGAACATCTAAAATATCTGTGAAAAATCATTATTTCTAATTTATGCCAGCTAATATACACTCTGCTTGCCTTGGCTGGAAATTTTGAAGCTATATTTTGTTACAATTATCACTTCTGTTTTGTGCATATGAGCCATCAGCTAAAGGATAATTATTTCGAAAATTCTTTTTTCTCTCTTAATCATCATTAACTCATGCTCAATTACGAAAATGTCGACGATCTTTATATACTGGTGGTGAAAAGTGGATAAAGTTTTCAATAAAAATGAACATTTCTCATCTACATCTATAATTTCGACAATTATTATTAACTGATAGGATAGTTGTTGAACGAAAGAAAAATGATAATTATAGTTTTTTTGTACAACATTTACACTGAGTCACAAAATAAATCTGGTAAAATTACGGTTCTGTGTGGTAATGACATTTCTGGTAAACACATCCTCTAATTTTGGTAATAATAGCAAAACATACGTTATTTAAACCATTTATTTGGTACTTTTTTGTATCGCATCTCGGACTTAAATGGCAACATGCTCAAACCTTTAGTTTTCTGGTCATTTTTGACAAATTTTGTTAATATTTATAAATATGATAAGAAAATTGCTGACGTTTTACTTCCTACAGCAAGTTTTATGATATAATACTAATGTCAAGTAATGTTGAATCTCACGATTAAGGCTCACTAAAAACAGATATTACGAAATAAAATGATAGATTTTTTAGTATATTAGCAGACTTCACTCATCAAATCCAGTGGTGACTTCTTATTTAACTTTGTAATTTTCTCGTAAAGATCGAAATTGCTCAACAAAAAAAAAGAAAAAAAAAAAACAATTTATTTCTAAAATATTTAATTATTATAATTTTAGGCAAGAACATTTTTTAATATGTTTATATTAATAAAATGAGCGATTGTTTGCATTTAAAATATAATCAACTGAACTCGAAAAAAATATTTAAACTAAGGAATATAGAATGTGTGATAGAACAAAAAGTTATAAATGAGAAATGATTTTATTTGTTAAAGGCACTAATCTCTGTATGTTACTGGATTCTTGATAAGAGACTCCCTAAACGGTAGAAGTAAAACTTGCCAAATCTAAAAACTCACCCCAAAGTTAGGCTTAGCTTTTTCGTTTAGCATTAATGGTAACTGCTCTCTTAAATAATTATTTTTAAATTGCTGAATCGTTTAAATTTAAAAATAGCCGGTTTTACGAAATTTTCAAATATTTACACTGTTAAAAGAGATTATTAGGAATTTTCATTTATTTTAAGAAATACACTTTGTACACTTGTTCTTGTTTTATCAAGAATTATTATTTTAAAATTTTTTTCCAATGCCCACCTGTGTTAACATCCGCTAATTCAGGCATATACAGGACGATTTTGTTGGCCTTTCTTTCAGGGGCACCATATAAGGTGGGCCAACATAGTGAGTCCCACAGTGAAGACAGAGAAGGGAAAAAGAACATCCATGCATTGCCGGGATTCGAACCAAGAACCTTTCTGTTGCAAGGACAGTTCCCTGCCCCCTACACAGACCGGTCGGCTTTATTAAGCATTATAGGGTGAACAATATTTCCTCCTTTACTGAGATAGGGTGAGAAAAATACCCCTCATGGATTTGATTAAATAAGTATCTATTTTTTTCCTTTGTTTGAACAAATATTTTCTTCTTTCTTTGGATTGAATTAACATTTAATGTTTATTTACTATAATTTACATTTTTTTACTCTATTTCATACCCTACCTAACATTTACTTTACACTTCATATTTTATAAATTATCTACTTTAAACTTTACATTATACTTTAATCTTTATTTTTATTTAGTCTTTATTTTTATTTACTCCTTATTTGATATTTTACGTTTTACTTTAAGTTCCACTCTTTACTTTATTTTTTGCATTACGCTTAACTTCACTTTTTACTATACTTGTTACTTTTACTCTATTTCTATTTTACTTTTTGTTTCACATTATATTTTACTCTTTACTGTACTTAATCTTTCGTAAATTTTAATGTAAAATTTGAACAAAATTTTTTTTAAATTTTTCTGTATATTTAATTATTATTTAGTTTAAGTATTTTGTATTTTTATTTATTTAAGAAAAACAAATTGCATTATAACTTAATATTTTTGAAATTAAGTAAGCCAACGAATTAAAATGTTAACTATGTAGAATTGTCTTAATTTAATGTAAGGAATTTTAGTCTTCAGTTGGAGATAGGTTTTGTAAAATTTGTATTAATTTGCAAATTACAAAAAAGTTATATTTTAAAAAATATTATGAAAAATAATCTTCTCTTAAATTTCGTCTTATTTATTTGTTAAGCTTGACAAAAGAGGAATTATTGCTCGCTGAAATTGAATTTATTATCTTTCTTTCAAAACGTTTAAGATATAAAAAAGGAAATTAAAATTTTTTAACTCCCAATCCTCTTATCTATCTATATACATATTTGTCCTTCGTTACGCCAAAATAGAAAGTATTTTTTTATCGAGGTTGGCAACGTATGAGTCATAGGTAAGTGCGTTGTACTTTTGCCATTTAAAAATAAGTAGACAAAATTTATAAAAAAAAAACTTCCAGCTTCTGACAAAAAACTTACATACATCTAAAAAACAAATTTATGCTGAATTTCCCCCCAACAATTCCAGCACGAGTAAATCATTTTTAGAAGCGAGACTGTTCATAGATATTTCCTTTATGAAAAACAAAATATAGTTATCATAAATATGAAATTCAGGTTGAAAAATATATATACTGTATTGATATTTTTTTATAAAGCATTTTTGATGTCAAAAGTGCAGAATAAAGAATATAGCTGTAATATTGGGTTGCCGCAATAACATTACAACTTGTTTATGTTTGTGAAGATAATTGTGACAGAAACATAATAGTGATTCATTAGTTGGATTTTATTTTTAAAGCAATGTTAGTTATTTTTTGTCTTATGAAAATTTATATGTTTTGCTTTTTTACAGAGTGATTTGGCCCTTACTTAACATAGGTTATATTGAGGTTATGTATAGGTTATGTGAGGTTATGTTATATACGTTATGACTGGGAGCATCTGGTATACTATAAAATTCATTCATTGTGTAACATTTGTATGAATTCAAGCTCTGACAGTTTTTGATTTTTGACGCAAGAGACACTAGTATCAATATAAAAATTGTTGTTTGCATTTTTTAATATACCTATTTTTTTCCTGTTAGAATTACCTAAGAGTTTAAGTTATTAACTCGTGAATATGGATTTTTTTAAACTGCTATGATTTGTTCACAAATATAAGTTAAAAGTTTTAGATCCAGTGACGTTTTTTGTTAAGTATATTATTATTAATTTATGAAATTACCATTTAGCACAATACCAAGTCACGATTTCGTGTTTGTAATGAAATTGGCAGCCAAAGCTTTGGCAACTTTATTGATTATACATTTATTTAACTAAATATTACTTACTTCTTTTTTAAATATTTCATGCTCGTGATAACAATCATCAGCCTGTAAAAATATAGATATTACTTCATATGATATCACAACATATGTTACTAAATAATGTCTACCTTCATATCTTAATTGGCTTTTGGTGCTATAAATTTATATAATTAATAGTGAAATACTATTACTGAGAATAATTAAAAAAATATACATCTTACTTTATCAAAAAGAGTTCCATCAGTGCAAGCTATTTTCGTAAAATATTTTAAGTCACCATGAGATGAAGGAAGGACTCTTTGCACGCAATTTCTTGTTAAATCCTGAACCTAAACAAATTTATATGTACCAATTTAATTTTTACTATATTAATTATAATAATAATTTATTTCTGCCAAACATAATATCGATTTGTGAAAATGCAATAATAATACCAAGGAGATGTAATGAAAACATGACATCAATTGTAGAAATCAGGCGAGTTAAAAATATTGTAAAAAATATCATATAGTCCCAAAACTGTTTCTAATGTGTGGTCTTGTAAACTCGTAAAAAATTAGTCTGCTTGATAATGATAAAGTTCTTGCATGTCAAAATCTTAAATATTTTTGAAATATTTTAAACATATCAGAAATGTTCCAATGATGGTTGCAGAAATGTGGACATTTTAGGTATTGAATAACGCGTTTTAGGAATGAAAAAGAGGCATTTATGGCACTTATTGAACTGCTTCTATGATTAATTTTAATTGCACATTTTTATTTAACTGGAACACAATTTGTTGGATTGATGTTTTGGAATTCAATTTTTTGGAGCTTAATTTTAAGTTGAACTTAACTTTTTTAATTTCAATGTTTTGTTTTGTGCTGCATAATAGACTTGTTTTTTTATAAATCATGGAGACAGCAAAAGAAATCAGAAAAGAAAACAGAAGCACACATTCAACACAAAAATGTTCCATTTATATTTCAAAATAATATCTATATTCCTAAAAAAATATGAAATAGAATGCTTCAAGGAATTTCCCTGATTCGGGGACATGCATATTTGTTTTTGTTTTTGAAGGAGTGGAAGTGATTCGTTTTCTTACGTGGTCAGCGCATAAAAAATACTATGGAATGGAAAAAATCTTTCTTTTAAACTTTCGTATCGGTACAAATAACTTTTTGACATATAAACATTATTTAAGAATCTGTAAAAACTTTTGTACCCTGCAACTCAAAACATTTTTCAATTCTTACTAAATAAAGCAATACAAATTAAAAATACTTAATAATTAAGAACTAAATATTTTCTAAAACGTTTGGGATATCTAATTTTGCAAATAATGTAAAAAAAAAATATTCATTTGGTGTTTTTTTCCAATTATTTATTCATTCTGGTAAGACGAAGATATGAGGAAAACTCAAAAATTTAAAATAATACTTTTAAGTTTAAACCTCGACAGAATAAAGATTGGACATAATAACATAATAATTATTCAACATAATAATTATTCAACCTGATAATTATTCAACATAATAATAAGTAATTAAGATTGGGGCTTCTTTATTGTAGGGTCGTAAACCCATTATGTCAAAAATTATGTTTATTTAGAGAAAATACGTTTTTTTTTATTTATGGCATATATTCTGCACTATTACGTTAATATGAAGTGTGCCATTCGAAACACTAAAGTTGTACTTTAGTTTGCGAAATGTCCATAATGAGATCAAAAGTTATTTAATGTGAAATACAATTTCAAGTGTACTTAAGTACGTATTAATTCAAATTTTTTTTCCATCTAGTTATATAATTTACATTGGATGGCTAATATTTTAGGTGATGTGACTAAACTATCCTAATTTCAAAATTCTGATGGATACTAAATATCTATTTTTAAACACTTGCTTTACACTTTTTTTAAAAATCATTTGAAGAAAAAAAATAAGCACGCACTTCCGTCATCATTAAAAGTTTTAAAGCAATTTAAAAAAAGTGAAACATTGCGGATGTTTGTATCACAAAAACGCTGAGATATGTTAAAAACTATGTAGTAGAGCTTCCTGACTCACAAGGTCATCAAACTGAGTCAGCAAACCAAAAAATATATATTTATCAGTGATATAAAAGTGTTTATCGGGCATACGTTTTTATGAAACATATATATATATATATATATATATATATATATATATATAATAATAATAATTATTAAACTTACGTCACTTGTTTCCAACTCGAAGCACACATCAATGCCTTGCTTGAGTTCTTCATTTCCTTCTGATGTAGAAATTATAATTAAATCAATATTATGAAAAATACGAATTTTTGGCAAATATTTATGCATGAAACGTATTGTATTTAAAAAATTTACTATTTACTATGTACTTACTATTTTCATAAGATTAATTTTTTTATGTAATCGGATTTTATATTTTCTTAAACTATTAAATTTTTTTGGAAAAAAGAATTATTGATTTAGCACAACTATTTTTAAATGTTCACAGCATTAAATTAGGGTAATAAGATTTTAATTTAAGTCACAATATGGTTGCTGAATTTAGATTTATACCCGATGTAATAATATAATTATATTATTATTATTTATTAATTTATTGTTATTTATTGTTTTTCCTAAACTGTTGGAATGAAACTTAGAAACTAAAATTATCAATTGAAACTGTTATGTTTGAAATATTAAATTAAATGTGGTTATGCAAAGAAGAATCATATAAAGAAAATTTAATGTACTTTTCAAGGATATCTATCATAGAAAAAGAATATATTCATTACGGTGAGTTGCACGTTTTATTTGGATAAAAAATGCTTTTTATCAAAATCTGGCGATCACGGGATTCATAACTTAATCGTGTGAGTCAATCATTAGGATAAAATGCAAGGCATATTTATCTTTATATTAATAGGCTAGCAATATTTTGTCTCGCTAAAAACTCCCAAACTACGCAACAGAATTAAACAAATAAGGTGTCGTTTTAAAGGTATTGTTATGTAGATGTGCAATAAGGTCTTAAATTATGAAAATTTTCTTTAATTAATTAATAAAATTAATAATTTAGTTTCAACCAATGAGAATTCAGCAAATCATTTTTTGGGTGGTTCGCATAAACATTGTTTCCGTAAGCATCGTTTGATTTAAAGCATTTTTGAATTAATAGATTGATAAACAAAAATAAGAGTGGATAAAAAAAATGGAACTGAATTTCTTAAAAAAAGAATTCAATATCTTTAGTTCCTTTGATAAATTTTTAGTTTCATGATAAATTTTTTGTTTCGTTACAATAGAATGGCAATGGCATCGTGCGAATATTCAAACCAAAACAAATGTGCGAATATTCAAACCAAAACAAACTTTCTACAAACAATTATTTTGATTTGAGATTTAAAACGATATCTTAGTTATTTAGTTCTATTTTTATTTATTTAGTGCCTGCTGCCTAAATAAAATGTCTGCTATCAGGCTTCGAAATATCTCTGGCAGACGTCAGAGAAATGAATGGCGGAATTCTAAACGGGAAAGCATTTCTCGCCGAAGGGAATCGCCACCTCTACAAATTCGAGATTTTTACAAATCTGCATTGATTGTTCATGACGATTGTGACCCCTTTACTATTGGATCTATGACTTTTATTTGTAACTTTTGTCATGCTAAGCATTTTATGTTAGAGAAGACAGGAAGTAGCAATAAACAAATCCTCATAAAGTGACGCTTACCCAAAACATGCGAACCTTGCAAAGTTAATGGGATTGTATTAAATTTCTAAATAAAATTGGCAATGGTACATTTGGTGATCTTATTGAGATATATTCTCTGCTACAGCTCCAAATTTCTCAGCTACATGAAGAAAAGATAATCAAATTATGAAGGGGGCAGAGAAGTGTATAAATTTCATTAAGTAATTGATTTCAATATCTGGCATTTTTATTTTAAAATTTAAATTTGTAAAAATGTTTTTATAAGATTGCGAAGCAATATGCAATGGAACTGCGAAGCAGTTCTGGGGGTTGGCGAGCGTAGCGAGCAGGGGGCGGAGCCCCCTAGTATTCCGTTATAGCAGAAAAGGTTTTCTAATAGTCCCCTTTTAAATAATGTTAAAGTCTTTTATTTTTTCTGCTTTTGATATTTTTAATTTTGTGTCACAGTGATAATCTTTGATGATAATTCATCAGACTTTGATGACCATGATGATCATTCGTCAATTGTAAAGGCAATAATATGTAGAAACTCAGTTTTAGCATTTTTAGCTAGAAGTCTAATAATAAATGTTATACTGAAATATCAAAAAAATTATGTTTTTTTACAATCTCAGAAATATAACTCTCACTTTTGATGATTCAGCAATCTTTGAGCTATATTTCTTTAATTATGAGAATTTATTTCGTCACGTGGTGTAAGACAAAACGGAAACTTTTAAATATATGACGAAAATGCATCCTCAACTCGAAACCTCATAGTTGTGCATTGTGGAAGATTGTAACTAGAATAAAACTTGGAGAAGACTAGAAGATTGAAAATAAAGAAACAAAAGCAGCTGATTGTGTTGTATTGTGGCCAAGGCGTTTGCCTTGTACCAGGTACGAACCCTGGTCCGAATCCAGCATTTTGCAAGAGGAAATTTATCTCACTGTTCTATTTGTTTTTCTTGTGTTATTAAGGTGACAGTGACTCAGCTCAGTTGTATGTTGCTCACAATAAAATGGTTATTAGAAAAGTTATTTTGATGAAATATTCACTCGGAGCATACATCAAGAAACTGTTTCGTCACAAACGAAGAAAGTTTCGTAAAATATCAGTATCCATTTTTTGCAGTGCACTTACTTTGAAGTTTCTCTTTTTCTCTTTTCCTGTGACCCTTCCCAAATTAAAAAAAAATAGTATTTTGGAATTGCATCGCTTGTGCATTATTTATTACTTAATACTGTTACAATGAACAAATAAATCTGGATTTATTTCTGTAGGATGTAACAAATTTAACTCACCGCATAATGCTGTTCTCCAAGCTTCTCTATGGTGTTCCGCTGCCGCAAAGCATAAAGTAATTGTGAAAATAAAATATTGCATCATCAAGATGAGATGAGATCTAGATACAATTTTTTCCATTTATTTATTAACCTTTAAATAAAACAATACAAAATGCTTTAAAAAAGTTCGATTATGCAAAATGTTTAGTTTAAATTCTCCTTAATTATTATTATTATTAATGCTATTATTTAAATATATTAACAGTTTTCGATTACATACAGAGAAAAATATTTTGGTGAAATTACCGTACTGAATGGTAATTACATTTCTGATTAAAAAACTAATAACTGGTAATGAAAACCAAGCTATACGGTATTTAAACTATTCATTTAGTACTTTTTTGTTATGATGACGGCTTTCCAGCAATTCTGGTTTTAAAAATTATAGTTGCTATAAAAATTATAAAATTATTAAAAAAATATTAATATTATTTAAAAATTATAGTTACTATCAAAAATTATAAAATTATAAACAAATTGTTAATATTATTTAAAAATTATAGTTATATAAGAAATATAGTTATTATAAACACACTTAGTAAAAACATGAAACTGAAAGTAAATTTAGCTGAATAAATGATTTGAATGCCATGTTCTAAGAGATATCATAATAAAACTGGTCATAATAAAACTGCCAAAATTTCTTACTTTTACCAAATTTTATCACATGTTATAAAGCCATAGTTTAATGTTAATTATATTAAAATCATTACCAAAGTGTTTCGATAAAATTTACTGAGCTACAATTCACTAGTTTTGACCACACATTTTTTCTCAGTGTAGAAATACTATTAAATTACTGTAATTGTTTCTTTTATCTCCTTCATTTAATGAGTGTCTCTGCGATTAAGATCATAATTAAATACTGGCTGTTACCATTTATGAAAAATATAACGTAGTTAAGTAATAGTTTTCAGTTAAGTATTATTGTCCTTTTATAACCGTCAACACGAACACGTTAAACGAAATGTTATATTATAAAAAAATATTTATATTACTAACTGCTTAAGAATGATATCGCAAAAAACAGCTCTTCTACTTAATGCTTTAAAAATAACAGTTGTTAAAACAACTATACTTTCAAATGTTTCAAAATTATTATGCTAAAAATAGATTTGCTAGATAATTGTTCAAACATTACGTTGCGTAAATCCCTTTTATTACTTTATGGTTCGAAATTATTGTTTTACTAAAAAGATAGACCAAGAGTTCAAATTTACATAACTAAAAACATTATTATTTTACTATATGGGAAAAAATAGCTACACTCTATGCTTCAAAATTAGACCATGGAGTTGTTCGAAATAACGTTACAAATTTTTTAAAAAATTAATTACTAAAGTTGACTTTATAACTTTCATAAATAATATCTCAATATCTCTTTTTTTAGATTTATGAATATTATATTTATGAAGTAAATATATATCAGTTCTCACAATGTAAAATAACTATGAAAGATATCATTTCATCCGAAGTAATTCGTACTTTCGAATAAAAAAAGTTAATTCCAATGGAAATTTTTTGAAACTTGAAATTTCTTATGAGATTGTAATAAGGTAATTTAAATTGATAAATACTTAGCACCACTATACAAAATTTTTATACCGCAGTTTTCACTGTCGCAGTTTGAAATTTAATTTGCTTATCTGTATAAATGATAATGATAACTACAATGTCCTTGAAGACTATAAGAAATATATTAATACAAACAAACACTAACAACCAAGAAAAATGACTTTTATAATTCATTTCTCATAAGTTACTTTTCTAAATCTAAAATGAAAGGAAACTTTAACTTTTACTTTGTTGCAAAGGAACTTACTTTGTCACAAAAACGATGCTAATGAAAATAGCAGTGTGGCATTCATTTTATAAGCACTCATTTTCAGAAATTAAAAAAAAAAAAATATTAATAAGTGTTATCTTCACCACAATGAAAATAAGATGATTGACAGCTTTCATCAAGCAACATTGTTACAGTTTGCTTCTGAACTGAATCGAAATCTTTCACAAGGTAAAGCAAGCTTTTATTCTATACCTATACAAAAATGTATGATGGATTATGACCATTTTTGCTTTGAATAAAAGTGTTTAAGAATTCATAATTTTGACAAGTAGAAAACAATCCCATTCATTAGTTGGTAAAACCGTTGTTTATTGTCCTGAATGGCACAAACAATCAGTGCGACAGATTTTCATATTTCTATTATTCTATTTAAATCTTTGTGGCGTTTGAAAAATTATTTTTATTTTGCAAAAAGTATTGCAATGTAATGGCAAAACCTACAATGGTAGGGTTAAAATTGTTCTTTTGTTTTCTTGTCTAGATCTATTCCTGAATTAACAATATTTTAGTTCTGCTTATTGGGTAGTTTTTATGGAGAAACAGAGGAAAGTATCTTGGGACGTTACATAGGACAGCAAAAACACAGAATGGGATGAATATCGTTTGAAATATTTTTGCCCACAATAAGAGATTACAATACTACATTTATGCAGAAAATCACAAGTTAAATATATTATAAATAACTCTCTTTTTAATAGCTCTGATTATCACACAATCATGATTTTCAATTTTATTGCAAAAGCAATGATATTTTTTAAAAAGAAAATGTGAAGAAGCATTTGTGAATAAAAATGTTTTTATGTCCAGTTTAATCTTATTTATAATGATAAAGTTCAAATCATCATTTATTTTTGTAGACACAGATATTTATGACACGATGATGATACAGAGGATGTGAGGGATTTTTCAAATCCTTGTGGTAAGTTTATTTAATGTTTCATTGATTGCGCATACTCTGACCCACCAACTTATTGTTTCTTACTTTGTAAATGGGGACATACATTACATTCGTTGCGACGTATATTCATTGCAAATATCATACATTGTACACACATGCATGAGACATATATTCATTGATCATACATGAGTGGGCCAACATACATTGTACATGCATGCATGGGACGCTCATGCATTGAGTATATATGCATGGGACGAACATATAATGTACATACATGAGGGTCATTCATGTATTGCTCTCATACATGCATATGACATACATATATCATACATACGTGCATTGAGCATACATGCAGTGTATATACATTCATGAGAAAAACATGCATTGTACAAAAATGCATGGGATACAGACATGCATTGTATATACATGCATACATTGTACATACACATCGTATATACATGCATACATTGTTGGATACATACATTGTACATTCATGCATGGGACATGCATAGGACAGTTATACAATGTATTGCACAAAATAAGAAACGGACCACCCTGAATAACTTTTTATTTGATCTGTATTTTACATTACAGGACTCAATCTTGAAGGCTGACTTCAGTGGGGACTTCATGCTAATAAATTAGTGTAGACGATATTTTGAGTTGAGAAATCATACACAAAAACATACTTTCCCTGAATAAACATACGATTTGTCTGATGGATAGTACTCTCATGATGAATTAATGAATGTTATTATAATACAATACTCACAAAATGTTATTATAATATATGCTATTAATAGCATTATTTCAATCTAATTTTTAAATTGCAATCATTCGTATATGAACGAAAATCATTGGGTTTCAATTCTTCGATTAATTAGTTACAACAATGTATTATTATAAAATACTTTTTTTTCAGTAAAAAATCTTTTTGTCTCTGTGATTTTGTTTAACAGTTAAATTACACAAGAAGTTAAATAAGCTCTAAATTCCCTCTTACTTTCGTCATAGTTGATTACTATATAAACAATATTTGCAAGTTTTCTTTTTTAGCAAGTTTTGATATTAGTAACTTAGAATTTGGAATACAGAGTTTTTTTTCTTTTGAACTTTTGCAGCGATGTAAATGCAAATTGTATGTTTTATTCAAGAGATGCGTAACTGAATTAAGTAAATATTTAAAAATAAAAGCCTTCTACGCTAATAATTTTTCATAAGCTAATTTGAGTTAAATTTTTCATCATTTAATTTAATAGTTATATCCAAAATTTTATTTAAAAATGTTCATTCCACAATTCCCGGTAAAAACGTTATGTTTGCTATGGAAGGTTCAATAACTTAGAAACCAAACATATTTCGAATTTTTATTACTCCCAAGAATTAATTTTTTAACCATTAACGTACATTTCATTCATTTGTTGGGATAGTCATTTTATTTACATTATTTCTTATCAGGCAGAAAGAGAAATTACTTTGAATAACTTTGATTCAAAATTAGAACTTAATAATGGTATATTTTTTATCATAGCAGAGATGAAATATATGTTAATAAATTAATAGTTTTTTATTGTTTCTCTAATTTATAGAAACTGCAATACGAAAAATCTAACTCGAAGAAAAATAATTTTTTGGTATGTTTAATAATATTCTTTTTGTGTTTGAGGCCCACAACCAGTTTTATGTATCTCTATTCAATACATATTTTATATAAAGTGATAATTAAATATGAAAATAACCACCGTACGTTTTCGAATTACTGTTCTGAATCCACTCCGCTGCTGTGGATTTTATAAAGTACTACCTGAATACCGATTCATCGTACTGTGAGAAAAGAAAAAAATAATCTTTTAATCAGTGTAGAACATATATGGCAACGTTACTTTTAAAAAGTAACGAATAAAAGTACAAGTATGTTTAAAAAAAGTAGCGAGTAAAAAGTAAAAAGTTCTTATTTTAAAAAGTAACGAGTAAAAAGTACAAGTAAAAGTACAAGTACTGAACAAAAAAGTAACGATTTAAAAGTACATTTCTAGGAAATCGAAAGTTCAAAGTAACCTAAACTTTTATTGAATAATATTCTTATGTTCTTTAATGTTTTTGCAAAATTGTTGTTATTTATTTAATTATTTTTAATTTTGAAAGTTATGGAGATTAATTTATTTTTAAATTCGGAAGAATATTATAATATAATTTTATAATATAATTTTATAATATAATCGTATAATATAATTTTAAAATCAAATATAATTTTAATATAAAACTTTTTATGGATTTGCACGAAAAAGAAATTTTATCTATTGATTTTATTTTTTAGTTTATTATTTTTATTTGTTTGAATTGCCATTGATTTAAAATTGTTTTACTCTTTAGAAACGCGTTTTAAAAGCACAAACGTAAACAAAGCAAACAAGGGGTTTCAGATAGCTTTGTGATCTGTGAGCTAGTAAAAAAAAATTGAATGTGCAGTATAAGTTGAAATAGACGGATTTAAACACGAAGTTAGCTGTGAATGCATATATATTGCACATTAATTTTATGAGTAAAAAAAACATAAGTATTTTTCTTTAATTTAATTTTTTTAAAGCTTACCGAGTTTTAGAAAAAAGTAACGATTTCATTCGATATTTCCGTTTTAAATACTTGTACTTTTTCCCTAAAAAAGTAACGAAAGTACAAGTAAAAGTACTAAATTTAAAAAGTAACGAAGTACAAGTGAAAGTACGTACTTTTTACTTGTACCGGCGGTACAAGTAACGAAAGTAAAAGTACTGCCATATATGGTGTTGAAGAACACTACCAAACCATGCACAAAACTGAAAGACCTATGGCAACACAATTAATAAATCTAAAATAATTCCAATTTTTCTTATTTATTATTATATACTAATCCTTCCCTGTGTTACGCTATTAGATTAAGCAAAAGAAGTTTTTAGTAGGTCACTCCAATAAAATAAAAATGAACTGTTTTCGGTATCATTTAGCATGAACTGTAAGGGTGGTCAAAATTTACCACATTCTATTTTTTTCGCTACCTGTACCATTCAAGAAGACGTAAAAAACCCTCTTTCCATTCCACTGTATTTGATTGGTACTGATTTGATAAGTATGACACGTACTATTGTAATATATATTGTACTATTAGTATATTTGGTACCTATTAAAACTGTGTAATTTACCAGTAGTTCTTATTCCCAAAATAAATTAATAATTATAGGCGTCAATAATCGTATGGTAATTTTTTATGGTTCTTAATAACGAATTCGTATAATTTCTTCTCCAGTTTTGCTTTTCAGTACATTAATTGTTTTTTTAGTCTTAATTAGTACCTATTACTAAAACTAATTGAGCATCATTGGAGTAAAAAATGTCATGGTGATTTTTTACTTCTCTCTAAAACTATTTCTTTAAAAAATAGTTGGGTGATTTTTCGAAAAATAGTTTAGTGATTAAATAAAATAGAATCATTATTTTGCTTTTAAGTAGAAAGGCTATATTTTAAATTTTAATTATCATCTATAAGAACTGAGGTGGAAAAGGATAGAGCATTCGCTTTCTAATTAGGTGAATGGGGTTCGAATCCCATCAATGGTTGGTCGATACAAATTGCGCACCCGGCTCGCATCGACCTCAGTGCTGACATACAATATGCGAAATGATGGACGTGATTTTCCTTTCCATGTAACGCAAATGCGGATTAGCTTCGTCAAAAAGTCCTCCACGAAGGTAAATTTATCTCAATACTTGATCCAAGAGTTCCCTTGTCTTCTTAAATGGGTTAAAAATTGCAAGGCTGTGCAGTAGAATATTTGAAGTCGTAAATTAACTTGGGTCGGCTGTTCAACGACGGTTATAAAATAAAATAAAATTATCAGCTATTGCAGACACCAAGGACCTTTAATAATAGTATGGTGATTTTTTTTACGGTTTCACAAAACGAATAAGTACCTTTTCACGAATAAAGTTGTTTTTTAGGACATTTTACCAAAATTAATCTAGCGTCTTTGGCGTTAATAAATAATAGGAGAGCCGCGATAGCTCAGGGGATAGACCGTTCGTCTTCCAATGAGGTGAACCGGGGTTCGATGGCTGGTCGATACAAATTCCGCATCCGGCTTGCACCGACCACAGTTCTAACATGAAATATCCTTAGTGGTAGACTGACTGATCATGGGTTAGAGTCCCTTGCCGTCAGGCACGCCGTGGGAGGTTCTAGTGGTCTTCCTCACCATGTAACGCAAATGCTGGTTAGTTCCATCAGAAAGTCCTCCACGAAGGCAAATTTTTCCCAATACTTGATCCAGGAGTTCCCTTGTCTTCTGGATTGGGTTCAAAATTACAAGGCTTCGGAGTTGAACATTAGCAGTCGTAAACCCAAAAAATGGGTCGGCTGTTCAACGACTGTTATAAAATAAAATAAAAATAAATAATATGACGATTTTGTACGCTTCTCCTAAATATTCTCCAATAGTTTTGCCATTTAATACATAGTTTATTTTTTTCAATAAATACGATTCAATTGTACGATTCAGAGAGGGACAGCACGAAGATGAATCTAGGGTTAAGGTGGGATTAGAACCCGCTACACCCACGCTAAAGATCGTTAGGATGGTGATACTATTTGATCAGATACCCTTGAATTATATAATGTACTTTGGAAAAGAAGAAATAAAGATATTATGAAGAAGATGAAAATTTTTATAAACTGCTTAGTAAAGAGAAAATTCTCAAGAGACGATTATGCACACAATTTATATTAACTACTAAGGATTAAGTCAGCACAATATAGTTTTATGCTATAGTTAACTTCATTTTTTATATACGTTTTATGTTTTTCCTTAAATCTTCTAATTTGATTTTTGGAAAAGGATAGCTTTTTCTGTTTTTCAATTAAAAGGAACCTATATACTGAAATTAGACTTTTACATTTCTTTTATTTTTAATATCAAGAATTTATAATTTTATCAATATATTTTAACTAGATATTTTAAATAAAAGCTTTAAAATAAGAAGTTCTGTGTTTGCGAAAACTCTTTATGTGTATCAAATATATTGTATGTTGCGCACTTTCAATATCATGAGTATGCTAAAGGTATGGTACCAAATTCAATTCGCATGAAGACTATGGAATCAATTCTTATCCTTTGTGATGCAAAAGTGCAATCGTCATTTATTAAATTTAAAATGTGTATATCCTTTACAGCTGTACAACTGTAAGTTTTTTAATGGTAATTAGCCGGGTTGAAACAGATGGTCTATCGTGCGGGTTATGCAAATGGACGTTTCCCACTCATTGAAATTCCTTATTGAGACCCCTAACGCCATTTGTTGGACACAAGCTGCTCATACGTTCAAAACTAGGAGATTTTACACAAATATGCAGAATTACGAACGAGGCACCTGTACTTTTCATATGCAAATGCTGAATTGAAATATATGTTGCAAGTTTGAAAAGGGCATGAAATGAAGGGATAAGATGATTTCAAACTAAAATAACATAAAGGAAAAAAAAACTTTTTTTTCAAAATTCCAACACAAATCTGGATCCTATATTATAAGTTCGTATGGCCAATGGCTTAATAAAAAATCCTTCAGTAGAAATTGAGAAATGAAAAATACTTTTTAAATAATCTAGGAGATCGTATTTTAAACAATAAAAGCAATAGCACTTCTTTTTATGTTAACTTGAGAAATATATTCTTGTTTTCCCCGCAGAAAAAATATATACAGCTATCTATGCGTGAAATAAATAATTTCAACTCTTCAGAATGACGCTAAAGTAACTAAAAGAACTTTAACTGATAATAATTAAGGATTTTTTATTATGTAAATAAAGTTTTATTCAAGCAAGCACATTTCGATACAGAGACCGCAAAAACAAGGTAAACAGCTGCATTTTCAAACGCTGCAATTCGTACAGTTTTCTTTATAATTACTTCCTCATGAATAAATCTTCCATTTCGGTTAAGCCATGCTTCTTGAATAATTCTTGATAGCAAGTCTAAAAAAATAAAATTCTCAGAGTTAAAGAATTCATATAAAAGCTCACTTCAATTACATTTCGATTACTGGAATTTTTTTGAGAGAAATTAAGGGTAGTTTGTATGATGGATATAGATAAATCTTTCTTTCTTTTAGTTAAGATCTAATGATTTTTTTGCGAGAGATAGTTGTGGCTGCTGGATGCGTTTGGTGAGATACATCTGGTAGGTTTAAGAAGGTGCGAACTTTCAGAAAACGTAAATGTCATGTCTGTCTCTAGATGTCTGCCCGAAACTTTTAGCATCCCCAGTAGTTGTATTGGTCGTAAATGTGCAATATAGTAGAAATTCAAAATACACGTAAAATTATGAATGGTTTCTAGTTTATAGTCGTTGTATATTACGTATAATTTGCAACACCTTCCAGTGGCCGTATTAAGCAGAGGGGGCTAAGAGACAACGCCACCATGCATCCGGCCGAATGGAGCTTCTAAAGCCTAATAACTCTAAAACATTAAATCCATTTTTGTTCTGAAATAAAATTTTTAATATTTGGTTAAAGGGGAAATATTTTATGAAGAATAAAACTTTTAAGTATTCTTTAAAATAAAGTTTTAAGTCATTAAATATTCTATATTAATATTATTTTAAATGTAAAAACAACATTTTCATGGGATATTTTTAACTTCTAAGATAAATTAGCAATATCTTGTTAGAAATGCCATACAATAATTTCCGCCTACATTTTGCATAAAAATGAATTTATAATATGGGTTTAGATTTTCATGAATTCAATTGGTATGCATCGTTCTATTGTGTTAATTCCTTTCAATTAAATATTATCATTTACCTTACCACTTTGGGCAGGGAATTTAATTAAGAAGTACATCTCGAGCATCTACACGCCAATTATGTGTTGGTTTCTTTATTCTTTTTTAATGTGTTTACTTTTGCTCTTTCATTTTGGACATGTTATTTTAAAGTTCTCTCCTTACAATCTTTTAATTTACCAATAAAAGCACCGGTAAGTCACACTTTGAGGTATAGTGATTGTAGTTCTCCGTTTTCAGGAATGAACGTAATTCACCGAAACTTAGTGCCATGTGGAGAAAAAAATTTTGCTCTTTCATTTTGGACATGTTATTTTAAAGTTCTCTCCTTACAATCTGTTAATTTACCAATAAAAGCTCCGGTAAGTCACACTTTGAGGTATAGCGCTTGTAGTTCTCCGTTTTCAAGAATGAACGTAACTCGCCGAAACTTAGTGCCATGGGGAGAAAAAAATTTTGGTAAAATTATTGTGCTGCATGGTTATGAAATTTCTGGTATATAAAACCATAATTCAAGTAATAAAAATCAAAATGGGACTTGGTATTTAAACCACTAATTTATATGTTTTTAAAATATTTCATTAAGAATAAATTTATTGCATATTATTTGCATTTAGTATACATGGAATATTTTGACTAAAATATTTTTTTAAAAATTATATTAAAAAGCTTTCCATTATGTTAGAACAAGCACAACTCGAGAAAAATAACCCAATCTAAAATTTTAAGCAATTTTTTCCTTTTTTTGCTTGCTTTCCAAATTAGATTATGTTGAAAATCATGTTCAAATACATTTAAAATTATAGAACAATTTTTTGCTGAAAAAAGAAATATATACTTACGATTGCTTCGTCTGGTTTATTTTCTTTCTAAAATTAAAGTTTTCTTATTCATTAAACAAGATAGAATAAAAGTTTTTGATTTAAAATGAGAAAAGTAATAGAAATAAACTTAAATTTTGAAAGATTGAATTAGTCCTTAATCCTTAACTTCTACAATACGTACTCTACAATATTTTTAGAGACACAAGAGTGCCTCTCATAGTAACAAAATTCGAGAAATAAGGGATTCTGAAAATACCATGAACATTGTAAGTTTGTATCTGCTCAGCATTTGCGTTATATGACGAGGAAAACTATGAAAATCTCCCATGGGTAGCTCAGCCGCAAAGGGATTCAAACTCGTGATCCATCTGTAGCAGAGGATATTCTTACGTCAGCACTGACTCATTGGGAGACAGACGCTCTATATTCTAGAACACCACCAATTTAATCAATTTGTTAATTTCCGGAAATTTGTTAGCAGTAACTTTGGGTTTTTGTATACCTAAAATTAAACAAGACTGTTGACAGCGCCACATATTTATGATACATTTTGATAATAATGATTCAATGCTTGAGTTGGTGAGGGCCTTAAGTTCAACTCCCCGTTCTTCCATACCGAAACTGGGAGGGCATTCTGTTACGACAAATGTAACGCTCATGTTAGTATAACATGCTTTAGAACTCCTCGTCAGTATTCACAGACTGTACCGAAAACTCCTGTTCTAAGAAAGAAGGGTTTTTTCCCTTTGAGATTTTGTGAAGTAGCGTTTCCTATGCGTACTCAACTATCCGAGTTTTATTTTATTCTATTTTATAAACTGCGTTGAACAGTCAACCTGATTCCGAGATTAAGACTATCAATGCTCAACTACAAGTTCTTGCAATTTTGTTCCCAACCCAGAAGACAAGGAAACTCCTGTATCAAGTATTGGAACAAATTGGACTTTGAGGAATTTTGATGAAACTAACCAGTATTTGCGTAATATTCGAAGTAAAACCAACGGAAAGGAAATTCTAACCATGATCCGTCTACGACTGAGAATATTTTACGTCAGCACTGTGGTCGATATGAGCCGAGAGCAGAATTCATATCAACCGGCCACCACTGGGATTGGAACCAGGGTCACCTCTTTGAGAGGCGAACGCTCTATCTCCTGAGCCAACGCAGCCCTAACTGTCCGAGTTGAAGCACAAGATTACGGAAGTTGCTGCTGGACATCATTGAAGACATGCTGCTAAAAGTGTGGAAAGACATAACCTATAGGTCATGTCGTCTGACATATAGAGCTGTATTAAACACTTATATAACTAGAACGTTACTGCATTTTCTAAGAGAATATCTTTTTGTTCCTACTCACAGTTGCAGTGTGATGAAATATATATATAAATCTGCTATATTGTCTACATGGTACACTAAATAAGAAAAAAATAGATTATCTTTATAACTTTAATCTATAGTATGAAAACCTAGTCTTACTTGCTAAGTAGCTTGTGCGTATAATACTTTTAGTCACAAATAATTATAGACTCAAAATAGTACTTTTTCAGAATAAGAAAGTTTTTTTATAAATGGATTTGGATTTCTGACCATCAATTTATGGAAAACAGATAGCACTTTGGAAATTATAGTTATAATAGTTTAGTCAGAAAGGCGGAGAAATATAGTTGGCTTATTGTTATTTTTCCTTTTTGTGTCATATCTTTAAAGCTGAAAATAATTCAATGTAAAATATAATTTTTTAAAGATATTTCAATACTATTTAAGTAATAATCTGAAAAATATTTAATGATATGGTAAAGAAATTTATAAAAAATCCTTCTAGATTTATAAATTTACAGATACGCTAGTATGAGGAAAATCACTGTTCACAAATACTTACGTCATCTTTAAAACCCTTGCCGTCAATACATTCTTCCAACTATAATAAAAATTACAATAATATTATCTTTAATACACATTAGGTGGTTTAAAATTATTGTTCAAAAATATACATGTATAGGTCAAACGCAATTTAGTTGAATTAGAGTAATTATGTACCAGGAAGAAACTGTGTACTTTAAGGTATACGATGATCAGTATTTTAAAGGGTGTGAAGAACAATAAACCTACTTGACATTTATAAATAATCGATCTCCTACTTTTTAGAAAGTAGTTATAACCCCTATTCTGTAATAAAATACAACATTTTCAGCTTAAAATGAATTAAAATGTTTAGATTTGTTAATAATTAAATAAATGGAGAGTATTGTGTTGTTATAATTCAAATAAATTCAAGAAATTCGCTTCAAAGCTACAAAGTAGATTTAATGAAATTTGGTATTAACATATAGGTGAATACAATGCAAATAAAACACTCAGTTTGGAATTGCGAAATAGTGGTAGCAGAATTGAACCTCTTAGGTGCTTTTTTTGAAGATACAGCTTTTTAGGAGATATTATACCTGCCTCTTACTCATACACAGCGTAATAACGTGATTTTACGGGTGAAGTAATGCAGTTTAGAGTCCCTGGGACTCTAAACTGCATTATTTATTCTTGTCCACCAATGCTGTTTTTTGACCATACGTATTATATGGGAGAGATTGCTAGCTGCATATGCTCTTCCCACAGTCTCTTAATATAGAGATGAGGTGAGGAGACCTGGCCGGTACATTCACCAGGATAATAATTTCACCTTACAGAAAATAATAGATTAGATTAAAATAGATTAGAATAAAATAGATTAGATTAAGATAGATTAGAAAATAATAATATATAGATATTTGTCCAAGAATTGTTTCCCATTAAAAGGGAATCAGGGCTAACTACAAACCCAAAGAAGCAAACATAGGGCTCCAAGATTTAATCTTTACCCCTCAAACCAAGCGAAGTCAACTTCTTAAAAAGGCACGGATGAATGTGCAGATATTCAACAGGAAGCCCTTTTAGATTACCAAATTTCCGCAGTCGTAATGACCGATTTATGGGATATTGGAAAGCATATAATGACTCTTGTTCACCTCCATATGAAAGCAGATAATGACTCTTGAACTCCTCCATATGAAGAGAATTATGAAAAGAATTAGAGGCGGAGATCCTTTACCTGCCTTGAAATATCTGACCGGTGAAAAATGTGATCGTTATTGTTTCTAAAATTTTTAATCAGTAAATTCATATTCAAATGAAGAAACAGATCAACTTCAACGAAATATGACGAATTTCATCAAAATATGACGATCATTTCAGAAAAAAAGGATTTCGAAAAAAGAAAAAGAAAAAAAGGAAACTATTATTCATTTTAAATGCAAAATTGTAAGGGTTTTCTAATTTTCATCCTTAACTTCTTCACACCAACTGTATTAATCAGTTTTGATAATTATAAATATAGATGTGCGCTTTGTCTCACTTAAACGTCACTACACAATCCCTAATATACTTATTATAGTGACTTCCTTTTTTACAATCATTTAAAAATGATGTATTGGTGTCGGTCAAAAGTCCTGTATGCTCAAAACTTTATTTACTTTAATATATTCTGGACGTATTCATAAAAGTTGAAAATGCTAAGGGAATGTAAAATTATTCAGTGAGCTTTATCAGTTATGATACTAAGTCTAAGATTTTTTTCCTCTAAAGAAGAAAATAAAATGTTTGATATTTTAAAAAAGATAATCTATCTGAATTGGCACATACTTTGTCAAAGATAGCTCTATCTTCGCAAGCTTCTTTAGTGAATTGCTTTATGTCGTCACTGGAGGATGGAGAAAGTGTCGTCATGCATTCTTTTGCAGCAGTTTGAATCTTAAAAAGAGGTAAGCATAATTTTTAATATTTGAGTTCAATGAATTGAGTAATAAATCAGATACTTTAAATTGTTAAAAGAAGGAAGTGATTGTTTTACTACGGAAAATCAAATAAAAGTTGATTAAATTTGTTATAGTTGAGTAAAAATTAAAGTGTGCGCACTACACAGTAAAAATTCCGGATTACATTGCGACTTAAAGGTTCTTCTAACAGTAATTTAAGTGTGATTTTTTTTACAGTGAGGTTCAAGGTTTAAATTAGAAAGAATAACTGGTTAGAGCACTGAGAAAATAGGGTCAGAAATATTTAAAGAAAATTCTTTAAATATATCAATATATATAAAGAAAAAAAACAAGTTGAAAAAAGTTTCCTCAAGCAACTGAATTATTCAAATATAGTATTCGAACAAATGAATTAAAAATCTTCTTTGAGATGACATCCGGGCAAAATATCATGACATGCATTTTAGCAGTACTCAATTTAAAAAACACCGACAACACGAAACACCAAAACACCGACAAGAGTCGGCTTCACGACAATGAGGAAAGCTGTCGGTAATTACGGCGGCTGACAATATATATACGGCGGCTGATATAATAGATATATAATATTTTCAATTCTTACTTCTTCGGCTTCCAACACAAAGCACTTTTCAGTACCATCCAAGAGCTCTTCGTCCAATTCTGTAAATTAAACAAAAATAAATAAAAAGCAAATGAATTAAAAGAACAAATAATGAAGAAAGAGGAAAAACAAATGGTACTTATTGCACATTTACGCTGAAATACATTAAAGAATGAAACTGAAAGACTTGTTAAATTAAATAAGCTGGATTTTAAAAATTTATTTTTACATCATTGAATTATTATTTCCATACATTTTGGAGTTTTACTGATGATTATAAGACTTTCCACGAAAAAGAGAGTGCTTCTATTTTAATTGTAAGTTATATTGCATTTTGTAGCGTAGGTTGTTTCCGCATTATTTTTAATTTTATAATAAATTTTTTTCCAAACGTTTCTTAAGCGGCATTAAATGATCTCTGCTCGGTGCTCAAACCGTATGAGATATAATTTACATTTTATCTTTACCCTCTTAAAACTTTGGTGTTATTTTTAATATTCGTATTTTATAATTTTATCATTTGTTTTAATTGATACTAGTCTGTGTTGGCACGCATAAATTTCAGTATTTGATTCGAATTTGAGCTTACGCAATTCTAATGTACGTTACCTTTCACGTTCCTCTCGTCATTCTTCTCGCGCAAGTTCTTATTGCTATTCCCGTTCTTGTCCTAGTTCAAGTCCTTCTCGCCTAATTCTCTCTGCTATAATTCTAACCTGTAATTCTAGTCTATGATAATTTCGCATCCTCAGTCTCTCATTATGTTTGCAACCCATAATTATTTCTTTTATTTCACACACATGAGCTTGAAGTGGAATATTTTCACATAGCTTGCCGGCTAGCTCTATGAGATCTGATTTTCCCCCTCTTTATTATTAAAGGACATAATTTTTATAGCAGGATGTCCTAAAATAACTAGGAACGTAGTTTATGAAGTTCATCACTTCTAAAAGTAATCAACAAAATTTGACAAAAAATCTATAACGCTGCCTCCAGTAACAAGTCTGTAGTGTCATAAGTAACAGAAAACGTGAGTTTGATAATCTTGATTTTAAATCTAACATAGATTGAAACGTAGAGATAGGAGGTAAGGCTTATTGAGGAATCCGTTTAAAATAACCGCTCACACATTCACAGAGAAGTGAATTAGGAATTCATGTGTGGCATATGTTGACTCATTTGAACACATATGATTCTTGTAAATAATGAAGACGCTTTCCTTCGAGAAAATTTTCTATTCTGTGAACAACACATCTGATAAAAAATTCGTCTGCACTTCTCACTGCTGCAGAAACAAACGAACAGAAATCAACACAAAGAGTCACACAATCAGTCACTTGCAAGACTTGAACTCTCTGCAAAATGTACAGGTGCAAACAATTTTCTTAAACACTCTTTAAATGATGGCTGTCTCACATGCAGATGATTTGCAATAAGCTCTAACTCCGCTTGCGATCAAGAGGACAACTCTTGCACTTGTGTGAAGTGTTTCACTCACAACAAGATAGATTTTTTCATACTAGGATGCAATACAGTCCTTTATTCACAGCTCTTGGCAGAGGTGGCGGCAAATGAACCATTTACAAATAGGGACCGATGCAATCTCTCGAACATTTTGAGTTTTAGCATACGAAAGCTCGGCTCCTGTGACAATCGTAACTATGACCTATCATTTCAGCAGCGTTATACATTATATACATGTCAGTCTTTTCACCATGCTTAAAACCTCCTATCATACTTGAAATCTCAACCAACAATAATCGCAAAGAACATTATTTCGTTGACGCATCAGACTGCGGTTTGCCCGATTCCCTATCGCCTTCCCTCATTGTATTATTACCAGCCAATCACGGATGTAGTTCGTATTACGGTTAGTGATCATAATTATGAATATTTTTTGTAAATATTGTATTTTTGCAAGGAAGTGCTTTGCGTTTTGTAAATAAGCGCATTTTTATCATGTGTCATTTTCTGCTTCCGTTTTATAACATACCCCTTTAGTACCCAAGATTCCTATATAAAACATACATGATTTATAACACTCAACCGTTCCTCTAAGTTTTTCCCATGGTCGTAGAATAACCCCTATATAAGGAAGATTTTAAGACTCTTGATCAGATATTCCTACAGTGATATTATAGCAATGATTTGATACAACGCAAGTTATGTAGTGTAAAAACCAGCTTAACACAACACCACTTATTCATGATACATAAAATAACAGGTAAAAACAACAAGTTTTTATTTCAAATGTAATTATAGAAAATATTTACAAAAGAAAAAGAAACTTACTGCATAAAGCGTTCTGCCAAATTTCCTTATGATCATTAGCTGCCGCAAAAGAAAGTAAGGCAATTGCAAGAATCAAGCACAGGCTCTTCATCTTTTTCTGTTTTTGTGAAAAGTAAATTGAATTTATTCATAATTCAAGTAAAATGCAATTGTTTTTCAGATTTTTTGAATTTCTTCAAAGAAACATTAATTTTTTAGCGCTCTTGAAAAAAAAATGTGCACGAAGTACTCTCAATTTACATTGCTTATTGCTTGAATTATTTAAAAGGACTAATATAAATCAATCTCAACACAAAATGCATTTTATAAATTTGAAAGGAAACCAAACTGTTTCTAACGATGAATGTTGTCTATAATTAACAAATTGATTAAAAATTCCGGTTCTCCTTAAAAGCATACGCAGCAATAACAACGAAAATGTTTAATCTAGAATTAACAAATTAAGTAACTAATTTCTGTTCCTCAAAAAAACGCAGAAAAGAAGTATTAACAAAAAAAAGGTCTTCACCCGTCGACAAGAATTGACATGTTAACAACTAAATCCGTTTATTTCTTAAAAAACTGCTACAATAATGAAAATCATAAACTCGATATCAAGAATAAAAAAAAAAATCATTCATTTCAAAAACAACAAAAACCATTAAACCAAATTGAGTTTCCACAAGAAAGTTTTTTTTCTATCCTGTAAAAAATTTGTAAATTCTCCAATTTGGTTTTTAACTGAATCCTCAGATATATTTTGCATTTATATACCTTTAAAACAATAGAAGATACCATAATCACCAAGTAAATAAATATTTTCTAGAATAAGTAAAGAAAGATTGATCACTCAGATTGCAGATAACGATGAAGTTTATTTTAACAAATGTAAAATATATATTAGAAACGCTTTATATCCAACAAATTAAAAACCAATGCTTTTCTTCATAAGTAAGAAAGTATTAAAGCACATATTGATTCTAAGCTATTTTAATGTCAATATAACACTTATTTGCCACTAAATGACTGCAAAACATTTTTAGAACCTTCTTCCTTGAAAAAGTAAATTTCTCTGCAGGAAAATAGTTGAAAAAAACTCGATATTTCCATAAGTCATGTTTGAGCCATGGTGGCTCAGGGGATAGAACATCCGCCTTCCAATGAGGTGAACCGGGCTCGAACCCCAGCCCATGATGGCTGTTTAGCTGGTCGAACGAAACGAACTCGCACCAATCCTGCTTGCACTGACAACAGTACTGACGTAAAATATCCACAGTGGTAAACGGATTATGTGTTAGAATCCCCTAGTCCTTAGGCTAACAGTAAGATGTTTTCGTGGTTTTCCTCTCCATGTAACGCAAATGCGAGTTAGTTCCAGCAAAAAGTCCTCCACGAAGGCAAATTTTTTCCAATACTTGATCCAGGAGTTTCTTGTCGTCTGGATTGGGTTCAAAATTATAGGCCACACAGTTGAACATTGGCAGTCGAAAACCCAAAATTGGGTCGACTATTCAATTACGGTTATAAAGTATAAACCATATTAATCGGCATATTAAATCGGAATTGATGTGCTTAGTGGAAATATATTCTAAGATGCATTTTTTAAATGAGATTTCTTGATGTAGAACAATAATTTAGTCCTATTTAATCATGCTGTTTTAGAAGTGAGTGCTTTTAAAGTAAAGGAATGCTTCACGTGCTGTAAACTTAAATCTGCATTTCGAGGGCTTTGTTTGATCACTAAATAGTATATGTAATCAATAGTAGAGACGCTTTAAAAGAAAATTAGGAATTTATGGATTTCGCTAATTTGAAGTTTATGGGCAAAAGATGGAAGAAAAAGGCATAATATTTATTTCCTGCTCTTAAAGCATAAATTTTAAATGTAATACACTTAAATTTACAATAATGTTATTAGAGTCTTCATCCATTTTGCTCTTAAATTGCGATGCAGAGTAGTTTAAAACATCTCGCTTCATCTTTCTTCGCTTCTTTTCTCTTAAAAAAAGAAATTACAAAGTACAAAGCTTTCCGTGAAATAAAGAAAATTTATTTACAAAGCAGCACTTATTACCTTACATAACCATACGTAACTCCCAGAATGAGAGAGAAAAAGCACTCCCGAATAACTCTGATTAATCAATGTCCTCAAATTGAGCAATGTGTAAAATAACTAAAGTGCCGCTTTATTACTTTTGATTTAATACTTAGGTTTTTACTCACCGAAATGCCTCTTTTAAGATTAAAAAAGTACATTAAAGATATTTTAATTGAAAAATAACAAATGAGTTATTAATTTGGAAAACTAGATATAAAACCGATTGTATTTTTAATAAATATTATCTTCTTCCGATGAATCTCGAAAACATTGCTTAAATTGTTAGTCAACATTATTTAAATAGTTAGTGAAGGGACCTGTTTCGCTATATTTTACAGCGAACTGCGTGAATTAAAAAACATCTGAGACAAAATATTATTTGAGTTATTTAAGTAAATATATGCATTATCCTAGTCCTAGTTCATCCTTTTCCTAGTCCATCTTCGTTTTAAAAGCATTGCATAAACTTTGATTTATCTTATTTCATGACGACTTGCCAATTACTTGACGTGATCTAAACACAGATATCAGATTAGATATCAACATTTATAAAAGAAATAATTTATTATTTGTTTTTCAGTGAAGATTCAAATTTCACAATAACAAGAGGTATTTATATTTTTTTTAATTACTTTAAGCAATATATTAGTTACGTTTATCTTTTAGTACACTTTATGCAAAACTATATTAAGCCAACTTAATCGAATATAATCATTAATAAAAAAGGTACTTAAAATTGTAAACTCATATTAGGAATTAACAATTCTCACTATTGTTAAAATGTTGTCTACATCTTGTTGTAATGTTGTTAAAACAAATAAACACCGAAACCGAAAATCAGGAATTTATTGGACATAATCGAGCAGGAAAGTTTCAATACTACTGGAACTCCATTTCTTTTTACTTCGAAAAATTTATTTGGTAACTGTAATTGATATTGCTTAAACATAAATGTAGTATATTTTGAAACAAGGAATATAGAAATATAGTTTTCCTTTCAAAAATATAAGTTTTGAAAGTAATAATTTTTAACGAAGTTTAATTTTTTTTAAAAGTAAGTACATTTATTTTATATTAAATAAATTTATATCTGACTGAATTACAAACTCTAAACGCTTTAGAATACATCTTAAAAGATAACTAAAAATCATAAGTTTCGTACAATATCAAAAGGGAAACTTTCTTCAAAATGTATTTACTCTTACGCACAAAATAATAAAAATTAAGTAAAAAATAAAAACAAAAATAAATACAAGTTCTACTGTAATAAAAATTCTTGTTATTAAAGTAGTTGCAGTCATAATAATATTACAAATAATTATTTTATGTGCTATCAAGTATGAGCTATCAAGAGAGTGTAAATATTATTAATATTTATTTGCTTATACAGCAGGGATGGGCAAACTTTTTTGGTCGAGGGGCCAAAAATCAAGAAAAAAAATGCTTGGTGGGCCAAGTAAAAGCTTCAAAATTTAAGAAAAAAAGGTGATATACAAGTTTTAATTTAAATATTTAGTGAGATGAAGGAAATTGCGATTTCATTTTTAAAAGTTCCTTACATTAAGGTTGGAAGTGAGATGTGCTTATTTTAAGGAACAAGGCTAAATGCTTTGCTGTTAGTCTACTTCTGAAATGATATTTTCTAAGGTTCATAGATGAAAACACTTGTTCACATATATAAGATGAAGCATACATGCACTGATTTTCTGAGCATGAACGGAAACTTGTTTTTTGTATTGATTTGTAAAACTTTGGAATATTTAGAAACGACTGCTTCAGATGATTGTTAAATTGTCCGCTCTTTGGAGCGTAAAATGCGCAGTCTGCCAAATTTGAAGTGCAATTTACCTATATTAGATTCCATAAGTCAGCTCCTCAAGAGAGACAAGCGCTAGTTGCAGCCAATCTACGACTATTCTATAAAGAACCTCTGCTTTCAACATTTTACCAATTGAAGCTGTCTGAGCTAACTATTTCCATCAATTTATGTTTTGTAGAACAAAAATAGAGAAAGCAAAAACTTCATCGGTACTTTGTTGAAAAAGGAAAAACAGAAATAATTTTAAACATAGTCGACAAGAAAATGGATGTATATTGTTTATATTTGCCACTGATCGGCAAATAAAAATTCTATCCGCGGGCCGGATAAAATCTTCCAGAGGGCCACAGTTGGCCCGCGGGCCGTAGTTTGCCCATCCCTGTTATACAGCATTAATATATTTGATTTTCTTAACTACTATTAAATGCTCAATTCTAGAATTAGAATTTAAATATATCTATTATGTATGGTGCCCCGTAAAGTTCACTCGAAACTTCTAGGGGAAGTAGGTCACATTGTAAGGATTGAGAATTACTTCGGAAACTATTACCAGAAATGATATCGTATGCCGCTACGGGCGTTTTCCTATTATGAACTGATACATCGTGTTCCTTTAAACATCGGGTACTTTTATTTACATAACTACCGTAATTTTTTGTATTCTATAAATTATTGTCAAAAACTGCTTGTTAGAAAGTACAGTATTAGCTGTTTTATCGCAATTCAATCAATTAGCAACTAACTGGACAAGCTCGCCGAGTCATTAAACTACGATAAAACAGCATTTTTGAGCCCATTTTAATCGAACTCTTGACAATAACGAATGGTGACTCAAAGTTGATATGAGATTAAAATATTCTTGAAAAGTAAAAATAAAATTCTAAGGCACACGAACTATATGTCGATTATAGAAAAGCGCCCCTAGCAGCGTAAGATGACATTTCCGTTTCTGGTTTCCTAGGTAATTCTTAATTCCTATGATGTGCCCTACTTCTCATAGAATTTGTCGCAACATTAACGGGCCATCCTGTATACTTTCACTAAAAATTTACTTAAGTCTCAATTAAAACAAAGCATAAATGTTTAAATATATTATGAAAAAAAATTTGAAATAATTTAAAAATTATTTTCAAACATTAAAAAAAAGGAACTTTATATAATGCTGCCAGAACTACATGAAAATGTGCACTAATCAAAAATCTGTAATATGATTAAAAAAACATATAATTCACTGAGAAAAAAAATAGTGTCAAAACTATAGCAATATGGATAAATTTACTATGTTTCTGGTTCTATGGGGACACCAAAAAGCTGGGACTATTTTTACTGAGTAGCTATGAAGTAAAATTAGTAATCAAATAGGGTCACATAAAATGTGATAAAATTTGATAATTTAATCATGCCTTAAAACATGGCATGAAAGCCATTTTTTGGTAAAATTAGCGTTTCAGTTTTCTATTTTTTACTATATGTGTGGTAATATTAGCAATAATTTTGAAAACCAGAACTTCCTCTAAATCGTTACCATATAAATTTAAAAATTATCAAATAAAAGATTTAAATAATTTATATATATTGGTTTTTTACCAAAATTATTATTATTTTACCCAAAAATTTTAGTAACATGCAGTACGATAATTTTACAAGAATTTTTTTCTCCGTGTATGATTGAAGCTTAAAATATGTAATTTAGTTTGAAACGAATTGAAATAGCAATCTTGAAAGGAAATGAAAAAATATATTCAAAGTAAAAAGACGGTAGAACCAATGAACTTATAATATAAAAGTTATAGAATAAAAGTTTTAAAAAATTCTGAATATTTTTTTTTTGTGTGCCAATGGAAAAGGATTTTAAGTTATGTGATAATTTTGTTATCTCTTATTTGTGAAAATTGAGGGCAGAAAAACGTAGTTTTAAATTTTACTTCAATTTTTTTTTAAAAAATGCTTTATTTTACAAATAAACCTTTTTTTCTTATTTTTCTCTTCCGAAAATATTATAATTGCGTTATAGGAACTTGTAGATTTATTCTAATGAAATGTACGAAATCTGAAAAAAGAATAAAATTTGAAATTATTACTGATAAAGTAATAACTGTATTCAGGTATGTAATTTTTAGACAAGTTTTTAATACGTTATAATACAGTTATAAAAATTGTCATTTTCAAAATAAAAAATGTAGATACTTACTCAGTTATTTTGACAAAACTGAGGAAAAAGGGAAAATGTTTATTGCGTTTTATAGAGTTTTAGTTTTGAATACTACTGTGATGTATACAATGTATTCATAAAAAAATATGACACTGTAGAATTGTTTAAGCTTTTTAAATTAAAGTGTCATCTCCCAATGAAAGACTTGCATTTTTAAAAAAGAATAGAAATCTGACAACTTTCACATTCAATTGGTTTGACCTTAAAAATAATTGCTACTTTATTACTGTAATTCATGCAATTTTCAGTAATTTATACAATTTTCACTAAATTATAAGCAGGTTAGAATTTAGTAAACGAAATAAAGCAATTGCATTAATTTTTTTTAATATCCTTGAATTGAGACACGCAATACGGTAGAAAATCATTCGTGTTTGCTAAAAGCAATTCTATCCTTTACATTTTATTTTCAAAAATATAATTCTTTATTGCGCATTTAATTAGATATGATGATTGAATGTCTTCAAATTAATTTATTCTTAATGGTTATTTTATTAGTGATTATTTAATTTTTAAATTTTAATTTATTATTGTTTTTTCTTTTGATATCAATTAAAACAATTTTTAATTTCAGTTCAATCTATTTGTTGAAAAACGCTCAGCACAAAGTTTTAAATAAAAACACAATTGTTCTTTTAGTTTTGAGGAAATGAACTAAAAACAGTTCGTAAACTCTTGAAGAGTTTGACAAGCAAGTAAAAAACTTCAAAAACTTTCTCTAATAGTTAGCATTATAATGAATAAGTTATTCCTAAATAATAGTTAATTCCAAAAACATTTTACTTTGAAACGTTTTTTGAGTGCACAGATCTGTGATATATATGCGAACACTATAAAACAAATAAAATTATTCATTTGCTTTTGGGTTAAAGATATCTGTTTTTGTGTTGCGAAATATTATTTATGATTATTACTTAAATCAAGTATCTTATTAAATACAAACTTTTACTAAGCGTTTCCAAAACACATATTGTGTAGCTTATAGCATACAGCAGTATGAATTTTTATAATTTCATTTCTGATAACGGTTCTGAAAACACGCATTAAAAAAATAGTCATTACAGATTATTTTGTCATAATAGTTAATATCACACACAGTAAAAAATTCCGGATCAAATTACAGTATAAAGTACTGGAACTTAGGGTGCAAGTTCCGAAAAATCCTCTTTATAGTAAAATCTATTTTTACCCTAAAACATTATATAAACATTTATAACAATATTTATTTAATTAGATTCAATCAGTAATTTTTTGGTAATTATTACAGTAAAAATTGAAATTTGTTAACTTTTATGCTTCGTAACATATATCGATAAAATGAATTTTATGGTAAAATGAATTTTACGGGACCCTGAATGTCTGTTTATCAAAGAGGGGCCAAAAAAATGCGTACAAGGTCACAGATAGAAAGGTTATAGGTAAATATTACTCGTAACAGAAATTAAAGTCAGCAATAATAAAAGTTTTACTGAAAATACGAAAATACGAGTGAAGAAAAATTTCTCAAAAGCAACGTTTTGTGTGAAAATTCCCACACTGAATCATCGATGACTGTTGCCTTGTAATTGTCCGATTGACATAAAATTTTGAGCAAACCTTTTTATTTTTTATATTTTCATAATTAGAACAAAAGGTATCCAATATACAAAATCAAATCAATATACAAAACTAAGACTTTTTCACAAAATTATAAAAGAAATCAATATACAAAACTTTTAAAAATTTGAAAAACTAGAGTGATTGTGTGTTTTACAAGTGTGTTTTAGTTCAAGATTGGTTGAGTTCCCTATCTCTTTCGAATAAAATAGGGGTACCACATATAAGAGAGTCTTATAGTAAGCACCTTTCATGCACTTCTGCCATCTGTTTTGCAATTGTGAAACAATATGAACTAAAGATAAATTGAATCAATTGTTTCGAATCAATTTAACTGTTTTGGCTTTAAATAATTGTTTTGAATCAGTTGTTGATGTTGAATCAGTAAATGATTAGAATCAACATGTCATTTGAATCTATGATCCAAATCATTGATTTTCATCACTTAAGTCAAATATGTGACTCAATTGATTTGAATCACCATGATGATTTGTTTTGTTTAAGTTTACAGGCTGTGGTAAAATATAAAGGAACAATTGTTAGTCTGTTTTCCAATAATTTTCCTTTTAAGCATAAAAAATAACATAATGGAGAAAATTAAATAATTTGTAATGCTAAGAATGTAGGTAGCATTCAATAATTTTAACTTATATTTTAAATTTTTAACTATTCTGTCTTAATAAATAAAGGAAAAATGTATTTTTATGTCAACCTTTCCCTATTTTTCTTACGAAGTAAACCTTTTTATAAGTACTTTATAAGAAACTTAAAATAAGTTAATTTACCTCACAGATACTCGCAACAATTGTTAAAATGCAATTATCTATTTATAGCAACTATTACAAAGGTAAAAGAAAGCCTTAATTTTAAGAAATCTTTTTATTTTTTTCATCGCATAAATACCGCCTTTAAAACAAGTTATTTTCAAGAAATTGTTTTGTACCAGATTGAGAATTTCTTGAGTTTATACCAAACAGTTTTTTTAGTAATTTATGTAGGAAATCACCGTAAAAAAAGCCTATTTATTTTTGCGACAGCTGTAATGGCTATAATAGAATCGGAAAATGTAACTAAATTAGTTTTTCAACCTCTTCAACTATTTCGATTACTCTACAGCGGCATAGCACTTCTGTATATAAGGAAATTTACCGACACATAAATGTTATCACTTTTTTTGAATTACCAAAAGCGCAATAAAACAATGTAACAATGCGACAACAATTTTAACGGACAAGGAAATTGTATATACAACTTGTCAAGCTTATATTTTTTCTGAATACACGCTCTGTCTTTGTAGGTTGACACTTCAATTTAAAAAGTAGCTACACGATGCCAGTTCCAAACGTCATTTTTTAATTTGGCCATTTTTAAAATACAAAGCGAAAATAAAACACTATAAAACATATTGAATTTTTCTCTCTTTTCTTTCTCTCCATTTTCACCTGAACAACTGAGTAAGTGTCTGCAAATTTTTTCATACTTCAAAATGTGTTAATAAATTAAAAAAATAAAATGCAAGGAACGATCCTCCACAGGACTAAGGGACAATCACCCGCGTTTCAAAATATTTCAACTTTGCTTTTGAGATTGAGATTTTATTATTATATCGGAAATAGATAAAACCTGTTTCCGAAATAAATTTATAGAATCTTAATACATATCCATATTATATCAGAAATATACTGTCGAATTAATTTTTTTTTTTGAGAATGAGACATTAATCTTAATAGCATTTGTGTCCTATTATTTTGAAATTTAGTATCGATTAAACTCGACTTTTGAAATTGAGATTTTAAATACTTTTTCCACGTTATGTTGGAATATACTTTCAAATAAATTTTATTTTTAAGATTGGAATTTTAAACTTAAAAAAATTCCTGTCTTATCATCTCAGAAATATAGTATCGAATAAACTAGGCTTTTGAAATAGGGATTTTAAGTATTTTTTAAAAAAAATTATATTGGAAATATACGATCAAATAAATTTGATTTTTTGAGATAGAGATTTTAATCTGAATACGGTTTCTGCCTTATTATCTCAGAAATATAGTTTCCAATAAAGCGTTTAAGAATTGAGATTATTGAGTTTAAGAATTTAACGTGACCAATTGTTTTGTCCTATTATGTCGGAAATATATACACTAATAAATTTGGTTTTTCAGATCAAGATTTTAATCTCAATAATTTCTGTCATATTGTCTCTGAAATATACTATATAATAAATCTGTTTTTTTGTTATTAAGATTTTTATACCACAAGATTTTCTATCGTGCTATCTAGGAAATATAGTGACTGAAGCACTTGATTTTTGAGATTCAGATTTAATGCTCAATAAATTCTGTCACACAATCTCGGGTAAATAGTATGTAATAAATTTGAGTTTTGAGATTTTGTTAGAGTGATGAAAAAGGCTCATTTAAAAATTATGAAAGATTATCTGTGATTCATGCACATTCTCGACATGCATAGACAATTAGACCCATAACTGTGCTATAACAAAAAAGAGATTTTAATATAATTATATAAAGGTAAGGAACCAATCTAGGATTAGGTTTTGAATGAGTTGCATTTAAAGAGATTTTTGCATGAAATTAAACTTGCAATCTGTTGTCATTACAACTTCTCTCTTAATAAGTCTCTTAATAAGTTAAAGATTTTATTTATGAGAAAGTGTTGCTATTACTGTTTCCAATGACACTTGGACAAGCCAAGCTGTTTAGCCAATGTTTTTTGCAAATTAAGTTGGAAAGGCGCACCTTTCGTTTGACACGAAAGAACTACAAAAGGGCAAGTACGTCTTAATTCAAAACCCCACTGAGAGATGACAGTAGTATTCATTCGAGTGACCACTTCCTCAATTTAGAAGTAGATCTAGGTATTACTCAGAGACCGACCGAAGGACTTTCGATTCTATAGATTTTACGATCACGTATATTGATTGTACTCGGTGGGTCTCAAAGGGGTCGAGGATCAAACCCCTGCCATTTGAACCAGAATTCATTGTATAACCAATGAGCTAAAATTGTCTGGAAAAAGAAATATAAATAAAAAAAATATATTTTTTCAATTTTTCAACTACTTCAAAATTGAATTTTTGATTATCAAAATGAAATAATTACTTTTTCTTTTAACTATAATGAATGTCTTGCAGAATAATTCAAAATGAAGTTCTTGGGTCTGATTCTTGTCATTTCCATCTGGACTTATGCAGTGGCAGATGAAGCAGGGGATGAGTGGAAGGCAGCATTATGCAGTAGGTTAAATTTTTTCACGAAACATTTAGTTGAGTGCAGGACTGCGAATAAACTTTTTTCCCTGAATAGCTTTAATTATTATTTGCTTCTATGTAATTACGTTTAAAAGTATAATAATGTATTCATGATAACATAGTACAATTGTAGTTGCTTGTTTCATTATGCCTGTGATGGAATAAGCTTAAAGTGCTTAATCTAAACTTCATAGAAGCAAGAATGTCTTGTCCTTGAATAGTCCAAATGTTGTAACAACTTTCCCAATTTCCCCCACAGCACAGTTTAGTAGTTCCAAAGTTATGCCATCTTTCTTAACACCCTTACTGCACTGTTTATCTTCGATCTTTCAGTGTACTGTTACCTCTGAAATTTAGATTTATGCTATCTAGTGATCAATATAGTAACTTTGGCAATACTGTTACCCAGGTTCGAAAAAAAAATTAATCAAGGAATTATTCGCAACATTAAACATTTAGAAACAATTTTATTGATAATAAATATTTCCAAACAAAAACAAACTCGTATAATTTCCAAATGCTTTTACGTAGATATCACATATGTACAAATTATTAGCCACTTCAGGTTTAAAATTGAGCAATACGCAATTATATTTTCAATAAAATGCTATTAAAAATATAAGGTTCAGTAATCTCTAAATCCAGTAAAAACAATTAAAAATAAAAGGCACACGTATCTTAAAATCTACTAAAAGCAATTTATTAATAAAGGTAAATTATTCTTTCAAAACTTTTCTAAAATCAAACTTAGAGTTTTTAAACTTCAAATCAAATCCCTTGAACGCCCACCGGTTTTGCAGCCAGAACTTGTGGAACAGTTCAACATTCCAGTTTCTGATCGACAGCACATTAAAACTCCTTTCAGGTTTCTTTCTAGTATGGCAGTTAGCACCTGTGGATCAGCCGACTTTCAGCAATCTGACGACTTGGAGAGCCTAACTTCGCTCCCCACTTTTACTCATCAACTATCTCAGCCATTCTCCACCACCTTTTCCTGGTGCCAGCAAAGCGAATGAATCTTAGACTAACCTTTTTCCTCCCATGAACAGTAGCACAACATCAGTGAACGTCACAAAAAAAAAATCGTTCAACGATAAAAGCAGTCACGAATTAAATAATACTTTTCAAAAGTGATAAAACAATACTAATTAAAAATAAATAAACTCAAATACACATAATTCAACCAAAAATTTTCCTTAAAAAGACAATTAAAATTTAAGATAAATATCACTATTGTGATTCAATTTAAAACTTATAACAGTGGTGCCACCTGGAGGCAAATCATGTTATACAGCAGGGGTTTCCAACTTACATGAGGCCGGGGGCCACAATTAAAAACACAAATCAAGTAGCGGGCCGCAACTTTCTCAAAATTTTATGTAGGACTCTTTTCTGTTTGAAGGAATATTAAATATTACTGTCAGATTTTTACCAAGTTGTTCAAGCAAAAGAATTAATTACAAATTAAAATAAGAAGTAGATTTTAAAAAATATTTAATTGCTACTAATAATATTTTTAAAAATATTAAATAAATAATAAAAACTCGGGCTACAATAATGTGCACCTATGTATTAAACAATTAATGTGCAACAGACATCTAATTGAGATAAAAAACTTTAAAAAGGTTGGTATTAAAACTTACATAGTAGCACACAAAATGTTCAATGAGAAAATTGAGGTTTGTCTGCTGCAACCACCAGAAAATAGATATTTACATTTAAAATTTACAAATGTGTGTGTAAATATTTTCGTCCTAAATGAGTGGTTTCAAAAAGTTAAATCGGAGAATTTTTTCAAAAATTTCTGATGCGCACATGCTAAATTATATTCACAAAATACAAAAGAATGTAATAAAAAAGAGCAACATACACAATTATTTTTGTATTTGAATAAATATTTTCTTGGATGCAAGACCTGAAAAAAAAATTTTTTTTTACCGTTGGTATGTTAAATTTCACAGAAACGAAGAAATTAGGTTTTTATTAATGGGAAAAGTATTTTAAACCCATATAGATTTTTTACGAAAATTGTCGGCAAAAAATGACAACTAATATATTTTAGTTCGCGGGCCACAAAAAAAGGCTCCGCGGGCCGGATGTGGCCCCCGGGCCGCCAGTTGGACACCCCTGTTATACAGCATTAAAACTCACAAGAATTCATTAATAAGCAGAGCTAACCAGCGCTGCAATCTATTGAGGAAATACGTGAACTATTTCCTCTGGAAAAGTAAATCCATCTTTAAAAGTACTTATCAAAAAAAAAATTAATAAAATTTTTATTTATTACATCAGACTATAGTGATCCATGCAAAGGCCTTCGCACTTTTAGAAGGCGTTGGTTCAATACAGAAGAAGTATATATTTATATATATATTTCACTTAAAAGAAATATAAAAGAACATGTAGATTTCATAATTTTAAGGGGTCCGGATTGCGTTATGAGCATGGAAACCACTGTGAGCTACTTGCAGGTGAACTACATTTACTACCATGACAACAACATTTTTAAAAGATATTTCTTGTTTTTTAATGATTGTGTATGATGCAAAACATGCAAACTGCTGTTTAGACGGAATAATAAAATTGGGAAAATTGTTATAATATACAGTGCTAACGTAGCATATTAATTACTGCACAGTCTAGTAGTCCGAAGGTTATGATATCTTTCTTAAAACCCTCACTGCGCAGTTTATCTTCGTTCTTTCAGACTATAGTGATCCATGCAAGGGCCTTCTCCTTTCTAGAAGGTATTGGTTCAATACGGAACAAGTATATTTATGCATTTTTTTTCCACGTAAATGAAGTATAAAAGAACATATAGACTTCATCATTTTATAGGGGTCTGGATTGTGTGGGAAACAACTATGAACTGCTATCATGGGAACTACATTTACTACCATGGGAATTACATTTTTTTAAATGTTTTAAATGGTTGTGCATGATTCAAAACATGCAAACTGCTGCTTAGACAAAGTATTAAAAATGGGAAAATTGTTATAATTTACTGTGATAGAATGTCAATTAGCGTTCTTTTTAAAACGAAATTGAATTATTTAGGTAAGTTATAATTAGCAGTGAAACAAGAGTATTTTCATACTGAGGAAGATTTGGTATAATGATGTATTTCTCAATTTTTTTTTCAAAAGTGCAGTTAGTGGATTTTGCCCCTTGGCGGCATAAGTATGATATACATATCAGAATATATATCTTTAGCGGTATATTTACAAGCTGTTATAGAATTAATTAAATTAAAAAAATTGTCTGTTTCCAGCATTTGTTTTAAATTTTTAGGCAATGACGATGTATTGTTGGAGGACATATATAATTGCTTTGAAATGGAGCCAAAAGCAGTAAGTCTAAATTAATTCTCCAAGCTTAAAATATTCCAAGTTTTTTTTTCAGAAATATATTGTATCCGTTACTATAGAGAAAGAGTTAAAATATGCCATTTTGCTTAGTTGAAGGAATTTTCTGAATAAGAAGGAGCGAAATGACTTTACATTCTAATTTTTAAAGTATGAAAAAAACGAAACTTTCTCTTTATATTTCCTTTTTTTATGTGCAGCGCAAAAGTCTTATAGTTCATATTTGTTAGTGAAAAAATTCCTTGAAATTCAATTTTCAGAAAAAGTAATAATTGGCATTTTGCTTTACTTTTTGAGAATAATACACATTCTCTTATACACTTTTACATGTTAAGACTCTTTAAAATGCTGTTAATTGTATCAAGGTTCATTTCCAATGCATGTTTCAGCAACTCTTGCTTGTTTTAAAATCTAATTACATAACCTCACCTTAAAGATAACAATATACCTTAAAGGTAATAATAAAAATGAGGTTTAAAAGTTTACCCAAGTTATTAGAGGTAAATGTATAATTTCTTTAATCTCAATAATGTAACTTCAGCAATATTTAAATAAAATCAATAAGAGTAAAGTAAAAGAAGAAGCGATGTATCTATTTCAAACGATATTTAAAAAGAAGGAATAAATGCTAGTAAACTCCTAATAGCAAATTTTCAATGGAAATGTATCATATATGGATATTTAAAAAAACATGGAGTTTACAATTGAAATTCAGTTGCTGCTAATCTACACAGTAAAAAAATCAAATCTGCAAACTTAACAGAAAATAACTATCAGATAGTGTATCAGTATAAAAATGCACAGAAAGGTACTGACAGATAAAAACCAGATGCCTATTTTTGAGCCGTTATGTTGTGGTATTTCAAGTTATGTTATAAGTTATGTTATTTCAACAAACAAGCTTTGTTATTTTATATTCTGTAAAATAACTATGCCTGGTCAGTGCGAACTCAGAACAGCATTTATATTACTAGTCTATGCTGGAATTCGAGCCCGTAATAACGAATAATTCGTAGATAAACAGCGTGTTCTTTGAGGTTCGGCAGGTCTCAGTAACTTAGTTTGAAGAGAAATGGAATGAACAAGGGAATAAAATCTCAGCTTTATTTATACTACGTTCAAATCTATAAAGTAATTCCTAAAAAAATGAGAGAAAATGGACAAAATAATCGCAAAATGATTTGAAAAAGAGTAGAGTTATCGTACGGTAAGCAAAACCACATGGCAAATACTAGAATTTGAATTGACGGATTTAATCAGTTTATGAATAGTTACAAAACAGCTTTACACGTCAAGTATACAGAGAAAGTCTGTTAAAAGAAAGCGAATTTTTTACATAGTAGCTCATGAAATACATCTGATTGATAAATTATTTAATTGTTCTTTTCCAGGTTCGAGACCCCATAAAAGAATGTTTTTCGAGAATGTCTCCAACAGCCAACGATGACCTTAAAGAATTCACTAAGTCAGTTTGTAAAGATGATGCTCTATATGATGAAGTATGAAATTCTTCAGATCATTTTTTTCAAATTCAAAACACACATACAAAATGTTTGTTTCAAATTTCCATTATAAATCTTTTTTGTCTTCTATTACTTCGAAACTGCGCAATTTAATTTATATTAGATTTTGAATATATTTAGATCATAATATCTTTATATCTTTAGATATGTTTATATCTTTAGATATCTTTATATCTTTAGATATGTTTATATCTTTAGATATCTTTATATCTTTAGATATCTTTATATCTTTAGATATCTTTATATCTTTAGATATCTTTATTTTTAGATATCTTTATATCTTTATCATAATATCATAAGATCTTTTTATATGTAGATCATAATTTAAAAGCTCATAACTTTATTAAAACATAGTTGCTTTATAAACTTAGGGATCTCATCTAATCTGAGGAAATTTAGTATAGTTACAGTAGAAGTTACGAAAAATTATTTCCCCCCCCCCACATTTTAATGTAATCCACATCTACAACATATTTTTGATTTTACTTAAAAACATCATTATTAAACATCATATTTTTGATTTTACATCAAATTTTGCATAAATTAATTAGAATTCTATATGCTAAATTAAACTAGCTTGATAACAAGATGAATGTGACTGGATTATTGAAATATCGTAATCAATTGTAATTGTCCAATCATCAAAATAGAAACAAATTGAAACCTTTTTTTTCTGCATTTATGGTTGAAATTCCTTTATCATTCTCAATAACAGATATTCTTAGTTTCCATATCGAATTTTTAAACCACATGAAAATTCAATTATTATTTAAAACTAGATTAAGGGATTTTGTCTCCCAGCAAAATTTCAAAGGTCGCCTACAATACGATTATTAAACAAACTTTTTTTATTGCATACCAGTTGAATGCCCGTTCCTCGTACTGAGTGAAAAGCAAAGCACCAATTAATCAGTACTGAATAATACTACAAAATCATGCGAAATGTTTTATTTAATTTATTATTATTTGTTGCTTTTGCTATTGCTTTCGTAACTTGGTTAAGTAAAAAAACATTTTTAAAAGTTTATTCCATCAAAATAAAGATTCACTCTTTGCCGTATCATCTGGCATAATTTTGTTGCTCAAGGCAACTCGTGATATTTAAAATTTATCACAGTAAAGCTACTTTCTCCAATATTTTCATGTTAGAGGGGTCGTAAAAAAATCTATCTTAAAAATGTACAGTACTGGTGTAGCGAATAATAGTTTGCTGATTTTTGACGTTCTCTTAAACGATTATTACTTTGCCTTTAGTATTTAACTTATTTTTTACTTCAATTTGTAATTATTTCTAAAATAACTAATCACGGATGTCTGTAATAATATTGGTATTTTATTACGATTCTCTTCAACGAAATAGTACCATTTCTCCCTTAACTTTTCTGTTTAAAATTTTTTTTTTAATTTCAATTACCGTTGATTTTAAATTATTGAGTTTTATTAAAACATGCTTTAAAAACATAACTATATAAAAAACACGTTGTTTTAGACTGCGTTAAAAATATTTATCTGGGAAAGTAGTCCGCTTATGCTACCACGCTTATGCTACCACGATACATATTGAGGTGTCAACAATAGGATTTGAACCGCCGTTCTGATGGTTCTGAAACTGACATATTAGTTCATTTAGTTAAAGTGTTTGCAGGCAGCACAAAATTAAATTGTTTTATGAGGTCTTAACCATATTCATAATATCCATTTTTATATCTAGTTCCCTAATAAGTGATTTACAATACAAACACACCTACCAAAACGGATTTTTATTTTTGCTCATAATACATTTCAGTGAACATCACAATAATTGAAGTACAATGTAAACATTCACGTTTTGAACGGAAATGCTTGTCTATTAAACTTCTGATAGTTCAGATAAAATTTTGAAAAAACTGTTCAGGAGTGAAGGGATTTTTTTAGGATTATTTATTATGAAATTAAAAAAAACACTACATAAATGCTTTGTCTTTAAACTCTCAGCTGATTCAAATATCTTGAAAATTAAATAATTAACAGAAAAATTAAACACTCATATTTTAAAAGGGTGAAATGATTACCTTTCATTTCTAAACAAATATTTTTCATGGAAATTAAAATATGTGCATTTTTTGTTACAGATGAATTCATGTTACGCAGGCTATGATGTATCTGGCGAAGTAAGTACAGTTGGGTAACAGTGAATTATAACATTGATCACACCCATAGGGGTGTACATTAAATATAAAAAACTTCAAATTATATTTATTAAACATTGCGTTTAATTATTTAAATCATCACTTGTTAAATTTAAATTAAAATGATTCATACTCACTATTGATATAGTATTACCTGATTAAGAACTTCATTCACTTCCGAAATAAACAATTAAGAAATAGCAGTTGACATGTTTCAAGGGCTTAAAACTAGGCACCCATTTTCTAAATTTGATAGACATGAATGTAAAGTAACAAAAAAATCATTTGAAATAAAAAAACGTAAAGTTGCCGAAGAAAAATAGAAAAATGAAGGTGAGAAGCTAATACGGAAAACTACAAAAGATGAGAGAAAAAAAGAAATGAAAAATAGAAAAGGAAAAATCACAGTGGCCGAAAAGCAAATAAGGGTAAAATTCATTTACCATTGATTACAGTAGTTCCTCACGGAAATTCTGGTAAATTTTCCTCACTCCATTTTAATTAAATTTCCGGTTAAAAAAATCTCCAATTATTCTGGCATGAAAAACTCATTAATTAAAACCCTTATTACTATATTATATAATCATATTATATTATTAAGAATTTCATTTAAGCCATTAGTTTAAATTATTCATTTAATCTTTCATAATGGCATTAAAACCATTTGTTTGGTTAAATTTACTTCAGTTTCTTATTTTTTACTACATGTGTGGTTAAGGACTATAATTTTGAAAATCAAAATTTCCGATGAACCGAAACTGTAAGGTATCCTGAGAAAATTACTAAATGTTACCAAGTTAAGTTTATATTATAAAACAATATTTCATTGTTAATTTCACCCAAAATCATTACCGAAGCACTTCAAAAGGCAGAAACACGGTAAATTTCACCATATTCTGGTAGTTTTGACCATATTTATTTTCTCGGTGATCTGTCATTCTTTATAATTTGAACCATGAATCTCACTGTAAAAAAATCAATTTAAAAAACGGTAAAAAGTACTGTTATTCAGGGTACCGATACCTTTTACCGCAAAATCTATTTTTACCGGAACATGTTGATGGATGAAAAATCTGAAACAGCATAATTTTTACAATAATAATTATCGTAAAAACACTGAAGCACTCCATTCAAATAAATATTACTGGAAACATTACGGTTTAATACTTTACAGTAAAAATGAATTTCATGATAAAATGAATTTTACAGATAGAATAGGATTGAATAGATAGAATTTATAGCTTATACTTAAGCTTATCATAAAAGCAAATTGCACGAAAGTCAGTAAAATGAAATAAAAATTTTCCAATTATACTTTTATTTATTTTTTTGCAAAAATTAGTAATGATATGTTACTTAGTGAGTTTTGCTCATTTAAAAAGAAATACAATTAAGCTAGTAGTGATTGTCTTATAAAAAGAGAGAAAATTATTGTAATGCCTATATCGTATAGCAGTACTGGTTTAAATATTATAGGCAAGATTATGGTTACGGATCTAGTTAAGCGCACCATTCATAATTTGATTTGGAATTCTCTTATTTTTCTTTTCATTTTATTAATTTATGGGTTTGCAATAAACTTAAACTTTGACTGACTTGATAAATTATTTTATTTTAGCAAGAAGAGAATCCAGAAATGACAGTAAGTATATTTTTGCTTGTTACTCAAAATATTTTCTGAATTAAATGCTGAGTTAAAAATTTGTAATTACAAAAATAAATTTTCAAAAGCACAAAAACATAAAAATTTATAAAGTGTATGCAGAGACCACCTTATAAATCTTTGGACTGGAGTGAGAAAGTTAAAACTACATTATTTCACATTGATAAATTATTACATAACTCTTGGTTAAAAGGATTGAATTACAGCAAATGTCAAGCGAATATCACTTTTGTACTTTTGTCATGATGTGTCATTGTAACGATCACCATATATAGTTTCCTAACTATTTCTGGACTGGGGTGCATGACTTGGTTAGAACATCCTATTATAACTTGGAGTTTTTTGGTTCGAATCCTGCCATCAGCTGACGAGCTTCCTTCTTACCCATTTCTTCCTCCAAATCGGTTTGCAGACTACGCATTTTGCACAAAAATGAGTGAATGTTGCTTCAATTTAAAATACATGGTGCTTTCAAATTCGACTATTATTTGTTTCGTGGGTTTTTTACACAAACTCTTTCAATCTTGGGAAATGCTTTTTTACAGTGAATCTTTCAAACTTTCTCGAGAGTTATTCTTCATTAAAATGACCATCAACTTTCAAGAAAACATTATTATTATCATGTAAAATATGATCAATTATATAAGATCAAATAATATATTTCTATTTTTCTATGTAAACTGTACTCGATTTAAAGTTATCTTGCATATTATAACGCAATAATTAAAGAAACAAATTTAAAAGCTGTACGTGTACAAAATATTGAAAATTTGCTGAAGAATTATAAGAAAAGGAATAGTTTTAACATCTCATACGCTCATTCGCTAATACATAAATGTCTCATGGCAAAAAATGTATTTAATGTATGTGCATGAATTAGAAAATGGACATATTAAACTCATCGTCATTTTAATATACTTAGTAATTAAGTCAAATAATTTTGGTTATTATAATTCGTTTATGTACTCTTCAATACTTATAGTTTGAGTTCTTTTTCAATACTTTAGTAAGAAGTAGGCTCAAAAATTTTCGAATGTGTATAATTAAGAGTTTGTGATAAGTAATAAGTTAAACTTAGCATAATACTTAAGCTACATTTTTACTTACAAAAAAAAGTGTGTATATTCGTCTAAATAATTTTAAACATCAGAATTTTCTTGTTCTTTCTTAAGCTACATGAATAAAAGTCTAACTATCTGGAATCGGAGTTACGCAGATTATACCGATTTCAGCTTCAACTTCGACTCCAGCAAAATTTTCTCCAGCTCTTCTCAGTGGAGGGGCGGGGTGCGAAAGAATAATTTTTAATAATTGAAAAGCACTACCTCCAAAAAGTTATGGATTAGTATATCACACTATATTCGATCCCCTCAAAAGCCTGTCTTAAAGTTTTAAAATTTTTCTAAGAACAGCAAATTTCTGAAAATTTTTCAAATTCACGTGTGTCACTAGAAGTTCACTAGTACGTATACAACTTTTGGGAGGTATTGTTTTTCAATTATCGGAAACATTTTTTCAGTCAGTTATACTCCTCTGTCCTGATTGTAAATGAAAAAGAAAATCATGATTTTTAGATTTCTGTTTCAGTAAGCACATTACAATATGTTTATAACAACGTTTACATTAACAATAAAATGTGTAACGCCTATACAATTAAATTGTAATTAAAAACTATCACTTCGATATTTGTTGCAATACTAATCTGTAAAACCATAGATCTATATGTGTTTATAAGTATAGTGATATATTGTATAATGATGTGTTGTATAACTATAGTGATATTTTTGATTCCCATTCTATTAGTTCTCTATTTGTTCTATTAGTTCTCTATTTTCTATTAATATAATGGATTTTTTTCCGATTGCAATTTTAGGCTTGTTATACAGAATTGTTCAAAAAACATAACTTAGTCAAAAATGCAGAGCACTGGGAAAGTAAGAACCAAAGTTGAATCACTATTGCACAGATAAAAACGTAGATATAAGTTTTTTATTTCTGAAAAATATATACTTCATATTGTTTGTTCGAACAAAAATTACCTTGTTCATTGCTTAACAAATCATTAATTAATAATTTAAGATTGTAATGTTTTGTCAATAAATTGGTAATTATATTTATGTGAGATTTGTAATTTTCTTTTAAAATTCAACAAATATTTTTATCGAAAATTTTTTTCTAAGGCATTTCAGTTTTAATCCATTCTTACAACACCTACCCTTTTAAAAATTGTGTCTTAGCACGGCTTTTAAAATCAATATAATTTTCTATCACTATAATTTTCCATCAATATAATTTTCCATCACTAAAATTTTCTATCAATATAATTTTCTATCCGTATAATTTTCTATAATTTTCTAATATATATATTCTATTTACTTTTAATGTCTGAGGTGGTACGTGTTTTTAACACTGTTTCCCATTTAACAATGGGAATTATAATCAAGTAGTGGAATTATAATCAAGTAGTGTAAAAGCGCAAAGTTATGCTTGGAATGGTTGGTAAAACCAATATTAATTTGGCAACAATAACTCGCGCCATTTCCTAAACTTTTCAAAGTCATTTTCTAACTCGATATTTTTTTTTTCAATTAGTGGTGGAAATTTGAATCTTTGGCTGGAAATATAAGAACAATTTAAAACTTTAAAAGGTACAAAAATATTATTTATTCAAATTTGCAGCAAATACATCAATAATATCACCTTATTGGAAACTTTATTCACCATTGTGATATTTCTTGTCTGTTTTTAATCTACTTGTTTCTCCTCTCTCGGCTTATGCAGCTTTTCTAGTTTTGCTTCTTACCTTTATTTTTTTCGTTGACTACTTTACGCTTTAAATTCAAATATTTTTCTTTTTTTTTACTTTCATGTCTGGTAAGTCTTAAAAATGAACTCCTAATTTTGAAGTGCTTTAAACATGCCGACTGTTATTTCACATTTGTTTATTTGTCAGTTTCCAATCAGGTAATATCTTACCGCTTCAGTTTCTTGGGATTTTTATTTACGATTAATGATGATTTTCCTGGTAATGATAAAAATAAATTTCTTGTTTCAAAAATAAATTGATTGCATTTGGAAGATATAGATTAGATAGAGAAATTAATGATGACCCATGAACAAAGCTTTGGAAAATAGGTAATTATATTTGATCGAAAATCGTCAAGAAAAATATTTCTGTTGTTAAAGAAAATAATGTCTGGAAAATCCATTAGAATAACAAACTTTACAACAAATTCAGAGAACCAAATACTGTAAAAACTATTAAGGTACATAAATTAAGATTAAAAAAAAACATTTTACATTAAAAAAATTTAAAAATTGAGCAAAAAAAGGGAAAAAGCTATTTTGTCTTATACTCCTAAAAAGAAATCTACATATTGTTCTCACTTAACTCTTAACTTACATAAAACAATTGGCTATTTAGGGCCAAATTTGCTTTAATTTTGCATGTTTTTGTCAAAAGTATTATTTTTTTGAATAAAGGAAGTGATATTTGCTTTTTAAAAATGTGGCTACCATGCCAAATAATTTAATTAAAATTTTCATATTGTCCCTCAGATGATTTCAATTAACCAGACTCTAACAGCAAAATCCAGCAGTCATAGGAGAGAAAAAGTAAAAATAATAATTTCTCATTATAACCCTTAAAAAAAGATACAGCGTTTAACAATTTCACTCAATTACGTTATACGGGTATTTGCAATTTTACTCAAAATACATAAAAGGTCAGTCAAAATAAGATGACCAGATGGGAACCTACGAATCTTATTTAATTAATTAGGCAGTAAAAAAGTGGTCTAAGAGGCAAAAATAAATTACATAAGTACATACCAACTGAAAAAAATTGGAATAACAAGCTATAGATCACAGAATAACAAAATAATATAAGATCCATTGATTTCATTAAATTCTAACGAAATTAACACGGATATAAACAAAAATGTATTTGGAAGTTCAAGTGATATGTAAATTAGATGAGAATTTATGTCTGATTTTACATCCTAACAGAAATCAAATGTTTGCTGAATGCAATAAGTGACGCAAATGTTTAAGATAAGCAGTACCCCATAGAGCAGTTTTTCCCAAACTTTTTTGATCCATGGACCCCTTTTTATAGTCAAAACTTGCCCACGGACTCCCAAGTGAAAAACTGCATATATGTACAGTATAAAAATTACAAATTAAAAAAATACATTTTGTTGAAGAACTATTTATTGAAATTACATCTTTTGTTTAAAATAAAATAAAAAAATTAATGACTTGAATGAACATGATGAGATTTTAAGAGTGTATTTATGTCCGGCTCATTTTTTTTGTGAGCACTTTTTTGTGATGAGGTTCATTACGGCACTGAAACTGAGAGAACAATATCATCTTCCCAAATTTTGTTTATACAGAAAAAGGTTTGCAACAAACGAAGTTTTACGATTTTAGTTTTGATTAAATTTAATTGTTTATATTGTAGTTTCAAATTAGTTTCGTTAAATTTTGCAAATATACTGAAAATACATTCGCTGCAGCTTGTTTTAAGTTAGCCAGAAAACGTCGGTATCTTCCTACCATTGCCGGAGCACCGTTAGTAACTACAGAAATGATATTAATCAAGGGTATAGCTTTTAATTCAGCCAATAGCGTTTCACCTTTCGTATCGCTTTCCAAACATTTAGCAAGTAACAATTATTGATAAACTTTTTATTCTTTTACAAATCTTACATAAACGAAAAGTAAAAGCTTCGTTTCCTGAATAAGTTGACTCGTCAAGCTGCATAGAAAATTCAGATATTTTTTAGTACTCACATAAAGAATTTTCTACTCACTGAGATATTTTGTCAATCCTTCTTTGTACATTATTATTACTCTGTGGAAATCTTTTTACAATGTTAAAAGGTGGTTTGTGCAACCCGGTGAGTATTATCTTACTTACAACTAGTAAAATAAGTTCTTCAGTAGTGTGAGGCTTTCCGGACTTAGCAATCATGTAATATATAGACACATGCGAAACTATGAGAAACATGCAATCCATCGTTACCTCGCTTAGATGTTGTACCTATAAGTTGTTGCAGTGACGGTGCTTTCAGATATTTTTCTTTGACTGTTTGAAAAATAGTTAAATCTTTATCTTTTTAGTCACTACGGATTTTTATCAATTGTTCGTTAAGCTTGGAATATTTCATTGCATCACTTGTTATAGTTTTATTACATGGAAGACACATAGGTAAAGTACTATTTCCTGGTGAAGAAATAAAGACATACTTTAGATATTCAACACTGCATTTTCGACGCTTTTTCTTCGACTCCTTCATACTGTTATCTCTTAAAAAGGGTACAAAAGATATAAGAAAATTTGTAAATCAACTGTTTAATTTGTAACAGACCACTGTTAATAATTATAAGCACCCACCTTTATTTATAGTTTACTTAGGAGGTAAAAATCGCTACTATTTTATTAATCTTAATTTCCATAATAATAAAAACAAATCACAATTTTATTATTTTATACTAAACCTCATGTGGATCCCCTGACGTTGTTCAGGGACTCCTGAATCAGTTTTTATTTTTCACGGACCACCTGAATGGTACCACGGGGTCCATATGGACCACTTGAGGAAACACTGCCACAGAGAATGACAGTATGGTCATAACTACTAGAACGTGAAAAAATTCAAAATATCTTTTGCTTTCTTTTCACCGAAGTAATGACATTTTGTAAAATCAACTATAAAACATGATTTTATTACCATGCTGCTTATTAGTCATAATTTATTGTGATATTTTAGAGCATGACAGATAACCATTTATTGGTTTGACTTTACTTTTCAGTGCTATTTTTTTCCATAAAATGTTTGGTAATAAGAAATATAATTTTCAAAACCAGGATGAAAAACCGTTATTATACGAACAAGAAAATTAAAAAATACTTGTTTAAAGTAATCCATTTAAGCTTTATTACTAGAATTACGTTGCTTTTTTTAAAGGAAAAAACAAAAAAGTATTTATTATACAAGTACGGTATTTTTACCATATTTTTTTCTCCGTGCAGTTTTACTCACAATAATTTCTAATACTTTGACACACAGTGCAGCAACAGCATTATAACGGAGAAAAAATAATGACTTAACGAGAGCTATTGATATTTTCGGGAAAGATCTAAAATAGAATATCTAGAATCATCTTTTTTTTTTTTGCTCAAACAAAATCTTAGGATTTGAGCATGCAAAATATAATCCTTCAAAATTAGCTTTTAATTTTGCTGAAATCATCAGTATTATTCTCAGGCTCAACAAGTTAAAAAAATTGGCAAGTTAAGAAAATGTAATTCATTTCTTTTGTCACCATTAACAACTTGTTTTTATACGAAAAGAAGGTCGAGAAAAAGGGTTAACATCATAGCATAGATAAGTAATGGTGTAAACGTTCTTTGATCCCGAAGAACAAATCTTGATAGATGAACTTCGAAAAAACAAAGCTTCTAATTTTTTTCCTTGGACGTTGGCCAGAGAAAATAGGATATCAGTGTATGCTTAGATCTTTAAAAAATGAAATATCGTTTTTATATCATTCATATAACTTACTTAGTGTTAAGAGATCAAATAATTTTGATTTGGGATAGTTTTAAAAAAAACTTGTATTGTTTTGTTTTAATATGATAATGTATTGAACTTTTTAAATAAAACATCTGAATTTATTTTCAAAAAATTTAAATAATATAAAGATAAAAAATAAACTGAGAAATTAAAAAAAATTTTTTTAGGGATATTTTTGAAATATCGAAATTAATGAAATGCAAGCATTTGTTCCGCATTCATCATTAGAGAATGCATTAAGAATTCTACCCATTACAATAGTTTTTAATGACATATGGTGCCACATAACGTTGAAATAAAAAGTCATTTAAAGCAAAGAGAACTAGAATTTAGGGTTTTTTCTAAAATTAGTTCAAATAAAAAAAAAATAACAGTAATTTGATTAAGTTACTAGAGTGACTGTTTCGAAACAAGTAATTTGATTAATCTGATTCTGAACAAATGATGTAAATCAACTGATTTAATTTTAATTAAACTAAAAAGTTCATGTTAATTTAAATAAATCTTGATTGGAATTAATCAATTAAAGTAATATAATTTTTTCGCATCGAATTTATCAATAAATTTAATCAATCTTGATTCAAATCATTTAATTTATTAATGAATTGTATAAATCTTGATTTAAAATTGTGAATTCATAATTGAATTAAATTTTTTTTTAAATTCATATCATTGATTTGACTATTCAGTTTCACCAATCTTAAAACAAATCATTAGAATCTTGATTTAAATTAATCAAATCTTTGTTCAGAATGTTTTGAATTTTCAATTAAGTGTCAAATGTGAGAATTTATTATGAATAATCACTTAAAATGTAATTTTTTTCTCGTTTAATTAGTTTAGGAATTAATAAAGGACACACACACAGATAAACATCCATTTTTATATATGTAGGTAACAAAACTATATTTAGTTGTTTATTTTATTAAATCATTACCAAAACTCTTCGGTAAAAAATATTGATCTTTTTGGTGTTCCCATAGAGTCAGAAACACGGTAAAGTTTTCCATATTCTAGTAGTTCTGAGCATAATTTTTTCTTAGAGTACTTATGTTAAATATTTAATAAAAATTATCCACGATAAGAGTTAACAATATAAACGCAACTGCAGGTTAGTTTCACAACAAAATGAAATTGTAATATATAATTTTCAAACTCATATTATATCTTAAACAACACGCTTTATTTATGGCATTAGGGTATGAACAACTTACGACAGGCAGCTTTCTTCCAAGCATATATATACTGATCTGCCGCAACAAAGGTGCAAAAAGTGACAATCAAAATTAAATTCCTCATTTTAAGTTGAAAAAAACTTGCAAATATAATTTGTAATAGTTGTTATAAAACGTTTTTAACTGTAATATTTCAGCTCAGGACTCAAATTTAATATCAAAGCACACGAAATACAGCACAATCTTACAAGAGTACTCTGTAAAAAAATCCGTATTTAAACTACAGTAAAAATGTACTGTCACCCTGAATACAGTAGACATAAAAGTCATTTTACAGTAATATTTCTTTAATTACAGTGTTTCAGCGATACTGTGAAAATTGCGTTACATCAGATTTTTGTATTTCGCAAAAGTTCATATATATATATATATATATATATATATATATATATATATATATATATATATATATATATATATATATATATATATATATATATATATATATATATATATATATATATATATATATATATATATATATATATATATATATATATATATATATATATATAATAAAAATAGACAAAAAAATAAGTAAAAAGAACAAATAATGAAGCAAGGGGGAAAACAAATGGTACTTATAACACATTTATGCTGAAATACATTAAAGAATGAAACTAAAAGGCTTGTTAAATTAAATGAACTGGATTTAAAAAAATTATTTTGATATCATTGAATTACTATTTTCATTTATTTTTGAGTTTTATTGAGGATTATAAGTCTTTCCACGAACAGAGTGTTTCTATTTTAATTGTAAGTTATATTGTATTTTGTAGCATAGGTTGTTTCCGCATTATTTCTAATTTTATAATGAATTTTTTTCGAAAGATTTTTTAAGTCGCGTTAAATGATCTCTGCTCATTGCTCAAACCATATGAGATACATTTACATTTCATCTTTACCAATTTATTTTTGGTGTTATTTTATAAATTTGTATTTTATAAGTTATTTTGATTGATACCAGTCTGTTTTGCTTATGAATATCAGTATTTGATTTGAATTTGAGTTTACCCAATTCTAATGTATGGTGTCCTTCAATTTCCACTCGTCGTTCTTGTCACTCAAGTTCTTATTACTATTCCCGTCCTAGTCCTAGTTCAAGTCCTTCTCGCCCAATTCTCTCTTCTATAATTTTAGTGTATGACAATTTCGTATCCTCAATCTCATTATTTTTACAACCCATAACTAGCTCTTTTATTTCACACACATGAGCCTGAAGTGGAATATTTTCACATTGCTTGCCTGCTAGCTCTATAAGATCTGATTTTTCCCCTCTTTATTATTAAAGGACATAATTTTTATAACAGGTGATCTAATGTCCTAAAATAACTAGGAACATAGTTTATGTGGTTCATCACTTCTGAAAGTACTCAACAAAATTTGACAAAAAATCTATAACACTGCCTCCAGTAACAAGTGTCATAACTAACAGAAAACGTGAGTTTGATAATCCTAATTTTAAATCTAACATAGATCGGAACGTACCAATAGGAGGTAAAACTTAATGAGGAATTCGTTTAAAATAACCGCTCACACATTCACAGAGAAGTGAATTTGGAATGCATGTGTGGCATATGTAGACTCATTTGAACACATATGATTCTTGTAAATAATGAAGACGATTTTTTGCGAGAAAATTTTTTATTCTGTGAACAGCACATCAGATGAAAAATTCGTCTGCACCTCTCACTGCTGCAGAAACAAATGGACAGAAATCAACACAAAGAGTCACACAATCAGTCACTTGCAAGACTTGGACTCTCTGCAAATTGTAGGGGTGCAAGCAATTTTCTTAAACACTCTCTAAATGTTGGGCTCTCTCACATGCGGTTGACACGCAATAAGCTCTAACTCCGCTTGCGATCAAGAGGACAACTCTTGGTTGGTTGGCTCCAATGCCACTTGCCACACGGGCAAGCCTGTTGGTGTGCGTTTCTTGTTTTTCAGTGGCGCCATCTATGGCCAAGAATACGACTTCTGCCACACCAAACGTCACACCAGGGCTTACCCATTCATACATCCATTCATTCAACCGCAGATCGTAATTTTGACCTGAATCGGAGAACGATCGATCTCCAATCCAGTACCTCCAGAGGTATTGATTTATTATGGGAACATGGAGGACTTTTGCGACTCCACAGATTTAACGTGCATCAGTCACTTTACTACACGGGGAGTCTTCGGCCGGCGGGGTTCGAACCTACGAACTCTCGGACATGGGCCCATCGCCTTACCAACCAGGCTATCCCGGCTGACAATTCTTGCACTTGTGTGAAGTGTTTCATTCACAACAAGATTTTCTTACTAGGATGCAGTACAGTCCTTTATACACTGCTCTTGTCAGAGATGGTGGCAAATGACCTGTTTGCATACAGGGACCGTTGCAATCTCTCGAAAATTATGAGCTTTGGCATACGCCAGCTCTGTAAATATTTCTGTGACAACCGTAACTATGACCTATCATTCTAATTAGAAGCGCCATTCATTATATACATGTCAGTCTCTTCACCATGCTTAAAACCACTTATCGCGCTTGAAATCTCAACCATCAATAATTGCGAAGAACATTATTTCGTTGACGCAACAGTTTGCGGTTTGCCCGACTCCCTATAGCCTTCCCCCCTTGTGTTGCCAACCAATCACAGATGTAGTTCGTATTAAAGTTAGGGGACACAATTTTGAACATTTTAGTAAATATTGTATTTTTGTAAAGAAGTGCCTTGCATTGATTTTGTAAATAAGCACATTTTTATCACATGACATTTTTTGCTTCCGTGTCTTAACACGTCCCTTTAGTACCCAAGATTCCTATATAAAACATGCTTGATTTATAACACTCAATTGATTTTCCATGGTCGTAGAATAACCCCTATATATAAGAAGGATTCCTACAGTGATATCATTGCAATGATTTGATACAACGAAAGTTATGTAGTGTAAGAAGCAGCTTAACACAACACCATTTATTCATCATACATAAAATAACAGGTAATAACAATAACAAATTTTTATTTCAAACGTAATTATAGAAAATATTTAGAAAAGAAAAAGAAACTTACTGCATTAAGCGTTCTGCCAAATTTCCTTATGATCATTAGCTGCCGCAAAGGAAAATAAGTCAATTGCAAGAATCAAGCACAGGCTCTTCATATTTGTCTGTTTTTGAAAAAAATGAGTTGAATTTATTCATAATTCAAATAAAATGTAATTGTTTTTCAGATTTTTTAAATTTCTTCATTCAACATTTATTTTTTAGCCCTGTTGAAAAAAAATGTGCACGAAGTACGCTAAATTTACATTGTTTATTGTTTTAATTATTTAAAAGGACTAATATAAATCAAGCTCAACACAAAATACATTTTATTAATTTGAAAGGAAACTAAACTGTTTCTAACGATGAATATTGTCAATAATTAACAAATAAATTTAAAAATTCCAATTCTCTTAAAAAGCATATGCAGAAATAACAACAAATATGTTTCATTTGTTATCTAGAATTAAAAAATTAAGTATATAACTAATTTCTGTTCCTTAAAAAAATGCAAAAACGATTTATTAACAAAAAAATTTATTACCCGTTGGCAAGAATTGACATATTAACAACTAAATCCGTTTATTTCTTAAAAAAATTTTACATTCAGGTATTTTTATTTCAATATAACACCTATTTGCCACTAAATGACTGGAAAAAAATTTAGAACCTTAATCCTTGAAAAAGTAAATTTCTCTACAGGAAAATAAAAAAAAAACTCGATATTTCCATATTTGAGCCGTGGTGACTCAGGGAATATTGCATCCGCTTTCCAATGAGGTGAACCGGGTTCGAACCCCATCCCATGATGGCTGTATGGCTGGTCGAAACGAATTCGCACCAACCCGGCTCGCACCGACCACAGTGCTGATGTAAAATATCCACAGTGGTAAACGGATCATGAGTTAAAGTCCCCTTGCCCTTTGGCTAACAGTGAATATTTTCGTGGTTTTCCCCTTCATGTAACACAAATGCGGGTTAGTTCCATCAAAAAGTCCTCCACGTAGACAAATTTCTTCCAATACTCGATCCAGGAGATTCCTTGTCTTCTGGATTGGGTTCAAAATTATAGGCTACGGAGTTGAACATTGATAGTCGACTGTTCAATGACGGTTATAAAATATGAAGCAGATTAATTGGTATATTAAATCGGAATTGGTGTGCTTAGTGGAAGTATATTCCAAGATATATTTTTTAATGAGATTTCTTGATGCAAAACATTAATTTAGTCCTATTTACTCATGCTATTTCAAAAGTGAGTGCTTTAAAAGTAAAGTAAAGCTCTACGCGCAGTAAACTTAAATCTGTATTTCGAGGACTTTGCTTGATCGCTAAATATATGCAATCTATGGTAGAAACGCTTTAAAAGAGAGTTAGGAATTTACAGACTTCGCTGATTTGAAGTTTATGAACAAATGATGGAAAAAAAGGCATAATATTTATTTCCTGTTCTTGAAGCATAAGTTTTAGATGTATTATACTTAAACTTACAATAATGTTATTAGAGCCTTTATCCATTTTGCACTTAAATTGCGATGCAGAGTAGTTTAAAACATCTCGCTTTATCTCTTTTCGCTTCTTTTCTTTTAAAAAAGAAATTACAAAATACAAAGCTCTCTGTGAAATATGGAAAATTTGCTTACAAAGTAGCACTAATTAACTTACATAACCATACGTAACACCCAGATTGAGAGAGAAAAAGCACGCCCCAATAACTCTGAATAATAAATGTCCTCAAATTGAGCAATGTTTAAAATAAGAAAGGTCCCGCTTTATTGCGTTTGATCTAATAATTAGGTTTTTACTCACCAAAATGCCTCTTTTTGGATTAAAAAAGTACATTAAAGATATTTTAATTAAAAAATAACAACTGATTTATTAATTTAGAAAATTAGATACAAAACCGATTATATTTTTAATAAATACTCTCTTTTTCCGATGAATCTCGAAAACATGGATTAAATAGTTAGTGAAGGGACCTGTTTCGCTATATTTTACAACTAACTGCGTGAATAAATAAACATCTCAGACAAAATATTATTTTAGTTACAATATTTAAGTAATTATATGCATTATCCTAGTTCATTCTTTTCGTAGTCCATCTTGGTTTCAAAAGCATTGAATAAACGTTGATTAATCTTATTGCATGACGACTTGCAAACTACATGACGCGATCTAAACATTGATATCAGATTAGATATCATCATTTATAAAAGAAATAATTTATTATTTTGTTTTTCAGTGAAGATTTAACTTTCACAATAACAAGAGGTATTTATATTTTTTAATTATTTTAAGCAATATATTAGTTATGTTTGTCTTTTAGTAAACTTTATGCAAAACTCTGTAAGTAAACTTAAGGGGACACGGGACCTTGAAATCATAAAATTTTCATAAAAATTTTTTTTTGTTAAATATATAAAGATAGTCAGCCTGAATCACGTGTTGTTCAAATTTTTTCGATACGATGATTTTTTATGATTTTATAGCTATTTTTCTGAAAAGTGGGCGTGGCACTTTTGACGTTCCATAAGCTGTCTATTTGTTTACATTGTAGTTATCAAGCTTATTTTGATTTTTTTTTATGTTCAAATCAATATTTCTATAAAATATTTTTTAATTAGTATAGCATATAAATTAATTAATTAATATAGCATTAATAAATTAATTAATTAATATAGCATTAGTATATAAATTTTCTAGCATGTTATCGAAATTCTGCAATATGCTTTTCCTATGTCAATGTCAATAATTTTTTAATTTATCTGGTATCAAATATATTATTTGTTTTATTTAAATTATAGAGAATAATGTTTTTAGTGTAATTTTTATGCACACAAAAATAATCTTTTTTCTTTGTTTCAAGGTTACATATGACATTGATATGATGCATAACGAACAATATTTTTATGTAAAAATCGTTTGTATTGGTAAAAATTTAGCATTTATTATATTAAGAATACATCGGAAGTTCTTTTTATATTTTAAGCATGATATTATAGCTATTACAGTGAGTTTTAGTTAATGTACACAAAAAAAATAGTTTTTCTCCGTTAACTTTTTTTGCATAATTTACATCTATAATTTGTCCCTTGTGCCTGAATAATTGAAAATTTTGCCTGAAAATTTTTCATATGCTTCATATGACTGTTATAAAGACAATGTAGCATTGTTTTCACGAAATATTAATTATAAAGTTTTTTATACAACTTTAACTGTAGGAGGAAATGAAAATTTTCGAAAAAAAAGCGTCGGAACTAAAAAAAATTTTTTTTCTCAAAACCTTTTGAAGTGAAACAATAACTGATGCTAGAGAGTCTTTATATCATCATTATCTATCTATAGAAAAAATTTTAAATTATTTGGATGAAATTTCAGACACAAGGGACAATTTTTGTATTTTGTAAAATTTTCATATTTTATTAAATTTTTAAAAAAACTTTGACCAAAATTGTTTTTACTTGGCTTATTTCCTAAAATATGCTAAAAAATAAATAAATTATGTTCATAATAGTAAAATTAAATTAAAAAACAAGTTTTCATAACTTTTCATTTGAAAGGTCCCGTGTCCCCTTAATCGAATATAGTCATTAATAAAAAAATGTACCTGAAATTGTAAGGTCATATTACGGATTAATAATTTTCACTATTCTTAAAGCGTTGTCTGCATGTTGTTGTAATGTTGTTAAAACAAATAAACACCGAAACCGAAAATCAGGAATTAATTGGATATTATCGAACATGAAAGTTTCAATATTACAGGAAATACCTTTCTTTTTACTTCTTTCGAAAAATTTATTTGGTAAGCAATACGAAAAAAATATTGAAATATCTAAAAATTAGCAGATTATTTGTATAAAAACAAACGTAGTATATTCTGAAACAAAGAATATAAAAATATAGTTTTCCCTTCAAAAATATCAGTTTTTAAAGTAATAATTTTTAACGAAGCTTAATTTTTTTAAAATAAGTGATTTATTTTATATAAAATAAATTTATATCTGACCGAATTGCAAACTCTAAACGCTTTAAAAAACGTTTTGCACAATTTCTAAAGTGAAACTTTCTTCAAGTTATATTTATTCTTAAAAAAAAAATAACAGTAAAGTAAAAAATTAAAATAAAAAATAAATACATTTTCCACTGTAATAAAAATTCTTATTATTAAAGTAGTTGTAGTCGTAATAATATTAAGAATAATTATTTTATAAGTATGTGTTAACAAGAGAGTATAAATACTCTTTAAATAAATAAATAAAAAATTTATTTTTTATGTCAACCTTTAACTATTTTTTTACCAAGTAAACCTTTTTCTAAGTATTTTATAAGAAACTTAAAATAAGTTAATTTACAGCACAAATTCTCGCAGCAATTGTTAAAATACACTTATCAATTTGTATAGCAACTATTATAAAGGTAAAAGAAAGCCTTAATTTTTAGAAATCATTTTATTTTTTTCATCGCATAAATACTGCCTTTAAAACAAGTTATTTTCAAGAAATTGTCTTGTACCAGATTGAGAATTTCTTGAGTTTATACCAAACTGTTTTTTTAGTAATTTATGTAGGAAATTACCGTAAAAAAAAGCCTATTTATTTTTGTGACAGCTGTAATGGCTATAATAGAATCGGAAAATGTAACTAAATTAGTTTTTCAACCTCTTCAACAATTTCGATTACTCTTCAACGGCATAGTACTTCTGTGGATAAGGAAAGTTACCGACACATAAATGTTATCACTTTTTAAATTATCAAAAGCTCAATAAAACAATGTAACAATGCGACAATTATTTTAACACACAAGGAAACTGTACATAAAACTTGTCATGCTTATATTTTTTCTGAATACACGCTCTGTCTTTGTAGGTTGACACTTCAATTTAAATAGCAGCTACACGATACCAGTTTCAAACATCATTTTTCATTTTGGTCATTTTTAAAATACAAAACAAAAAATAAAACACTATAAAACATATTCAATTTTTCTCTCTTTTTTTTCTCTCCATTTTCGCCTGAATAACAGAGTAAGTGTCTGCAATTTTTTTCATACTTAACTTTGTTCAAAATGTGTTAATAAATTAAAAAAATTAAATGCAAGGAACAATCATCCACAGGACTCAGGGACAATTCCCTACGTTTCAAAATATTTCAACTTTGTTTTTGAGATTGAGATTTTATTATTATATTGGAAATAGATAATACTTATTTCCGAAATAAATTTATTGAATCTTAATATATATCCATATTATATCGGAAATATACTGTCGAATAAATTTTATTTTTGAGACTGAGATATTAATCTTAATAGTATTTGTGTCCTATTATTTCGAAATTTAGTATCGAATAAACTCGACTTTTGAAAATGAGATTTTAAATACTTTTTCCACGTTATGCCGGAATATACTTTAAAATAAATTTTATTTTTAAGACTGGAATTTCAATCTTAATAAAATTCCTGTCTTATCATCTCAGAAATATAGTATCGAATAAATTAGGTTTTTGAAATAGAGATTTTAAGTACTTTTCCTAAAATTATATTGGAAATATACGGTCATATAAATTTGATTTTTTGAGACTGAGATTTTAATTTGAGTACGGTTTCTGCCTTATTATCTCAGAAATATAGTTTCTAATAAAGCGTGTTTTGAGATCAAGAATTTAACGTCACCAATTTTTTGTCACATTATGTCGGAAATATTTGTACTGATGAACTTGGTTTTTGAGATCGACATTTTAATCTCAATAATTTTTTGTTATATTGTCTCTGAAATATACTTTCCAATAAATCTGATTTTTGTTATTAAGATTTTTGAGCCAAAAGATTTTCTATCGTGTTATTTCGGAAATATAGAGTTTAACAAACTTGGTTTTTGAGATTCAGATTTATTGCTCAATTATTTCCGTCCAACAATCTCGGGAAAATAGTATATAATAAATCTGAGTTTTGAGATTTTGTCAGAGTGATGAAAAAGATTAATTTCATAACTCATTTAAGATTATCTGTGATTTACTTCTCGACACGCATTGATAATTAGACCAATAACTGCGTTATAACAAAAAAGAGACTTTAATATAATTATCTAAAGGTAATGAAACAATCTAGGATCAAGTTTTGAATGAGGTGCATTTAAAGGGATTTTTGAATAAAATTAAACTTGCAATCTTTTGTCATTACAACTCCTCACTTAATAAGTTAATGATTTAATTTATGAAAAAGTATTGCTGCTGTTGTTTCCAATGACACTTGGACAAGCCAAGCTCACCAGCCAATGGTTTTTTTGCAAATTAAGTTGAAAAGGTGCACCTGTCGTTTGACACGAGAGCACTACAAAAGGGCAAGTAAATCTTAGTTCTGAACCCCACTGGTAAGATGGCAGTACTATTCATTCCAGTGGCCACTTCCTCAATTTTGAAGTAGATCGGAAGGGTGAGGAAATTTTCTCTGTAACCCTGTACCCTAGGTATTGCTCAGAGACCAACCGAAGGACTTTCGATTCTATAGATTTTACGATCACGAATATTACATGTACTCGGTGGGTCTCAGTGGGGTTGAGGATCAAGCTCTAGCCCCTTCGGACAAAAGTCCGTTGTATAACCATTGAGCTACCATGGCCATGAAAAAAAATATTAAAAAAAATAAAGACTTTTTTTTTTCAATTTTTCAAATCCATCAAAAATGGAGTTTTTGACTATCAAAATGAAATAATTACTTTCTTTTAACAGTAATGAATGTCTTTCAGAATATTTCAATATGAAGTACTTGGGTCTGATTCTTGTCATTTCCATCTGGACTTATGCAGCGGCAGGTGAAGCAGGGGATGAGTGGAAGGCAGCATTATGCAGTAAGCAAAATTTTTTCACGAAACATTTAGTTGAATGCAGGACTTCGAATAAACTTTTTTTTTTTACTAGAACGGCTTTAATTATTATTTACTTCTAATTACGTTTAAAAGTAGAATAATGTATTCATGATAACATAGTACAAACAGTTGTTTGTTTCATTATGCCTGTGATGGAATAAACTTAAAGTGTTTAATCTAAACCTCATAGAAGCAAGAATGTCTTAGAACGGGTTACCAAAAAGCAAGAAATCTGATCCTTGAATAGTTCGAACTCTGTGACAACTTTCCCAATTTCCCCCACATCTCAGTTTAGAAGTCTCAAAGTTATGGTATCTTTCTTAACACCCTCACTGCACAGTTTATCTTCGTTCTTTCAGACTATAGTGATCCATGCAAAGACTTTCTCATTTCTAGAAGGTTATGGTTCAATATGGAAGAAGCATATATATTTTTTTCACTTAAATGAAGCATAAAAGAACATATAGACTTGACCAATATATAAGGGTCCGGATAGTGTTACTAGTATGAAAAACAACTATGAACTACCATTGTGGGAAGTACATTTTTTAAAATCTTTTTCATTGTTTTTTAATGGTTATGTATAATGCAAAACATGTAAACTGCTGTTTAGACAAAAGATTAAAAATGGTAAAATTGTTAAAATTTATTGTGATAGCAAGTTATTTAGCGTTCTTTTTAAAACGAAATTGAAATATTCAGGTAATTTCTAATTGGCAGTGAAGCAAGAGTATTTTCATATGTAAGATGAAGATTTGGTACAATGATGTATTTCTCTAATTTTTTTTTTTAAAGTGCAGTTAGTGGATTTCGCCCCTTGGGCGCATAAGTATGATATACAAGTCAGAGAATATATCTTTAGCTGTATTTGTAAGCTGTAATGCAATTAATGAAGTTTTAAAAAAATTATCTGTTTCCAGTATTTGTTTTAAATTTTTAGGCAATGACGATGAATTGTTGGAGGACATATATAATTGCTTTGAATTGGAGCCAAAAGCAGTAAGTGCGAATTATTTTTCCAAGTTTTTTTCAGAAATATATTGTATCCGTTACTATAGAGAAAGAGTTAAAATATACCATTTTGCTTTGTTGAAAGAATTTTCTGAATAAGAAGGAGAGAAATGACTATCCATTATAATTTTTGAAAAATGAAAAAAAAAATTAAATTTGCTCTTAATACTTCCTTTTTTTATGAGCTGCGCAAAAGTTTTATAGTTCATATTCGCTAATGAAAAAATTCCTTGAAATGCAGTTTTCATAAAAATTAATAATTTGCATTTTGTTTTAATTTTTATGAATATTCTACACTCTCTCATACATTTTTGCATGTTAAGACTTTTTAAAATGCTGTTAATTTTGTCAAAGTTCATTTCCTATGTATGTTTCAACAACGCTCGCTTGTCTTAAAATCTAATTACTTCACCTTACCTTAAAGATAACAATATACCTTCAAGGTAATAATAAAAGTAAGGTTTAAAAGTTTACCTAAGTTATAAGTGGTAAATGTAAAATTCCTTTGCTTAACTAATATTTAAAAAAAAAATCATTCAGAGTAAAGTATAAGAAAGAGCGATGTATCTATTGCAAATGATATTTAAAAAGAAGTAATAAACGCTAGTAAACGTATAATAGCAAATTTTTAATTGAAATGTAGCATATATGAATGTTTAAAAAAAACATGGAGTTTGCAATTAAAATTAAGTTGCTTCTAATCTACACAGTAAAACAATCTGCGAACTTAACAGAAAATAATTATCAGATAGTGTGCCTGTATAAAATTGCACGGAAAGGTACTGACACTTAAAACCAGGTGCCAACTTTTGAGCAGATAAGTTATGTTATTTCAACAAACTTTGTTATTTTAGCAAAATATGCTCTAAACTAACAATGTCTGGTCGGGGCGAACTCAGAGCAGTATTTATATTACTAGTCTACGCTGGTATTCGAACCCATAATAACGAATAATTTTCGTAGACGAGTACCGTGTTCTTTGAGGTTCGGTAGGTCTTAGTTTCTTAGTTTGAAGAGAAATGGAATAAGCATAGAAAATGAAATTGCAGCTATATTTATACGACGTTCACGACCATCAAGTAATTCCTGAAAAAATAAGAGAAAATTGACAAAATAATCGCAAAATGAATTGAAAAAGGGTAGAGTTATCGTACGGTAAGCAAAACCACATGGCAAATAGTAGAATTTGAACTGACGATTTTAATCCGTTTATGATTAGTTACAAAACAGCTTTACGCGAAAAGTATACAGAGAAAGTATGTTGAAAGAAAGCGAATTTTTTACATCGCAGTTCATGAAATATATCTGATTGATAAAATATTTTTTTGTACTTTTCTAGTATCGAGACCCCATTAAAGAATGTTTTTCAAGAATGTCTCCAACAGCCAACGATGACCTTAAAGAATTCACTAAGTCAGTTTGTAAAGATGATGCTCTATATGATGAAGTATGAAATTCTTCAGATTTTTTTTCAAATTCAAAACACACATACAAAATGCTTTTTTCAAATTTACATTATAAATCTTTTCTGTCTTCTACTACTCCCAAACTGTGCAATTTAATTTATATTAGATTTTGAATATATTTAGATCTTAATATCTTTATTTCTTTAGATATCTTGAAATATCTTTATATCTTTAGATATCTTTAAATATCTTTAAATATCTTTATATCTTTAGATAACTTTAAATATCTTTATATCTTTAGATATCTTTATATACTTAGATCATAATTTAAAAGCTCATAAATCAATATTGGAACATAAATATTGGAACACGATTTTTTCAATACTGGAATATGAATCATTTCTATCTGGAACTATTATTACGAAATATAAACGCCCCAATATTTACCCAATAATATAAGCCTATAAAGGACCTAGAAAGAAATGAATCGTGGTCCATTATTGAAAACTGTTCTAGGACCAATATTGGAAAATCTAGAAATTCCAATGTTTATCAAACATTACAATTCTATAAGGGTTCCCCATAGAAAATAATATTGGTCCATTATTGAAAGCTATTGTAAGACCAATATTAAAAAAAACTAGACACTCCTATTTTTTCCCAACTTTTTAAGTCTATAAGGTTCCTACATAGAAATTGATGATATTAGTTTATTAATAAGCCCTTTTAATGGCATTCTAGGGAAAATATTGAAAAATCTTGATCATCCTTATGTTTCCCTATGTTATGTATCATCCTTACCCAACATTACCCAGGTTTACCCAACATTATAACTCTATAAAAGTCCTACATTGGAAATAATGCCGACCGGCCTGTGTAGGGGGTAACTGCCCTTGCATCAGAAAGGTCCTGGGTTCGAATCCCGGGCAAGGCATGGATGTTTCTTTCTCTCTCTGTGTGTTCTATGTCCTTTCTCTTTTGTGTGTGAATGTGACCCGCTCTATAAACAGGTTGTGGTTGTGTGAATGGCGTGGCAGAAGTCGAATTCTTGGTCATAAATGGCGCCACTGAAAAACAGGAACAATCGCACCCCCACCGCCTTAACAGGCATACGACAAAAAAAGGAAATAATATTGAACCATTATTAAAAGCCACTCTAGGACCAATATTACAAAATATAGACACCCCAATATTGGCTTGTAGATTGTTGGTTAAGGCAAGCGCATTCAGATCACGCCCGCGAGTCGCCCATATAGGGTTAGACTAAAGTAGCCCGTTGTATCTTAGACTGAATAGCAACATCACAAAAAAGTCAATGTCGCAGTCACAAATCGCAACTTAAATGCTGACTATGCTGATGGATGGAAATCCATCAGCTAAGTGTGTTCATATCGAGATGGGCATGTTCAGATCACGCACGAAAGTCACCTATGAAGAGTGATCGTTAAAGCAAACAAGCCAGCGAGCAGCCCTTTTGAGGCTAGGATACCGACTATGTCAACCTTCATCTATTCAAAGGTACCCTAGTATAGTATAAAGTTAACATGTCTTATATACTAGTGAACTAGAATTTAATAGTTGTAGTGGTAGCTACGCTGCACGCTTAATATCGTAATGGCCACAAGGGTCCTATAAAGAAATTAACATTGGTCCTTTGTTCAAAACCATTCCAGGACCAATATTAAAAACTTTAGACAACCCAATAATGGCCCTATACTGCGAACCTATAAAGGTCCTACATAAAAATAAATATTTAACCAGAATATAAAGCATTCTAGGCTCTATTATTACACAAATTATACACCTCAATCTCGGTCCGATATAGAAAGCTATTCTAAGACCATTGTCTAGAAATATATAAGATCATTACAGACTTCTTATTAAGGACCAATTTTGTATTTAGAGCTATTGTATCTTGAAAGACTTAAAATATATTCATAACATCCATTTTTATATCCAGTTCCGAAAAAGTGATTTGCAATACAAGCAAACCTACCAAAATGGATTTTTATTTTTGCTCACAATACATTTTAGTTAATATTACAATAATCCAGGTACGTACGTACACCAGGTACACTACGTAAATGCTTTGTCTTTAAGCTCTCAGCTGATTCAAATATCTTGAAAATTAAATTATTAACAGAAAAATTAAACACGCATATTTTAAAAGGGAAAAATTATTAACTTTCATTTCTAAGCAAATTATTTTCATAGAAATTAAATTTGTGTATTTTTTGTTACAGATGAATTCATGTTACGCAGGCTATGATGTATCTGGCGAAGTAAGTACAGTTGGGTAACAGTGAATTATAACATTGTGTACATTAAATATAAAATGCTTCAAATGATGTTTATAAAAACATCGTGTTTAATTATTTAAATCATCACTTGTTAAATTTAAATGAAGATGATTTATACTCACTATTGATAGTATTACCTGATTAAAAACTTCATTCATTTCTGAAATAAACTATTAAGAAATAACAGTTGACATGTTTCAAGGGCTTAAAGCTAGTCACCCATTATCTAAATTTGCTAGACCTGAATGTAAAGTAAAAAAAAAATCCTTTGAAATAAAAAAACGTAAAGTTGCCGAAGAAAAATAGAAAAATGAAGGTGAGAAGCTAATACAGAAGACTACAGGAGCCGAGAGAAAAAAAAGGAAAAACAGAACAAGAAAAATCGCAGTGGCCGAGAAGCAAATAAGAGTAAAATTCATTTACCATTGATAGTATTACAGTAGTTCCTCACGGAAATTTTGGTAAAATTTCTTCACTCTATTGTAATGAAATTTCTGGTTAAAAAACCCCCCAATTATTCTGGTAAGAAAAACTCATACATTAAAACCATTATTACTGGATTATATAATTATATTATATTATTAAACGATTCCTTTAAACCATTAATTTAAATTATCCGTTTAATCTTTCATAATGGCATTAAAACTCTTTATTTGGTTAAATTTACTTCAGTTTTGTACTTTTACTAAATGTGTGGTTAAGGACTGTAATTTTGAAAAGCAAAATTTCCGATGAATCAAAACTGTAAGGCGTCCTGAGAAAATTACTAAATGTTACCAAGTTTAGTTCATATTATAAAACAATATTTTATTGTTAATTTAACTAAAAATCATTGCCAAAGCACTTCAAAAAAAAATATCGAGCCTTTTGGTGCTCCCAAAGAGGCAGAAACACGGTAAATTTTACCATATTCTGGTAGTTTTGACCATATTTATTTTCTCAGTGATCTGTTATTCTTTATAATTTGAACCAAGAACCTCACTGTAAAAAAATCAATTTAAAAAACGGTAAAAAGTACTGTCATTCAGGGTACCGATACTTTTAACCGCAAAATCTATTTTTTCCATAACATGTTAATGGACGAAAAATCTGAAGCCGCGTACTTTTTGCAGTAATAATTATCGTAAAAAAACACTGAAGCACACCATTCAAATAAATATTACTGTAAACATTACAGTTTAATATTTCACAGTAAAAATAGATTTCACGATAAAAATTTTACAGATAGAATGGATCGATAGATAGAATTTATAGTTAAAATAACAATGGTACATTAATTTGATTCGGAAATTTTTAAGGAGCAGAGTCAAATCAGATCGGGGTGACATTGTCTTTCTTTACAGAAAATAATTAGAAAAAGGCATAAATTTTGAATGCGGATATTAAATGTGGTGCTGAATTGTTTATTTTGTTAAATATAAATGACTTGTTAAGGATTTAAGCGTGGAATATACTTAAGCTTATCATAGATGCAAATTGCACGAAAGTCAGTAAAATGAAATAAAAGTTTTCCAATTATACTTTTATTTTTTTTTCTCCAAAATTAGTAATGCGATGTTACTTAGTGTGTTTTGTTCATTTAAAAAGAAATGCAATTAGGGTACCAGTGATTATCTTATAAAAAAGAGAGAAGATTGTAATGCCTATATCGTATAGCAGTACTGGTTATTATGGTTACGGATTTATTTAAGCGCACCATTCATAATTTGATTTATAATTCTCTTATTTTTCTTTCATTTTATTAATTTATGGGTTTGCAACAAACTTAAACTTTGACTGACTTGATAAATTATTTTATTTTAGCAAGAAGATAATCCGGAAATGACAGTAAGTATATTTTTGCTTGTTACTCAAAATATTTTCTGAAATAAATGCAGATTTGAAAATTTGTAAGCACAAAAATAGATTTTCAAAAGCACAAAAACATAAAAATTTATAAAGTGTATGCAGAGACCACCTTATAAGTCTTTGGACTGGAGGGAGAAGGTTAAAACTACATTATTTCTCATTGATAAATTATTACATAACTCTTGGTTAAAAGGATTGCATTACAGCTAATGTCAAGTGAATATCTCTTTTCCACTTTTGTCATGATGTGTAATTGTAACGATCACCATATATAGTTTCCTAACTATTTCAGGACTGGGGTGCATGACTCGGTTAGAACATCCTACTAAAACTTAAAAGTTTTTTGGTTCGAATCCTGCAATCAGCTAACGAACGTCCTTCTCACTCATTTCTTCTTCCACATTAGTTTGTAGACTATGCATTTTGCACAAAAATGAATGAATGGTTTATTAATTTGAAATATATGGGGTTTTCAAATTCGACTATTATTTGTTTCGAAGGTTTTTTACACATATTCATTCAATCCTTAGAAATCTTCTTTTACAGTGAGACTTCAAACTTTCTAGAGAGTTCGATTCCGACTTATTCAAATTATCAACTTTCAGGAAAACATTATTATTATCATGTAAAATAAGTTCAATGTTTATATTCAGAAGATTATCTTTATATTCAGATTTTATATTTTGCAACTTAATCTTTTATAATTTATTTTGTATTTTCTTCGTTTTTGCTCTCTGTAAATCATATGGTAATGTTACAACAAAGGCAGCACCAAGTCTATCCAGCATTCTATATCTGGCATATGTTCCTGCCTTCTTTTGTAACTAAAATGTTTTGAATTGGCTTTTTTTTTCTTCTTTTCTTTGAAATTTGGTAACTTGTGATTCGCCCAAAGCTAGATTAATTTTTTATCTATCCATCTTTTTAACTAACTGTTCACAAACTTTTGCAAATTTATAGAATCTATACCCCTTCATGTTACAGTTTGTGAGTCATGAAAATAATCTTGCTCTTTAGTCTTGCTATTTCCTGTGATTTTGTATCAAATGTAAATAAGCCATCAATGATATTTTAGTAAAATTATTGCGTACTCTTTGGTTTTCTCTCTCTTGTTTACCTTTTGTAGCAATTTCATAAGTCTCACTATATAGTATTATTAATATGTAAGAAGCTAAAAAAAACTTGTTTTTGCTCTTTTTTTAATAAAGAGGAAAATGAACCAGAAAAATTTCAAAACAATTCCTAAGTAATATTTCAGTAAATACGCAATGTTTGCAAGATGTTTTAGTTTCTCCTAACAATTTGTAAGAAATTCTGGTACTTTTTGTAAAATTTCATAATTTTTATTGCTGTTGCAAAAAAACAAAAATATCGTTGAAAAACAAGTGAAAAATTCACAAGTAATATTTTATTTAATGCACAAATTTTGAGTGTTAATTTGTTTTTATATGACAATGTTTAAAGATTTAAAAAATTCATAAATTTTCTGTTTTTTGTAAAAAAAATTTAAAGTTTAAAGGCTTTTCCAGAGAATGAATATGATGCATGAAAAATCTGAAAAAAATTCACGCGTGTCACTAGAAGTTCACTAGTACGTATACAACTTTTGGGAGGTATTGTTTTTCAATTATCGGAAACATTTTTTCAGTCAGTTATACTCCTCAGTCCTGATTGTAAATGAAAAATAAGATCATTATTTTTAGATTTCCGTTTCAGTTTGCACATTACAATATATTTCCAATAACGTTTGCGTTAACAATAAAATGTGCAAAGAATATATAATTAAATTATAATTAAAAACTATCACTTCAATATTTGCTGCAATGCTAATCTATAATATCACAGATCTATATGTGTTTATAAGGATAGTGATATGTTGTATAATGATGTGTTGTATAAGTATTGTGATATTTTTGATTCCTATTGTATTAGTTCTGTATTTAATATGATTGATTTTTTCCGATTGCAATTTTAGGCTTGTTATACAGAATTGTTCAAGAAACATAACTTAGTCAAAAGTGCAGAACACTGGGAGAGTAAGAAACAAAGTTGAATCACTATTACACAGATAAAATCGTAGAGATAAGTTTTTTATATCTACGTTTATATACCTCAATAATATATACCTCATATTGTTTGTTCGAACAAAAATTCATTTGTTTATTTCTTAACAAAGCAATAATTAATCAATTAAACATGTAATGTTTTGTCAATAAATTGGTAATTATATTTATGTGAGATTTGTAATGTTCTTTTAAAATTCATCAAATATTTTTATCGAAAGTTTTCTTTTAAGGCATTTCAGATTTAATTCATTTTTACACCTACCCTTTTAAAAAGTGAGTCTCAGCATGGCTTTTAAAATCAATATAATTTTCTATCATTATTTACTTTTAACGTCTGAGGAATTGGGTGTTTTTAACGCTGTTTCCAATTTAGCAATGGGAAATATTTTTAATTAGTAGCATAAAAAACGCTTGGAATGGTTGGTAAAGTCAATATTAATTTGACAACAATAACTTGCGCCATTTCAATGTAATTTTGTAACTTGATAGCAAATTCTTTTTCAATTAGTGGTAGAAATTTGAATCTTTGGCTGGAAATATAAGAACAATTTAAAACTTTGAAAGGAACAAAAATATCCTTTATTCAAATTTCTACCAAATACATCAGTAATATTACCTAATTGGAAACTTTATTCACAACTGTGATTTTTCATGTTCTGTTTTTCATCTTTTTTCGCTCTCTCAGCCTATATAGTTTTTATAGTTTTGTTTTTCATCTTTACTTTGTTTTCGTTGACTACTCTACGTTTTAATTTCAAATAATTTTTGTTTTCTTTACTTTCACGTCAGGCAAGTCTTGAAAATGAGCTCCTATTTTTGAAGTGCTTCAAACATGCCGACTGTTATTTCATATTTGTTTATTTTTTAAAAGAACGTAGTTTCCAATCAAGTAATATCTTACCGCTACAGTTTCCTTGGGGTTTTTATTTACGATTAATGATGATTTTCCCTTAACACAAATGATAAAAGTAATTTTCTTGTTTCAAAAATATATTGATTATATTTGGAAAATATAGATTAGATAGGGAAATGGATAGGAAAATGATGACCCATGAGCAAAGCTTAGGAAAATAGGTTATTAATATTTCAGTGAAAATCGATAAGAAAAATATTTCGTGTTGTTAAGGTGTCACAGTACCCAAAAAATGACTAAAATATCTAAAAAAATTATTGCTTATTATAAAACTTCAAACTATTTCAAATGCCCTGAAAAAAATCACACAGGCCTGCGATGAAAAAAATACAAGGGGTCTGATAGCTGAACTTAATGTATTTTTTGGTGCTGAAATGGAAAATAATAATGAAAAATGTCCATCACATCACGTTTTTTAGAAAAATTCAATTTTATTGGAATTTTTATGAACATTTACCATAAAAAAATTTTCATTTTTGAATTTCTTCCTTTTTTGATGAACCAGCATTCTACTTTGGTCAAATCTACAAAAGTACCACTCTATCACTACTTCCTGTCACCGTTCCTCTCTCTGTAACAATCTCTCTCTACCAATAGCGTCGCGAGAATCCTTATCCATATCCGCTGACCTCTCAGAAGCACTAGCAAGCGTTATAGGGAGACATTTTAAAGTTTGCTTTTTTCTGAGCGTTTCGTGAAACATGGCTTTGAGTTCAGGACATTGTGAAAATTTCCCAGATGACTTTTGTTATACATGCAGCGAATATAGTGTAGTTAAAAATCGCATGAGGAGCATTACAGACTATGTAAGACAACTTTATCTCGCTTATTTTGACTTGAAACTCGGAGATCAGGACAAATCTTGGGCACCTCATAAAGTTTGTGTGCAGTGTCTCAATGATCTACGCTTATGGCATCAAGGAAAGAAGACTGCTTTACGATTTGGAATTCCTATGACGTGGAGAGAGCCCCTAAACCACTTTGATGATTGTTATTTTTGTTCCTGCCATGTTCGTGGGTATAACCGAAAAAATCAAAGACTAAACCTGGCTCTCGTCCTGAACAAAATAAAATATACCGACCACAGTTTGAGCATTTGCGGTAATTTGAAAGTTATCTCCATGCTTCTTGGTTAACAAGAGGGATTTATAAAGTACCCATGTTTCATTTTGTCAGTGAGACAGCCGGGACAAGACTCAACATTGGGTCAAAAAAGAATGACCGAAAAGATAAAATCTTGACCCAGGCACCAAGAACGTTATTCGAAACAGCTTAGTTGGTCCGAAAAAAATATTGTTACTTCCGCTACATATAAAATTATGCTAAATGAAGCAGTCTGTCAAGGCTGTTCCAAAAGATAGCAATTGTTTCAAATACCTGTGCAAAACGTTTCCAGGTTTTTCCCAAGCTAAGTTGAAAGAAGGAATATTTGTTAGTCCAGATATCCGCAAACTCATGAAGGATAAAGAATTTGAGACTAACATGACAGAAAGGGAAAAAGAAGTTTGGGTTGCTTTTAAAAATGTCGTCAGTAAATTTCTGGGTAACTACAAGGATCCTGATTATAAGGAAATTGTAATGAAAATGCTGGACAAATTTAAAACGCTGGGTTGCTCCAGGAGTGTAAAAATGCATTTCCTTCACTCACATGTGGACTTTTTCCCTGAAAATTTAGGAGCAGTTAGCGAAGAACAAGGGGACAGGTTCCATCAAGATATCAGAGATATTTAGCATAAATATCAAGGAAGATGGGACAAGAACATGTTCACTGACTACTGTTGGATGATAGCTCGGGATAAACCTGAGATTAAGCATGAAAGGAGATCATCAACAATAAGTTTCAGAGGAAAATGAGTATATACATAAATAGAAACTTTTCTCTTTTGTTTTTTGCTTGTATTGCTTTTTGTTTCAAACTTTCATTAAACATACACAATATTTGTTATTCTTGGTTAATCGTCAATTTTACGTAAGTTATCTCAATAAGAACAAATTAAAATGGTATGTTGGTGATTTTCTCCTAGAAACTGATGTAAAAAGTTGCACAAAGAACTTATTATTTCCTCTTGACCAGAGGTGACTTCTGCTGTCTGGTAACAGTATTTTTTATTCATTTTAACCTATAAAATATCAGTTGATAGCTCAAAAATCAATTTTCTTTCACAAGATTAAATTTTACATAGATCAAAATGAATGAAGAGAAGAGTTACCGGATAGTACATGCAAAATTGTTTGAGAGAATTCCTTTCTAAATAGGATTTTAGTAAAAACATTAATATCAATTTTATAAAAAATCCTGATGTGATTGGGAAAAATGATGGTCATTTTCAAAATCAGCACATCAAATAACATATAAATCAACAATAACTTCTCTTGTATTTTTCAAAAAGTTCAATTTCGCAGGCTTGTGTCATCTCTTTATCTACATTTTTAAAAAAAGTCATGAATGATTTTAGATTATCCTAATACAGAAACTTGTTCAGCAGACAGACTTTAAAGTGCTTTTTCTCATAGATGATAATTTTGCGTTTTAATCCTGATTAAATCTCTAAGGAATTGCTTAAGATAAAACCTTGAAGTAAAATTTTTTTTAATGTATAATACACTTGTCTAAACTGTGCATAGAATAAGAACTTTACGCGGTATTAAAATTTTTACAGCATGTTATATATACCTAACAAGAATTTTTAACCTTTTTTTCTACTCTTTTACAAAATTATCTATGAAAAATATCTTAATTGATATATCAACAAATGAATACACAAAATTGTTAAGATGAATATTGTAAGCACTAAGAAAAAAAAGTTTTTTCAAATATTTTAAAATAAAAAAGCCTTACGGACTTAAAAATTTTGAATTTTTTCAATTTATTTTAAAATTTAAAAACAGTTAAGCAGTTTAATTATTTTTTGAAGATAAATTATTGATTATAAGTTAAATGAGCATATAAAGCATCCACAAAATGAGTTGTTGCAAGGGTACTGTGAGAAAATGCCTGGAAAATCCATTAGAATAACAAACTTTACAACAAATTCAGGGAACCAAATATTGTAAAAACTATTAAGGTATATAAATTAAAATTGAAAGGAAATATTTTACACCAAAAAAGATAAAAACGAGCAAAAAAAGGGAAAAAGGTATTTTGTCTTATACTTCAAAAAAGAAATCTACATATTTTTCTCACTTCTCTTTTAACCTACGTAGAACAATTGGCTATTTAGGGCCACATTTGCTTAAATTTTATGTGTTTTTGTCAAAATTATTTTTTTTCGAATAAAAGAAGTAATATTTGCTTTTATAAAATATGGCTACCATGCCAAATAAGACATATTGTCCGTCAGATGGTTTTCAATTAACCAGACTCTAATAGCAAAATCAAGCAGTCATACGAGAGAAAAAGTAAAAATAATTTTTTTTCATTATAACTCAATTTCACTCAAAGTACATAAAAGGTCAGTTCAAATAAGATAGGCAGATGGAAATCTACAAATCTTATTTAATTAATTAGTTAGTGACAAAGTGGTCAAAAAGGCACAAATGAATTACATAAGTGCATACCAACTGAAAAAAATTGTAATAACAAGCTTTAGATCATAACTTGCTTCACAGAATTACAAAATAACATAAGATCCATTGAATTCAGTAAATTCTAACGAATTTAACACGGATATAAACAAAAATGTATTTGGATGTTCAAGTGTTATGTAAATTAGATGAGAATTTATGCCTGATTTTACATGCTAACAGAAATCAAATGTTTGCTGAATGCAATAAATGACGCAAATGTTTAAGATAAGCAGTACCCCACAGAGAAAGACAGTATGGTCATAACTACCAGAATGTGAACAATTCAAAACACCTTTTACTTTCTTTTTACCGAAGTAATGACATTTGGTAAAATCAACTATAAAATATGATTTAATTACCATGCTGTTTATTAGTCATAATTTGGTTAATTTATTGTGATATTTTAGAGCATGGCAGGATAACCATTTATTGGGTTAAGTTTACTTTTCAGTGCTGTTGTTCTTTTCTATTAAATGTTGGGTAATAAAAGAACTATAATTTTCAAAACCAGGATGAAAAACCGTTATCATACGAACAAGAAATTTAAAAAATTACTTGTTTAAATGCCGTTCGTTTTACTCACAATAATTTCGAATACTTTGACACACAGTGCAGCAATCGCATTGAAACGGAGAAAAATAATGACTTAAAGAGAGCTATTGTTATTTTGGGGAAAGATCTTAAATAGAACATCTAAAATAATATTTTTTTTTTGTTTAAACAAAATCTTAGGATTTGAGCATGGAAAATATGATCCCTCAAAATAAGCTTTTAATTTTGATGAAATCATCAGTATTATTCTCAGGCTCAACAAATAAAAAAAATTGGCAAGTTAAGAATGTATTTACTCAGTTCTTTTGTCACCATTAACAGCTTGTTTTTATACGAAAAGGTCTCAAAGGGTTAGCATCTTGGCATAGATAGGAAGATGATGCAAGCGTTTTTTGATCTCTTGGAACAAATCTTGATAAATAAATTTTTGAAAAAAACAGGGCTTCTACTTTTTTCCTTGAACGTTGGCCAGAGAAAGCAAGATATCAGTGCATGCTTAGATTTATTAAAAGTAAAGAATTAAAAAAAGAGTGTTTTAAGGAATTTTTTTGAAATTTGAAATTAATGAAATACAAGCAATTGTTCTACATGCATCTTTAAAGAATGCATTAAGAATTCTACAGTTTAGGATAGTTTTTAATTACATATGGTGCCACATAACTTTGAAATAAAAAGTTATTTTAACTAAGAGAACTAGAATTCAGTTTTTTTTAAGTCAGTTAAAAAAATGGACAGTAATTTGATTAAGTTTTAAAGTGACTGTTTTCAAACAAGTAATTTGAATAATCTGATTCGAAACAAGTGATTAAAATCAACTGATTTAATTTTAATTAAATTTAAAAATTCATGTTCAATTTAATAAATTTTGATGAGAATTATGAAATTAATTAAGGAATCCAACTTTTTTCACATTGAAATTGTCAATGAATTTAATCAATCTTGATTCAAATCATTAAATTTATTAATGAATCCTATAAATCTTGATTTAAAATTTTCAATTCCTAATTGAATTCAATTTTTCTTCATTCATATCACTAATTTGACTATCCAGTTTTACCAATCTTAATGCAAATCATTAGACTCTTGATTTAAATCAATCAAATCTTTATTTAATCTAAATTTAATTATTCGAATCTCGATTCAAATCTTAATTCAAATTACTGGAAACATGATTCGAAACATTTAAATCTTATCAATTTGAGTTAAATGATTAAAGTAAATTTCAAGCTAGTGAATAGAATTATTGAGTGAATTAAGCGAATAAAATCTTTGAATCAGTATTCAATCCGATTGCTTACAAACAAATCGGTATTTTAGAAAGAATTTGTTTTTACTAAACTTTTCTTAGATATGAACAAATAATAAAACTTTAATTATGTTTTATTCTGAGTTAGATTTATCGAGAAAAGTTTGAGTCAGTGAATTGTAATAACAGTTGGCAATACAGTTAGTTTATAGTAAATAGTAGGCAACAGTGTTTTGCTCATACATTATTATTCAAAAACATTTAAAAATTTTTTTGTAATTTATTAGAAAACTTTTAAGAACCATAATAAGAGATTACAATTATTAAATACATATTTTATGTTTTAATGAGTAAAGTTGCTGTTAATTTAGGTCGCACTAGAGCTGCACAATGGGCTATTGGCGAAGGTCTGGGAAACATCCCGGAGGATGATCCGAAGACATGCCATCAGAATTTTGATCCTCTGTGAAGGGGATGGCACCCCCGCTTCGGTAGCCCGACGACCTGCGCGCGGAGTCGAGCACTTTACGGTAGTACAGTTTAACGAGGATCAATACCGCACACCCTCGGTCCCTACGCAGACTGATCCAAGTGGTCACCCACCCGCACATTGACAGCAGCCAGTAATGCTTGACTTCGGTGATCTGCTGGGAACCGTGTCTTAACGACCAATCCACTGCGGGACTTTTAATGAGTAAATAAAATTGTTTTTGGAGTTATTAGAATAGTTCTCGTACATAACAAAGTCCAAAAATGTCACACGTTAAATACATTTCTAAAATCGACACCTTGTTTAAGTAAGAATTAAAATACGTTAAAAGTTTCTATGAATTATTTCGGAACATTTAATTAAAAACAAAGGAAAACTTACGTCGAAAGATGATCGGAAGAGAAAGGTGTGTTGCTTAAATGCAATGAAATGAAAATAATTTTTCTTTATTTAAATCTTTATTTTCAAATTAAAAAAATTTTCCACTTCCATAATTGGAGACTTCATCAGTGCTAATGTCCATGCTTTTTCTTGTAGATATCTTCCAATTCTTTGAATTCATACTTTTTAAACAAATTTAGATAGCAGGCCTGAAACGAAAATGGATTTTTAAAATGGCATCTTCTCAGAATGTCTTTTCATACATGAAATGACTATTTTAGGCAATGATGTGGGATTTTAATAATCAGTTCGGGTTCGTAAAATATCGTCAAAAACCATTTTCAACAGTAAAATTATTAATAATTTATCGTTTATGTAATTTAATAATATTTCAGCATTAATGATTACTCAAGATTGATGTAAATCAATAATTTAATGATTTAATTACTGTTGATTGTATTCGTTTATTTCATGAAATATTAATGATTGTATACTTACAACAGATTCTTCGTACTTTTCTTCCTGTAATGAATTATAAAAGTTTGTAATAATATTTCTGTTTCACATTTATGCTAAAATATATGCTTTAGAGAAAGAACTTGTAAAAAAACAATTTAATATTAAAGAAGTACGAAAAGCTTTTTCTTTAACCTATTTAACTAGATTTGTGCTTCCTAACTTATCCGCTTGGCGTGAAGATGAATATTAAAATTCTTTCAAGCAACAAGAACAAAGTTTTCAATAAAGTTAACTTTATTTTTATTAACAACACTTTTCGAGTTCATATTTTAAGTCCTTTTCGTCAGTTGGAGCGAAGAAAACAAGTATGTTTTGAACTCATTTCTATATAAATTTATTTTTCATGTGGGGCGTAGAAAATATTGAAGATAAAGTGATTATTGCCGATAGATCAAAATCATAAAACCCATGTGAAAAGTAACTACTTATAAATTATAGCTTTACACATGTGTTTTGCTGTGAATTAAACTTTGGTTTATATATTTTTTTCAAAGTGGCTGGGACTTAAAATAAGGAAATGAATAAATGAAATCGGATATTAATAAATTAAGTAGGGATCAGCATATGAAATTTTATGGAATTTCAAGTACTGATACGGAGAATGGTTTGTAAAATGCGTGAAGAAAAGCCAAGTCTACGTAAAATAATGTGTTTTTATTTTGTTTGCATTAAGTTATTGTTTAAACTTAAAACAATAGTTTTTATTATTGATAAATGGAGATAAACGTTAAATGAGTTTACAAATTTATAACGTTGGTATACTGACTTTAAATAGTAAATAGCGTTATTTAAATATGACATTATTTTTAATTTTACTAAATTTCTTTGGGGAAAATAGTAAATAGATTTATAAAAATATTATGGTAAAAATTATGCTTAAAAATGTCCTTTTAAATTTTAATCTTTGACTGCAAAACGCATTATATCCATTATAACGTACTTATTGCGAGCAATGTAAAAATCTTTCAGAAACAGTTACATCTATGTGCTTGTTAATCAAAGCTCCGGTGGCATAGTCGTCTGTGGCGTAACTCACACCACTGGCTGGAAAACTGGGGTAGTGAGTTCGAACATAGTAGTCGAGAAAACAACCGGCGTGTATACGTAGTATAAGATGCGAGTTAAATCCATCGTGGCTGTAAGTCCTCTCGTAGGATGTGGTGTGGAAGTTTGGGGATAAGGTAGCAGCTCAGGTGCTGTTAACGTCACTTAAGCGAAACAAAAATCCTACCTTGGAAATCCTACCATGCCCTTCAAGAAATAGAACCCTAAAAAATGGGGCTTGATTATGGTTGGATGATGAGATGTTTGTGCCTGTTAAAGACATACTTACTTCTTTGGACAACTCATTTTTTCGATAGCATCCAGTCATCTGTTAAAAAGAAATCAGCATTGTAATGAGATAATTCTGGAAATGTATCATTTGTTTTGAAACAATAACATTGAAAAAGATTTAAAACTCGATATTTGAGAGTGCATAAAAGAAGGAGACAAGATATCAAGCATGGTATCATTACTACCCTTTTTTATTATAACCGAGAATCTGGGGTAATATATGACAGAAGACTGTACTATATTATGAAAGGACTACATTATAAATCTTCAAATAAGAATAGGCATGTGAAACAATTATTCTTCGCGCATCGCACACATGCACTAACAAATGCCGAGAATCTTTTCCTTCAAATATTTATATTCAGAAGAGAGATCCTCGAGCTATTTTTAAGCGAAGTGTTAGATCCCATAGTTCCCATCTCTCTATCAGATCTTAGTATTCTATCTTTTCCTAAGGATTTTTCATAATTTAATCTATATAGTACCTTTTCTATATAAAATAGCAATAAAAACGGCAGAAATATTTAGTTTAATCACCATTTTGTTCCATTTTTCTGCGCATATTTTTTCTATTTAGTACTCTTTTCTTGAGTTATTTTAGTTTCTAAATTGCGTATCGTTTGCAAAATGGAGTGCTCTTATTAGTATCATATTATATTGATGTTATACCGTAAGAAACATTCTTGTAAAATTACCGTACTGTATTGCAATGACATTTCTGGTTAAAAACACTATAATTCTCGTAATAAAGGCTAAGGCATACGGTATTCAAACCATTCATTTGGTAATTTTTACGTTCATACGGCAACGCTTACTGGTAATTCTGGTACACAAAATTATAGTTCTTATTACCACACATTTAGTAGAAAATACAGAGCTGAAAAGTAAATTTAACCGAATGAATGGCTGTTATGCCATGCTTTAAAGTATTACGATAAAAATTATCAAATTTTATCATATGTTATGAGATTATATTTTATAGTTAATTTTACCAAAGTACTTCAGTAAAAATTACCGTAATTTTGGTGTTTCCTTAGAGCCAGAAAGGCGGTAAATTAACATTTTATGGTAATTTTGACAGTACATTTTCTTCTAAGTGTAGTATACATTTTAAAGTAAATCCTATTACGCTAAAGTATACATGGTTTTCATAAATCCTATCCCTCAGTTATTATATGAAACTCTTATAAGCATGTAATAGCATGTATTGGAATTGGGACTAAGAGTATAAAATAAATGCCAAAACAACTCACTTTTTCAAATAGGACGTCATCTTTGCATCCTGCTGTGACGTAATCTGCCATAGTCATATCAGATGATGGAAAAATTTCAGACATACATTCTTCAATAGCATTTTGGACCTTTAAATGAGAGAAGAAAATAAACAACGTTAGCTGCTGATAAAGTTATAAATAAACATAAATTTATTGAAGTATTGCGGAGGAAGGTTAAAAAAAAACGCTTGTATTGTTGCCAGATGATTTCTCAATGCGCTTGAAGAAGTATAAGAATAAGTTGCGCAATAAGAAGTTGGATGTTTCTCAATGCGCACCAATTTTAAGTTCAAGCTTAAACGATAAGAAAACACCTAAGGATTTCTTAGTTATAAATATTATTTTATTTTTTGGAATTTACGCGTTAAATGAAGCACTGTCTTATTTTATTACAAACCTAAGTTGTTTATAATTAGATTTCTATGTTTAAATTACCTATGTTTTTATAGTGGGGGAAACGAAGCTCGTGTGGGCTGCTGGAATTTTTTTTTTTTTGTTTACCTGTCAAAAGTAGAACTATAAGCAGATTCCCATTATTGTTTTACGCTTTCATGTATAGTTGCAAGACCACACAATTAATTGTTTAGTAGTAAATTATAAAAAAAGCAATATATTTTAAAATTGTAATTTTTTTTTTATTTAGACGTTTATTTGCCACTTAAGACTATTTGTTTCAAATAATGGGAGATATAAGGTGACTTTAAATAATAGGATATATTATAAAGATGCTTTCAAATAGTAGGAGGTATTGTAAAAATTATTTTAGAGATTGGAAAATTAAATCTTTTAAGATCTTTTAAAGATGCTTTTAAATGCTAGGAGGTATTATAAAGATGTTCTTAAATAGTAAAAGATATTATAAAGATGCTTTGAAATAATATAAGATATTATAAAGGTGCTTTTAAACAATAATATGTATAATAAAGATGCCTTTAAATAATAGGACATGTTATAAAGCATATATACATATTTTTTTCGTATTTTTCATTAACCGATAGAACTTTAGCAAATACTTTTATGGGGCTACAGTAGATGCATTTATATTGAGCTTTCTCTGAAAATTGGATTTATTGCTGTTAGTGTATTATTTTATTAAATTGGATTAATTTTGTGAAAGAAATTAAATTAATTGGATTTTTTTCTCCGTATTTAAAGTTTTTATTTATTAAAATAGATTTTATTTTCTCACTAATTTTTTTTTTTTTAAATTCAATATATTGATTACTCTTGATGTTTTTTTCATGCATTTTATGATTTTTAATGGAAGTTGTAAAAGGAGCTAAGAAAAATTCGTAAATGCAATAAATTGCAAAAAATTACTTTATAAAATAAAATCCTAAAAAAATATACTATTAGTAAATTTTTTCCTACATTTATAAATATTTTTCCAACATGCTCTTTTTCCCTTAATACTTAGTTTAATTGCGTAAGTACGTCATTTTCTGCAATTTCTAGAGTTAAATTATTCTATTCTACTCTATGCTAGACACCCCAAAAGATAGCTACTTGCGTAAATAATTATATATTTTTCATTCTCTTGATTTTTTTTATTTCGTTTGTTTTTTTTAAGGGGGAGAGGGAGGATTTTTATAGCAACATTGCAATCATACTTGCTGTAAAACCTAAATATAACCTTATACCTATAATGAAAACTGCATAAAGTTCGTATTTTGCTCAACAAGACATTAAATGAGATATTGTAGAAAAGATTGAAGAATAACGTTATTAAATTTGCGATAACCAGCATCTAACAGAAAATTATGCTTCTTATAATTGTGTAAATTATACAATTATTATGTTTTCATTAAATATTTAAGCGAATACAACTACGAATGTTAGTATATTTAAGTTTAATTTCATCATATTTATGTTTAAAATTAAAATTAAAAATTTTCAAAAATTTGCGCTGGTGAATCAAATATTAAATATGTGCTGAAAAGTTGAGTTTTTTTTTTTTTTTTTTTTTTTTGATTTTTCAGTAAATTCTACTTATTTGGAACTTTTTGGTCAATATTGTTCAAATTTTGTACTTAGCATACGCAATTACATCATTTAATGTATTGTGAAAATTTGTACATATGAGCAATTCTACAAATAAACGCCAATTAGACGGTCAAAAAAAAAATTTTTTTTTTGAGGCACACTATTTCTACTTGCATTTTCTTTTTTTTTACACCCTAAAAAGGTAGGAAAAAGTCGTGAACATGAAATTTTTTATTTGTGACATACTTTAAATGACGAAATACCAATTTTCAATTTTTCCCGATTTTTCATTTTACGAACTTTGATTAAGTTTTTTTATTTTTGTTTTTTATACTAAAATACAATCTTATAGTATGAAATCTCTATAAATACATTTTAGAGAGACATTATAATAATATTATATTTATGTAAAGGTCGTTTTATCTGAATAAATGGCTCAGTTAAAATCCTCATTTTAAAAACGAAATTTATGACACATTTTTTGCATATAAGAAATTAATATGTTTGTTGTTGCTGTTGTTTGTTGTCGTCTTTGATGGCTATAGAGGACATAGTTTCAATCCTCTGCTCGCCACTAGCTAATTTTATATGAGCAATTCTACAAATAAACGCCACTTAGACGGCCAAGAAAAAAATTGGGGGGGGGGCATCTATTTCTACTTGAATTTTCTTCTTTTTTGCACCCTAAAAAGGCAGGAAAAAATCGTGAACATGAAATTTTTTCTTTGTGACATACTTTAAATGACAAAATACCAACTTTAAATTTTCTCCGATTTTTCAATATACGAACTTTGATTTAATTTTTTTTATTTTTGTTTTTCGTACTAAAATATGATCTTATAGTATAAAATCTATATAAATACATGTTATTTAGACATTATCATTTCCTTATTTGAAATAAAATAAAAATAATGACTTACTTTAGCTTCAATTAAATTTTAATTTATAATAGTGTTCGAACCTAGCTGTTCTTTTTTCATTGAATTTAGTAATTTGCATTAATTGTTATGAAATTTTGCTACTATAATAAAGCTAAATTCAAAATTCTTGTAATATGTAATTGTTTCAGTTATATAAAAATTTTATTTACAATAAATAATATTTACATATAAGTGAATAAATTATTATAAATTAATCATAGATAATGCAATTTTTGGCTGCTTTTTGAACTGACTTAAACTCGGTATCGGATAAACATAAAGTACTTTTATTTTTCATTTTTTCTTCATATGGAGCATGAATTTTACACAGTACTTGCGCCGGTAAGACATCCTGAATATCAGGTGTTGCTGGCCATGTTAATACACATCTTTTTCTAGATAAAAAATTAGCTGTCAAAATACTATTTTGAATTTTTTCTATTTTTCCCAGATACCATTTATCATAAATGACTACAATCCAATCACCTGCAGCATAAGTTTCTGGGGTAAGTTTTAAGCTACTTACAGCGTCCACAAGTTCATTGGAAACCGTTTCGGTATATTTTGTTGTACTTTTCTCGAGGCCATAATGATCGCAATGACCATTCAAAATACATAAATCGCAAGACAATTATCGAAAATTGAGCTGACTTTCTTCAGATCTTGTCCAGAATATTTGATGCACAACAGTTGTTTGAGGCACTGATGTCACTTTTTCTGGTATTAAATTGTCTACTAATTTCATATCTTCTTCAGTTACTAAGAATGGTGTAATTATAGTATCTTTACTTTTAATAATGTCAACCATGTCTTGTGCACAAAGAACACTCTTGCCACATGATACAGCTGTGTCACACATTGCTTTAACGTTTCCACCGATTCCATCAGCAGCGCTTTTCCCATGGCCAGCAGCAGTGAAATTCCATGTAGCATTTTTTAAATTCAGTTCCTTACAGAAATGATTGAACAAAAGGAAATTAGTTTTATTCTTGTACTGTGTTGTGGGTCCATCACTTCGAAAATGAATAGTACTAATATCTGGGTTACAAGTACGAAGTTTCTGAAATACAGGTTTAAGTAAAGTCCAAACTGCAGAAGCATCGTGACGTAAACATTCAGAAATTGAACAAAACGATTCAAAGGTAACTTGATCAGAATCATTTTTTATATAAAGACCACCGGTTTGTAAAGAAATTTGTTTCTTTGTCGCACCAAAATGGACACTTTGAATCTCTTCATCATATTTACAATTATAATTTTGCGAAAAATCAACAACAAGAAGAGCATCATTTTTTTGCAAATTGTTTTTTAACTTTTCTAAAATTGTAAATTGATGTGAAATTCTATACGCATGAATCAAAAATTTAGGTATCTTTTCATTGAATTTTTTTATCAAATTGGTAATAGTGCAGCTTATTTTTTTCTTAAATGTCACTTTAACGTTATACACTAAATCTTTTGCTCCTTTACGTGTTATTTTTTCGCATTCCCATGTCATAGTTTCGGATGTTATATTTGGTAATTCAAAATTAGAACATTTATCACACTCTTTAAACATACACTTTTTTCTAGTATCATCACAACAAATAGATTTTATAAATTCTTTTACATTCTCAACTTTTACAATTTCATGAAAGCGTAATTTCTCCAACATAAGTTTAAAATTTTCATGCTCTTTACATAAACAAGTTTCATGAGCGGTAATTTTGCGGTTCATTACATAAAACGGTCGAAGTTTGAAGAACAAAGCTCTAGAAATTGTATTTTTCGATTCAGAATAATATTTTTTATATAAAATACAAATGGTATCAGCCAAGTAACGTCGTCGCATTTTCAATTTATTTTTTGTAATAAAGTCTTTAGCGCCGGGAGCTAATGAAGAATTTTCATCTCGTAAATAAAAATTAGTCACATCGGCTTTTAAATTACGACTCTTTTCACTTTGCATTTTTGCAACCGCCTCGACTGATTCAAACGATTCATTCTTAAATTTTTTAGAATAATGATGATTATAAAGACTTAAGTCTTTATCTACAGCACGACTTTCATTAGACAAATGATTTGAAAAAACAGATGCAAGTAATTCTTTTTTACTTTTGGTTTGAACTTGAGAAATTTGATGCTTTATACTTTTCACAGTATTCGTGGCGTACGATACACTTCGAAAAAGACATTTGTTTTTCTTTCTCATATTCAAAAATTTACTCTGTGTAAAAATTTACTTTTCCAAAAATTAGTCCTTTTTTTTGTTCTTCAAGTTGTTTTTAGCTAGTGGCGAGCAGAGGATTGAAGCTATGTCCTCTATAGCCATCAAAGACAACAAACAACAACAACAACAAACATATTAATTACTTAGATGCAAAAAATGTGTCATAAATTTCGTTTTTAAAATGAGGCTTTTATCTGACACATTTATTCAGGTAAAACGACCTTTACATAAATATAATATTATTATAATGTCTCTCTAAAATGTATTTATAGAGATTTCATACTATAAGATTATATTTTAGTATAAAAAACAAAAATAAAAAAACTTAATCAAAGTTCGAAAAATGAAAAATCGGGAAAATTTGAAAATTGGTATTTTGTCATTTAAAGTATGTCACAAAGAAAAAATTTCATGTTCACGATTTTTTCCTGCCTTTGTAGGGTGTAAAAAAGAAGAAAATTCAAGTAGAAATAGTGTGCCCCGCCAAATTTTTTTTATTTTTTTATTGGCCGTCAAATTGGCGTTTATTTGTAGAATTGCTCATATTACAACTCAAAAGGCTTTAATCATTATAAAATAAAATAATAAAATGTATTAAATAAATACTAAAAATTATTTTTTGCATGGACTTATATTTGGATAAGCGAATTTTACAATTAAATATTTCACTTAGATAATTCTCTTGGTATCGCGAAACACGCAACAACAAGTAAATAAATAAATATTATAAAAAGGTCAACATTTTGCACTGCTTTTCTGAAAAAAACTATTGAGACCATATTACCCAGATTGCAGTGACCCCCAATAATTTAGGGGCCAAATCCGTCAAAAAAAGTATACTTATTCATGAAAAGTTCGTTTTTTTGTTTGATATCATAATTTAAAATATCGTCTGTAATAATTAATTAGCATATTGGTCGCTATACCCAGGAACCAGTAAAATTGAGTTATTCCGAGTATTTTGTTTATTTTTTTGCACGTTGGCTAGTTATCAGTTAAAAAACAATTTACATTATTAAATGAGTTTAAAAAAGAATGTTCTCAAATTAGCCAAAAAACGTTGCGAAAAGTGTCGTTAACAGAAAAAGTACTTCTATGACTGCTAGGAAAACTAAAAAAGTGATTTAAAAGAATCCATCCTAGAGTAAGAGGGATGCAACAACGATGATGAAGAAGTGCTAAAATATAGTTTAGATGAAGATATAAATTGTAGATTCAAGCAAAAATGTAAATAAAGTACAAGAGATGATGTCATAATACTCACTTCCTTGTCTTTTAGTTCATAACATACTGCTAAACCTTTTGAAAACTCAACATTTTTTTCTAAAAGTAAAAAGAAAAGTAATTTTTTAAGACTTCTTAAAAAAAGTGTGAATATCTGTCCAAATAATTAATTTAATAGTTTTTTTTCTTTTTTTACAGTAAACTTTTTTAATTGATTTAATATTGGTAAAAATCTTTGAAAACATATTTTTTAGAATTATTTAAATAAATAGAGGTTTTTAATTATAGTGATACTAAATATAGTGACATACAATAATGCTAATTTTGATCAAATATACAGTAAAAAAAATTCCGGATCTACTTACGATGAAATGTACCGGGAATGTGGGTGCTGATTCATTGAACCGTAAAATCTATTTTTACCGGAGCTTGTTATGAAAAAAATCTGATAATTCATCCATAATTTTTACAGCAAAAATAACAGTAAAATCGTTGAAGTATTCCAATTAAAAATCACGGTATTATTTTAAAATAAAATGGATTTTGTGGATGTTGCTCTCAAAGAGCCGGTATCTTTACCATAATATAAACCGGAATTTTTTGTAGTATAGTCATGTTTTAAAAATATATCTCAATTCCTCAACAGTTTTTGTTTGTAAGTTAATGCCCCTGTATGAAATCTGTTATTCAATGGAATTTGATAAATATTTAACACATTGCCCAAGAATTAAATAGAAAAGATACTTATGAAAACTACACGCATTCTATACAGTGATTTGGTGAATTGTATATAATTGTTTTTTATTTTCCTTATTGTGCATTTATCATTGTATAAAAATAATTTAAAAAATAAGTGCATTTTTCATAGTATATGATGTGTACAGATATTTTATGCAATAATATTCCTCGATATTTTAGGCAATAAATGAGCAAAATAGTATATAATAATTCTCACATTTTACATTCTGCTGAAAATGCCAGGCATTCTAAACAATCAATTAAAATTTCATTGTTTTCGTTTAATTGATTTAGGAGATAATAAAGGACACACACACAGATAAACATCCATTTTTATGTATGTAGTTTACGAAACTAAATTTAGTTGTTTATTTTATTAAATCATTGCTAAAGCGCTTCAGTAAAAAATATTGATCCCTTAGACGTTCCCATAGAGTCAGAAACAAGGTAAAATTTTCCATATTCTAGTAGTTTTGAGCATAATTTATAGTACTTGAGTACTTATGTCAAATATCTAATAAAAATTATCCACAGTATAAGAGTACAAAATATAAACGCAACTGCAGGTTAGTTTCACAACAAAATAAAATTGTAATATATAATTTTCAAACTCATAATCTATTTTAAACAAGACGCTTTAATTATGGCATTAGCGTGTGAACAACTTACGACAGGTTGCTTTCTTCCAAGCATCGTTAAACTGATCTGCCGCAACGAAGGTGCATAAAGTGATGATCAAAATTAAATTCCTCATTTTAAGTTCACAAAAACCTGCAAATATAATTTGTAATATTTGTTGTAAAACGTTATTAACTGTAATATTTCAACTCAGGATTTCAATTCGACATTATGTTTCAAAACACACGAAATACAGCACACCCTTACAAGAGTACTCTGTAAAAAAATCCTATTTAAATTACAGTAAAAATCTACTGTCACCCTGAGTACAGTAGACATAAAAGTCATTTTACAGCAATATCCGTTTTTACAAAAATATTTTATAACGTTATTTTTACAGTATTTATTTAATTACAGTGTCTCAGTGATACTGTAAAAATTGTGTTACATCAGATTTTTTTATTTCGTAAAAATTCATTGCATAAATGAGTTTTCCTGTAAAAAGTGCCAGTACTCAGGGTAATAGAACATTTTACCGTAATTTGGTCTAAAATTTTTGCAGTTTAGAATATTTAACATACTCTTTTTTTTAAATCGAGTTTTAATAAAGGGAAAGTTCAATAATTACATATGGAACCTAAAAGATGAACAATAATCCTATAACTAAGATGTGCACACATATTTCATGGTTTAAATATGCACGATATTAATTACTCAACAATTATAAGTCATTTAGTTAAGTAAATTTAACTACGTTTCTAAGGAAGGAAATTTTGTCACAAAATTGTTAATAAGTTAAAAAAAATTCTCGTAAAGTATGTAAACATTGAAATAAAATATATACACGCATGTTTAAAAATTGTTGAAATTTTAAATACAATTTAACAATGTTTCATATTATTCCTGAATGACTCTACATAATAGTATTATAAAATAATATATTATATCACAGTAATTAGGACTACATAATGTACAATAGTTGATTCTACATTATATACTACTATACAATATTGGAAGATACATTATTTAAACACTTTTGAACACAAGTTTCTAATATTTTTATTAATTTTTGTAAAGAATACTTATAGAATTATTTTATAACTTCAGAGGTTAACACCTCTGCGATTAATCATACTTTTCGTTAAAGTTTAAAATGCATAAATTACCGAGGTATGAGGAACCAGTAAATTATGAAAGAAAAAAAATCTTCGAACCCCCCCCCCCCTGTGTCAGAAAATATAACAATTAACTTGTTATATGTACCGATTGCTGTGATTGTTGTTTGCAATAACCGCATAAAATTTCGTACACCAAGCTAATGTATTTAAATAGATTTGGACATTTTTGTTTATGAAAAAAAATAATATTTTGGTCTTATGTGTTTTTGCTATATCTTCAAATAACTTCTAAAAAATTAAACATAATTTTTGGAGAATTTTTAAATTCATTACAAAATTATAATTTTAAAATGAGAAAAAAATTTATGTCAAAAGTAGTTCAAGATATAACTATTTAAAGGAGTTCTTTCCTATTCAGCGTGTGTAGAAAAAGTTAATCGTTTTTAGATAACTAATAAAAAGTTTGTTGTTAATAGCATTAGATAACTAGATAACCGCATTGGAAAAGTTTGTAGTTAATCGCATTAGATAACTAATGAAAAAAGTTCGATTTTAATATCTTGAAAGTTTTAAAAGTTAAGTAAAAATTTAAAATTAAAAAATAAAGTCCGCAATTTTCTAATTACTTTTTTGTATCCTTCAAAGTCGCGCTTTAAATTATAAAGGCTGTTCCTCAAACTTCATTTCGTATTATAAAATAAAATTTAATAGCAAATGATAATCCCTTACAATAATCGTTTCTAGAGCTAAATGAAATGATATAAGGAAATGAAACATACTTTTACGAGAAATGATGCCTCACAATATCAAAGTAATTTTTAACTAAATTTAATTCATAGTACAATTGTAATTAAAAAAAATTGTTTATTGTAAACAAAATTGAAAAAAGTCCATTATTATTTAAAGAAATCATTTAAAAAGTACAAAACTACTTCGAAAAATAGCTTAAAACTTTTCAAATTTTGAGATATTTAAATCAGTATTTTTTATAAGTTACTAAATTTGATTCATTACTAAATTACAAAAACAAATTTGTGCATGCTCAGTATGAAAGAATTACTTGAAGTTCTCACACCTAGCGCTATTTCTATTGAATTTCGTTAGAATTTTAAAATTAAATTTTGTTATTGGTCAAAATTTTTCCAAATATTTTGTTGAATTTTAATGAATATATTTGAAGTTATAGTAGAAAAACTTAAGACAAAAAATTATTTTTTATAAAACTGTTAATATTTCCATAAATATTTAAGCTAAGTTTACCAAATTGTATGCAATTAGTGCAAATAACATCCAAAATGATCGATAAAAATTAAAAATTTATTGTTATTTTTCTTGCCATAGGGTGTTTAAAAATGCTGGTTTTTAATTGTAATTTATTGTCGCCTCTTCAAATCTCAGAAAGTTTTAAAATTTAATGATAGCATCTGAAATTACATGGCCTAAAAACCTGTATAAGTTATAATATAATCTTCAAAATAATTTTTGGGAAATTTCAAAAAATGTCTAAAACTGAAAGTGTCTCTTCCATTAGGTAGTGTCTACAATAATTTATGCAATTTGTATTTGGCAATTAATGTTATACCCCATTTAATTTTGTAATGAATAATAGATACTTATTGCATGCTAATTTCGAAATTTGCATTATACAGTAAAAATAATAATTTAAAAAACTGCCAAGATCAAAATGCCAAATGACTGCTAGTTAATTAAATAGTCAATTTACAATGTGCATAGTTTCATTTGTTTGTGTAATAACTAAATATATTTTACACAATTTAGACATATATTTTTACAAAAAAATATTTTACTTAAGCATAATGTTTTCTTATAATCTGGAAGTTGCTAAAATCTCAAAAAGATACTTACAATATTTTGATACTTACTAGCTTATTGGTAACCAAACTGATTAAAGAAAATAAGTCAAAAATATTTTTAAAGTATTTATTTTTCCTAAAATTTCCGTATAGACTTTAAAATTTAAGACATGACGCTAACATGAAAATTGTCTATCTTAAGAAAGATTTGAATAATATTGTAATACAGTTTAATTACAATCCCTCAATGTCATTCCGTCCTTATATCTAAGAAACAATACATTTTTCATTAAAAAAAGAAACAATTGCGTAGTTTATACTCCAAAAATAAACACTTTTGGTAACAAAAATAACAATTTTATTCATATTAGATCTATTATAGTGAATATAATGAAAATTCAGCGATGCAGAAAATTGGATGATTTTCCCTGTTAGCGTGTAAAGCAATTTTTTCTCTCCTAGATAATTCACCAATTTCAGCCTTGACAATGTATTCACGGTTCAGTGAGTCATTATCAAACTCTTCGCGTTTACGGAAATATGTCATGCAATTTTTGAAAAGATTATAGACTATTACAAAATTGTCACAAATACTGGAAAGGAAATAGTAAACTTTGAAAACTTTTAGTAATGAATCAAACTGCTTCATGATTTGAATATCGTTACAGCAAGAAATTACTATATATCTTACAGACACGTTAAGGGCATATTTAACATATTTGTACTTGTTAAGTTTATTCGAGTCATTCTTACTTACATAATAGGTCATATTAAATAAAAAATATTTTATTGTTTTTCTTCATTATTTTTATATTTTATTCAAGTATTTATTTAATATTTTAAGGCAAGTTACGATCCCAAAAATTACAAGCAGCGATAGACTGCCTAGGTTATATATTTAATTATTTTCATTTTATTTTACTGTTTTTTGTTTTTTCAATACTTTCAGTTAACTTTATGGTATCTTTCACGAAACGTAGTAACACTGTACAAAACTGTGCTGACCATTGGTGATATTTTGAATTTTGGTGATATCGTTGTTTTCCCTTCTTCAAGAAATTATAATGTTTTAAATCGCTATTACTGTGATTTTAAGCATCTTTACCAAGCCTACAAAACATCGTGATTATACCATTTTCATACAATGTAAACATATAAAATATTAACAAATACTTTATATTTTATACTATTAAACTTGTTAATATAAACAAATTCAGTATAATTAAAAAAAATCCCAATATTTCTTATAATTATGGATCCAAAGTCTTTTACAAATTCTTCAGCAAATTTAAATTCATTAATTGTGTATTTTAGATATCTATAGCATGTTTTCAGAAAGGATAATGATTATCTTGATCATGACATTTTTGATGTTAAGCTCTTTTAAAGCTCATTTAGCAATAACAATAGTATGAAGATTTTGTCTGTGTGTCTATCATATACCTCCTGAACCTAGAGTTTTTAATTTTTGTCAAAATTTTAAGACAATGAAAAAAAGAGGCATTTTAGTTTCCTATCCTAAAAGTCCTAAAATTAGATAATAAACTGTTCGGGATTTTCCTATTGGGTTAAAATCAGCCGTGGTTTAAAATTAAACTATTGGCCATTCGGTTTTATGAAATATTTTAAAGATAACATCAGTGATGTTTTAAATAAATAGTCTCAAAAAGCTTCAGCGGCAAAATGCTACATGATTATACACTTCTTTCGCTTCAAAAAGTAGAAAACAACAGTCGACATGTTTCAAGTGCTCAAAAATAGAAGTCTGGGAAGTTTTGAAAATGGACGCCTATTTTTGAGCGTTTGAAACGTTTCGACTGTTGTTTCCTTTTTATATATTTTTGGAGCAAATGAAGTTTCTAATCAGGTAATATCAGTGATATTTGCTAGCTTATAACTCTCGTTAATGAAAAAAGGGAGATTCCTGCAAGTTCATTAATATTTAACTTTTTTTATTCGTTATGTCAGATAAACTCAACGATCAACATGATTGTGGTAATAGAGATTTACTATGCCCTTTAATTAGTATTTTATCCTCTTGTTTATTTTGCTTATAGTTGAGATTTTAAAACGTGTTTCTATGAAACCAAATAATATAAAATCAATGGTAATTGAAATAAAAATATAAAATGTTGCACTGAAAAACAAAATTAATGAAAAAAATGAGAAATAGAATTTTCTCATTGGCTTAGAGTAAGCCATTGTTTCAAATTAAACTACGAGTGATTCGGTTTCAAGAAGTATTTTAAAGACGTCTATGGTGTTTGATGGTTTATAGCTATCATTGTTTTCTAAAAAAGAGTTTATTTCAAGTATTTTAATATTTCAATATCTATATATATATTTCTCTTACACGGCGACAAAAAAAAGCCTCATTACAACTCCCCGAATGGCAACGCTAGAAAATTGACCAATGATTGCAGTTAAAAATGTCACATGCCAAATCTAGTTGAGGTGGCTCAACCTATAGCGCTTTTAAAAGCGGAAACTGAAATAACAATTCAGCTGCTGCAATCTCATACTATTAAGCTAGGCAGAAGTGAGTAGTCTTTGCCGATAGATCTCTATTTTAGTATTTTGTCGAAAGCGCTTTTTTTCACGAATTTATGTATTATGAATTTATTTGACGATTTTTGATTTATATCACGAATTTATTTGTTTTATTATTGTTATTAGTTATTCATTGAAAAACGAGTCTCAGTCAATGAGTTTTTATTAATTCAAATTTATTTTAATGACTTAGTATTTACTAAAAAGATGTAATTTTTTTTGAAAAAAAGTTGTTATATGGATTTGAATTCTTAACATTTTGTGCATTTGAACGTACTTAAGTTAGTAGCGAGCGAAGCGAGCTTGGTTTGAGAAGCAAACCATATAAGATTGCGTAGCAATTTTCGGGTGTTGGCGAGCGCTAGCGAGCAAGGGGCGCAGCCCACTAGTATTTTTTATTCCTTATGTCAGATAAACTCAATGATCAGCATGAACGTGGTTGCATAGGTGGCTCTTCCATAGTATTTCCGCGAGCTTTTTATTTAGTTTCAAGTTGTGGCTTTAAGACACGTCTATTTACAACCAAATAATTTAAAATCAACGGAAATTGAAATATAAATATAAGTAATGTATCAAAGAGCAAAGTTAATGGGGAAAAGTTGATTACTCGTTCAGAAGAAACTTAAATCGATAAATTATTATTGACACCATTTTGATTAATTGATTTTTGTAATAGGTACAAATTGAAGTAAAACTGAAAAATAATTGAAATATAATTGAGAGATAATTGATTGAAATATAATTGAAAGAAATAAAATTTTTTTTTTTAATTAATCAATTGACAGAGTAATGAATTAATGACAATATTTGTTTAATTATCCTTTTATCCGTGATTGTTTTGTCTAACCGGTCTTTTTATCCGAAAAAATAAAATTTCCGCCCATCTGAAATGGACGCATAAGTTCACATTCGCAGAACACAGTTCCACTTATATACAAAAAAAAAAGATGTTTCAGTATGCCCGCTTTTAATTTATTAGTTTATAATAGTTGTAAGTATGCATACTTAAACTTAAAATTATTATTTAAATCAGAAAAAAATATCATCGAAACGAAATTTTACTATTTAAAAAAAAAATCCGACTTAAAACTACTAGATAAGTTGGCTAAAAAACCACTCAAAACCAGTTCAGTTGTAGTATGAAACTTGAAAATGTATGTAATAATCATTTATAACCTCCGTTTAGTTTTCTTCCGTTATCAATTAGGTTTTAGTTCTTACCAACTTACCCATACATACCTGCGAAAGATTTGGAACAGTTCACTTTTAATAGAAAAAGGGAAATTGAGTAGCTGGTGCAGCTCGCTAGTTATTTTGTAATTTTATCATAGCAGTTTTCGAGCGACAGCGAGTCAGGGAATTACATTTTATATCTTTCATAAAATATGAAAACTACAATAATAAGCATCATGTTTGAAAAAAAGATTTTTAATAGCCATATTTTTTACTACACTGCTGAAAAGGAGTTCTCAAAATTAATCAAAAATGTGCCAAAATAGCTCCGAAACAAATATAGAGACTCCGAAACAAATATAGACTCTACTATTTATTTCGTGTTTTCATTGATTCATGCTATTAGGATGCACAGGGCACTAGATGGTTCACTTTGTTTGAATGGTAAAACATGTTTCTAAAACTATGCAACTGTTTATTAATGCAATCTAATTGTTTTTTTTTTTTTAAATTTTCGTAATATGCGAATTAAAAGTTTCACGTGTCGAAAGCAATTTTCGATTTTCAATAGTTCACGACCGATAGAAAGTGTTTCTGTTAAAATAATTAAGATCTTTTAGATCATTTATTAAGACGAATAAAAAATGATTGGGAAATTATAAATACATATTTTATTATTACATTCAGCATACATTGCATTTTTTTAAAAAATTAATATGTACTATAAATGTGACAAGGCTAACTTTTCAGCATAATTTATAATGCGATGTGCAATATTCCAACACAAGTTGGCATACATATCACACATCAAACAAATACGAATTCTAATAAATTATAGTAATTATAAAGGATTTAATTAGAAAAAATCAATTATGGAGAATTTAACTTGAAGTGAAAACATAAAAATCCTTTAAATTCATAATTAAAAAAAAAATAAAATGGCCACCAGTTAATGCATAATTGCTACATTTAATTCTATAGTATTGTTATTCTATAGTAAATGTACTCTAATTTTTCGACTCATTTAAAAATTTTCTCCTTATTCGTTTAGATTAAGAAACCTTACATAAAGTGTACCATCCATTGATTCAGGATGAAAGTAAGTTGTGAATTCTGGTTTCTAATTATCTATATTCAACATGGATTGTTTCTAAATTCTAAGAGTTGCCTAATTTAGTGACAGAAACAGGTCACCAAAGCCTTTTTAATGCTAAAATGTCAGCTTTGTCTTGAGAAGAAATATTTGTTATCATCATTAATATTAGTGGTACATTTTTTTATTCCCTTAAGATAAGTAAAATTAACTGATGCTTAAATCATTTTTCAGTAGATTCTGTGTCGATATAGTACTCCAGCAATTCCCTCAAGTTGTGTTTTTTCATCGTTTCTTCAAGGCAAGCCTATGCAAGAAAAAATAATACTTTACAAAACATAATGAAGTTTAATAGTTTGCTCCGTAACCACCACCTTTATACCTTTAGAATTTCCACTAGAAATTAAGTCATAAGTATATTAATAAAAGTCGCAGAGTAGTACTTTAAATAAGAAGAACGTTTTCAAAAATTGGGAAGATACCCGTATCGTAATCTGTGACATAAAACTCTCCAAGTCTTGGCAACTTCCGGGCAAAAAAATCACACAAGGGGACCAACTTGAAAGGTTTAACTCGGCTAACCTCTTCATAGTCATGACTAATCCCGATATTGAAATATCCCCCAAGAATTGATGAAATATTAGCAAGGATTTGCAAGTGGAATAGTTTAAGCATTTAAACCTGTTTAATTGACGTAGGAAGGTGGAAGAAAGTGTTTTTAACAATTGGAGTGTTTTTTATTAGTTCGTGATCCCTATGAGGATATTTTTTGATTGCATATTTGATAAGAATTCTGAAAGTATACATTAAAGGTGTCGATTACAGAGCAATTTGCATTTTGAAACAGTATATTATTCACATTTAAAAAAGCATTCTATTCGTAGACTAAGGTAAACTTCCAAATTCATCTTTAGTATCTAACCTTTTAGAAGTTAAAAGTTAGATTGGTAGATTTTTTTGACCATGTTTCTTAGCATTTTATTATTGTATAGCGCGTAAAATAAAAAACGAACTAAATAACTTTTGATCTAATGCTTAGATCTTAACGTTCTAGGACTTAATCTCATAGATTTGAGTTGGTGGCCAATATGCTAATTAAATAGGCAAGCAAAATTTTTAGTTACGTACTTCTTCTAAATAAACATAATTTTTTTATAGTTGAATTGGATTTCTGATCTCCGAAATATAGGGGGTAGCCGCAATCTGGGAAATACATTTTTGTCTGGAGGATATCAATTTGGGATATATGTCCGGAGTTTACACTCCTTAATGTTATTTTTTCATCTTTTGCATAGTTCGCCATATCTCGAGAAGTTTTTAAGTGAATTTAAAAATTTCAGCTCGCAATTATAAAAATTTTATATCTAAAGATAATTCCTTTAAAAAAAGCTATTAGCAAATATACATTTTTTTTAATTATTTTTTTATAAGTGTTGACAAAATTTTGTCTTGCAGGGCATAAAATTTTTCACATCAGTTTAAGGAATGTAATTGTACATTGTAAAAAATATTCAAAATTTGAGCGAAATTGGTTGAATAGTTAATGAGAATGAATTTTAAAAATAGGGCTTTAAAATTCGATTTCTCAGAAACTATTCAACTGATTTCGCTCAAATTTTGTAGTTTGCCATACAAAATCACATTCTTTAAAATGGTATAAAAATTTGTCTATCTTACAATTCAAAATATTTTCAACTATTATAGCATAAAATAACAAATATTACTAAAATTTATTTTTTGCTTTAAAATGTATTTGGATAAACGAATTTTTTAATTATGTGCAAGAATGTATCAATTCGCATAAAAAGCTTTTGAACTGGAAAAAAATAGGTAAAAAGTAAAATTAACATTACGGGGTACAAACTTAGTTAAGTAGCATATTTGAGGTCACGCACTCAAACCATTAAAATCGAGTCCTAGAATGGGAAGTTTCGATCAATAAATCAAAAGTTATTCTACGTGATCCGTTTTTTATTTTGAGCTCTGTACAATAACAAATTTCGACGGCAAGACTCTCAATAATAATGAAAACCCAGTTAAATTTAACTGTCACTAATATGAAGTAAATAAAAACAATTTTCTTAATTTATCATGGATAATGAGACATAAATTAAGTATTGCATATTCTTAAAAAAACATTCTGAATAATGCTTAAGTTAAATCTGAGTTCTTTTTTATTGATAGAGTTATTATTTAAAACTATTTTAAAAATACTGACATTATTAGAAGCTAGACATTGTATCAGCTATAAGTTTAGTAACAAAATTACAGTAATTTAACTGCTAAAGAAATTTCTGTGTGATACTGCATGACGTTATGTTATTGCAAAATCATATGCAATTTTTATTTGCAAAACATTTAAAGATCTGGTAAAGTTTACGTGAATTACATAATAAAGCTTTAAACAAGAATTTGTACAACTTATCATTAAGGAATGGAGAAAATATAAAAATAAAATTTTCTGCATGAAAAAATAAAGATTAAGTGCGATACCATAGAGCAAAATAAATGAAAATAAATCAAAGCTTTCTGATATCTTTCTATGTTGAACTATATTGATCAGTAACATAAGAATTTTCGTTGCTATTTCGGTTGCCCAACTTTACGTTACATTTTGTTTCGCTATGCAGAAATTATAAAAATTATAACGTGAAATTACGAAGATATATAGAAAAAGAGAGAATGTTATGAAAAAAATTTAAAATTAAAAATTTTTAAATTGCTAAACTTGAGAAACTTGTGAACTTGTAAAAATTATCAAGCAGGCCATTTTACAATCCTTCAAAAAAACAGCAAAAGAGTTGAAATTTGATGCGTTTAATTAGATGCTATTTGATAAAATTTGCATAAAAATTGATAATATTTCATGCGTTCTATGTTCGTATGTGCATAATAACTGCACTGTAAAAAATTATCGACTTTTTTACAGACTTTCTCTAAATATCTGTCTGTTAAAGCTGTTTTAATCGCGATTAGTTCAAATTCTATCTTTTGACACGCAGTTTTGTTTACTTTACGATAATCTATCTTTTTCAAATCATTTTAAAATTATTTCTAATACTTGCTCTTATTTTACTATACAACAGTTATTTTAATGGTTTTAACATTATTTAAATAAGCACCTGATACTCTACCTGATTATTATGTCTTGTTAGATCTAATTTTTGGGTAAATTATTTTTTTACGGGTGGCCAGATATTAGGCCAGGCATTTTTATGCGGATAGGCTACTATAGTTTTAAGCAACTTTATACTTAAATATTGTTCCAATAAGTAAAGCTTTTAACATAAAAATAGTTTAGGATTTTTTCATACTGTGATAGCTCAGGAGAACGAGCACTCACCTTCCAATGAGATGGCCTACGTTTGAATCCCAGTGTCGGCTTGTTAAAATAACGGAATTTGTTTGTTAAAATACCAGTACCCATCTGCTTAAAAAAATCTGTTTCAAATTACAGTATTTTTCTGCGAAGTAAACGGTATTATACTGGCACACCATCTGACAGTTTTATTCCGTGAATTTAATGGATATTTCTTACAGTGAATGAAAGCGGTTATAATAAAATAATTTTTTAAATTTGATGCAGAAAAAATAAAATAATGAAATGATTGAAATGAAGTTTTGAGCTAATTTAGAGTATATAGTGGTTTTTAATGCTTGTACTCTGTCCTCTGATCGTATAGTTGTGTACTTACTAATGCTTTTTCTCCGATCCCCACCTAAAAGAAGAAAAAAAATTTCATCACAATATAATATTTTTTTCCATCAATAACATAGAGATTTAAAACAATTATATCCATAAATAATAAAATGTGTCCTTTGCAGAAATAATAAAAATACAGAGTATAGCTTGGATTTATTTTTCTTCACGGAGAAAACAAAATGTTAAAATTACCGCACTGCATGGTAATTACATTAATAATAAGATAAAACATAATTATAGATAATAAAATCAAAATATGCCGTATTCAAACCACTCATAATTTTACCGTTCATATGGTAACGGTTTGTCGGAAATTATAGTTTTCAAAATTGTATTTTGCAGGGGAGGTCTGGGTTTATTTGTATTTTTACCAATTCACATAAATAATGAGAGGCCAGAAATTAACTCTAAATATTTATTGAAAAGACAAAACACAAATAAAATAAAACTAGAATAAAAAGGAAATACAATAATTTGGAAGAAGGTTAAATACTAGCTTTAATATTTAACGCAGTGCCTTGAAATGGAAAATAAATAAATTTATAGAATTTAATATTATCACTAATTAAGATGTAAAAAGAAGTTAACCTCTTTATATAAGGATTTGTGTTGCTCCATACAGTCATCGATCTAAAATAAAAGAAATATCAAGATTTAGATAACTATTTACATTCATATAATGTAAGTGCTTTAGGGTTTAGGGTATATAATTTCAATTTTCTTCCAATGATACATTTAGTTACATCTTGAGCATATGTATTCCATTTAAAGCATATTCGCACTATTTTTTATTGTTGGTTTATTCATAAAGAATTTATCTGAATATTGTTTTGGTTTAGAACGCATTCATTTAATTTTATAAAGCTTGTTATACTTGCTTAAGCAAAATAATAAAAATGAAAATTTCTAAAATTTAAAAGAAAAACAACAAAATTTTTTTAGAGAATTTCAGAAAGATATGAAAGTTCAAAAAGCCTCAGTTTTTTATATAATTCTAAATTATTTTTTACGTGAAAAAATTAATAGAAAAAGGATGAGGTATTTTGATTTCAAAAAGAAACATAATTCATATTATGAATTTAAAATATACAATATTTAAGCCATTCATTTGGCAATTTTTCCGTTTGCAATGATAATGGTTTACCAGAAATTTTGGCTTTCAAAATGACAGTTTTTATCAAGGTGCATCTGGTAATTTTTTCTCTTGTAGTGGTAATGGTTTACTGGAAATTTTGGCTTTCAAAATGACAGTTTTTATCCAGGTGCATCTGGTAATTTTTCCGCTTGTAGTTGTAATGGTTTACTGGAAATTTTGGCTTTCAGAATGACAGTTTTTATCAAGGTTCATCTGGTAATTTTACCGCTTGTAATGGGAATGATTTGCTGGAAATTTTGGCTTTAAAAAGGAAAGTTTTTATCAGCACACACTTAGTACAAATACTAAATTGAAAAATAAATTTTACCAATTAAATGTTTTTTGTGACACTCTCTAAGGTATAGTGATAAAATTGCCACATTTTACATTTATTCCCATACAGCATGATATTAAAACCATCTTTTATTGCTAATTTTGCCTTAAGCCATTAGGAATGAACTTTGGACAATGTACTGTGCTTTTTAGCGTTCTCATAGATCCAGAAACACGGTAAATTTTACCATATTCTGATAATTTTGACCATACATTTTTCAAGGTGACGCATCAGGTGACCAGGTTAAATATAAGTTTAGTGCCAGAAAAACTTGACTTAAGAAGTGAAGAAGTTGAATATTAATGAGAAAGGTCTTTAAAAGAAAAATAATATTGAAAAAATCAAAATCAAAAATTATTATGTCAGTTTCTTAAGTTTTTTTAATCGTGCGAAAACAATTGAATTTTATTGAATGAATAAAAATTTAAAACAAGTTGGTGATCTGTCTTATTATTATATAGATTTTAACATAAAATATTGTGCCTTACCTTTAGAAATAGAGGCACATTATTGCAGGCTTCCTTTAAATACAGTGAATATTTGCCTTCGGAAGATGGGTGAACCTTCTTCATACAACTTGTTAAGGCCTCATGTATCTAAATGAATAAAATAAAATTTTCAATATAAAAATTATAACGAATAACTTGACTATTCATGCAAAAATATTATTTTAAAGTTTTAGTAAAGATTTGAGAGATAAATATTTTTTGGACTATACATTTCAGAAATAACACTAGTTTTCATTTTAATAATTTCCTTTTAAAATATCTTCAATTTCATACTTCAAAATATCTAAAAAATATCTAATGACATTTAAATTAACTATGTTTAATAAATAAAAGATTGTATATATCCCAAAAAATCCCAAAAAACGTCACTTTAAGAAGGCCCGGGAGTTCAAAATTACAAGATAATTTAAAATTTTCTTTAACGGTGCTAAATCTTAGTTTCTGTCTCAATCAAGCAATAGGCCTCACGCGTATCTAATCCTCATACTGGGCAGATTGAGTTGCGAGAGTGAATATTATATATTTGCATGTAAAATGTGATTTTACGGAGTTTATTATGAGGTTTTTGAATTACTTTTAAAAGAAATATTTTAATAGCTTATTTCATTTAAAATCAATGAAAACTTTAATCTATAAGTATAATAGTAGGTGATTTGTATTTGAGTCGAGTGGAGTTGAATTTAAAAATAATTTTCTTAATGATAAGCCTAAATTGTATGTGATATAATTTTAACTAGTATTAAAAAAGTAAGGTTAAAAAACAAAGTAATAAGACTGCAAACGTAAGGTAATTTTTTTTTATTTTTTATTTTTGCACAAAAAACTGTGTTGGTTTGTTAATATATGAAAACGTAATAAAGTTGAAAGTTTTCTTGTAAAAAAATATATTTGCTTTAATATAAGAAAAAGAGACACAATTTAAAATAAATTGAGAATTATACAAAAAAAAGTTGTAAATGAAAATGAAAAGAAATATTTATCTAAAATTATATCTTGCAAAATTAATATTGTATTTAAAAAGAGGAAAATCGCAGCAATGCACTTTTAAAGGGGCACCTATGCTTGATTTTTCCATTAGAAAATTGGAAAATGTCTGCAAAATGTATGTGTTCTGCTGTACTTGAAAAAAAATACGCATTGTACTTTAATGTTATCTGTAAGATCTTACATAAAAAAATTACCAACCATTGAGATATTTTTAACTCACCGTTTTTGTTTGTAAATCTACGCACTTATCTATTTCAGAAAACAGAGATTCGTCATTCTTCCCTAAAGAAAAAGAAATATCTGATATGTAAATCACTGCAGCATTCATCATAGTAATTGATGGTTTAAGAGATTGAATTTTCAACTGAATATAAATTTCTTGGATGAATTTTAAGTTAAATTTTGATTGTTTTCTACAATAGAAACCTTTAACGTTTAACCATAACATCGGTACTTTAAAGGAATCGTTGAAAAGCTTTTTTGTGATACTAATATGGACTTGGCTATCAATATTTTATTTAAATATAATCATAATATCATGCAATAAGTTTAGGAAGTATTGTGCAAAATAAAGTACGGAACATGATCCCACATAGATCATGAGAACTGTTGAAGGTTTGGATCCCTTGCTGTTAGTTTTTTTTGTGTGCATATTTGAATTGAATTGAATTGAATGTGGAGTTTAGTGGCACAAGGTCCAAAAAAGGACATACTGCGCCAATTGCATATTTTCTCAGATCTCGAGAACATTTTAATCGAGTCAAAAACTTTTGCGTACATCTTTGAAATTCAATTTATCGAAAAATAATTCCATACATAATTTTTTTCTAAACTTTTATTATTTTTATTAGTTTATTTAATAACAGACAAAAATTATAAGGTATAAAAATTTTTACTTATTTTTGAAAAATGTAATTTTGCATATTGAAATACAAAATTTATTATTTTATTATTATAATATTCAAAAAACTGTGGACTTATGCAGCATGCAATTTTTCCATATTTTCATCGCAATCGGTCAAATAATTCCTGAGTTATCAATTTAAAAAAGAAACATTTAGACTTAAAATTTAAATTCACCTTAACTTTTCATTCGATTATGTTCAAATTTGTATTTTGTTGCATAAAACTATATTCTGTAAAATGATATAAAAAATTTTATGCATTGTAATTCAAATTATTTTTTCAACCATTATTAAATAAGATATAAAGAAATCATAAATTATTATTAAAAATTGTATTTTTGTATGGGAATTATCTCTGGTGAAACAAATTTTATGATTGTGTGCAAAAACTTTTCGATTCACTTAGAAAGTTTTAAAGATATGGAGAAAAATGGAAAAAACAAAATTAGCATTAAGGGGTCCAATCTTTTGACAGCTCTCGGGACAAAAAAATTGCTTATTTTTGAGATATGTTTTTCGTGTCTGATTCAGAAGTCAGATCCTCGAGCCATTAAGATTAAGTCTTAGTAAAAAAAACCGTTTTTATTTCGCATACTGTACGTAAACGTGATTAAACATAGCAACATTTCAAGGAAGCAAATTTAAAGATAATATGGCTCAACTCAGCATCATTTCAAAGAAGCGGCAAATTTGAAGGATAATATTCTTCAATTTAGCACCATTTCAAGGCAGCAGCTTGATTGCAGTATATCATGGTTCAACACAATACAACTTTTTTAACAGTGTTCTAGAATTTCTAATAGCAATTTTTCCTGGCTGAAATTAGTTAAAACAAGACAATCCTTCGATTATTACATTTATTATTTAAATATTAATAACGTTAATGATTATTATTACAATATAAATTCTGCTTTTCAGATCTAAGAGAACATTATAACATGAATATAATTATTCACCCATTTTACAATCAAAATTAAATTTTCTACAAATAAACATAATGTTTTTTATACAGATTCTTATTCAGATTGCATAATTTGTAATTTAAATAATGTAATGTAATTCGTTTCGTTTTGTGATTAATATCACATTTATTTTCAGTTACAAGTACTGCTTTGAAAGTAAACAGAATATTGCAGTATACAAATGGGGTATATGTATATTAATTGCTTACCGCATATTGTCTTTCTCCATAAGTTATTGTTACCATATTCACCGTGATCGGCGTCTTCTGCAGCGTAAATTTCCACTACGGCGCACATAAGAAGAGTTATCCACAAGTTATTCATTTTTTTCATAACTGAATATAAATGATCTAAATAAATTGCAGAAATATAACAATTTCAGTTTAAGGTAATAATATACAGTTTGTTTTTATATTGCTCACACAACCGATATTGATATTGCCAATCCTTATTGCATTTTTCATATTGCCAATGCCCACCGGATTGACACTCGTCAGATAGTAGGGCAGATATGCTGACCACTCTTTCAGGGGCACTATATTAGGTGGGTCAACGTTGCTCTCACAGTAAACACAGACAATACAGGGAATGAAATAAACATCCATACTTTGTCCGGGATTCGAACCCAGGATCTTCGGATGTGAGGGTCTACACGGATCTACATATAGTCTAGTCGGCGTTTGTTTTGATATAGGTTACAAGAAAGTGAAGGGAATTGTGAAAGTGATGGGACTGATATAAGATTATATTTGGCAATTATAATCTTATATCAGTCTAGTAAGATTATAATTGAAGATTATAATTGGGCAGTTTGTAGCAACAAAATTTGCGAATTGCTTAAATTTTAAACACCAAGCTGATAGAAAATGTGTTTAGATTGGTGTATTTTTTAAAAATGTTTAGTACTTAAATAAAATTTTATGGCGAGATTACCGACTTAAATTTTTAAAATTGATGTCATATTTAACCATTTTTTAAAGTTCTAAATTATTACCTTCTGTATCATGTTCAGAGTTTATTATTTATTGCAAAAAAATTTTACATTCAGAGTGTTTTTACAATTTAAACCTTTTTATATCTCATTTTTTGTTTTGAATATGGAATTGTTTCATTTCAAGATAATATAGAATGCACCATAATTGTTTTGTAGCATGTAAAACATAATTCTATTTATACTACATGCAAAAAAAAATTATTCTTCAGCGTTTTCAAAATTAAAAAATTCGTACTTCATCGCAGATTTTTTTTCCAGCTTCGAAAAGTTCAAGTAGACTTTTTTTTATGGTTTTAGAACCTTTTGGAGGATGAAAAAGACATGTTTTGTGTGTCTTTAAAATTTGCCTTGTTCTGAGTTAAAAATCAATTTCGATAAGAAAAAAGTATACTCTTTAAATTCATTAATAAAGCATGCAAGCATACTATTGTTTAAACATATGAGTTAGTGTTTCTACAATGCAAAAAATCTGCTAAAGTTATTAAAAAAATGTGAACTGGTATGTCCGTATAAAACTGCTTATTTCGCCGAAAAATAATATAATTTTAAACAAGCACAGCCTATTTTCAAAGCAGATGAAATACAGCTATTTTATTAAAAAACCTCCGTTTACTTTGACAAACGAACTGTTATTTTACCAAAAAAAATCTATGAAATAATTATGCCTGCTAATAATTATTGTGGTCGACGCGAGCCCAGCGCAACAATCTTACGGCCAGTCGATGCTGGGATTCAAACCTTGGACACCTCAGTGGCGCTAAGGCGGGAGCTCTGTTCTCCAAGCTATCACATCTTTAGTAGCAGAGTATTAAGAATTTTTTTCACTGTTTCCATTTTAAAATTCCCACTTATTGAAATGATATTTAAGTGTAAAAATGTTTAAAATTATAGTAGCTTGCCCGTATAAAATGTCTGGCAACTTAACCAAATACTTGTATAAAAAAGAAATATAATAATCAGATAGACAATAAACACCCAGTTTTATTCATATAATGTTCAAAATTATAAAACAATTGCTGTAAAATGAGAGTCAGTCTAGAAAGTAGTTATAATATGCTTTAAAAAAATTGTGGAGTTTTTCGTACGGGAAGCAAACGTGCGAGGAAAAAACTTGAATTTAAACTGACGTTTAGTAGTTAGAGAAAAACTGTTTTGTCAAGAAAACAGCTTTAAACTGTCAAATATACAGAGAAATTCTCTAAAAAGATCGGAATTTTTTAATTTTTTGCAAGCAAAAATAAATAAATAAATGAATAAAAATAAGAAAGACACAAAAACAGAATTTTGAAATTTTTGAAGCACTTTTATGCTATGTCCACCTTTTACTTATACAAAAATTTAAAAATACACTTACCTAACAAGACAGATTTAGATGTTTTCGAAATCTGAATCTGTCAGCTACTTTTTTATATGATTTCATATAATTTTTTTAAATTACGAATGAAATCTATTTGAACAAAATATTCTCCGAAACAAATATTTTCGTGCTAAACCAACACTTAAATTCCAATAATTATTCCTCAAACCTGCTGAACTTCCTTCACGGAATTATTGTTTTGCAATTTCGCACTCCATTCTTTTTCACATTTTATGCACGCACATTTTGTCTTAAAGAATAAACAAATTATCAAATTATTTGCCATTTTTATTTCAGTTATGTCAGTTTCGAAATAATAACTTTTGTCTAGACACCAAAAAAAGCTCATAATAATAAAACTGTGAATTAAAGGAAAAACTATAGTAAAAATTTCTGTGATCTTGAATATCATAATCACGTTAGGGAGTTTATTTCTGAAATTAATTATTTGCAACTATTAGGTTACGTTGAATATACTGCGGAATAGCGACGCTTTTATGCATAAATCCAAACGAATCCTTTAACTACTGTTGAATTTAAGTTAAATGTGTCACTAAACATTATAAGAAATTTCGAACCATAATAACGTTCAATTTTGTTCGAACCCTAATATGGTGCCAAGCTAGAAGTATATTCCTAAAACCAATATTAAATGACTGGTTAACAAAAAATGTTACCTCTCAGAAAAATTGTGGTTGAACATTGCATTGGTCAATTCCAATAAATTTAAATTGGTCAGTTCTAATAAAATAATGCCATCAAATGCAATAAATTTTAATAGGACAGTGAAACAAACTAGTAAAACAAAGTACAGTAAAATACTGGAGAAGTAATATCAAAATTTTGGTTGGTAATAATGCAATAAAAACAAATACAATTATTACGCAAAAAATAAATAATGCATGACTACGAAAATTCACGTTATGAGAATATATGTGCATTTTAATATAATAAGGAAAGTATAAGCAGCTTGGTTAAGTTTAGTCAATTTTTAGAATTACTTCTAAATTAGTAATGTAATTAAAACACATTCCATTAATTAGTACAATTAAGTTCATTTTTCTTTTAAAAAAGTAATTTTTTTTAAGTTTTAATTGTGAATTTTAAAAAAAAATATCGAAGGGCTGAAACTTGACAGCATTTTTAGAAAGAAATCAATTCACTTCTCCCCTATCTACCGGGGAATCAAGTTTTGCCTAGATAAGCACAAATAACTTAGCATAGAGGTTCAGTTTTTTTCACTTATTTACGCTTCTGATTTAGTTAAAAACCCACACGAACTACCCATGTCTTAAGATTTTAATATAATTTGCATGTAAAAATTTGAAGAAATATCGACATGTAAGAGATATTTCTCATATTTGAATTTTAAACTCTTTTCTACTTAAACTTCATTTTTTATCCAAATCATATTCATTTTTTACCGGCAGGCTAAGTTAATAGGAAGGTCTATTTTGTGATAGTTACACGTTTAAAACAATTAATTACCTAAAATGATGAATATCATTTATAAGCCGAAGTTTTCAGAAGGCACGCACTCGGTTATTTTCAAAGGATCCCCCTAATTGATAATTAATGTCTGAATCTACATTGTCACGTTTTTTTACCAATTCCGGACAGTTGTAAAACATGGAAAGTTATTTCCAGGAACTACAGTTTTAAACTGTAGTTCCTGGCATAACATGTAGTTCCTGGCAAGACGAAACATATTTAGGTATTTTAAGACGGCTAAGGAATTCTTATGCTGTATTTTAATGGAGTTATTCATTAAATGGCATTGAAATATCTCACAGGAGAGTCCAAAAGACTTATTGAACTTATCAAACAACTAAAACCTTTCTCAGAAAGATTTCAGATTCTATTTTGTTCAAACTTGAGTACACCCTACCATCTCAAGCACATTTTCGTATCTGATTCAATATGTAATTTTAAGAGTGGCAATTTTTGCTCTTACAAGAAATTGTTGATTTTAATAACATTAAAGAAAATAATTTTTTTTGCAAATATTCTACGAAAACTTTTAATTACAACCAGGCATTTTTAAAAATGTGTAATCAGATTTAAATAAATTTTGAGTGCAACAAATTATTAGAAAAATCATTAATGGTGGGAGGTACAAGACAGATTAAAATGTTTCCTAGTATACATTTAGTATTAACAGAAAATTTTCTTATGCGTCTAAAAATATGAATTGACTCTAGCCTAAAATAACTTTTTAAAACTAGCTCTATGTGCTTTCACATTGTTAGAAGTTTCATTCGTAAAATTTTTGTAAAATAAACCATAACAGCTTGTCGATCCATGCCATTTACCATATGGTTTACGGTAAAGAGCATTTTTTTTTATCTTTTCTGTTTTCAATCAGTTTATTGACTAGTTGTAGTGTAATTTTCTAATTAGTATTGGTTTTTAAAGTGTTTTTTTCATAGATGGCAACACCAAAATATAATTTATTTTCCATATTTCCACCAATTATATTATACAATATGAAATCAAAACTCATTCATTATATTTTTCTTATTAACAATTTTTGTTAACTGTTAGATTATATATTTAGTTTTATCACATGTTTATTTAATTAATTTTACTTTATATTGGTATTTTTTTTTTGCTTTTCTTCTTTCTTTCATCGTAAACTCATTTACAATTGCATTTTTTAAATTTTTTAGAGGCATAGACGCATTATAAAGAGTGATTTTTGTCTTAGGATAATTCTTCCTTATTTAAAAATGTCTATTTCACTGTCGTAAAGGAATGCGTCCTGTAGAGAACCTTTTCTTTTTTCCATAAATTTTTTGTTAATTTTTTCTCTTATTATATATATAAATATATACGTCATATTTTTGAAAAGTATTTTATATACATCCAGAATTCTATCTATATAAAAAAGAATGTCTGTGTGTGCATTAGGACTGGGCGATATTAGAAATTATATATCGTGATGCATCGTCAGTTTTGCATCGCGATATAGCGATATATCGCGATATAGTATTTTTGAATTTCATTTACTTATAAAGACACAGAAAGTCAGATTTCTATCAAAACTTCATACTCAGATTGATTTAAATCAATTTATAAATTTGAAGATATATATGTTTTGCTTAAGAAAGATATTAAATAAATTGACTACAATGTACAAATCATACTTGAAATATTTATTGAAATGTTTGTTTAGAAATTCATAATACGCGTAAAACAAAGTGTTAAAAATTTTTTTAAAGCGTTTTTTACAAATTAATATTTTCTAGTACTATTATGCATAAATAATTACATAATTATTAAGTTCGATCGTATTGTTCAATTTCTAAATTAAACATTAAAAAGGAATTGTATGTTTAAAACAAAGTGCTAAATAAATTTTAGAAAAAAAAACGCTTTTAAAACAATATTTTTTATTATTATCATTTCAGTTATTATAGTTCTATTATAGTTCATTTACGTCACACCAGAGCTGCATAATGAGCTATTGGCGACGGTCTGGGAAACATTCCTGAGAATGATCCGAAGACATGCCATCACAATTTTGATCCTCTGCAGATGGGATGGCACCCCCGCTTTGGTAACTCGACGACCTGCACGCGAAGTCGAGCACTTTAAGGTAGAACAGTTTGACGAGGACCCATGCCGCACACCCTCGCTCCCTACGTAGACTGATCCAAGTGGTCACTCACCCGCACAAGTAATGACCGAATTATGAACGAAGAACAAAGTAAGATTTAATTTCTTAAAACTAAAAAAAAATGTGATATTCGATAACATATTTAGCTAATTAACAAATAATATGAAAAGAATATTTTATAAAAAAAAATTATTATACTCTCTAATAGAACGAAGTGCTAAATGATTTAAAAAAATGAATAAAATACGCAAACCTTTCAAGTTTTTTTTGTATAAACAAAGTTGATTGACTTATGTCCAAATCCAAATGACAAAAATAAATTTTGTTTTAACCTTATTTCTAAAAATAAAAACAACAAGATTAATAAATTTAAAGTCAGTAATAAAAACTCATTAAATTATTAGAAGTTTCATCCAAAAAGTTTTTAATAAATTAAAAGAAAGTAAAAAAATAAAACCTAACAAATTCTATTCTTTATGGGCGACTAAATTAGATTGCCGATAATTTTCACATTTAAAAATAAAAAGAAGTTTTTTTTAAAAAAAACTTATCTAATTAATGAAGAAACTCTGCTTTATATATTCTTTTCAATAATAGATTGCCTTCAAAACAAGGCAACATCGGCGATCACGAAGTTAGTCCCACTGAAAATAACCTACAAGAAAAGTCGCAACAAAGAAAATAAAAGCTAAGAGGTGCGAAGAGGAACATGCGATATAACGATATGTGTTCTCAAAACTCTGATTCTGATTCTACAGCTCAACAATCAAGGCCATTTCAACATAACGAAACGAACATCGTCTTCCACAGCGCGAGTCGACATCGGAACGTAAGAGAAGAGTCTTATATCGCTATATCGTTATCTTATATCCTTGCTTGCCTTATATCGCTATATCGTTTTGCGTTTGTTGTCTTTACTCGGCGGCTTAAATCAGATTTCTGATGCATCGCCTTGAATGAAAGTCGCTGTATCGTCTTGCCGATATATGCGTTAAATCGATATGTCTCGATACATCGATTTATAGATCAGTCCTAGTGTGCATGTCCTTTATAGACTCTTAAACCATCCGACCGAAAGCTGTGAAACTTGGCATACAGATAGTTCAAAGCACGAGGAAGGTCACTGCCGACATTAGAACATTCTAAGATAAATCATTCTAGCAGGATGCGTGAAAAACAAAATAGAATAGTGTAATTGGTTAAGTGTTAGCTCATTGCTTTAAATTTTACTATAAGCAATTCAGTTTTTCACATATTTTAAAGATGATATCAGTGACAATTTCTAGCTTAATACTCTATTTGAAGAAAAAATAGCTTCTTGCGAGGATTTAAATATTTAATTATTTACATTCGCCGTATCCGATAAATCAAATGAACAACATTACGTGGTAGCACGCGTTTTCTGCGTCACCAAATTTATGCTTTTGCAGTTGTCTGATACCAAGCGCTTTTTTTATTTATTGTACTAATTCTCTTAAAATCCGTTTCGAAAAAATAATTATTTAAAATCACCTTTAATTGAATAAAGAAATATTTATGTATTCGAAGACAAAATTAATGTAAAACTGGTACTAATTCGCTTAGAAGAAATGCAAAAGAAATTGCCATATTATTATTGACGACGATGTCGTTTAATTAATTTAGGTAATATATGTATATTGAAATATTATAAATAAACTATGTACTAGAACTCAAAAGTAATGTAATAAAGATATTTATCAAGAAGAACATTAAGTAATGATCATACTATCATTGATGACAACGATGATAAGTTAATGTTAGTAGTATGTTAATTGATAAAAAAAGAACTTTTGTACTAAAAAGCAAAAATAATGGAGAAAGCATACTTATTCATCTTTGGAGCCGTAAAAAATTCCGACATTACTAATGACACTAATGCTTAATTAATATTGATAATATTAATTAATTGAAATAAATAAAACAAGCTATGAACTAAAATGTGAAGTTAAAGAAAAAAAGGTTAATGGGAAATTCGCTTAGGAAAACCATAGAAAATTGCCATTTACAGATGACGCTGACTTATTGTGTACTACTGACGGTAATATGTTCTACTGGTATTATGGTAATTGGTACAGATTTGATAAGAATTCTACAACGGGTTTTCAGTAATTTGCGAATATATTTTTTTCAGTGGTAAAGATAGTGTATTAATATTAATATCAATATAAGTTTAATGGAATAGAGTATAAAGAACTTTGTTTCTCCACTACTTATAAATATTTTAACAGTAAATTATAATTCAGATAGAGAACTGGCCATGCTCCAAAAAACCTTAACAAGTTCTAAGGGAATTCTATTTCTTTTAAAAAATGGTTTGGCTTTTGTTGGCTGTCACTGACAAATATATTTTCACAAAACTGACAAATATATTTCTCACATGAATAAAACAGAACCAATACTAAACAATTTAAATACCCATAATTTAAGAAAGAAGTGTTTTACGGTCCCTCGAGAGGGATATGTACCCCCAAAAAATGTCTGATAGTGGTAAATTTTGACTATTATGGCTTGGACGCGAGTAATAGCATCATGCCAAGTGATTCTAAATATAATTTATCTTTATTGTAATGGGATAAACTACAGAAAAAGTTTTACTTACTTCAGCAACTTAAAGCCATCAAAATTGGTAACAAATAATAATAAAGGAAAAAATTAATTGAAACACTTAGTGGATGAAACAGGTTTCCAGAATGAAAAAAATGTTGTATTCGAACTATTTTATTACCAATTTAGAAGAAGGTGGAGCAAATAATTCTTTGCTTCATTGTTCCTAATTTTAAATAAAACCAAATTACCTAAAAAATAAAACCTTATTGCCTAATTTGCAATAAAAATCATGCCAGCTTACTAAAAATTTGTGTAATAAGTTATGCTAAAATTTAAGAGAAGGCAAAAGCAGTAATTCATTCATTCCCCTGAAATAGTCACTTACTTGGTTCTTCCATCAAGCTCTTTAATTGTGTCGGTATATGCCTTTCAGTTGTGAGCATGATTTCGTAGTGTTTCTCTACCCTGAGTTATTGATTTTTTACTTATGTATTATTAATCCTGTGCGAAGAAGTGCTAGTAATTAAATAAATATAAATATTTATTATTTAGTTCAGAGATAGTATGCCCCAAAGCATTTATAACACAAAAGTAGTGTTGAAAATATAATTGAAAAGAGAATGTAGATCAGACAAAATCTTCCTTTTCGTGGAGTTGGAAATTTTTTTTGTCAAGCTTATAATTTAAACTTAGCTTTTTCTCAGTTCATTTATTAACAAGCAAATAAGAGGAAAAAAATAGGTATTCAAAAGTTTATTTTGATTTCATACAAGCTTTAACTCATTCGACAATCTTTTTATATCAAATGAAATAGATTTCAGAAAGCTGAATAAATTATTTCTTTTCACATTTCACAAACGAAAAATACTTTTTTATTAATTCTGGCAAATTGTATTTCTTCAACACATTCAAGAAACAGTCCTGAAAAAAAGTGCATTACAAAATCGTAAAAAAACCTTCAATTATATTATTAAAAATTTAAAAAATTCACATGAAAATAAATGAAAAAGTTTTCGGAAAACGTAAGACATTATTTGTGTGTCACTTTTATGTACGAAAAACAGTTTTTACTACTAGTTCTGAAGATTTGTTGTTTTTCTGAACACAAGATTTCTAAACTGCATCGCATTATTTTTTTGAATCGTAAACCTCTTTATGTTTTTATGATTAGAAGTATCAGGACACGATGGTACACATGGTTGAAGCATATTTAATTTTCAGTGGAACTTCAAGCTGCAATAATCAAAGGCATGTATGTTCTGTAAGACTATCCAAAATCTCAGTCATAAATAAAGTGAAGAAAGCATGGACATTAAAAGTATTACATTTTACTACTCAAGCCTGGATTAAACAAGAAAGCTATTGAAATTAATTGTAAGGAAAGCGGAGTAAAAAAAATACCAAAATCAGTTTTGATGGTCAGATGAAATTCGGATATGCTTATAATAACTGATTCTTTACCCTCTAGTTCTCTTTTTTTATAGACAATTAAATAGAAATTGATCTTTTAATATTGTCTTTATTAGTTGTTATGTTCTGATAGCATTTTTATATTAATTTTTTTGAACTTGAACGCAACCCTTAATTTCTAATGTCCTTTATGACAAGGAATTTAAAAACATACGTCAAGGGGGGTCATTAATGAACACTATATATTTTAAAAAAATTGTCGTCATCAGTTCAAACATAGTACAGTTACACATAGTACAATCATACAATTAGATAAAAAGTATGGTCAAAACTACCAGAATATGGTAAAATTTACCATGTTTCTGGTTTTATGGGAAAACCAAAAAGCTCTGTCAGTTTTGCCGAAGAACTTTGATGATTGATTTTGATGATTCTATGATTGCAATGATTTTGGTAAAATTAAGAATAAAGTATGCTCATATAATATTTGACAAAATTCCGTAATTTTATCATGATAACTTTGATCATGTCATAAAAGCCATTTATTCAGTTAAATTTAATTTCTAGTTTCGTATAGTTTACTGAAGAACTATAATTTTGAAAGCCAGACTCTCTGGAAAACCGTTTTCATATGAACAGAAGAATTACTAAATTACCCTTTTAAATAACGTACAGTTTGGTTTTATTAATCAGAATTATAATTTTTAATAGAAATTTACCGAACAGTAAGGTAATTTTACCAAAATCTTTCTCCCCGATTAATTGAATGTAATCTTAACTACTTCAATATAATTCCCTATTTCTCATGATTCCTTTGCTTAAGCTGCATATGAAACATGGTTGTATGTCAAAATAAATGCATCTAAACATGAACTTTGGCCTTTTAAAACCCCAAAAAGAACATTAAACTATACAGATATGTCTCGTGTTGAGTTACAAATGTTGAAAAATATTTTAAATATAGTAATTTTAATGTTATCAGATGGCATATTTTCAACAACTGGTCGCCATATGGTTTCGAAACACATATTTTGCGAGTCTCATCAGAATATCACATTGTCCAACCTTAAACTCAGAAACTGTTTCCGCTGGAACTTCTCAGGTGCGCCAATTATCATATTTAAAAAGCTTTGTAAACTTCCCTGATTTATGGTAAATATTTATAATTAAATTAGAACAATTGTTATATTTACTTACAGCAGCTTCTTGATTTATCTGCAAAAAAATCATTTATGTAAATGACGATAATATAATTAAGTAACATATTTCTCATGTACTTGAATTTCAGCTATTTCTGCAATGCTTCGCACTTTAGTTAGTAAGTTCAGTACCGGGTATATAGATTAAATTATTTCAAATGAGAAATAACAAAAATATAGCATAGAGAATAAATTGACAAAGTCGAGAGACATAAAGAGCAATGATGGTACATGACGTTAATATTTTCCTTCTTTATTTGAATTGTGTGTTTGATTTAGATTTTTTTTGAAAAAGAAATTCAAAAAATTTACGCAAATATTGGTTGGTCACAAATTATACTAAGAAGTTGAAAAGAACAAAAATATTTTCTAACAGTAGTCAATAAGTGATGATATCAGTAAAAGTCGAAGCAGTTGAATAATAATTTATTAACATGCATTCTTACATTTTTCTAAGAATGATAATCTTATCGGTTATTTCTAACTAAAGATAAACGCATTACAATCTCTGGAAAAATAAACTGTTTTTCGACAATTGTAAATCTTGCTTAGATTTCCTTCAAAATCAGTAATGATTTGTTTTTGAAATATTTTTAAATATTGCTTAGTCAACCCGAATATACAAATTTGTTTAAACCTGAAATATACCAAGTTTTGTAATGAAAACGTATTTGCATCTATTTTAGATTTTTTGAAACAAAAGTGCCTTTCAAGTATTGCAACCTGAATACAGTCAGTCCATAGTTTATATTCATGATTTCAGTATGTCTTTAATTAAATTTCAGAGGCGTAGAATCAGCAGAGATCAATGAAGAAAAATGTTGCAGAAAAAGTGCCAGTAATAGATACACCTTTTAGAACGAAATTCTTTAATTTTGTCACCGTTATAAATGCCATCACAAAAATTTGCAATTATACGAAAATATCAGTGAATTTTCGGAATAACCCACATTTATAAATGATGTTGCTCATGAATTAAAGCTTTTGTTTTAGCTCTGTAGTACTAACTACAACTATTTTAATTTAATTTTATTCCGTTTTTTCCCCCTTTTTTTCAATTTCCTTAACATTTCATTTGGTCTCTCTTTCTTACTCTGTATTCTAAAATTTAGAGTTACGAATTAATGGCGCATATTTTTAGAACTTTATTTAGTACAAATCGTGCGAAACTGTACTAAAATATGTTTGTATTCGATAAGCGAGAGTAGTGAAAGAAGTTCCAAAACTTGGCAAGAATAGCAAACTGCTGCTGCGCCTCTAGTCAGTTATTTAATGCTCTTTTTTTATATTTATAATTTTTGGAGATTGTTTATTACTACTGTAGTTTCCATTATTCATAGATTTTGCTAGTTTTTAATGAAGATTTAGAATTTAGAGGTAGCAAATTTCAGGAACCCTTAGTTTAATGAGCCCCGTAATTTAGTTAAAAACAAAATTTTACTTCAAACATAAATACACCACTATAAGTCAAAAACAATATATAACACTGCAAAGGTAAATAATTTTTTTTATTTATCTTAGAAACATTATTAAAAAAACTAAATTTTTATTTAAATTTTCAATAAGGCAAAGCTTTTTAAAACAGTTCAAAAAAATTCATGCGCTAGTAAAATTGAGTAAATATGCATGGTGACTAATAAAAATATTTATTATACTCATAAACGTGATGCCGTTATTCAAACAAAATCAAGTTTTAACGTTTTTCATATTTATAGTTAGTTTATTTATTAGAGTATTTTGGTATTATAGTTCGTGGATTTATGGTACATTTATAGTGTTGTATAACGTGAAATTTTAAATCGTGTAGAGTTATAATAAAGCACAAATTTGCTGCAACTATAATATGGTGCTATGTTGAAACATATAGAATCATAATGCGAACTATCATATTACTACATAAAATGGTTTAAGTTGAGAAATTTAAGAGCTTGTTAGGGTTGCAACAATTTTGCCCCGTAATATGCTTTCATATATATCCCAAAATATTATGGGATATTTTGGGTTTAGAGTGCAGTGGGTTTTTTAGAGTTTTATTTCTTTTAATATGAATTTTAAATTGCTTACTCAAAGTCTTTTCAAAGAATCTAGATTTTTAGGTGAGTCAATTAAGCGTGATTATAGTTAAAACTTTTTTTTTTGATTTTAATTTTAAACCTCACTCTTGCTTTTATGCACTATTGCCAGTTTTGGCTCATTAGTTAGCCAGTATTGTCTTGTTAACCATTCATAAATATAATTCTTAGTAAGAGCAATTTTTGATTTTATTTTTTTCAGTGAACTTAAACTTGCTCAAAAGTACTTTTACAAAAGCTAAAACTTGCATCTTACCGTAGTATACACAGCTTTGTGTTCGCTTATGCATTCGTCTATCTGAAACACAAAGAGTAATTCTTCATTAGAATAATAAATTGAAATATCGCTCTATATTTTTTTAAAATTTTGTTGACCCGGTACTTTTTGATTCCGTAATCTGATAAATACTTGAAGGCATTCTTGCACTGAGGAAAAAAGTGGTCAAAACTACATACCTGAAGTAAAATTTACCATATTGCTGGCCCTATAAGAACCAGCTTTTTTTTAACAGAGCACTTCAGTAGCTTTTACCGAAGCACTTTGGGAATAATTTTGGGGAATTGACAGGTGTCTCAGGGGACAGAGCGTTCGCCTTCAAATGAGGTGAACCAGGTTCGAATCCCAGCAAAGGCTGGTCAGCACGAATTCCACACCCGGCTCGCATCGACCACAGTGCTGACGTAAAATAGCCTCCGTGGATCATGGGTTAGAGTTCACTTGTCGTCAGGCTAACCTTGGGAGGTTTTCCTCTCTGTGTAACGCAAATGGGGGTTTGTTCTATCAAAAAATTATCCACGAAGGCAAATTTCTCCCAATACTTGATCAAAGAGTTCTCTTGTCTTCTGTATTGGGTTCTAAACTGCAAGGCTACTACATAAGTAGTCGTAAACCCAAAAAATTGGATCGGCTATTCTGCGACTGTTATAAAATAAAATATGATGTAATTATGTCAAAATTTATTAATTTCATCATGATTCCTTAGAGCATGGCATAAAATCATTTATCTGGTGGACTTTTTTTTTTGATTTCGTTATTTGTTACGAAACATCAAGAATAGAACCATGATTTTAAAAACCAGTATTTCTATTAAACCGTTACCATTTGAATGGAAAAAATTACCAAAATGAATGATTTAGGTCACGCATATTTTTATTTTATTACCCAGAATTATATTTATTATTATTAGAAATGCCATTGCCGTAGAGTACAGCAATTTTTATTAGAACTTTTTTTTCTTTATGAGTGATCTTTTTTTTGTACTTTGTTTGTTATCTCCGTATTTCCCCACATGTTCTTTAAACATTTAGTTATTGCGCTAGCTTAGTAAAAAATTCTTTCTTTATTATTCTTGCTTGTTGGTCCCCTTCTTTTCCTTATAGCTTCTGGTGATGGTATCTCGTATCTTTCGTTTTTTTTGTTTATTATCCCCTTCTTTTATACTTCAACATTTGCGTCAAATTAAATAAAAAAAAGTTATTTTTGATTTTAGCATGGAAAACGAATCGTTGTTTTGCTTATTGTATACCAGAATCTTATTGCACCAACTAGGTCACTTAGTTCCTAGCAGTAGGGTGTATGTTACAGGAGAGAGGGCTATTCTTTTAATCTCATGACCGACAGAACGGGGCACGAGTCCCTGCGTTGACACAACAATATTTCTTCCTTTCTCTTCAGCAAATGAAGAGTTTCTAGTTTCTCACACTCCCTGATTCGTAAACCTGGACTATTAGAAAACTATATTTTTATATGCTAATAGATTTCCGTATCATCTGTCAGTGTATACGACCTATTAATAGTACGATTTTTAGTCAGAAAATATGAATGAAATGCTCATGTTTACAGTTTATGAGAAATATTTTCCTAGGCAAACGGCTTTGCACTCTAAAAAAATTCTGGATCAAATTAGCATCGGCACTCAGAGTGCCACTACTTTTTACTGAAATTTTTACAGTAAAATTTTACGAAGCAAAAAAAAAATCTGAAAAATCTGAAATACCATAATTTTTATGATAATATTTACTGTAAAATCACTGCAATTAAATAAAAACTACTGTAAAAATTACGGTCTCAAATTTTGCAGTAAAAAGGAGTTTTACGAATGCTGCCCGCAGGGCTGCAGTACTTTTTACTGACATTTGATTTAGAATTTCTTACAGTGGGGGCAAATAGAGATAAAGTTTACAATAAGAACGTACACCGAAGAGCCATAACATTATGACAACCCTCCATCTATAACAATGGGATCGCCCAGGTTTTCATGGAGCACATTAGGACCCATAATCCTCATAGAATAATCCCTGACTTCTGTAAGCTTGAACACAGTGAACAGGTTCACCCACTCATCGCAACAGTTTTTCTTGCGGGGGATGGTGTTTACCAACAGGATAATGCAAAATGTCATAAGGGTCGAATCCTCATGGATTGGTTCGAGGAGCATTCCAGTGACTTTCAACTCATGTCTTGGCCCCCAAATTCTCCTGACCTTAATCCAATAGAGCATTTGTGGTCCTACATGGAAAACCAAATTCGTGCTGTCACGCTACCCCCTCGCAATGTGGAGGAATTGCAGGACCAGTTGGTGAGCGCTAGGTACCAGATACCTCAGACTACCTATCAGCACCTTGTGGAATCAATGCCACGGCGGGTGCTAGCAGTTTTGAGGGCTAAAGGTGGTCCTACATGTTATTAGCAGGGTGGTCATAATGTAATGGCTCTTCGGTGTATATCAAGGATCGGTCAAAATAGAAATTTATAGAGCTGTGGTGGATGGCAATAGAGGAATTTTAATTTGTGTATTTGTACAGCATGAGTAAACTTAGTTTGATTGATATGAATAAAAGAATGATTCGTTCTTGCACAGTAGACCATGCAACGGTTATTCTCAGTTTTTGAGGTATTCTTCTGGTATTCTTTGCGGTAGTTTTTCCTTTTATAACCCTAAATGGCTTATCTAAAATTTCTGCATTTTTAACGATATTATATTTCTTCACATTTTATTTAGATAACCCTTAATACACGGTGATGAAAGTGTTATTTTTAAGTGTACTAAATTATGTTTTGATATATTTTCAGTAAGATAATAAGAGGCAACGCAAGAAACTTTTTTAGTATTCCTTAAAAATTTCAATAAAAAAGTTCTCAAGATCAAAAGTGAAACTGTGAATATTAAAAAAAAAATAATATTTTACCTTGTGATAAATGGTTTTATCCTTGCACGCCTTCCGTTGAAAAAGTACGTATGAACCTTTAATGGCTGGCAGAATCTCATTTAAACACTTCTTGAATGTATCGTGAAACTACGGAAACAAAAAGAAAAATATTATTATTGACAATCTGTTTTATTTTTGGCATATTATTTTCAGAAGTTAATTTAGTAAGTTAATACTTGAAAGGAGATGGTAATCTGTAGTTTAATGAAAATCAACCAATGAACATCAGTTTCAAAAACGCAATATAATTTGTAAAATATCAATTTATTCATATATAAATCAAAATAACACTCTCAGAAGTAAAACTCTCACTTTTGACGATTTAGAAATCCCTGAGCAATATTTCGTTAATTTTTGAGAATCATTTCGTAACGAAATCTCGTGGTATGTGACGAAACGTGAACTCTCAAATGTATGACAAAAGTGTTTCCTCAACTCAAAAGATCATCATAGTGCATTGCGGGATATTGTTAACTAGAATGACGAAACTAGAATAAAGACTAGACAATCGAAAAGAGTGTGACGAATAAGCTGATCGGCTTGTATAGTAGGTAAGCAGTTGGCCTCGTACGAGGAAGATCCGGAGTTCGAATCCCGCTCTGGGTGTGCGTGTAATTTGTCTCTCTGTATTATCTGACCTTCTTATATAGCGCCATCGATATGGTGCCCATTATAATTGATCATTATGAATATTTAATACATTATGGGATACGAGTTTTTTTTCTGAAAAAAAGTAGAATGACGAAATATTTTTTTATTTTCGACGAAATTTTTACTCAGAGCATATACAGGGAAATGGTTTCGACAAAACAGATAAAGTTTCGTAATGTTTAAGCATCCTTTTTTTGTAATAAATTTGTTAATAAAATATCATCTTTCTTTCAATTAGCAATGATAGTGATGTAGTTATATTTTGTTGCTCATCAATAATTTTGTTAATTTAATGTTGCTATTTTTATGCGAAATTTGAGGAGAAACTGTTATTTATAAAGTTACAGATATGTTTCAACTACTTTTCAGTATTAAAATTCCTCTTTCAAGTAGCACGTCCATATTTTATGCAAGTGTGACTAAATGAAAGACTTGGAACTATTAAGTGATGTGCCACACTTTTTCTAAAGGTAACATTTTTATAATAAAATTCTCTTATTAAGATAAAATTACAACCGTTTTCTCATAAGTGTCGGAATGATTTATTACATATCACACAATACTGATTAATATCCAGTGGCTGCATTATTACTACTGTTATTCATTACATAAACAGCACAGAATATACAAATATCCAGTTGCTACATTATTATTATTATTTATGCACACAACGTTCTCATTATCAACTTGTAAATGTGGCTTATGATTATAATGTCCCAAATCCATCCTACCTAAAATTAATACTTCAAAGCACTTACATGCGTCGTTTCAAGTGTCATGCAAAGATGCAGCTTTTTATTCAGCGTTTCGCAATTTTTTTCTAAAAAAAAACATATATTAAAAATAATGTTATATTTTTAAAATGATTAAATATTTATAAATGTATTAGTATAAAAAGTAGTTTTTAATACAAAATATACAAAAAAAATTATTTTTAGCAGTTCTTCTCAGTATAGACTGTACTGATTCATGAACAAAACAATTTATCCAGATGTCGTTAATAATATCCTTTGAAATAGAAGAATTGTTGCAGAAAAAATAATCTTAAAATTTTTCAATGTAAGCCACTGCACACAAATTTGTACAAAAAATATTAATAACGTACTAAAAAGCAAATTTAGTGGATTAACGGCACTAATTCGCGTAAGAGAAATCTAAAAAGTCGCCATACTATTAATGAATTACTTCTAAAGCATTTTAGAAGAGAACACAGGTCAAATCTGAAAACGTAAGTGCTTTATCCTTCATAAATTTTTAATTTTGTTGAAATGTAAATATAAAACTCAAACGAAGTTTATTCTAAATACAATATATGCCTACTGTGTGTACTCCTGTATTTACTTTGGTAGATTGAAGAGTGTAGCAACTTTAGAAGAAGAGTGCAATTATGTGAAAACATTAACGTCATAATTAAAATAGTATATCTATACTCTGCTCAGCGAGGAACTAATAGCGAGCATAAATAAAGTTACCTGGCACTTGGCATTACCTTTGACTGATGAACACCAAAGTTTTGACAAACAGTGTTAATCTTACTAATATGTAAGAGATATTTAACGTATATTTTAAATATATCTTTATTCAATCGTATTCGAATCTAAACTCGACATAAAAACATAATAATTCGCGATCGCAACGCTCGAGTACGCCGTCTAGCGGGAGCCTGTAAATATCGGACATTAATTTATCACGTTTTCATTTAGTTCCATCAAAGTCATTGACTGAATCAGACGCCATTTTTTAGCAGCAAATAAGAAACAAAATTTCCCTAAGGAAAAGGCCGAAGAACTTGAAAAAAATCTCCAGAATATTAGTAAATCTTTCAGGAACAGAACACGCCAAACATTTGAAGAAAAATTCCTCAATAATTTTTAATTTCTATTATCAACAAACTTGCAACCGATGACTTCCAATTTCGGATACTGTTACAGATGTGTGTATTAAGGTAAAATGCATTTCTTCTGTCTTCAATTCATTACGAATTAAAGTGAAGTCAACATTGCTTTCGTCATTCCAGTGAATAAATATGAATTCAGAACATACAGAATTGTAATAGTTATAGCATATTCTTCTTCGTTATAGAATAGTATATATTTCTGTATCCATATAATTCGGAAAACAACAATAAAAAATTATCCAAGTTACTTGGAATAGTGCCATTTGTGCTGATTCTTAATTAATTTAAAACGTTTTCTTGGTAAGTTTTTTTAATTTTGAAAGAATAAGTTCAACTAGAATTCAGCTATTCTGTTTTTAGCTACATATTCAAATTCATATCAATTATAAAATTTTGCTGTGTAGTATGTTATCTAAAAGTAATGAAGGTATAAACTATGTATCTATTATTTGAGAATAAAGTTTTCAAACAAGGAACTTATCATTTTGGAATTCTCCGGGAATCATAAATCAGGTAAGTGCAATGATTTTTACAATAAAAAATTTGCTTGTAAATATTTTTTTTTCATTTGATGATGGTTCTCTACAGAATGGTTTTTTACGTCTGATTAAGAACTATAAGAATAATAAAAAAAGAAACAATATGAAAGTTTTTATTTAAATGTTAAGAATTCTTAAAATCGTTTTTTTTATCCTAAGAATTCTTTATTTTCCGTTTTTTAGTTTATAATTTTTTGATAAAAATTGTTCTCAAAATACTTTTGAAAAATTAAATGGTATAACATTATGTGTTTATGTATACTTCTTGTATATTCCAATGTTTGAAATAATATGATTCAGAAAAGTATGGAATAAAAATTCGGTACTTACGTATTAACGCCACCGCCGCTACAGATTTGGCGGTTTTTAAGTGCCGCCAATCTACACTTAAAATTTTTGCGACAATTCATAAAATAAAACACTTTATTTAAAATCAAAATAGCTAATCGGATTTCGGTGGAAAATGAGCCGATATAGAGTTTAGCATAGATTCAAAACAATCATATCGCCATATGAACTCTGATGAATAAGATTCCAAATGAAATAACATTTCCAAAACGTACGTTTACCAAGATAAAGTTTTATGTTGTGGGAATTGGTACATTTTCGTTTTTTCGGTAAAATATTTCCCTCCTGAAGAAATAAAATTGCATCTTGTTTTGTTTTTGGCAAATCCCAAAGACGAATATTCGTAGCACTAAAAATGGCGACAAAAAAGAATTGTTTTTTGTTTTTGTTTCGTCAGCATTCTTTATTTTACGTTTCTTAGTTTCTAAATAATGATTTTTATTGAAACTTGAAATTTTTTGATAAAAATTGTAAATTTCATAAAATTATGAGGCTTATGTATACTTTTTGTTCATTTTAATTTTTGAACTAATATGATTCTTAAAACTATAGAATGTAAAGTTTAAACGGGCCTTTCATGTTATATCATTAAATTTAGTAATACTATTTCTCGGGCATTAGGTTTTAACTCTTATAGAGAAGATACATATTTTTTTCTGTTAATGTACAAATATTTTTCCGATGTGTTTTGGATGTTCCTTCTCTAATAAAAAGAGATACAGTGAAACCCCGATTTTACGTTTCTCAGGGGACTGGGTAAAAAAAACGTAAAATCAGGGAAAACGTAAAATACGGGAAATACTTAGATAGCAAAAAATCATATAATAATAATGGGAAAATAAAACAAACGAAAGGTAGTAAAGATGACTCTTTCAAAAGGTACTATTAAAATCTATATTTTACGAAAAGAATATTAGTATTTAAAGAAAAAAGCATACCAGTCTAAGATCACTTTTACAATTTTTGTTAAGAATCATGTAATTTAGGTGCAAAATAGTGCGTAATAGTAGATTGTTTTTTAGACATTGAGTTCCAAGTAAATGCCTCATCTTCCAGGACTGAAATCTTTTGCAAATTTTTTTCCTGGTCTTTGTATGATAGAAAATAGTCTTTCACTATTAGCAAACTTCTCAATGCTGTGTTGAAAGAAGGAACGGGCTGTGCTTCTGTTCCTTCTTGTTCATCTTAATCGGCGGATGAAAAGTCCATAACATCGTCCACGGATGGAGCAGTGGTTCTCTCAGCTTCGCATGTTGCTAAGTTTTCTCGGATGTATTCGTCGAAGTCATAGCTAACTGTTTCATTGTCATTCTCCGGGTCTAGTCTAGCTAATCCTGCATCTGCTAACGGTTCATTAGAAGCTACGACTCCGCTTTCTTCAAAACAGTGGGAAATGCACTTTTGTGTAACGCTTCTCCAAGCAGCAGAAATAAAATGCATAGCCTCCAGAACACTTAACTTTAGTTTGCAGGCGTCATTTAGGTTTCCGTTCTCTAGTTCAGCTACAGCTTTCCGGACAAGTTGCTTTCTGTAAAAAACCTTAAATATTGCTTATTAAAACGTTTTTTTTTCTACAAAAAACGTAAAATGCGGGAAATTCCGTAAATTAAAAACTTACAATCCGGGTAAAATTAACATTGGAGGTATACGGAAAAACTGGGTCCTGATGAAAAAAACGTAAAATGCGGGAAAAACGTAAATTCGGGGGACGTAAAATCGAGGTTTCACTGTATCATTTTGTTTTCGGTTGTACAAGAAAGAAGATCAAGCATTTTTCTTTTTTAAATTTAATAAGCCACATTAAAGAAGGAACGTTGCAATGCTACACGCTACATTAACGACGTCTCCAGAGTAACTGAATGACGGTTCATATAGAAATCGCAGGTATGCGTCTCATACAACAACGCCCCCTATAGTTCGTTGCGATCGCGAATTCCAAAAACAACATTTACGCACGTTGCAACAAGTCATACTTATGCTCGCCCTTGAAACATTTGACTGCTTACAAATAGTTAGTAAAGAATGCCGACTCAAGGACGAATCGACATTTTTCTCTGTAAACAAAAAGCGTTTATGCATCCTTCCACCATCATTTCTGGCTTAATAAAAGTTTAACAATATTTTTATTCTGAAATAAATTTTTCAACTCTTACACTCTTCTTTAAAAGTTACTGCACTTTGTCAGTCAGAGTAAAAATAGTAGTTTGTATATAAGGATTTTGTATATCATACATTACAACTTGCAATATTAAGCCAAGTAAATATAAGAGTACTTATAGAATTTGCATAATGCAGTTAGAATAAGCTTCATCATTTAAGATTTATATTTACATTTTCAATAAGCACTTCTTTCCCAGATTCAATTTGAATTCTCTTATAAAATGCTTCAAAAGTAGTACATGCTCTCGTACAGTTTGCATTGAAAATTTTATTCATTTGTCTTGACTACATTTTTATGCAAATGCTTCCAACACTCCGGATCTTTATAAGGATCCGAAACTAAAGCATCTCTGATAAGAAATATCTCGTTATTTATAACCCGCCTTAAACGTTCTTTTGTCTCCATTTTTAAAATAGACAACTAAAATTATTTCGTCGACTATAATAAGATGCAAAACGATATTTCTGAGCATGCGCTGTATCGCTAATTTGAAAAAAAAATAATAATATCATCGTTACCGTTAACGTAAGATAAACCTAATTTATTTCTGGTGTTCTACTCTGCTAATATTACACTTTCAATTTTGATCCTTATATCTAATTCTTAAAACTTTATTATCACGTGATCTTATGATATTAATTCATTGCGCAACAACTTGTGGTTAATTATAGTATGAACTGTTTTTCAATCATTATGTTTCGGATAAAATATTTTTATTATAAATTAGGTTTAAAATGTGCATGTCACGTTTCTTAACAGACATCTTAAAATTGACACAACTCTTTTCAAAGCAATCGCTTTTAAAATATTATAAAAAAATAGTTAATAATTTTTATAATATTTTAAAAATGATTGCTCTTTTCACTATTTTTTATTTCGTAAAATAAACTCCTATTATTTTATGTATATATAGGTGAAAAATCGAATAATTATTTTGACTTGTAGATCCCTTTTCAGGCATTTTAGAAGCAACTTTAATTATAATCACGATATCTATATAATATACTATTCAAATTAAATATTTTTCTTTAAAAAATAAACTGCGCATAATGACTAATAAAAATCTTTATTCTAACTCAGAAATGTAGTATTTTAAAAATCGCAGTTATTTGTTGCAAACAAAGCTTAAGATTTTTCATCTTTATAATTAGTACATTACTTATTGTTTTTGGTATGGTTTGCACTTCAATGGTACATTTATAGTGTGGTATACTGTATGTAATTTTAAAGCGTGCAGAATTATAGTGTACAAATTTTTGCAACCGTAATATTTTGTTACGTTGAACCTTATCAAACCGTATAAGACCTTGTGGTTTCAAATATTTCGCACCGTGTTATGTAACAACATGAAGACATTATAGAAGTGAATTGTGAATTTTTCTTGAGTTTTGTTTATTGCAGTTTTTCAGAATTTCGTTAAGTTTACGCATAATCTTTTCAAAGAATCTAATTTTTTTTTATGTGTGCCAATTAAAAATGACTATTGTTTAGTCCCCTTTTTGAATTTTAATTTCTGACAGCACTAGTGTTCGTAGCTACTTTTGGCATATTAGTTACACAATATCAGCTTCTTAGCCATTTATAAATAAAATTCTGCAATAAGAGGAATCTATATATATATTTCTCTTACACGGCGACAAAAAAAGCCTCATTACAACTCCTGTTTTCAATTTTTTTTTAAAAAAAAGTTGTTATATGGATTTGAATGATTGTTTTGAATTCTTAGAATTCTGTGCATTTGCAATGTACCTAAGTTAGTAGCGAGCGAAGCAAACCATATAAGAGTGCGTAGCAATTTTCGGGGGTTGGCGAGCGTTAGCGAGCAGGGGGCACAGCCCACTAGTTTATTTTTTTATTTTTTTAACAAGTCAGTGAACTTAAACTTTCTTCTTTTATAAAAGTTAAAACTTTCATCTTACCGTATCAGGTTCATCTTTGTATTTGTCGGCGCATTCGTCCATCTAAAATGCAAAGAGTAAAGTTTTTTTTTTCATTACCAAAATCAGTTAAATATCGGAAGCAATCGTGGCTTTTTTTATTCTTCTCATTTTGTAGACTCGGCACATTGTGAAAAATTCCGTATCAAGTTACAGTAAAAAGTACCGGCACTTAGGGTGCTGGTATTTTTACCATACTATCCATTTTTACCAAAACATGTTAGGGAACGCAGTATCTGATATTCCATAATTTTGCAACAATATTTTACCTAAAACTCCTGAATCACTGTAATTAAATAAATATTACTGTGAAAATTACGGCTAAATACTTAATGGTAAAATTGGATTTTATGAATAATGCATCCCAAGTGCCCGTACGAAAGTGCCCGTACGTATCTGGAATTTCTAACAGTGTAGTTTTTTATTGGGTAATCTGGAAAACACTGAAGTCATACTTGAGATCAATTTTCTTTTTTCGATATTTTTATTTGTCTTTTATTTTTATCCCCCCCCCCTCTTTTTACGTAATTAGCTTTTACGCCAGGTTTCGTAAAAAAATAATTTTTACTGTTTACAGTATTTTTTGTGTTTGTTGCCTCCTTAGTTTACTTAGATTCTGTGCCAGGCATAGTTAAAAAGTCCACTTTGTTAATTTTTTAGTATCCTTTCTTTTTCCCCTGGCTTTTGCGCTAAAAAAATCAAATAATTACATTTGAATTTGTTTGGAAATACAATTATTTTTTGCGTATTTCAGCCGATTTTAGTACACTTTTCTTAAAATTAACATTCTATTAACAACACTTCTTATTTTAAAGCAAATAACAAATTACTTGTTTTAAGTTTAAACATTTAGAGAACAAACGTAGGAAACAAATTTGAAAGTTTGGATGCTATTAAGGAAAGTTTCAGTCTAAAGATTTTTGCAGTTTATTGAGACGATTCCTTTCCTTTACAACGCGTTGAAATGTTATATGAAATTTAACACATTGAAAAATTCCTGATTCGGATTCTTAAGAACAGTATCATAAATTTCTGTCTGAATATATGGTGGGTTTAAGAATGAATATACGGAATTTAATGAATATACTGGATGAATATACGGAATACGGCCACTCACAGGATATTAGTAATTTTTACTATAATTTGACCTAGAATTTTTTTTACACTCTTGGCTAATTTCGAAAAAGTATATATTAAGAACTTAAGATAATATTAAATTTTAGAAAATAGAAATACAAGCTGCTGCAAATAAAATGATTCGAGGCAATTGACGAATTCCAATTTGAGAAATCAGTGGAGCACTTTGACTGATACGAGTAAAAGATTTATCCGTACTGATGCAATAGGCCGTGTTACAGTTATTCTCAGTTAGCGGTGCCTGTACTGCAGTGGACTGATCGTTAAGACACGGTTCCCAGCAGGTTACAGAAGTCAACCGTCGCTGGCTGCGGTTAGTGTGAGGGTGGGTGACCACTTGGATTAGTCTGCGTAGGGGCCGAGGGTGGGCGGTGTCTGTGATGGCATGTCCTCGGATCATCCTCAGGAATGTTTCCCAGACCTTCGCTAATATCCCATTGTGCAGCTATAGTGTGACATAAATGAAATACAACGAGAACAGTTAGCAGTGCATTCTTCTTACTTTATTGTATAATACTGAATGGTTGCTCTTCCAACACTTCTGCATTCTTAGTGTTGTCACGTGTGTTTACTTTTCATTTGGCTTACCTTTAGTACATGGTGATAAAATTCTTATTTTATAATGAGCTGAATAATAGTAATGGAAATACGTGTAAACGAATTTTTAAAATTAAAAAAAAAAACTATTTTAGTGTTATTTAAAAATACAATAAAAAGTTCATAAAGTCGAAAGCGCATTTAACGTTTATTTAACCTAGGTGAATATTAAAAAGGAATGTTATTTAACCTTGTGATAAATGGCTTTATTCTTGCACGCCTCTCTTTGAAAAAGAACGAATGAATCTTTGGTGGCTGCTACAACCTCATTTACACATTTCTTGAATGCATTATGATGCTAGTGACACAAGAAGAAAAATTTTATTATTGGTAATCTATTTTATTATCGACACATTTTTTTGACGATTGAGTTCTCATGTATAGGTTAGTTTAGTATGGGAATATTTGAAGGGAGAAGGCTATCTGTAGTTTATTGTAAATCAACCAATGAAAAGCAGAACAATAAGATCTATGAAGTATCTTTTTATTAATATACAATTTAAAATAAAAATGATAGTAAAATATAATATTTTTACTTATTTAATGATGATTATGATGATGTTATATTTTGTTTCTCAACAACAATTTTTTTTATCTAACGTTGCTATTTCATGTGAAATTTGCAAAGAAACTGTTATTTATTTATTTTTATTTTTTTTCATTTCCATCAGCTGCACAATCAGTCTTCCCGATGAGCAGACCTAGTGCGTTCTCCATAAGTGGTATCCACTCTTTCAGGACCACCACAATGGGTGAGATACCGTTGGTCATGTTAATTAGGACGTCTAGCTTCTGTCACACTAGATGGCAGCACCAAGACTCTATTTGGGTGCTAAAGTGGACTAGGAATTTAATTTTGCCGGAAATGCAAAGGGGCCAATAAGGCACTCCAGGGTGCATGCCGGATAATCATACGACATGGGCGCTGAGGATTTTCGGCATCCCGAAAATCCGGTGTCTGGGCCAGGGATCAAACCCGCAGACTCAGAAGGCCAATGACAAACCAACTGCACCTCCCAGCCACAACAGTTATTTATAAAGTTACAGATATGTTTGAGTCATTTTCCGTTGTAATATTCGACTTTCAAACTTTCATATTGTATATATAAGTTTGACTAAATGAAAGGCTAAGAACAAAATAGTGATAAGCCACGCTTTTCCCAAGCTGACAATGTTAAAATAAACGTATCTTACTATCTTTATTTTAATTATTACTTCGTCAAAAGTACGTGAATTATGCATTACATAACACAACACAATATATACAAATGTCCAGTGTCTACTTCGTCATTATTATTCTCATTAGTAATCTGAGAGAGAACAGAATATGAGAGATACATAAGAATTTCTCATTAGTAATCTGAAATGTTGCTTATCATTATATTGTTCCAAACCCTTAGTATATAGATTTAATGATTCAAGACACTTACAGGCGTTCTCTCAAGGCAATTCTGGAGTTCTTCATTCATTGTTTCGTTATTTTTTTCCAAAAAAATAACCACATATGATTAAAATAATTCTATTATATTTTAAGTGTTTTAACATATATATAAAATATAGGTCAAACACTATATATATATATATATATATATATATATATATATATATATATATATATATATATATATATATATATATATATATATATATATATATATATATATATATATATATATATATGAAGAATAAAACAAAGAAAAGTTATAGACATTATATATATATATATATATATATATATATATATATATATATATATATATATATATATATATATATACCCTATCTAACAATAAGTATTAGGACACCTATGCAAATGATTATATTTGCAGTCCTGAGATCTTCTGAGTCTGCAGTCCTACAGACTTTACGCCCTACGCCGGTATATGTCTTGCAAGGAACAACATCGGCATTAGTCTCATGCAAGATGCATACTGCACTATTTTGGATGACAAGTGCTTCCTACGTTGTGGCAGTTTTACGGGGTGGGCCCCTGTTACTTCCAGGACGCAATGCCAGCTGTCATGTTGCGAGCTGTCATGTTGTCTCCAAGGCTTGGTATGTTGCTAATGGGGTTAATCGGATGGACTGGCCTGCCCACTGCCGAGACCTGAACCCTGTCGAGAACCTCTGGAACGAGTCGGATGGCCGAATTAAGGGGTGTACTATCCGTCCAAAATCGTAGAAGGAACTTACATGTCTTCTCTTAGCCGTGTGGAGGAAAATACCACTAGCCATCACACAAGGACTTATGGAAAGTATTCCCCGGAGTAATTGCCTCTCGTGGAGGCTCTACCAACTATTCATTATGAATAAAGTTTGTTTTTCTTTTCACTCACACGTGTCCAAATATTGGTATATAGTGTATATATATATATATATATATATATATATATATATATATATATATATATATATATATATATATATATATATATATATATATATATATATATATATATATATATATATATATATATATATATATATATATATATATATATATATATGATAAATACGACTGATAAATGATATGACGACTTGATAAATGATATGAAAACTTGACTACTTGAAAATGACTGAAATGCCTGTATTCTAGTGGTATATAATAAATGAATACTTTGAATACTTGAATAAATGGAATCGTTAAATTTGGATTTTGGGATAAGCGATATAATAGGCACACAAAAGACAAAACACATTTTGAATTATTTGGTTACCTCACTCAAATATTACTTTTGTAATCAATTGGTCAGTTAGAGTAAAGTAATCCTGTTCTTAAATTTCAGAATGAGGGCATTGTTTTAAAAAATTTTTTAAAAAATTACAAATTTTTTATGCCTGGAACCAACATATAGGTCATCTAAAATTTTATTTTGAATTTAATTTTTCTTTAGCAATTCTTGTCTTACTTGCTTTTTTCGTTACAACTAGCTATTGAAGTGTCATGCTACAAAACTGTTTATTATGTTTTAATGCTAAAGGTATTTTACAATGATCATATTTTTAAATTATTTTTCTGTGTCCTTATTGACATATTCCATAACCCACATCCTTTTGGGGGAAATGAATTGACAATATTTGATATTTTTTCTTAATTTAATGCAAGATTGACTAATTGTGTTATCAACACTCCTTTTACTCTGTCCTGTAGTTTCTACAATGTAGTATTAACGTATGTGGGGATTAGTGTCAGACAAATAATTCTTCAACAATTTAGAAAAATTTTAAAAACACTCTATTTAAAATATATAGCTTCATCATTCTATTTGAAATAGATCATTTTAAAATAGTTTACTTCAATTCAAAATAGAATAAAATCATGAAATAATAAAACTTTATAACATTATTACAACTGAAATAATAAATAATCTAATATTTACCTCCTGCTTCTCTAACGCTTTGTATTTCTTCAAAAATATCAAAAGCTTTTATTTAAAAAAAAAAAATTTGTCATGACATTCAAATAGAATCATCATCTCCGTTAAATGCAATCTCTTATTACAATCACGTCATTACAATCTCTTATTAAAACTAATAAGCGATATTTTAATATGATTTGTTAAAATTAATCTAAGTGGAAAGCGGCGATATCTGCTTAAATGGATTTTTAATGATAACTCCCAACATGAAATTGTCATTTATAATTTGCTTATTCCAGTCAAAACATTTATATCATATTGGAGGAAGTAGATAAACTCGTTTTAATTACTAATTTAAAATTTAATGATTTGATATAAATCGAGGAGAAATATTAAAACTCAAGATAATTTTTAAGATAAAAGTTAAATAAAAATTTTAATTTATATGTACGGCAAAAAATGGATACTCAAATCTAACGAAATTTTCCTCGTTTTTGACGAAACCATTTCCCTGTATATACACCAAGCGAATATTTTGTAAAAGTGACGAAATGACAATCCTCACTCTTCAAAAAATGATTTCATCAAAGTAAAGATTATTCCATTTTATTTTTCACTATTCTATTTTTCACTATTCTATTTTATTTTTCTAAAAAAGGCTTGGTTGATCACTCTTTCGTTTACACCGTATTAGGATCAACGTCATCCCACCAACACAAAGTAGGACAGATAGAACAAAGAGAAAAACTGCATCCATGTTCGAAGTGGAATTCAAACTCAGGATCTTCTTTGTATAAGGTTAACTCCTTGACTATTATACACACCGGTCACCTATGTCGGCATTCTAGTTTCGATCATTTATTCTTCATTCTAGTTTCCTTATAATAGTTAACAATCTCACATAATGCCCTGCAATGAGGATCCAAGTTAAGGAAACATTTTTGGCCCATATTTGTGTGTTCACGTTTCCTCACAAATTGCGTGCTTCCGTGACGAAATATTTCTCAAGATAAACAGAATACAGCTCAAGCATTGCGCAGAAGAAATACAAAAGTGAGAATTTCATTTTTAGGAGAGTGTGTATATATTTTTTTCTGCACTGTAATAAGTACTTCTCCCAAGCTGCAGCCAGTGAGAAAATAACTTGGATAAAGAAATAATGAAAGTGAATTTATAATTTAAAAATCAGTCTGAATGAATAATTTAATAACAAAAGTTTCCCTAAGAAATTATACAAATTTTGTTTTAGAGCGGTCTGTCTGACATCTAATTATTCTTATCGATTTAATAATCCTTACCTTTCAGGTAAAAATGTCTGGGCTTTAGTTGAAAAATATGCTTTCAAAAATACAAAAAGTAAAATAATACAGTTTATAATTGCTGAAATTTCATAAAAAAACGTTTGTGGTATAAAATGTTTAAGACCACTACATATTTCTTTTTAGGTAGAAATACAGTATATTAAAAAACAATAATGATTTGATCTTTAAATTAGTTATTCATTTCAGAAAAGTGCTAAATTATTGAAAAACTGATTTTTTTTAAAATTAAAAATGTAAACAAAAATCCCATAATGTTAATTTATATCAAAATTCGAGATCACTTTTAAAAAATCTTCATTGCATTGATGCAGTTTAATCTTCATTGCATCCCCATGCTACAACGCTCTGAAATATCAGATAAAATTACGGAGACTTTAAATTATCAAAATTAAAGACAAAATATGATAGGCATTTAAGAACTTTTTAGGCTACCTTTTAGGAATTTTTTTCTCATTTTTAATCACTATTGATTCAGTATAGAAAAGTATTTGTCTGAATATCTGTCTTTAAAATTCTACTTTCTTTATTTCGCTTCGTGCGAAACCTCACTGTAAAAATTTCTGAAAATTTCAAATGGGGCCAATCGAAACTTACTAAACGAATTCCGGTCATAACAAAAAACTAAATTCGCTGTGAAATTCAAATAAGTTTTAGAGAATTATTTCGAATGTCTACTTTAAGCCCCAATTTCACTGTGCTACATGGAGATTCGAGTCCTAGCTCCTCTGGCTGCAGCTAATACATAATTTTACCATTCGTGGGAATTTAACAAAATTTATTACTTTAGCTAAAATAGTTGTGATGCAGTTTATAATCAAAATTTAAACTTATTTGTGAAATAAATCCTAATAAAATATATACAATTTTAAAAATAATACATTTAGAAGCTTATATCTACGAAAGCAGATGGTTTATTCCTTCCAAGTTCCAAAATTAGTTACAAAGTTTGTCAGCAAATCACGTTGCAAATAGGAAAAACTATAAAATAATATTTTTTGTTGTTTGTCAGATCATGGTAAGTAAAACTTTTGCCCCGGTGTTAGCTAGTTTTGTCTTCAGGCTATGCCAAGTTGTTGCTGTTTATAGTAGGAATTTTAAAAATATCGTATTATGGATTTTTGCTCCTAGCAGTATAATCTTTTAAAGAATTTTGTAATTACTTAGAAACTTTATGAGGATAAATAATTTGGCTCCTAAGCTGAACGAGCAAAAAAAAATACACTCCTTACTCCTTTTGTTATTCTTTATTTGAATTTTAAATTAATGGTAATTACTGGAATCTACCATAAGAACAGTTATGATTGAATTCCATCATAAATGTTAATCACAAGTCACGGATTTCCCAGATTATTACGATGGTAAATTTTTAAAAGCATAATGAGTTTAAAAACGATCCAGTGGCAATCCGTTGTGAACCGAGGGAAGGTCCAATGGAATGAATGTCACGACGATTCCAGCATTGCGCACATGCCGCTTTTACTTCCAAGACAAGCTGGTACCCATTGATCAGAGGCTGATTGAGCTTCAAGTCCTTGTTGGGAGTAAAGCCCAAATTGTACTCCCTGAAACTGTACTCCTTTTGAAGAACTGTACAACAGTTCTTCAAAATGACATTTTAACTCCTTAACTACTGAGTGATAGTGGCATGAATATTGAGTTTGCAGTTGAATTATCTAAGAAATTACATCAGGCAAGCAATAATACAGAAATAAATAAGGCATATTGTCCGGTAGAATAAGTATTTATTTATTTTTACAATAAGTTTTTATCTTGCATTTAGCACACTTTTAAACATTATATAATCTATGACAAAACAATTCAATGGAATTTTAATTTTTTTTAGTTAACATGAGAAAAGTACTTCTTTAAGAGTTCATTCAAATGGTACTTCTTTAATACTTTTTCAAAGCAATTCTGAAAAAAAAATCAATATACATTAAAAAGGAATAAAAATAAAGAAAATTTACAAGAAAAATAAGAAATGTCAGAGAAATATTTGTCAGTAGTAACAACAGTAAGATTTGATATAGGAAGTGTTCAGTTCCGACTATCAGTTAACCTTTCAATGAACCTGCATCGGGAATGTCCCATTAAAACATGCTGTTTTCATCTACTAGCAGAAATAAATATTTACTCATTACACCAAGAACATAACAAATGGGTGAGAAGAGGCATTTGTTTACTCTTATAAGTGCGTCACGATTAATTTAGTAGCATTTAATTTAGTTGCATGTAGAAAAAAATCTGAACTACTAAAAATTTTTTAAAAGAAAATATACTAATATACTATCAAAATACTAACTGTAGATGAAGCAGAAAACTTACCTTTAATGACTTGAATGATGTACTTGATAAAAAATTTCATTGGCTTCAAAAAAAAATTATATAGAGTTAAGTATGGATAAATAGTCGACATCTTTAGATATAGATGCCATCTATAAGACTTGTCAACGGCGTGATATCAACCGAACTTATCGTCAGTCATCGAAATGAATAAATGATCAGACATTAAAAAAGTTTGAGTTTTCCCTTTTTTAAGTATTGATTTGAACTTATAAATACCTCTTATGTGCAGTTTTTTTCTTACTTCAAGTTTCACAAGGATTTGTAAATAAATAAAAGCTTAAAGTAAGTGAAGTACGTAGTTGAGATAAATACCAAAATTGAAACTGACTAATTTTCCCCTCTAAGGAAAAGATAAGACAAACTGAATTGTGAAATATCATACATGACAACAGAACAGAACATAAAATGAACATAATGAAGTAATAGTTATGGTGACAGTTTTCAGTAAGTGAGGGTAATGGTGATCAGGGGTGCAAAAATCCCCACTCCGGAAAAGAGGAGCTTGTAGTTATATTAAATTTGTGCACAAGCAATTACTTTAACGGTAATGACGTTTAACTGCTTAAAAATCCAGTTTCTTGAACAAGCATTTCTGGTAAATACTTTCTTTTTCTTCCAAAACTCACTCGATTGTTATTCGACTTTCAGGTATCAATAGGGCAGATTTGTTGGCCACTCTTTCAGGGGCACCATATTAGGAAGGCCAGCGTTGTTCCCACAGTAAGGACAGCGCAATGAAAGAACATCCATGACTTGTTTGGTATTCGAATCCTTGACTTATCTGATCTAAGGTAAGCTCTCTGACTTCTTCATAGTCCGGTCGGCTTTCCGGTAAATTTAATTCTGTGATCGTTCATCACATCAACTGTCTTTAAACAAATGATAACTTTTCCTTCACTGTTCTACCTTCCATTTAATAAATTAAAAAAGTTATATTTCTGTTTTTTCAAAATGACTAAATTTCTTAATGATAAGAATTTTTAAAACAAAAATATGAAAAATAATTGTGTACTTACTAATGCAGGTTTATTCATCTGCAAAGAAAAGATAGATAAATAAATAAAACACAAAAAATGCCGCTATTTGAAAGAAATCACAAAGTTTTTTTGAGGCTTAGTTAATGTTATGGCTAAAATGTAGAAATCTATATGATGAAATAGGTTTCTGTGTATAAATTGTGCATAAAAATATTTTCTGACAATAAATGAGCAAAAAATATTTTCGATATTTTAAATAAAGATAATCAAGAAACTCTTAAATATAACTAACAATTTTTAATATAACTTCTAGACCTCATTTGTGTTCAAAATGCTTATAGTTTTTGAAAAAAAGACATATTTTAAGTTTTGTAATTAATTGAATGTGGGTATTTTATTTGAATTTTAATTTTTTTTCTTTTTTTATGAAACTTGGCACACTAAAAAAAATTCAAAACGACAAGAATTAACTGTGTTTCCGGTCCTATGGGAACACTAAAAAGCAAGGTTATTTCCACTGAAGAGCTTTGGTAACAACTTTTTAGTAAAATTAGATATAAGATAAGTTTTCTTACCATGATGTTTGGTAGTAAGTGCGGTGAAATTAATTTAATTTTAAGCGAAGTATAATTTTAGCTATGTTTGACAAGACGCAAAAATGTTCATTTTGATAACCTCTATTTTATTTAGGTAGATACTTTATTTACATCGCCCTAGAGCTGCACAATGGGTTATTGGAGACGGTCTGGGAAACCTCCCTGATTATAATCCGAAGAAATGCCATCGCAATTTTGATCCTCTGCAGAGAGGATAGCACTCTTGTTTTGGTAGTTTGAGGATTTGAGAGCGAAGTCGAGCACTTTACGGTAGAACAGCTTAACATTGTTGGTTATTAAGCATTGAATTAATAGCCTTTTATAAAATCACTTGGTTGCTGAATGTATTGTTCATATAAAAACTTAAATATACTTAAGGCTATAATGTAGAATTTTCATTTATTGCAGATTATATCATTTTTGGATTCTTTGAAGGAGAAAATAATTACTACAGAAACAAAATTTAAGCTTATTCATTTTATTGTTTTGCGTGGCAATGTTAACAAATTGACTTATTCTAAGTTAAAGTAGGTGGTTGCTGTTAATATGCGAACAAAACCCCATTTTTCCTTTCTCTCTCTCTCAGGTAAGTTGCGCGAGTTGCGTAAGTTAGTGTAACGACTTCCCGATAGGGGAAATCCGTATAAAGTAGTTGAAGCAGCTGCCTGAGAGGTGGTTCGTTCTTTCTATCACATCATAAGCTATGATGACTGATTAAGATGTATTTTCTTTTGCATAGCACTGTGTGTGCGAGATGTTATTTCCTCAAGTTGCATTTTAATAAACTCTTTATTTGCCGGCATTGCTTCTGTGTTCTTCAACAAAACAACAGTGGTGAAATTCGTTCTACAAATAGTTAGAAAGTGGTATGAGGTACCTAAGAAAAATCCCTTTAAATTTAGTTAGTAAAATAGCAGTCAAACTACGGTTAGCATCTAATAAATAGAAGTTCTGGCACTCAAAATGACGGTAAATTTCACCGGAATTTTATCTGAAATTTTTTTCAGAGAACAGCTTTGTTCAATACTAAAGCAAATAGTGAACTAAAAATAAATTGATTTTGGCGAGGTCTTTACAGTTCTTGGGACCCTTAACTGCTACCTATCTACTTTATACGTAAATCCGGACTTGTGGCCAAAATGTTGCGGGTTGTACAAGAAAATACCATTGTGTTAAATTAAGTAAGGGAAAGGTATCAGGCATAATTATATCCAGATGTCTAATTTATTCTTTCAAAATCAATTTACAAACATGAAAAATTTCCAGAAGTACAAGAAAGCACTCGTAAAAGTGGTGTATTTAAGCTCTTATTCGCTAGTTAAACAGACTCCCAATATTTGCATGTATTTTACTGACTTTCATTAAGGTAAAACTTTATTAAAGAATAAAACAGTCACCTGCCTATTTATAAAATCTGCCAGCATCTATGTCTACGTATGCGTAATATGTAAGGTAATAAGTACATTAACATATGCAAATTTGTCACAAAAACCAGTTGCCAAAATTAAGTGACCCAATCATTGCAACATTACTCTAAATATAATATCAAAATACCAATATATACTTACCACAGAGCGTGCAGGTTTATGTTTTTTTGTGCATTCATCAACCTATGCCATCAATAAAATAAGTAATGTTTATGAAACATATAAGCACTAAATCTTTCTTTACTAAAGATGAAATTTTCAGAAATTTCTTTAAAAATTGTTTAACATAAATATGCAATAAAAACTGCATTTTTAAACAATGTGATTTGTAAGAAACTAAGCAACTAGGGAATTCAATTTTTTTTTTGTGTACTTAAAAAGAACTTTCAAATGTAAACATTTTTGAATGTAAAGAATTTTGTTATGAGTTTAGTAAGATTCCCTGGTCCCTAGCAAAAAAAATTTTTGTGGCGTTACAAAAAACATCAAAAAAATATAATTATATTATTTTAATTTTAACATAAATTTTAATTTCAAAACCAAGTAAAAATCTAAACTGCTATATTGTTTTAATTTTATCCTGTTTTTATTAATTTATGATTTTCCTTATTATTTTTTTAAAAAAATTATTTACATATATATTTAGCACACATTGCAAAACATAAAACTTGGAAGTCGATTAGGCAAAATGTGTCTTGTTTTATCCTTATGTTTTAATAAAAAAGTAGAGGAAAATACATAATAGAGAAAATTACACATATACTGCAGCTTGGATGCGTGTTTTACCATATATACATGTTTTACCATTTATTATTTTTTTAGTGAGAATTTAACATGCTTTAGTTAATTCTACTTACACTTATTCACTTTATATTTATTGTTTAAATGAAAAAGCACATGATTAAGTTTGTACCTTACTTTAGTTTCAGTGAAAGAAAAGATCATTGAAGTGAAAAAAATATTGAGCACAAGCAGAATTAGTTTGAAATAATTCAGAAAAAGTTTAATGTTAGGCATTTAATATTTTATATGTTTTTCATTATGATAATTTATTTTAAAATATGTTCATAAGTTTTAAAAATTATTCAACACAACACACATGATTTTACTTTAGTCATTTTATTTCTCAGATTTAAATTAAAATAGTTGTTTTAATATATTTAGAAGGAAAAGCATTGAACCCTCCATTGGTAATACTAGAACTTTATTTTATTATTTTGAGTAAATGAATGTTAAAATATCAAAAAGGATTAACTTTACTTTATGGTAAATAGACGGGTCCTTGCAGGCCATTTCTTGATAAATTTGAAATGATCCCATGGCCTTCGGCTGTATTTTTCTAAAGCAGTTTCTCCAATTAGCATTAAACTAGAAAAAAGGAGGCAAAATATCATGGTAAAATCAAACAATGAAAAAATGCATCGAAATAATTGTCACTAAAATAAATTTGACTCTTTCCATATAAATATTGCAAAATATGCATTCAAAATGTTAGGGGGACCGTAAGGTAATTTCGTTTTTGCGCTGTAAATGTTCGTTAGTCATAATAACCAATACACTTTTTTCGATCCGTTTCGATTCATTTTTGATCCGTCAATGAAAGGTTACCAGGGTGAATGCGTTATTGATTAAAAATAAAATCTTGATAACATATATCAAATGAGCCAAAGCGACATTACTTTCTGGTCCCCCTTATATTTATTTTCAAAAGGCAGTGAAATGACGCTTACGAAGTATTTCTTCTTAGTTTAATAATGTGTTCCGGTTACTTTTCCATGCGTGATTAATTGTTAAAAATCTAATAAACTTCAACAGCCATGTAAACTTTAATAATTATTAAACTTTCAAAATTATGAAAAATAAATATAACGTAAGGTATTTAGCTATTTACATAAGCTTATCAATAAGCTTTGAACGTTCGACAATTTGTGTAATACATTTTTTATATATAAATTGTAAAAACTTATGCAATCGCTTTAAACATTTTTAATATGGTCTTCACTACTGTAGATTAAATAGAAGTAAATTAAAATATTTTAAATTACATCCTATGTGAAAATGCGAATGTTTTGTTTCATGTAAAACGTATAGAATGCTGAAATATTTTACATTTACAATTTACTGAATTACTAATTGACGTTAGTTTCTTTATTCATTCCCCATATTAACTATTTACAATGTACTATGTTTTAATATTAACTAATATTTGCCCAACTTTTTTTTGTAAGTGACCACAACATACTTGTTATTTTATTCCTTTGCTCGCATACAAAGTTTATATTTAGTGATCATATTGTTCGGAATGACGTTTCTTCTTGGTTCAATATGAATAATCTACAGAATAATCTACAGGATAATTTGTCCCAGGATTATTGGGACAAACTTTAAGGGGAGGTAGGGGGAGGGATCACAACAATTCAACAACCCTTGTTCAGAAAAGTCTTTGTCCACCGCTATCTTTTGTTGTTCACAAGCTGAATTTTGGGTGGTAGACCGACTCCTTAGCCCCTACGTTCTCCGGATTTAAACAGCATGGATTTCTTTTTTGTTGGGGGTGCACTGAAATGTTTCGCTCATGAAACATCAGTGGATTTGAAAATAGATCTGGTTGCAAAAATCGTCTGTACTGCTGAGGATACATGACAAAATGCAGGCATATTTGAGAGAATCCGTGGCCCATGGGTGTGAAAAATGCATCACTATCAATGGTGGGAATTTTGAACATATTTGTGACATTTTCACGTGTCATCTACCACAGCACAATCTTTGTCATATAATCTTTGACATGTAATTTTTCAGACTATCTAAGTCTTGCTTCTCTTTTTCTTCTTATATCTGTCATGATACTTTCCCACGACGGTTTTGATCAAGGGTCGCTATGCAGTTTAGAATCCTTATGATTTCCCTTTACCTCTCCTTTAACTTTGTCCCAATAATCCTGGGATCCCCTAGGATGAACATAAAAAAAACTCCTTTCAAAAAGGAAAAACACAATTACTTACGCTTGAACTTAATTTTTCAAGCACCATTTTGAATTATGGTTAGCATCCAGGAAAATATATATACTTTTAGATAATAATACTAATAGATAATACTATTACATAATAAATACATCTTTCAGATAATATGAAATGGCAAACTTAAGCTTTTACTTACAAATGGTTCATCATATGCCATGCAACGTTGAAGGTCCCGGTCAAGGTTAGTACCGTGCTTTTCTTTAAAAAAATAATCGAGTATTAAAATGATATTACCTTTACCAATTTTATTTTAAACCTATAAATATTATAATAAAATTTACAAAAAGTTTTATTTTAAGATCTTATTTAAATTTTTGTAATTCACGGAGGACCAAATCTTCACTTTCAGTCCATTTTAAAATATCTTATTCTAAATAAGTGGTTCCCAGCCTATCTTGATCTTTGATTCCAAACTCATTTTGAAAACCCATTTTTAACTTTAATTCCCAACTTCTTTTGATCATTACGATATTTTGATCATTTTTTTAACTAGCCTATTTTGATTTTGTCCCACAGTGGTCTGATTGCAGAGCACAGTAGATCACAGCAGTCAAGCATCTTTGGCTGCAGTCAGTGAGCGGGTGGGTTGCCACTTTGATCAGCTAGTGAAGGATACCATGGTACACATTATCGGTCTGCATTGAACTTTTTTACCGCAATGTGCTCTACATCACGCCCAGATCATCGGGTCAAAGATAAGGAAAGAAGAATAGCTTCCATAGACGTAATGTAAGTCGGTTCTCCAAGGGTTTGCATGACTCCTAAATATAAAATAAAAAGCAACATTTGCGGGTATAGCTCAACCTCTTCTAGTGTTGTGGAGGAAAAGAATTTTTCCTTTCATTCATGATTGGTCTTTTGTTGCATTTGTGGCTAGTCAGTTTAAAAAAAACTTATTTAACAGTATTTTTTTTAGAAAAAAAAAACATGAAATTTAATTAGCTTCAAAGTAAGCTTGGATTGAGCATCTGGATCGCCCTTGATACTTTTAATTTATAGCGATTACTTACTTAGAACTTATTTTCATGCCCTCTAGCAATTTGGACCACTTCCGCAAATATTAATAGCTTCGAAGAACAGGTTTCTAAACTTAAAAAGGAAGAAAATTCACTTTGACATTGAGGGTGTTTCGTAATTACCACTCTTAACAAATGCGTCTTACGTCCTTGTGAAACGTGAAAACAAGACAAAAAATGTGTACACATAATTGACAAAAAGGTGAATATTTAACTAGCAATTTAGGACTTCCAATATATACATTCTTAATTTTATTATTAATGAGGATTCTGAAAATACATATTTATAACGGAACTTCCTTTATACTTCATGAAATTTCAAAATTTTTCACTAAATAGAAAGACCAATCTAGTTTATGCTTCAACAATATTATAACAGCGCAAGGATTTAGAAGGAACTTAGGATTGCTTTAAGAAATGACTACGTTAAATAGCTTTGAAAATATATGATTTTAGTGCAAATTAAATCTTAAAATTAATTAATATTTTTCGTTTTTAAAAACTCAAAGAGAAAAAATATAAAATTTTATATATTTTATAAAAGAGAAAAGAACTGAAACTATTATTCAGTTACATTTTGTGTGATTATTTGTGTTATGCGGACGCATCGACATAAAAATAACCTACAGGATTTAGTCTTTTACAAAGCATTTACAAACAAAAAATTAGTACAAAACATTTTCTATGCATTAATGGGTTGAAAATATAAAATTTCTAAATTTGAAAAATTGAATTATTGCTTTGGATTTTTGATTAGCAATAAATGGATATTTTGTAAAAGTATACTATTTATAAACTCACCGCACAACGTTTTTCTCCACAAATTGATATTCCCATATTTTCCTTGGTCCTTTTCAGAAATCACAAGAGTTAATGCAGAAATGAAAATAATAATTCCTATTTTCATCATTTTTGATTCTTTCCTTAAAAGAGACAAGTTTAAAATGCAAGATAAAATATTTTGTTTCAAAAAATTATCTAATTTAATTATAAATAAGAAACTTTTGCATCATACATTTTTTTATAAGCCATAAGTGAGAGTAATATTTAAAATTTATCAAAATCCATTTATATTTCAGACCATCAGCAGTTATTTTCTTTGAGCTTTAGAACATTATTTCGATGAATTATATTTAATATTTTAAAATGAATTCCCACATTTAAATGTCAACTCTTTAGAATAAGTACAAAACTAGTTCAGTTGTTTGAGGAATTTATAAGCCATTGAATTCATAAGCCATATGCGTGAAAATACTTTGCACAAATTAAACTTCCTAAATCTTCTGAAAAAAACTTAAGAGATTTTTAACACGTATGCACAACAGCTGATTATGTAGGCAAAATAAAACCACAGATCAAAATCTTTTCATATTCCTGGTTTATATTCAATTAAAAATTTATATAAAATTTATCTAAGCAAAAAATAAGCATTTGCGTAAATTGTATTTCTTTTTGAATAATTTGTAATATATTCATGTGAAAAATAAAATGTAATATATAAGTCTGCTTTTGTGTTAAATAAATATTCTTTTTCTAATGATACAAACTGTGCATTTCTTTTTTAATTTGAAAAATATTGCATTTAATTCTGAATAAAAAGTAAAACATTAAAAAAAATAGTGCGTGGAGTCCCTCCACGCGGAAGAAGTTAAACTTCGTAACCTGCGACGTTAATTGTAGAAGACTCAGCAGTCGTAGAAGGATCACTAGTTTTATTCAACGACACTTTTTCCTGATCCTCTCGTTTCCGTGCCCTGTAATAACGGTAATATTGTGCATTTTTCCCTCGTGGACCTCTTGAACCAGTGGAAGTGCTTGTGGTTGCCTCATCGTCTCGCCGTGGAAAATGTATTTGTATTAATAATGTATGTGAATGCGTCATAATGTAATTTCGAAAGAGAAAACCTAACAATCAATTGATATTCACAAGAGACGGAGCTTAACATAACCTTAAATCAGTCGCATTGTCCGTGGGATTATTTCCACTCATTTTTTACAATTGTTATCCACTAAATTTGAAAATAAAAAATACTATCCTATTAAATTATATGTGTATCAAATCAAACAAAAAAAAATATTTATAGAAAAGCAATACTTTTATGACTTTTATTATTTTTATGCTAGTGAGAACCAAAACAATATGGAAATGAATGAGGGAAAACTGGATCCTACCCCGTGATTTCCCGGCCAATAAAAATGTAGCGTTAAACGTTTAACGCAACCTTGTTGGAAGTCGCATAAGAAGTATAACTTCAAAAACTGCTGCATATACCAACATAAAAACAATATTATTATGACTGGTTAGGATTTAATAAAATTTTTATGTGACGAAACTTAAAAATTTCACTTAATACGGTTATGCAACCAGAATATTATCACGCCATTAGAAGTCACCAAATTTAGGTATTCATGGTTTTATAACCATACAAGTTGTAAATTGTTTCAAATTAGAACAGGCAAAAAATGTTCTTTACAGTAAGCTTTACGGTTAATCGAATGGAAAAACTGCTGCTGATTTTTTTACCATAATTTTAGATGGAAAATAATAATAGTGTATATATTACTTTCAGCTTCAGAACAAAGGCATATTAATAAGTCAATAAACTTCCTACAGTATTGTGTAATTATTCTAATTAGTCTAATTAGAATAATTTGATAATATATATCAAAAAGTACCAAAATTTTGAAATAGCAGCTTATAACAAATCCATACCTCTGGGGGTACTGATCCAGGAGTTCCCTTGTCTTCTGGATTGGTTCAAAAATACAAGGCTACGGAGTTGAACATTAGTAGTCGTAAACCCAAAATTGGGTCGGCTGTTCAACGACAGATATAAGAAATAACAGCTTAGAATATTAGCAGTCGTTTCCTAGCTTCGGCGCTAATTATAGAAAATTAATCTTTGTAATATAGTTAATAAATCTTAGAAATTTTTTCTCGAAATTAATTCAAATAAGAAACTAATTAAAAGCTATAAAAGTAGGTTTTCATCAATAAACTTAATTGGAAACGAAGTTATACGATTTACTATTGAAAAAAAAAAGAATAAAAGGCAATTTTTCATTAAATAATATATACGGGATTTTCCACAGCTATCGACAATTACATTTGTGTTTAGAAATTTATTGAAAATGAAGTATGGAAAGGAAATGTATTAGATTAAAAAAATAATATTTAAACTAAAGAAAAAATGCCTTCTATATCAAACAGATAACTATGGAAAACATTAAGATGAAAGACAGTTTGAGGCAGATTATCTAATAAATCAGTTTGAACTAACATTATGTCATAATTTTGAGGTCTTCTAAATATCTCATTTAAATCATTCGCTGTCCATCAAACATCAAACAGCTTTTGTTTTTTTTAATACCGATATCCAATGTAGTGATTAATCAGAACTCGTTAGACTTTTTCTTATATCTTGCTAGTATATTTGTTTGCTATACTTAGCATGTAAACGTTTTCACTTGAATTTTGACTTGGATTAGAAATATTTATATTAAGGATGGTGACTAAAGAACACTTGGTATATATAACCGGTTGCAAATAAAAAAAATCAAATTTAAGATCTTACCTATTAATTTGTATTATGAAGCAATTAAAAGAACATAAATTTAAAATACAGTAACTCAGCATTTAACTAAAAAAATGTGCTTTAAACTAGTTCTCCTTTTTAAATTATTTGGAAGTTTTGTTTCTATAAAATAAGTGGATTTTTGTTTGTTTGTTTTTGTTAGGTTGCAATGCATAGAGAGGTTTTTTGAATGTGATTTATCGTTTGAATATTTAGTGATAAAGACGGTTCTCTTCAAGTAAGGAATCTTTACAAATGGCTCTTAATTGTAAATAAAGGCACAAAGGAAAAACAATAACCTCATTTTTTCCATATTTGTCAATTAACTCTCGTAATTAATGTCTATACGTACAAAAATATAAAAAGTATAGCATTAATATCTGCACTGAGAAGAAAAATGTGGTAAAAATTAATCGAACATGGTAAAATGTACCATGATTTCACCTCTATGAGAATGACAAAAAGCAATATTGTTTTTACCAAAGCGCTTTAGTAATGATTGTGGTAAAATTAACAATAATAAAATGTTTTATATTAAGTGAAAAAATTAGGTAAATCTAGTGAAATTCGTTCAATTCATATTGATACTTTAGAGCATAGATTAAAAACTATTAATTCGGTTAAAATTACTGATCAGTTTTGCATTTTTTAATAAATGCATGGTAATACTAACCATAACTTTAAAAAATAGAATTTCTGGGGAACCGTTACCATATAAAGGGAAAATTTACCAAGCAAATGGCGTAAATACCATATATTTTGGTTTAGTAATCAGCATTATGTTGAGTTTTTTTCCTTCCTTTTCCTAGAACTGTCATCATTATAAAATACGACAATTTTATCAGAATATTTTTCTTCGTATAAACAACAGTCAAATGTAAATCAATATCCACCATGTAAATTAATTCTTATTCACAGAAAGGATTCTTATAGGTTTTTCATATGAATACGAAGTAAATTAAAGATTTATAATAGACAGTGTTTAAAATAAGAAAAATGGTTTGGATTTAATTGAGGAATGAAAATGAAAACGTGAATGTATATAAAGAAAATATATCCAAAAAATATTCTTTTCAGGTTCTTTCAAAGAAGATTTCAATTAGAAGTCTATTCTATGAAATAAAAATGTTATAAAAGTCGGTATTGCACAGATTTTTTAATGAAATGTGGGAAATAACAATAAAATTTGAAAATATGTATCAATATATAAAATAAATTTATCAATAACTCTTTTTTATTACGCTATTAAAAAAACTCGTTTAATTACGTTCTTTTATTACACTAATACCTATTTTAAAAAAAAAACATACCTTTAGAATGTTTGAGATTTTTTTCTATAACATCAACTATTTTTCTTGATTGTGTTCACCCTTTTAAATATATACGCAAATGCAAAGCATGAAGTTTCTACCACATGTTTAAGTATGATCCAAAAACGAATCAGAGTTCATAATCAATGTAGAAATCAAAATGTCTCATTGGTTGCCGCAAATAGCATATAAAAATTACTTTCGTGTGCAAGCATAATCCTTAAATTGAATATTAAGCATAATCCTTAAAAGCAATTTATTTGTAATCATGTTATCATTCTGTTCTGAAATCTAATCTCAGTCATAACCGTAGAAAGGGCCTTTCCTTATTGTTTCATATTAAATGTCTCTTGACATTATTTAGACTGGAGTATATAAGTATTAGAAAATATATTTAGTTCAATGAATTTATTAATTGAAAATTGATACAAAGCGATATGTGAATTGAAATTTAATGGGCGTCCACATCGGGGATTTAAAACTCAATTAAAGAATTGCAAAAGGAGATAAAAATATACGCTTTGCTGATCTCTTAAACTAAAGAATTTATATTCTCCGAATTTAAAAACTATTTGCAAAAATCGTAAGTATGTGTCCATATTGAATAGAGGAAGTTGCGATAGAAACCAAGTTTTCAAAATAATTTTCAATTTCAATTAACCAACATCTGTATAAATATCGTCAGTTTTAATGGATGGGCTTGCAGTGGAAAGTATAGTAATATAATTGTGCCAGTTACTGTAATATAATTGTGCCATCTGTTGATAAAATTTTGAATTACTAATCAAAATCATTGAAAAAGCAAAACTGTCCAAAAAAAATGATCCAACCGTACATAAGCATATTTCATGCTTACTTTTTCGTTTAGCAAAAAATGGAAACGGGTAAAGTAATATAAATCCGCTTACCGATATCATGAACTAATAAAGTAATTATTTTAAATCCTATATTAATATAGTTCATTATTTTCGTTTGGAACTACTGAATAATTTTATTTTTTTCTCTTTAATTCTTAAAAATATTTCAACATGTTTTTTCTTATTCTGAATGTTTTTTTAAACCTGAAATAGAGACTTTAAAATTTAAAAAAAATTAATTATTAATAAAAGTTGAATACTCGAAAACTACTAAAATACCTCAGATCTTGGTGAAATAATAAATGCGTAGCTTAAGAAATGAAATTTGGATTTTACGTAAAGTGACATTTTAGGCAAAAAGAAAGAAAGATAAAACACATTTTAAAATTTTGGACCTTTTTCACACAAGTATCACTTTTGTGATCAATGCACCAATAAGAATAAAGGAAATTTGGCTTTAAATTGATTGCGAATAAAGCTAAAGTAAACGAAAAAATCATATAACAACAAATTTTGCCTGGAACGAGCACTTAGTTTATTCTAAATTTTTTATTAAATTTAATTTTTCTTCAACAATTCTTGTCGAACCTTCTTTTTCCATCATGCCCACTAAAGGGAGATAATACAAACCGTTTTATTGTATTCTAATGAGGATGATGCTTCACAATGAAATTTTTTGAATTTTTTTTCTGTGTATATCTATATACTTTAAGAGAAACAGACCTTCAGGGAAATTGTATCAGATAAATTGTTCTAGATCATTACAAACTCGCTATGAAAGCACGTTTTTACTCGCATTTTAAAATAGAAATAAATGAAATAAAAATATATATATATATATATATATATATATATATATATATATATATATATATATATATATATATATATATATATATATATATATATATATATATATATATATATATATATATATATATATATATATATATATATATAATGAAATATACTTCATGAAATAAATACAATAATATTATTATGATATTATTTTTATGAACAACCTAATACTTATCTCATTGCTGCTCAAGCGCTCTCTATTTTCTTCTATATTGACATTCTTAAAAACATCAATGTATTTCTCTTTTTTTTAATAAAAGTCCTTGTCATGATAGTTAAAAGAAAAAATCATCTCTGTTAATTGCAATATTTTATTAAAACTCATTAGATACGATATATTAATATGATTTAAATAAATAATCCCAAAAAACTAAAGCGGTAGGATATTACTTGATTTAAAACCTCATTCAATTCAAAATTATTCAAATTGGACAGTCGACATGTTTCAAGCTCTCAAAAACAGGCTTCCATTTTCAAGACTTACCAGACGTGAAAAGAAGAAACTAAAGTGATTTGACACATAAAGCGTAAATTTTCCAAAGAGAAAAGAAAAAATAATGACACGAAACATAACTAGAAATACCGCAGTAGCCGAGAGAGAAAAAATATAAAAATCAGAACAAAAAATCCACAATGGTCGAAAGGGACAAAGCAGAGTAAACTGTATTTTCACACGCTTTGTAAAAGTGGTGAGGAACTAATGCTATTAGCAAGGAAATCAGCCTTCATATGAATAAGGCAAGATTCCAGGGCATCAAGATGATCTGATATGACTGGGGTAAAAATAATTTTGGCATTGAAAATTGGAAGTGCATTTAAAATTGAGAAATTAATCGAACTTTACAATTTTGCAATTTCAGAAATTCATCGACAGTTTTCATCGATAGTAAATGTCAAATAATAAATCCTCCGAATTGAAACTTTTATAATAAAAAATATTAATTATATTGCCGAATTAAAATCTTTCTTTCCGTGGATTTAAAAAAAATATTATTGATTTTATAACTTAAACATAGATTTTTTAGGGCATTTATATTCAAGCAAACGAGATAAAAACAAATACATATTTAAGAGTTTATTTTGATTTCATACAAACTTTTATTCATTTGACAATTTTCAACATAATTTTATATCAAATGGAACAGATTTCAAGAAGTTAGTAGTTTTAATGATATGATTGCTTAACTGAAAAATACTCTTTTGATAGTTCTGGCAAATTGTATTTATTCAACACATTCACAAAACAGTCCTAGAAGAAATATAGATTGCAAAATTATTATTAATGATAAATTTGAAATAAATGATAAAATAAATTAAAAATAAATGGAAAAAGTTTCCGAAAAGCAGAGGTGCTAGTTTCATGTGCGATGAAATCTTTTTTACCAGTGTTGATAGTTTGCGTTTTTTCAACACTATTGAAATCGATTGTGAGCAAGGCCTGGTAAAAAATACCAAAATCTGTTTTGATGGTCTGATTTAATTTGAAGATGTTCCGATTTGTTCGACGTGAATGATTTAGATATGAGATAAAAATCGTATTCGATTTTAATCTCCTCTTTGTTTTTATCGACATTCAAATAGAAGTTGATGCTTTCAATCCTGATTTTCTTAGATGAAATAAGTTAAGTTTTGATAACGTTTTTGCTTTTCCCTTACGTAAATACAACACTTTTCTTTTGATTTCATTTTGACAAGATTTTTAAAAATATATATTAAGGGGGTCATTGTTGAATATCATGCATATCAAGAAATTTGTTGTGATACATAGATCACACATAGTGCAGTTCTAGTTTTGGATTAAATTTATAATAAGAATTGCAATTATTCATAATTGAATGTAATTTTAACTATTGCAATAGAATACACTATTTCTCATCGAACTGCAAACAATTCCTGTTAAAATTATGTGATAAAGTACAGGCACTTTCGGTGCATCAATCGTAATATCGGTTTCAGGATTACAAATTATGTATCCTAAATTTTACAGTAGTATTCATTTAATCAGAGTGATTCATTTATTTTACGGTAAAAATTACGACATCATGGGTGCCGGTACTTTTTATCGTAATCTAATGCGGGATTCTTTACAGTATGCATTACTTGAGCCACGTATGGAAAATGGTTGCATGACAAAATAAATATTTTAAAATCCAAAGAATAACATTATAAAGGTATGCCAGGATTTGAGCTATAGATTGTCAGGGAATATTTTATTAAAATAATGTTGATGTTATTAGATTGCATAGATTTTACAATTGACAACAAGATTTAGAAACACGCGTTTCGTACGGTTTTCAGAACAACACATGGTCCTATTAACTCTGAAACACCACTTTTGTTTTATTCGTTAAATTATCAAGAGCACCAATTATCTTATTCAAATTGTTACTAATTTATTGTGCATGTTTTTGGTAAAATCACAAAAAAATTATATTTACTTACAGAATCGTGATCCACCTGAAAAGGGAGAAAAATTCAATTATGTAAATGGTGAGAACATATTATTGAAGTAAATAATTTTCTGCCACTTTTGCAATAATCCACACTTTGGTTTTTAAAATCAGAACCGGACAAATATTTGATCAGAGAAGTAACAAAAAAAAGGAGAACCAGAGAATAAAATAACTAAGATAAATTTATAAAAAGCAACGGTGGTACTCTGGAAAAAAATGCTATATTGAATTACAGTATAAAGCACCGGCTATTGCATCATCCATATATAACATCCATTTTTACTGTCAAATATTATACCGTAATTTTTACAGTAATATTTATTGAATCAGAGTGATTCAGTTATTTTACGGTAAAAATTACACCATCATGGGTGCCGGTACTTTTTACCGTAATTTAATGCGGTATTCTTTACAGTATGCCTTACTTGAGCCACGTATGGAAAATGGTTGTATGACAAATTAAATATTTTAAAATCCAAAGAATAACACTATAAAGATATGCCCAGATTTGAGCTATAGGTTGTTAGGAAATATTTTATTAAAATAATGTTGATGCTATTAGATTGTATAGTTTTTACAATTGACCACAACATGATTTTGAAACACGCGTTTCGTACAGTTTTCAAAACATTGCATGGTCCTCTTAACTCTGAAACTCCACTTTTGCTTTATTCGTTAAAGTGTCAAAAGCGCCAATTATCCTATTCAAAATGTTATTAATTTATTGTGCATATTTTTAGTAAAATCACAAAAAAGTTATATTTACTTACAGAAGAATTTTGATCCTCCTGAAAAGGGAAAAAAATTCAATTATGTAAATGATGAGAACATATTAATGAAGTAAATAATTTTCTGCCATTTTTGCACTTTGGTTTGTAAAATCAAAACCGGACAAATATTTTATCAGAGAAGTAACAAAAAATAGAGCGCGGAGAATAAAATAACTAAGATAAACTTATAAAAAGCAACGGTGGTGCTCTGTAAAAAGTGCCATATCGAATTACGGTATAAAGTACCGGCACTTACATCATCCATATATAACATCCATTTTTACTGTCAAATACTTTACCGTAATTTTTACAGTCATATTTATAGAAACAGAGTGATTCTACAATAATTATTACTGCCACATGCGTGCTCCGGCAATGCGGTATTATTACTGCAATAAAGGATATTAAATTTTACTGCAATAATAAATATTTTTTTACTAAACTGTATTACGGTAAATGCGGTTTTTTTTTGTTCCGGATCATGTTTCGGTAAAAATTGATTTTACGGTAAAAAGTACAGGTACTTTTAATTGTAATTTGAACCGAAATTTTTTACAGTCTACATAACATTAATATTTTCTTTTTCTGCTTAAATTGTATGTTTAAATCTCATTTTTTTTAAATAAAGAAATACAAAATTTTACACACATTTTCGTTGGTCACAAATTATATTTAGAAGTTTTATGCATCAAAAATGTTTTCGAACAGTAACCAATCATTGATGAGATCAATAAAAATCAAAGAAGGTAGATAATAATTTATTTCGATGCATCTTTAAACTTTTTAAGAAGGAATCTTTTCTATCATTCCTAACAAGAAACGAACGCCTTACAGTTTCACTGGACAAATAAACTGTTTACCGATGATTTTAATCCCTTTTTTGCTTTTACCGACATTAGTAATGAACCTTTTTTAAATTTAATTTTTTTTTTAATATTAATTAGCCACCCCAAATTGGCAGATTTTTCTGCTCGAATGTACCAAGTCTTATAGTTAAAATTTATTTGCACGATCGCACATTTTGACTGATTTTTTAGAAATATTAATAGAAACTTTCCCCATAATTGTATCCAGTTATAATATACTTATTTTAAGAGGGGAAAGTTTTCTTCTTCTATTTGGAGAAACCATAGACTTAGCCCAATAGTTTAATTTTTTTCTCAACATTTTAAATATATGTATAAGAAAAATATACATATATACACTTTTAAAAAAGTTCTTAACAAAATATATATACACTTTTAATAAAGTTCTATTTTTAAAGTAGTTAAGTACGAATTACACTGTTTGGATTTTTTAGAACCGTAGAACCCTTAAAGTCGATCACATAATAAGTGTAATGTAATAGTTCTGAAAAAAGCATGTTTTAATAGAATTTCATGTTTTTAATGAAACTTTAATGAGTAATGAAGTCCAAAATCAATGGATATTGGTTTGTATTCGTATTAATATTATAGCATTCTAGAACGAGATTCTTTTATTCTGACTCCATTATGTTCTCTAACGCACAAATTCGCAATAATATTTGTAAGAAAATATTTATAAATCTTTAGAATAAGCTATTTTTATTGATTAATGTTGTGCATATTTATATATTGCATATGTAAATATTGTGCATTTGTAAATATTTATTTTGATTCAGAAATACTATAGTAAATTAATTTTGACTATTTTTTACACAGTTTTTTTTTTTTTTTTTTTTTTTTTTTTTTTTTTTTTTTTGATTTTAATCATTTTACAAGTTTATATAAGAGTAAAGGGCCTAAAACTGTTCTGCCTCGTTACATGACAGTTTAGAGTTATGAGTTAAACGTTGCGTGGTTTTAGAACATTATTTTCAAAAAATTATCACGATTCATATCAAGTATACTACGATGAGTCTGCATTCAATGACCATACGTAATGATTTCTGATAGTAATACGAGTGCAGATTCAAACTTTAAAAAAAACTATGGTCAAAACTACTAGAATATGGAAAAATTTGCGCTGTTTCTGACTCTACGGGAACACCAAAAAGCTCAGTAGTTTTTTTATTTATCAAAATGCTATGGTAATGATTTTGGTAAAATTAATAATACAATAATATTTTATTGCATGCGATGCAATTTTGAAATTTATTAAAATTTTGCAATTTTAACGTGGTAACCATTATTCGGTAAAATTTTAATCTCAATTAATATTTTACTGAATGTGTGGAAATAAGAGCTATAATTCTTAAAACCAGAATTTCCTTTAAGCTGCTACCATATGAACCTAAGCATTACCAAGTGAAAGGCTAATGAGGTGACCCGAGTTCGAATCCCAGCGATGGCTGGTAGATACGAATTCCGCTTCAGCTTGCAAAAACCAAAGTGCTGGAGTGAAACATCCTCAGTGATAAACTGATCATGGGTTTGAGTCCCCTTACCGTCGGGCTAACCGTGGGGGGTTCTCGTGGTCTTCTTTGCCATGTAAGGCAAATGCTGGTTAGTTCCATCAAAAATTACGCTACGAAGGGGAATTTTTCCCAATACTTGATCCAGGAGTTCCCTTGTCTTCTAGATTAGGTTCAAATTGACAAGGCTACGGAGTTGAATACTAGTAGTCGCAAACCAAAAAATTGGGTCGGCTGTTCAGCGACAGTTATAAAATGAAACAAAAATATTCTATATTTTGATTTCATAACCAAAATAATTTTTCCTATCAGAAATGTGGAGTAATTTTAACAAAGTTATGCAGATGTTAGCGAGAGCAGCACACAGAGGAGCTGAGTCACTGGTAAAGTATTTAATTTTCGTTTGACTTATTTATAATTTTTAAGAGATTGCATTTTACTGTTGTAGCTTTAATAATGCATAGAATGAATTTTATACATACCTATTAAAAAATCATTAGTAATGAAGGTCAAAAATTTTGTCAAAAGTAGCTGTAATCAATCCTGATTTTAATGAGACCTGAATTTCTATTGAAATTAGTGGTAAACTAAAACTATTAAGTTCTAAACAAACCTAATAGCAACACTTTAAGTTCAAAACAGCACAAAATATATTTCAGTTGATTTTTTTTGTTCCTCTTTTTATCTTAAAAATATAGTTTTTGAAGTTTCAATACGACAAAGATTTTAAAACAGTTTGAAAGCGTTTATGGAACAGTGAAATTATATAAGTGCGCATAATGACTACTAAAAAGCTTTATTCCAATTCAGAAATGTAATATTTTAAAAATCACAGCTATTTAAAGCAAACAAAGCTTAAAATTTTTCATTTTATAGTCAATTCATTATTAAGTGTTTTTGTATAGTTTGCACTTTTATGATAATTTTATAGTGAGGTATACTATATGTAATTTTAAAGCGTGCAGAATCATAATGTACAAATTTTATGAAACCGTAATCTGGTTTTATGTTGAACCATATCAATCTTTGTAAGACCTCATGGTTTCAAATACACTGAAGAGCCAAAAAAACTGGTATACCTGCTTAATATCGTGTAGGGCCTCCGCGAGCACGCAGAAGTGCCGCAACGCGACGTGGCATGGATTCGATCAATGTGTGAAGTAGTGCTGGAGATAATTGACACCATGGATCCTGCAGGGCTGTCCCTAAACCAGTGGGAGTAAGAGGGGGTGGGGGAGATCTTCTGAACATCACGTTGCAAAGCATTCCAAATATGTTCAATAATCTTCATGTCTGGGGATTTTGGTGGATTTCCGATACTCACGGTATACTCGTGAAATGGTCATACGCGAAAATCCAAATTTCATTGCTATCTCGGAGATGCTATGTCCCATCTCCCGTGCTCCGACTATAACACCACGTTCAAACTCACTTAAATCTGTATAACCTGGCATTGTAGCAGCAGTAACCGATCTAAGAACTGTGCCAGGCGCTCGCTGTCTAATATACGTGTTGCCGATCACAGCACTGTAGTTTGATTGGCACCATACCCCTTTATTTGCATACTCATGCCTGTACCAGTTTTTTTTACTCTTCAGCGTATTTCGCACCATGTTATGGCTCTGCAAGAAGATATTATGAGATTGAATCGTGAATTTTTTTTTTAGTTTTGTTTATCACAGTTTTTTGCTGAATTTTGCTGAAATTTACTCATGATCTGTTCAAAGAATCAAATTTTTTTCGTGTAAGTCAATCAGAAATGACTATGGTTCAGTGCCTTTTTGAATTAGAATGTCTAACAGCTCTCGTGTTGGTAGCTACTCTTGGCGTATTAGTTAATAAAATTCGGTAATAAGAGGAATTTATTTTTATTTTTTAGTATGTCAGTGAACTTAAACTTAACCGTACTTTTATAAAAGTTAAAACTTGAATCTTACCGTAACAGGAGCATCTTCTTGTTTTTCGGCACATTCGTCCATCTAAAACGCAAAGAGTAAAGTTTATTTTTAATTACAAAAAACATAATTAAATGTCAGAAGCAATCATAGTTTTTTTTTCTTTTAATTTTGCAGACTCGCCACACTGTGAAAAATTCCGTTTCAAGTTACAGTGAAAAGTACCGGCACTTAGGGTGCTGACATTTTTACCATACTAACCATTTTCACCAAAACGTGTTACGGAATATAAAGTCTGATATTCTATGATTTTTACAATAATATTTACCCTAAAACTTCTGAATCACTGTAATTTAATAATTACTATAAAAATTACGGTTTAATATTATATGATAAAATTGGATTTTATGGATAATGCATCTAAAGTGCCCGTACTTGACGTTACGGTTATATAAACTGGAATTAACGTTATGTAATCTGGGATTTTTTACAGTGCAGTTTTTTATTGGGTAATCTGGGAAACACTGCAGGCATACTTGAGATCATTTTTCTTTTTTCGATATTTTTATTTGTTTTTTATTTTTCTCCCCCGTTTTTACGTATTTAGCTTGTGGGGGTGAAGTTATCGACTATGTCAACCTTCATCTATGAAAAGGTACCCCACCATAGAATCTAGTAAACATGTCTTATATATTAGTGAAATGGAATTATATTTTTGTAGTGGTAGATACACTACAGTACTCCCCCACCAGAATTATATCTGTGATAGAATTTGATGAACAAATTCCACTAGTAATTCATTGCTGTTTTGTGAGAAGCCGGGAGAGCTGTATTAAGATCACCGTACTTTTGCCAATCGTGAGAGCTGTATTAAGTTCACTGCCGTGGTGGCTCCTGTGTTGCCATTAGCAGTCGAGTGTATGCAGGCCGGCGTTGTGTTTGATCGAGACTGAGTAGCAACAGCATGAGGAGGTGGATAATATCGCAGTCACAAGCAGCAAGTCAACTGTTCAATGTGGACCATCCATCGATGCAGGAGTGTTCAAATTGAAGTGGGAGTTACTGTCATGGTAGGGGTGTTCACATCACGTCCGGGTCACCAATGTGGAGGGGGAGTTATTGACTATGTCAACCTTCATCTATGAAAAGGTACCCCACCATAGAATCTAGTTAACATGTCTTATATACTAGTGCAGTGTTTCCCAAACATATCACTTTTGTGTACCCTTTCTAAATTTTTCGAAAAGCTGTGTACCACTAAGAAAAATGAATGTATTTTTTACTATAAAAATTTCCACAAAAGTTAAAAATCACGACTGGCTGTCGACACCACTAATTATTAACTGTAAAATCTGCAAAAAATAGCCAATAGAAAAATACGTAATTGTAAATTTTCGCGGCTAGCTTTGCTTTTAAATAAAAAAAATTTAAATTTTAATTTGTTGCAAGATATTTCGCATAAGAACGCGTACCCCCGTTAAACTATTCCCGTACCCCTGGGGGTACGCGTACCACACTTTGGGAAACACTGTACTAGTGAATTGGAATTATATTTTTGAAGTGGTAGATACACTGCGAGCTTTTACGCGAGGCTTCGCAAAAGAAGTAATTTTTACTGCTTACAGTATTTTTTTGTGCTTTTTGTCACCTTAGTTTCCTTATAGCTTCTGTGCAAGGCGAAGTTAAAAAGTCCACTTTTGTTAATTGTTTCGTATCCTTTCTTTTTCACTTGCCTTTTGCGCCAAATTAAATCAAATAATTACATTTGAATTTGTTTGGAAATACAATTATTTTTGCGTATATTAGCTGTTTTCAGTGCACTTTTCTTAAAAGTAACATTCAATCTATAACTCTTTCTATTTTAAAACAAATAAAAAATTACTTGTTTTAAGTTCAAACGTGTAAAGAACAAACGTATGCAACAAATTTGAAAATTTCGGATGCTATTAAGGAAAGTTTCAGTCTGAAGGTTCTTATAGTTTATTGAGACGATTACTTTCCTTCACAATGCATTGTAATATAATCAGTAATTTAACAGACTGAAAAATTTCTGAATCGGATTCTTAATAGGAATATCATAAAGTTCTGTATGAATATACGGCAGGATTCAGAATGAATATACGAAATTAAATGAATATACAGGATGAATATACGTAATACGGTCACCCACAGTGTGTTAGTAATTTTTACTATAATTTGACCTGGAACTTTTTTACACTCTTGGCTAATTTCGAGAAAGTATATATAAAGAACTTAAGTTAATATTGAATTTGACAAAATAGAAATTCAAGCTGCTGCAAATAAAATGATTCGAGGCAATTGACGAGTTTCCATCTGAGAAATCAGAGCAACACTTCGACTGATACGAGTAAAAGAATTATCCGTACTGATGGAATACACCTTGTCTCATAATAGAAATACAATCTGCTGCAAATAAAATGATTCGAGGCAATTTACGAGTTTCAATTTGAGAAATCAGTGCAGCACTTTGACTGATACGAGTGAAAGAATTATCCGTACTGATACAATAGACCGTGTCTCATAATAGAAGTACAAGCTGCTGCAAATAAAATGATTCGAGGCAATTGAAGACTTTCAATTTGAAAAATCAGTGCAGCACTTTGACTGATACGAGGAAAAGAATTATCCGTACTGATGCAATAGACCGTGTCTCATAATAGAAGTACAAGCTGCTGCAAATAAAATGATTCGAGGCAATTGAAGACTTTCAATTTGAAAAATCAGTGCAGCACTTTGACTGATACGAGGAAAAGAATTATCCGTACTGATACAATAGACCGTGTCTCATAATAGAAGTACAAGCTGCTGCAAATAAAATGATTCGAGGCAATTGAAGACTTTCAATTTGAAAAATCAGTGCAGCACTTTGACTGATACGAGGAAAAGATTTATCCGTACTGACGCATTAGGCCATGTTACAGTTATTCTCAGTTAGCGGTGCGTGTGCGGGGGGTGACCACTTGGATCAGTCTGCGTAGGGACCGAGTTAAATTGTTCTACCGTAAAGTTCTCGACTTCGCTTGCAGGTCGGGCTACCGAAGCGGGTGTGCCATCCCCTCAGCAAAGGATCAAAATTGTGATGGCATGTGTTCGGAGCATCCTCAGGTCTGTTTCCCAAACCGTAACTAATAGCCCATTGTGCAGCTCTAGTGGGGCTTAAATGAACTGCAACAGCAACAACAGCTCGCGGTGCATTCTACTTACTTTGTTTTATAACACTGAATGGTGGCGCTTCCAACACTTCTGCATTCTTAACGTTGTCACGTGTGTTTACTTTTCATTTGGGTTACCTTTAGTACATGGGGATAAAATTCTCATTTTTAATGAGCTAAATAATGTTAATGGAAATACGCGTAAACGAATTCCTAAATTTAAAAAAAAAACTCTTCTAGCGTTACTTAAAAATACAATAAGAAGTTCATAAAGTCAAAAACGCATTTAACGTTTATTTAATCAAGGTGAATATTAAAAATTAATATTATTTTACCTTGTGATAAATGGTTTTATTCTTGCACGCCTCTCTTTGAAAAAGTACGAATGAACCTTTGATGGCTGGCAGAATCTCATTTAAGCACATCTTGAATGCATTATGATACTAGGGAACAAAGAAGACAAATTTTATTATTGATAACCCAATTTATTTTTGACAAATATTTTTAATGGAAGAGTTCTCATGTATAGGTCAGTTTAGTATAGTAATACTTAAAGGGAGAAGACTATCTATAATTTATAGTAAATCAACCAATGAAAATCGGTTGAAAAAGCAAAACAATATGATCTATAAAGTATCTTTTTATTAATATACACGTAAAAATAAAAATGATAGTAAAATATAATATTTTTACTTATTTAATGATGATTATGATGATGTTATATCTTGTTTCTCAACAATATTATTTTTATTTTATGTTGCTATTTGATGTGAAATTTGCAAAGAAACTGTTTTTTATAAAGTTACAGATATGTTTGAGTCATTTTCCGTAGTAATATTCGACTTTCAAACTTTCATATTGTATATAAGTTTGACTATATGAAAGGCTAAGAACAATATAGTGATAAGCGACACTTTACCCAAGCTGACAGTTTTAAAATAAGCTTATCTTATCTTCTTTTATTTAATTATTACTTCGTCAAAAGTACGAGAATTATGCATTGCATAACACAACACAATATATGCAAATGCCCAGTGTCTTTCCTATCATTTTTATTTTTCATGCATAAGATTTTCGACTGAAAATGTCGCTTATCATTATATCGTTCAAAACCCTTAGTATATGAAATTAAGGATTCAAAGCACTTACAGGCGACCTCTCAAGGCAATTCTGCAGCTCTTCATTCATTGTTTCGTTATTTTTTTCTAAAAAGATATTCATATATGAGTAAAATAATTCTATTATATTTCAAGTGTTTTAACATAAATAAAAAACAGTCTTAATACGAAATAAATTGAATGAGCAACAAAAATTATTATTAGAATGTCATTAATACCTTTGAAATATTATATATATATATATATATATATATATATATATATATATATATATATATATATACAAATATCCTGAAGCGGTGACGTACACAGATATATATATATATATATATATATATATATATATATATATATATATATATATATATATATATATATATATATATATATATACCTTATATATATATATATATATATATATATATATGTATATATATATATATATGTATATATATATATATATATATATATATATATATATATATATATATATATATATATATATATATATATATATATATATATATATATATATATATATATATATATATATATATATATATATATAACGGTGAATAGATAGTAAAATTGATTAGAAAATTTCTTCCTTAAATATGTGCTATAATATCGCAAAGAGTTAAAAAAACTACTCGCCACATAAGGTTTTCCTCCATAAATTTGAATGCCCATAAGGTCCATAGTCATCTTCTTCTTTTCCATGTACAACAACGAAAGCAAAAATGATGAAAAATAGCACCTTTTTCTCCATATTTGTCGACTAACTTTTTATAACATTTAAATCCTAAAATATAAAAATGCCAGCATGAACATCTGCACTAAGAGGAAAAATATGGTCAAAATTTCCAGAATAGGATAACATTTATCGTGTTTCAGGCTCTATGGGATCACCAAAAAGCTCAATAATTTTTATCAAAGTGCTTTGGTAGTGATTTTCGTAAAATTAACAGTAAAATATGGCCTTAAAATATGTGATAATATGTAAATGTGGTAAAATTTGTCAATTTTATCATACCTTAAGAAATGGCGTAAAAACCATTTATTCTATTAAATTTATTTTTCAGATTTGTATGCTTTATTAAATGTGTGAAGGTAAGAAAAATAATTTTGAAAACCAAAATTTCCGGTAAACTGTTGGAACAGAAAAATTATCTAAATACCGCATATTTTTATTTTATTACCAGAATTAAAGTTGTTTTGCTATAGTTTTCAACGATTGCTCTGTAGTTTATTATGGGTTTGCTGCCCCTAACTTAGTAAACTAAAAAAATCATATTTTCCAAGTTTAAAACTAGTAAGCATATTTCGCGCTGAATAGGGAAAGCTATAAAATCAAATTTCCGAAATAAACTTTATTTGTAAATAGCAAACACCTGTACAAATATCGTCACTGTTGTGATGTTCTAATATGCAGTGGAAAATGTTGTATAATAATTATGCCAGTTATTTGTGCCCTCTGTTGGCAATACTTATAGCTAATAATGAATATCATTGAGAACAAATACTATCCTTAATAAAATGGAGCAAACCGTACATTTAGGTCTCCTACCGTTGCTTTTACAATAGTTTTTCGAATTGTTAGTGTTTTAGAGGCACCCAGTATATTTACAACATCAAACTAAATCGTGAATAAAAATAGTGTCGTTGCTAGGTTTATATTTTAATACATTTGCTTATGAATTAGAAACTGTATTTAGATGTAAGCATATTTTATGCTTACTTTTTTGTAAGTAAACAATAAAAACGTAAAATCCACATATCAATGCCATGAACTTAAGAAGTAACTATTATAAAAATGTTTTTACCGCCCATTATTTTTTGTTTAGAACTAATGAATAATTATTTTAAATAAAAATTTCCTCTTAATGACAACATATTTTTCGAATTACCTTTTTGAAACTTGGATAGTGACTTTAAGTGAAAAAGACAAAAGAAAGAGTTGATAAATGATAAGAAATGTTGACTACTTGAACTTGAAAATGACTAAAATGCCTGTGTTCTAGCTGTATATAATAAATGAATGCTTGAATAAATGGAACCGTTAAATTCGGCTTTTGGGATAAGCTATATAATAGGCACACAAAAGACGAAGCACATTTGGAATTTTTTTCGCCACTTAACACAAATATCACTTTTGTATTCAGTGGACCAATCAGAGTAAAGTAATCCTGATCTTAAATTACAGAATAAAGTTAAAGTTTAAAAAAATAACAAAAATGTTTTGGCTGGAACCAACATATAAGTAATCTTATATTCTATCTTGAATTTAATTCTTCTTTAGCAATTCTCGTCATGCTTGCATTTTTCATTACAACTACTGAAGTATAATGCTACAAAACCGTTTATTATGTTTTAATGCTAATGGCATTTTACAATGATCATGTTTTTAAAATATTTTCCGTGTCCTTATTGACATATTCCATAGCTAACATCCTTTTAGGGGAAATGTATGGATAATATTTGCTATTTTTTCAGAATTTGATGAAAGATTAACAAATTGTGTTGTCGACACTCCTTTTGCTCAGTCCTGCAGTTTCTACAATGTAGTATTATCGTACATCGCGATTAGTGACAGACAAATAATTCTTCCACGCTTTAGAAAAATCTTAAAAACTCCCTATTTAAGATATAAAGCTTCATTTTAAAATAGAATAAAATAATGAAATAATAAAACTTTATAACATTATTATAACTGAAATAATAAATAACCTAATATTTACCTCCTGCTTCTCTAACGCTTTGTATTTGCTCAAAAATAATAGTTTCAAAAACATCTATAGCTTTTATTCAAAAAAATGCCTTGTCATGACATTCAAAGAAAATCGTCATCTCCGATAATTGCAATCTTTTATTAAAACAACTATACGATATTTTAATATGATTGGTTAAAATTAATCTAAGTGAAAAGCAGCGATATCTGTTTAAATGGATTTTTAATGATAACTCCCATCATAAATTGTCATCTATAATTTATTTATTCCCGTCAAAACATTTATCTCATATTGGAGGAAGTAGATAAGCTCATTTTAATGGCTAATTTTAATTATAATGTTTTGATATAACTTGTAGACTAATATTATAATTCAAAATATTTTTTATGAAAAACAGTAAAATAAAAATTCAAATTTATATGCACGTTAAAAAATGGATACTCAAATCTCACGAAACTTTCCTCGTCATTGACGAAACCATTTTCCTGTATATACACCAAGTGAATATTTTGTCAAAGTGACGAAATAACTATCATCATCTTCGAGGAAATGAATTTCATCAAAAGTAAAGAAATTTTTCACTATTTTTTTTTATTTTTCAAAGAAAGGCTTGGTTGATCACTTTTTTGTTTACACCGTATTAGGATCAACGTCATCCCACCAACACAAGTAGGACAGATAGAACAAAGAGATAAACTACGTCCATGTTCGACGTCATGCTCTTCGTCCATGTTTAGGCTACCTTTTAGGAACGGTATTTTTATGGTAAGCTTAAATTTACTGATGAAAAAAAATCTAGACTTTTTGGATGACTTAAGTTACTACAGGCATTATTTAAAACAAGAAACTTCATAACTATCAAAACGCATTCAAAGAGGTTATTTTGTTTTGATATGAGGGTGTTTCAATGCGAGAACTGAGATTTATATATAGTCTTCATAAATACTATAATGAATTCAGTGGTTTATTACGATCTAGTTATCAAACACTTCAACCCAATAAACGATGAACAGATGGACTAAAATCCAATTTTGTTGCAAGAAAATTCTTCAATCCACAAAAAAGTTGAAGCAACATGTTTTTATGATATAAAAATACATTGTTTGAGTTGTTCCTTTTTGTGCATTTGACGTTGTTATCTACATAAGAAAAGCTCCATCTCTAATTTAAATTTTAGACTAAATTGAATAGGATCAAACTTGAGGCAAAAAGACAAATATTATAGAAACTGCAAGGAATTTTGCGTATAAAAAGTACCAGTTTTGATATTTACTTGGCATTAGCTAAATCCTTATAACTTCTAAGCAGTTATTTTATTCTAATAAACTCAGGATTCATCTCAAACAATTCAATCTGAAACAATGCGTTGGAATCTATACGTAAATTGTCCAGACAGCTATTAGACAGGGCTGAAAGGGTATATATATCAAGACGGAAAAGAGTAAGAACTGATACGAAAGACACTTCTTTATAGCATTTTTTTCGAGAAAAGTTTAATTTCTGAAACTACCGAGGATTTTTTCACAATTATAGCATATATATAGAACTGTTTTTTCTCATGAAAACCTAGATATTGATGACTAATTTAAAAAAGAGGAAACAGTTGCTCCTCCCGATAATTAGTTAAAACCGATATAGTTTTATTACCAGTGTTTCTTCTTTTACGTCTCGCTTTCACCCTTGCTATTACATAACGAAAATAATTTTTATGTATAAAAATCTTTGAAACTTTTTAGTTTTGAATCTTATTATCTAATTTAGTCAAGTTTGGTATCATTCAATTTGACTTATACATTTGAGTAAATAGGTTCTGGTCAAAATATATACTGTTAGTAGATAAAACTCTGTTTACGCTCTTTGTTATGAGTCCAACTTTCTCATTTTGAGGTCCGATCTATGTAGGGGTCAGGGAAGTAACAAGGAATCATCACAAGGCAACAGAAAAGTTCTAGATCCTAAACCCGGGTAAGGCAAGGCTGTTTATTCATTTTCTGTACTATCTGTCCTTACTGTGGGAGCAACGTTGGCCCACCTCATATGGTGCCCCTTAAAGAGTGACCAACAAATCAGCCCTTCAGATACCCGTATTGACGAAATGTCAAACCTTTTTTCATCACGCCTACTGAAGTACAAACCATACTGATACAAACCATTTCATTGTAATTTAGTGATAATTATGTTTTGTAGCAAAATATTTTAAATTTTTTTCTGTGTCTTTCGATACCTATACCTATGAGCAACAAACCTTCAGGGAAAATGTATCATATAATTAGTTCTAGCTCATTACAAAATCACTACGTAATCAAGTTTTTACTAGACTCACATTTTAAAATAGAAATAAATGAAATAATGGAAATATATAATAAAAATGAAATATACTTTATGAAATAAATAAATAAAAAATAATATTATTATAATATTATTTTTATGAACAACCTAATATTTGCTTCATAACTGCTCAAGAGCTCCCTATTTTCTTCAATACTGACACATTTAAAAACATCAATATATTTCTTTTTTTTTTAAAATAAAAGTTCTTATCATGATAGTTAAAAGAAAAAGTCATCTTTATTAATTGCATTATTTTATTAAAACTCATTAGATACGATATATTAATCTGATTTAAATAAATTTTATCCAAAAACTAAAGCGGAAGGATATTTCTTGATTTAAAACTTCATTCAATTAAAAAGTATGCGAATTGGACAGTCGATATGTTTCAAGCTCTCAAAAACTGCTTTCCATTTTCAAGACTTGCCAGACGTGAAGAGAAGAAACTGAAGTGATCTGACACATAAAACATAAATTTGCCAACGAGTAAAAGGAAAAATAAAGATGCGAAACAAAACTCGAAATACCGCAGTAGCTGAGAGAGGAAAAAGATAGATATCAGAACAAAAAAATCCACAGTAGTCGAGAGGAACAAAGCAGCGTAAACTGCATTTCCACGCGCTTTGTAAAAGTGGTGAGGAACTAGTGTTATATCAAGGAAATCAGCCTTCATATGAATAAAGCAAGATTCCAGGGCATCAAGATGAACTGATATGTCTGGGGTAGAAATAATTTTGGCATTGAAAATTGGAAGTGCATTTAAAATTTAGAAATTAATCGAACTTTAAAATTTTAAAATTTTAGAAATTCATCGACAGTTTTTATGGACAGTAAATGTCAAATAATAAATCTCTCGAATTGAATCTTTTATAATAAAAATGATTCATTATATTACCAAATTAAAATCTTTCTTTCCATGGATTTGAGAAGGAAATATTATTGATTTCATAACTTAAGCCTAGTTTTTTCAGTGCATTTATATTCAAGCAGAAAAGAGAAAAATGAAATACATATTTAAGAGTTTATTTTGATTTCATACAAACTTTTAATCATTGACAATTTTCAACATTATTTTATATCAAACGGAATAGATTTCAAAAAGTTAGTAGTGATCCCGATATGTGAAATTAGTTAAAAAATACTTCTTTAATAGTTCTGGCAAATTGTGCTTCTTCAACACATTCACAAAACAGTCCCAGAAGAAAAATGCATTACAAAATTATTATCAATACAAAATGTGAAGATAATTGATAAATAAATAAAAAAGTTTCCAAGAAACAAAGGTAATATTTTCATAGGCGAAGAAATCTTTTTTACTATTGTTGATAGTTTGTGCTTTTTCAATACCATTGAAATCGATTGTGAGCAAGGTGTGGTGAAAAATTCCGAAATCAGTTTTGATGGTCTGATTTAATTTGGAGATGTTTATAATATTCGATTTTAATCTCCTCTCTGTTTTTATCGACATTCAAATAGAGGTTGATGTTTTCAAATCAGATGAAATAAGTTCAGTTTTGATAACGTTTTTATTTATACCTTACTCATATACAACCCTTTACTTTTGATTTCATTTTGACAAGGATTTTAAAAATATATAAAGGAGTCATTGCTGACCGTCATGTATATTAAGACATTTGCCGTAATATATAGATAACACAAAGTGTAGTTATAGTTTTGGATTAACTTTATAAAAAGAATTACAAATATTCTTAATTGAATGTAATCTTAACTATGCAATAGATTACACTATTTCTTATCGCACTGTAAAAAATTCCTGGTAAAATTAAGGTATAAAGTACTGGCACTTTGGGTGCTTAAATGGTGTAATCCATTTTACGATTACAAATTACATATACTAATTTTTACAGTGATATTTATTTATTCAGAGTGATTCAGTTATTTTACGGTAAAAATTACGTTATATGAGATTTTTGGCCTGTTACGTGTTCCAGTAAAAATTTATTTTACGGTGAAAAGTACCGGCATCATGGGTGCCGGTACTTTTTACCGTTATTTAATAAGGGATTCTTTATAGTGTGTATTACTTGAGCTACGTATGGAAAATGGTTGTATGTCAAAATAAATATTTTAAGAGAGAAATTTTAAAATTTCAAAATCCAAAGAATATCATTTTACTATAAAGATATTCCCCGATTTGTGCAATAGGTTGTCAGAAAAATATTTTTATTAAAATAATATTGATGTTATCAGATTGTATAGTTTTTACAATTGAACGCAACATGATTTTGAAACACGCGTTTCGTGCGGTTTTCAGAACATCACATGGTCCTCTTAACTCTGAAACTTCACTTTTGTTTTTTTCGTTAAGTTGTCAAGAGCATCAATTATCCTATTCAAAATGTTACTAATTTATTGTGCATATTTTTAGTAAAATCACAAAAAATTATATTTACTTACGGAAGAATTGTGATCCTCCTGAAAAGGGAAAAAAATTCAATTATGTAAATGATGAGAACATATTACTGAAGAAATAATTTTCTGATATACTTGAGCATTAGTGGTCGTAAACCCAAAAGTTGGGTCGGCTGTTCAACGATGGTTATAAAGTAAAACAAAAATATTCTATATTTGGATTTTATAACCAAAATAATTTTTTTTTATCAGAAATGTGCAGTAATTTTAACCTAATTTTTGCAGATGTTATCGAGCGCAGCACACAGGAGCTGAGTCACTAGTAAAGTATTTAATTTTCATTTGACTTATTTATTATTTTCAAGAGATTACATATTACTGCTGTAGCTTTAATTATGCTTAGAATGAAATCTCTACATACATTAAAATATTCATTATTAATGAAAGTCATAAATTTTGTCAAAAGTAACTGTAATCAATGCTGATTTTAGTGAGACCCGAATTTTTATTAAAATTGGTTGAAAACAAAATCCTACTTGCAACTTAATAGCAGCACTTTAAGTTCGAAACAATACAAAATTGTGTAAGTAAAAAATTTTTTTTGCTTTTCTTTTTTACTTTTAAATATAGTTATAGAAGTCTTAATTCGAAAAAGTTTTTTAAAACAGTTTAAAAACGTTTATGGAACAGTAAAATTATATAGTAAGTGTGCTCATAATGACTAATAAAAATCTTTATTCTAATTCAGAAATGTAATATTTTAAAAATCGCAGTTATTTACAACAAACAAAGCTTAAGATTTTTCATCTTTATAATTAGTTCATTATTTATTGTTTTTGGTATGGTTTGCACTTGTAGTGTGGTAATGGTACATTTATAGTGTGGTATACTGTATGTAATTTTACAGCGTGCAGAATTATGATGTAAAAATTTTTGCAACCGTAATATTTTGTTATGTTGAACCTTATCAAACCGTATAAGACCTTATGGTTTCAAATATTTCGCACCGTGTTACGTAACTACACGAAAATACTATAGAAGAAAATTGTGAATTTTTTTTGAGTTTTGTTTATTACAGTTTTTCTGAATTTCATTAAGCTTACGCATGATCTTTTCAAAGAATCTAATTCTTTTTTTATGTGTGTCAATTAAAAATGACTATGGTTTAGTCCCCTTTTTGAACTTTAATTTATTCTAACAGCTCTCGTACTGAAAGCTACTTTTGGCGTATTATTTAGACAATATCGACTTGTTCGTCATTTATAAATAAAATTCTGCAATAAGAGGAATTTATTTTTACTTTTTTAACAAGTCAGTGAACTTAAAATTTCTTCTTTTATAAAAGTTAAAACTTTCATCTTACCGTATCAGGTTCATCTTTGTATTTTTCGGCGCATTCGTCCATCTAAAATGCAAAGAGTAAAGTTTATTTTTCATTACCAAAATCAATTAAATATCGGAATCAATCGTGGCTTTTTTATTCTTCTCATTTTGTAGACTCGACAAACTGTGAAAAATTCCGTATCAAGTTACAGTAAAAAGTACCGGCCCTTAGGGTGCTGGTATTTTTACCATACTATCCATTTTTACCAAAACATGTTAGGGAACGCAATGTCTGATATTCCATAATTTTTACAACAATATTTTCCCTAAAACTCATGAATCACTGTAGTTAAATAAATATTACTGTGAAAATTACGGTTAAATACTTTATGGTAAAATTAGATTTTATGAATAATGCATCCCAAGTGCCCGTACGAAAGTGCCCGTACGCATCTGGAATTTCTAACAGTGTATAGTTTTTTATTGGGTAATCTGGAAAACACTGAAGTCATACTTGAGATCAATTTTCTTTTTTCGATATTTTTATTTGTCTTTTATTTTTATCCCCCCCCCCTCTTTTTACGTAATTAGCTTTTACGCCAGGTTTCGTAAACAAATAATTTTTACTATATACAGTATTTTTTGTGTTTGTTGTCACCTTAGTTTACTTAGCTTCTGTGCCAGGCATAGTTAAAAAGTCCACTTTGTTAATTGTTTAGTATCCGTTCTTTTTCCCCTGGCTTTTGCGCTAAAAAAAATTAAATAATTACATTTGTATTTGTTTGGAAATACAATTATTTTTTTGCGTATTTCAGACGATTTTAGTACACTTTTCTTAAAATTAACATTCAATTAACAAATCTTCTTATTTTAAAGCAAATAATAAATTACTTGTTTTAAGTTTAAACGTTTAAAGAACAAACGTAGGAAACAAATTTGAAAGTTTGGATGCTATTAAGGAAAGTTTCAGTCTGAAGGTTCTTATAGTTTATTGAGACGATTACTTTCCTTCACAATGCATTGTAATATAATCAGCAATTTAGCAGACTGAAAAATTTCTGAATCGGTTTCTTAATAGGAGTATCATAAAGTTCTGTATGAATATACGGCAGGATTCAGAATGAATATACGAAATTAAATGAATATACGGAATACGGTCACTCACAGGATATTAGTAATTTTTACTATAATTTGACCTAGAATTTTTTTTACACTCTTGGCTACTTTCGAAAAAGTATATCTAAAGAACTTAAGATAATATTAAATTTGAGAAAATAGAAATACAAGCTGCTGCAAATGAAATGATTCGAGGCAATTAACGAATTTCAATTTGAGAAATCAATGGAGCACTTTGACTGATACGAGTAAAAGATTTATCCGTACTGATGCAATAGGCCGTGTTACAGTTATTCTCAGTTAGCGGTGCGTGTATTGCAGTGGACTGATCGTTAAGACACGGTTTCCAGCAGGTTACAGAAGTCAACCATCACTGGCTGCGGTTAGTGTGAGGGTGGGTGACCACTTGGATTAGTCTGCGTAGGGGTCGAGGGTGGGCGGTGTCTGGGATGGCATCTCTTCGGATCATCCTCAGGAATGTTTCCCAGACCGTCGCTAATAGCCCATTGTGCAGCTATAGTGTAACATAAATGAACTACAACGAGAACAGTTAGCAGTATATTCTTCTAACTTTATTGTATAACACTGAATGGTTACTCTTCCAACACTTCTGCATTCATAGTGTTGTCACGTGTGTTTACTTTTCATTTGGGTTACCTTTAGTACATGGTGATAAAATTCTTATCTTATAATGCGCTAAATAATGGTAATGGAAATACCTGTAAGCGAATTTTTAAAATTTAAAAGAAAAAAACTATTATCGCGTTACTTAAAAATACAATAAAAAGTTCATAAAGTCTAAAACGCATTTAACGTTTATTTTACCAAGGTGAATAGTAAAAATGAATATTATTTTACCTTGTGGTAAATTGCTTTATTCTTGCACGCCTCTCTTTGAAAAAGTACGAATGAACCTTTGGTGGCTGGCACGACCTCATTTAAACACTTCTTGAATGCATTATGATGCTAGTGACACAAGAAGAAAAATTTTATTATTGATAATCCATTTTATTTTCGACACATTTTTTTGACGATTGAGTTCTCATGTATAGGTTAGTTTAGTATGGTAATACTTAATAGGAGAAAGCTATCTATAGTTTATTGTAAATCAACCAATTTAAATCGGTTGCAAGAGCAGAACAATATGATCTATAAAGTATCTTTTTATTAATATACACATTAAAATAAAAATGATAGTAAAATATAATATTTTTACTTATTTAATGATGATTATGATGATGCTATATTTTGTTTCTCAACAACAATTTTTTTATTTAACGTTGCTATTTCATGTGAAATTTGCAAAGAAACTGTTATTTTTTTAAAATTTTTTCATTTCCAATGAGCTTCACAATCAGTCTTCCCAATGAGCAGAAATAGTGCGTTCAACATAAGTCGTATCCACTCTTTCAGGACCACCACAATGGGTGAGATACCGTTGGCCATGTTAATAAGGACGTCTAGTTTCTGCCACACTAGATGGCAGCACCGAGACTCTATTTGGGTGCTAAAGAGGACTAGGAATTTAATTTTGCCGGAAATGCAAAAGGGCCAATAAGGCACTCCAGGGTGCATGTCGGATAATCATACGACATGGGCGCTGAGGATTTTCTGCATCCCGAAAATCCGGTGTCTGGGCCGGGGATCAAACCCGCAGACTTGGGCTCAGAAGGCCGACGACAAACCAACTGCACCTCCCAGCCACAACAGTTATTTATAAAGTTACAGATATGTTTGAGTCATTTTCCGTTGTAATATTCGACTTTCAAACTTTCATATTGTATATATAAGTTTGACTAAATGAAAGGCTAAGAACAAAATAGTGATAAGCCACGCTTTTCCCAAGCTGACAATTTTAAATAATTTAATTATTACTTCGTCAAAAGTACGAAAATTATGTATTACATAACACAACACAATATATACAAATGTCCAGTGACTACTTTGTCATTATTATTCTCAGTAGTAATCTGAGAGAGAACAGAATCTGAGAGATACATAAGAATTTCTCATTAGTAATCTGAAATGTTGCTTATCATTATATTGTTCCAAACTCTTAGTATATAGACTTAATGATTCAACACACTTACAGGCGTTCTCTCAAGGCAATTCTGGAGTTCTTCATTCATTGTGTCGTTATTTTTTTCTAAAAAAATAACCACATATGTTTAAAATAATTCTATTATATTTTAAGTGTTTTAACATATATATAAAAAATAGGTCTAACACTATATATATATATATATATATATATATATATATATATATATATATATATATATATATATATATATATATATATATATATATATATATATATATATATATATATATATATATATATATATATATATATATATATATATATATATATATATATATATATATATATATATATATATATATATATATATATATATATATATATATATATATATATATATATATATATATATATATAATATATATATATATATATATATATATATATACCCTATCTACCAATAATTATTAGGACACCTATGCAAATGATTATATCTGCAGTCCTGAGATCTTCCGAGTCTGCAGTCCTGCATACGTTACGCCCTACGCCGGTATATGTCTTGCAAGGAACAACATCGGCATTAGTCTCATGCAAGATGCCTACTGCACTATTTTGGATGACAAGTGCTTCCCACGTTGTGGCAGTTTTACGGGGTGGGCTCCTGTTACTTCCAGGACGCAATGCCAGCTGTCATGTTGCGAGGATCTCCAAGGCTTGGTATGTTGCCAATGGGGTTAATCGGATGGACTGGCCTGCCCAGTGCCCAGACCTGAACATTGTCGAGAACCTTTGGAACTGGTTGGATGGCCGAATTAAGGGGTGTACTATCCGTCCAAAATCGATGAAGGAACTTACATGTCTTCTCTAAGCCGAGTAGAAGAAAATACCACTAGCCATCACACAACGACTTATGGAAAATATTCCCCGGGGTAATTGCTTTCGTGGAGGCTCTACCAACTATTAATTATGAATAAAGTTTGTTTTTCAATCACACGTGTCCAAATATTGGTATATATATATATATATATATATATATATATATATATATATATATATATAGAAAATATTATGGAACTGCTAAAAAGTCCTAAATTTTTTTTAAACAGTATGAAGTGAATAAATTTCCTTTCATGAAATTCAAATTATTCATTTTACTTAAGTTGATTTTATTTAAAATATAATTTTATTCGAATAAATATTTAAGTAATTTAAATTCTAAATTAATTCTCCCCACAGTAAAAACAAGTTGGAGGTAAATTCAAAAATATTAAAGTGTATTTTTTTTCTGGTGTTTTTTTCCAAATAGGTTTTTTTTTCTGATTCTTTTCGCAACTTTTTTTCGCAGACACTTTCTTCGGATTTCTTTCGGTATTTTCTCCCTATAATAATTTTCTTTTTACCATACTAATTAGACGTACAAGGTATACAGCATTAAACATTAGATGAAAGATGTATTTTCAGTGTGTATGGATTTTATATGTGCAGATATTTCTTAACAGTGTATATGTGATGTGATTCAATCTGACTGTTTTCTGAGCTAATTTTTAGCTAAGTTAATAAGTGCTTTATATAATAGTAATACCGCTAGTGAAAGATAAATGATTAAAAATGCATATCTAAAAATGGTGGTTGGTAGACGCAAATGGCTTCCATATTTAGAATCAGTATCTTTTAACTGTCTTTGAAAATGAATAAGATATTAGAAATTCCTAGGAATTTTTAAAATTTGCTTATCAGTGTTTTTTCTGTGTTCAGTATTTTATTCGATGTTTTCTATATTTTTTTCATTTCCGAATGTTTTTCTTTAATTTAATTGTATATTTTTAAATATGAATCTGTGATAAACTGTGGTATAAACGAGGAAGTATTGGATGAAGCACTTTAGTAAAAATTAGTTTTCAATTGAAGGCCCCTCTTACATTTGGCGACTTAATAATTAACTAATATACCTGAAAATAAATCAAGAATAAATCATAAAGCTGCAGATAAAAATTTTTGTAAATCGAAGGTGACAATATTAAGGCGAAAGACAGCAAATAATATCATGGTAACCAGAAACTTGATCTTATTAAAACAGAGTTAAAAATGAAAATTTACACCAAACCAAGGGACACTTGATTCTACATTGATCTTCTTTCAGATCCACGCAATATGTCAAACCTTATTTTCTTTAATATGGAAGAATATTTTTTTCAAATTATATATATATATATATATATATGTATATATATATATATATATATATATATATATATATATATATATATATATATATATATATATATATATATATATATATATATATATATATATATATATATATATATATATATATATATATATATATTTATATATATATATATACTTTAGCTACAGTTCACTGCTCCTAATTTTAATGTTTCATTATTATTATATGATTTGTGTACATTATTGGAATTAAAAATGGGAACTATGTTTCTCAGTAACATGTATTGTGCTACCGAATAAAATACTTTATATTTAATGAAGAACATGGGGTAAGAGCGGTTTTTTGTCCTTTTTTTATGAAAGAACGATTGGATCACAATCTGTTGCATTTTGAGGTTTACTAAGTTTTGACAAATTAATATGACGTGAAAAATAAATCCTCCTTGATAGTTATTACACCGGTAAAATAGACCGTACTGTAGAAAATAAATTCCTTCAGTTTCACGAGCAAAATAATTTATATATTATTTTTGAATCAGCTTTTATGGACATAAATTGTTCTTCCCTCATGGACTTCACACATTAGTAGCCAAGATATCGTTTTATTTACTAGGTCATGGTGTACCTTTTATAAATACGGTGAATAGACACTAAAATTGATCAGTAAACTTGGTAATAAGAGTAATTGAAATAAAAAGTAATTTCTTCCTTAAAAATGCACTGTAATATCAAAAAGAGCTTAAAAAAATGACTCGCCACATAAGGTTTTCCTCCATAAGTTGTAATGCCCATACGGTCCAGTGTCATCTTCCTCTCCTCCATGTACAACAACGAAAACAAAAATGAGGAAAAATAGCACCTTTTTCTCCATATCTGTCAACTCACTTTTTTATAACGTTCAGAAACTAAAATGTAAAAATGCCAGCATGAACATCTGCACTAATAATAAAAATATGGTCAAATTTACCTGAATAGGATAACATTTATCGTGTTTCAGGCTCTATGGGATCACCAAAAAGCTCAATAATTTTTATCCTAGTGCTTTGATAGTGATTTTGGTAAAATTAACAATAAAATATGGCTTTAAAATTTGGGATAATATGCAACTGAATTAAAATTTGATAATTTTATCATTCCTTAAAAATTGGCATAAAAACCATTTATTCTGTTAATTCTACTTTTCAGTTTTGTATGCTTCATTAAATGTGTGGAGGTAAGAAATGTAATTTTGAAGACCGAAATTTTCGGTAAACTGTTTGAACAAAAAAATAATCTAAATACCGTATATTTTGATTTTTATCACCAGAATTATAGTTTTTTTGCTACGGTTTTTAACTATAGAACTGTAGTTTTTTATAGGCGTGCTGCTCCTTACTTAGTAAACTAAAAAATTTATATTAAACACTAGTAAGTTTAAACACTAGTAAGCATATTTCGCGCTGAATAGGAAAAGCTATAAAATCATGTTTCAAAAATAAACTTTATTTACAATTGAAAATCACCTGTACAAATATCGTCCCTCTTGTGATTGTCTGATATGCAGTGGAAAATGCTGTATAATAATTATGCCAGCTATTTGTGTCATCTGTTGGCAATATTTATAACTAATGATGAATATCATTGACAGCAAAATACCATCCTTAACAAAATGAAGTAAACTGTACATTTCGGTCTCCTACCGTTGCTTTTAAAATAGTTTTTTTTTAATTGTTGTTGTTTAAGAGACACCCAGTATATTCTGCAGAATTTTGGACATAAAACGAAACAACATAACATTATTACGACATAAAACAAAATTGTGAATAAAAATAGCGTTGTTGCTAAGTAAATTTTTTTAATGTAGTTGTTTATGAATTAGAAACTGTATTTAGATGTAAGCATATTTTATGCTTACTTTTTCTTTTAACAAAAAATAAAAACGGAAAATCCACATACCAATGCCATGCGCTTTAAAAGTAATTATTATAAAAAAATTTATGCAGCCAATTATTTCTTCATTTAGAACTACTGAATAATTTATTTAAAATAATTTTTCCTCTTAGATTCTACAGTTTTCTAGAAAATGACAGCATATTTTTCGAATTACCTTTTTGAAGCATGGATAGTGACTTTAAAAGAAAAAAGGTAGAAGAAAGACTTGATAAATTATAAGAAAAGTTGACTACTTGAAAATGACTGAAATGCCTGCGTTCTAGCGGTATATAATAAATGTATACTTGAATAAATGAAATCGTAAAATTCGGATATTGGGATAAGTGATATAATAGGCACACAAAAGACAAAGTACATTTTGAATTATTTGGCTACTTCACACAGATGTTACTTTTGTAATCAAATGGTCAGTCAGAGTAAAGTAATCCTGATCTTAAATTTCAGAATGAAGGGATTGTTTTAAAAAAAATTTTAAAAATTAAATTTTTTTTTTGCCTGGAACCAACATGTAGGTCATCTTAAATTTTATTTTGAATTTGATTTTTCTTTAGCAATTCTTGTCATGCTTGCTTTTTTCGTTACAACTAACTATTGAAGTGTCATGCTACAAAACTGTTTATTAAGTTTTAATGCTAATGGGATTTTGCAATGATCACGGTTTCAAATTATTTTTCTGTGTCCTTATTGACATATTCCATAACTAACATCCTTTTAGGGGAAATGTGTTGATAATATTTTATATCTTTCTAAATTTAATACAAGATTGACTAACTGTGTTGTCGGCACTCCTTTTGCTCATTCCTGCAGTTTCTGCAATGAAGTATTAACGTATGTGGGGATTAGTGTCAAACAAATAATTCTTCAACACTTTAGAAAAATTTTAAAAACACTCTATTTAAGATAGATCACTTCATCATTCTATTTGAGATAGGTCATTTTAAAATAGTTTACTTCATTTTAAAATAGAATAAAATCATGAAATAATGAAACTTTATAGCATTATTACAACTGAAATAATAAATAATCTAATATTTACCTCTTGCTTCTCTAACGCTTTGTATTTTCTCAAAAATAATAGTTTCAAAAATATCAAAAGCTTTTATTTAAAAAAAAAATGTCTTGTCATGACATTTAAATAGAATCCTCATCTCCGTTAATTGCAATCTCTTATTAAAACTAATAAGCGATATTTTAATATGATTTGATAAAATTAATCTGCGGGAATATCGGCGATATCTGTTTAAATGGATTTTTAATGATAACTTCCAACATAAAATTGTAATTTATAATTTACTTATTCCAGTCAAAACATTTATCTCATATTAGAGGAAGTAGATAAACTAGTTTTAATTACTAATTTAAAATTTAATGTTTTGATATAAATCGAAGAGAAATATTATAACCCAAGATATTTTTTAAGAAAAACAGTTAAATAAGAATTTAAATTTATAGGCACGGCAAAAAATGGATACTCAAATCTCACGAAACTTTCCTCGCTTTTGACGAAACCATTTCCCCGTATATACCACCAAGCGAATACTTTGTAAAAGAGACGAAATAACTATCATTACTTTTCAAAAAATTATTTCATCAAAAGTAAAGAAATTTTTCACTTTTCAACTTTATTTTTCAAGAAAAGGTTTGGTTGATCACTTTTTTATTTACACCGTATTAGGATCAACGTCATCCCACCAACGCAAATAGGACAGATAGAGCAAAGAGAAAAACTACATTCATGTTCGAAGCGGGATTGAAACTCAGGATCTTCTTTGTATAAGTTCCTTGACTATTATACACACCAGTCACTTATGTCTGCATTCTAGTTTCGATCATCTATTCTTCATCCTAGTTTCGGTATAATAGTTAGCAATCTCTCATAATGCCCTGCAATGAGGTTTGAAGTTAAGGAAGCATATTCGGCACATACTTGAGAGTTCGCGTTTCATCACAAATCACGTGCTTTCGTGACGAAATATTTCTCAAAATAAACGGAATACAGCTCAAGCATTGCACAGAATTATCAAAAGTGAGAATTTTATTTCTAGGAGATTGTGTATATTATTTTGTTGCTGTTGTTGTTTGTAATGCCACTTGCCACACGGACAAGCCAGCTTGGTAAAACCGAGCAAATTTAATGCAGAGTGCGCGTTTCTTGTTTTTCAGTGGCGCCATCTATGGCCAAGAATTTGACTTCTGCCACACCATACGTCACACCCGTTTATAGGGCGGACCCATTCATACATCCATTCATTCATTCACAGATCGTCATTTTTGACCTGAATCAGAGAACGATCGATTTCCAATCCAGTACCCCCAGAGGTATTGATTTGTTATAGGAACATGGGGGACTTTTGCGACTCGACAGATTTAACGTGCATCAATTACTTTACTACACGGGGAGTCTTCGGCCGACGGGGTTCGAACCTACGAACTCTCGGACATGGGCCCAGCGCCCTACCGACCCGGCTGTCTCGGCCTCTTTCTTTTTTCTTTTTTTTTGCACTGTAATAAGTATTTCTCCCCAGCTGCAGTCAGTGAGAAAGTAACTTAAATAATGAAATAATGAAAGTGAATTTATAATTTAAAAATCAGTCTGAATGAATAATTTAATAACAAAAGTTTCCCAAGGAAACTATACAAATTTTGTTTTAGAGCTGTCTGTCTGACATCAAATTTTTCTTATCAATTTAATAATCCTTACCTTTAAAGTAAAAATGTCTGGACTTGTTATTAAAAATATGCTTTCAAAAATGCAGAAAGTAAAATACAGTTTATAACTGTTGAAATTTCATAAAAAAACGTTTGCGGTATAAAAAGTTTAAGACCACTACATATTTCTTTTTAGGTAGAAATACAGTTTATTATAAAACAATAATGATTTGAGCTTTAAATTAGTTATTTATTTCAGAAAAGTTTCAAGTTATTGAAAAGCTGATATATATAAAAATATAAACAAAAATCCCATAATGTTAATTCATATCAAAATTCGAGACCACTTTAAAAAAAATCTTTATTGCATTGATGCAGTTTAATCTTCATTGCATCCCCATACTTCAACGCTCTGAAATATCAGATAAAATTACGGAGACTTTAAATTATCAAAATTAAAGGCAAAATATGATAGGCATTTAAGAACCTTTTAGGCTACCTTTTAGGATTTTTTTTCTCATTTTTAATCACAACTGATTCAGTATAGTATATATATTCAGTATTTGTCTGAATATCAGTCTTTAAAATTCTACTTTCTTTATTTCGCCTCGTGCGAAACCTCACTTTAAAAAACTACTAAACAAACTACTAAACTACGAAACTTACTAAACCAATTCCGGTCATAACAAAAAACCGAATTCGCTGTGAAATTCAAATAAGTTTTAGTGAATTATTTCGAATGTCTATTTAAGCCCCAATTTCACTGTGCTACATAAAGATTCGAGTCCTAGCTCCTCTGGCTGCAGCTAATACATAATTTTACCATTCGTGGGAATTTAACAAAATTTATTACTTTAGCTAAAATAGTTGTGATGCAATTTATAATCAAAATTTAAACTTATTTGTAAAATAAATCCCAATAAAACCTATACAATTTTAAAAATAATACATTTAGAAGCTTATATCTACGAAAGCAGATGGTTTATTCCTTCCAAGTTCCAAAATTAGTTACAAAGTTTGTCAGCAAATCACGTTGCAAATAGGAAAAACTATAAAAGAATATTTTTTGTTGTTTGTCAGATCATGGTAAGTAAAACCTTTGCCCCGGTGTTTGCTAGTTTTGTCTTCAGGCTATGCCAAGTTGTTGCTGTTTATAGTGGGAATTTTAAAAATATCGTATTATGGATTTTTGCTCCTAGCAGTATAATCTTTTAAAGAACTTGGTAACAACTTAGAAATTTTATGAGGATAAATAATTTGGCTCCTAAGCTGAGCGATCAAAAAGCAATACACTCCTCACTCCTTTTGTTATTCTTTATTTGAATTTTAAATAAATGGTCATTACTGGAATCTACCATAAGAACAGTTATGAGTGAATTCCATCATAAATGTTAATCACAAGTCACGGATTTCCCAGATTATTACGATGGTAAATTTTTAAAGCATAATGAGTTTAAAAACAATCCTGTGGTAATCCGTTGTGAACCGAGGGAATGTCCAATGGAATGAATGTCACGATGATGCCAGGATTGTGCACATGCCGCTTTTACTTCCCAGACAAGCTGGTACCCATTGATCTGAGGTTGATTGGGCTTCAAGTCCTTGTTGGGAGTAGAGCCCAAATTGTACTCCCTGAAACTGTACTCCTTTTGAAGAACTGTACAACAGTTCTTCAAAATGACATTTTAACTCCTTAACTACTGAGTGATAGAGGCATGAATATTGAGTTTGCTGTTGAATTATCTAAGAAATTACATCAGGCAAGCAATAATACAGAAATAAATAAGGCATATTGTCCGGTTGAATAAGTATTTATTTGTTTATTTATTTTTACAATAAGTTTTTATCTTGCATTTAGCACACTTTTAAACATTATATAATCTATGACAAAACAATTCAATGAAATTTTAATTTTTTTAGTTAACATGAGAAAAGTACTTCTTTAAAAGTTCATTCAAATGGTACTTCTTTAATACTTTTTCAAAGCAATTCTGAAAAAAAATCAATATACATTAAAAAGGAATATAAATAAAGAAAATTTACAAGAAAAATAAGAAATGTCAGAGAAATATCTGTCAGTAGTAACGACAGTACGTTTTGATATAAGAAGTGTTCAGTGCCGACTATCAGTTAACCTTTCAATGAACCTGCATCGGGAATGTCCCATTAAAACATGCTGTTTTCATCTACTAGCAGAAATAAATATTTACTCATTACACCAAGAACATAACAAATGGGTGAGAAGAGGCATTTGTTTACTCTTATAAGTGCGTCACGATTAATTTAGTAGCATTTAATTTAGTTGCATGCAGAAAAAAAACTGAGCTACTAAAAAAATTTAAAAAGCAAATATATTAATATACTATCAAAATACTAACTGTAGATGCAGCAAAAAGCTTACCTTTAATGACCTGAATGATGTATTTGATAAAAAAAATTTCATTGGCTTCAAAAAAAAAAAATGATATAGAGTCAAGTATATATAAAAAGTCGACATATCTTTAGATATAGATGCCATCTATAAGACTTGTCAACGACCCGATATCAACCGAACTTATCATTAGTCATCGACTTGAATAAATGATCAAACATTTAAAAAGTTTTAGTTTTCCCTTTCTTAAGTGTTGATTTGAGCTTATAAGTAGCAATTCTGTGCAGTTTTTCTTTTTTACTTCACGTTTCTCAGCGATTTGTAAATAAATAAAATTTTAAAGTAAGCAAAGTACGTAGTTGAGATGCATATCAAAAATGAAAATGACTAATTTTCCCCTATAAGGAGGAAAAGATAAGACAAACTGAATTGTGAAATATCATGCATGACAAAACAGAACAGAACATAAAATGAACATAATAAAGTAACAGTGATAGTGACAGTTTTTAGTAAATAAGAGTAATGGTGATCAGGGGAACGAAAATCTCCACACTGGAAAAGAGGAGCTCATAGCCATATTAAATTGGTCAACAAGCAATTTTTAACAGTATTGACGTTTAACTGTTTAACATTCCAGTTTCTTGAACAAGCATTTCTGGTGAATCCTTTTTTTTTCTTCCAAAACTCACCCGATTGTCATTCGGCATTCAGATTTGTTGGCCACTCTTTCAGGGACACCATATTAGGAGGGCCAGCGTTGCTCCTACAGTTAGGACATTTCAATGAAAGAACAACCATGCCTTGTCTAGAATTCGAACCCAGGACATATCTGATATAAGATAAGCTCCCTGACCTCTTCATAATCCGGTCGGCTTTCCGGTAAATTTAATTCTGAGATCTTTCATCACATCAACTAGCTTTAAACAAATGATAACTTTTCCGTCACAGTTCTACATTCCATTTAATAAATCCAAAAAGTTCTATTGCTGTTTTTTCAAAATGACTAAATGTCTTATTGATAAGAATTTTTGAAACAAAGACATGAAAAAATAATTGCGTACTTACCAATGCAGGTTTATTCATCTGTAAAGAAAAGATAGATAAATGTATAAAACACAAAAAATGCCGATATTTGAAAGAAATCACAAAATTTTTCTTTTAGGCTTAGTTGATGTTATGGCTAAAATGTAGAAAATCTATAGGATGAAATAAGTTTCAGTGCATAAATCGTACATAAAAATATTTTCTGACTGTATATGAGCAATAAATATTTTCGATATTTTAAATAAAGATAATCGAGAAACTCTTAAATGTAACTAACAATTCTTAATATAACTTCTAGACCTCATTTGGGTTCAAAATGTTTATTGTTTTTGAAAAGAAAAGACATATTTTAAGCTTTGTAATTAATTGAATGTGGGTATTTTATTTGCATCTTCCTTTTTTTTCTTTTTTGATGAAACTTGGCACACTAAAAAAAGTTCAAAACGACTAGAACATGATCAAATTAACTGTGTTTCTGGTTCCATGGGAACACTAAAAAGCAAGGTTATTTCCACTGAAGAGCTTTGGTAATAACTTTTTAGTAAAATTAGATATAAGATACGTTTTATTACCATGATGTTTGGTAGTAAGTGCGGTGAAATTAATTTAATTTTAAGCGATGTATAATTTTAGCTATGTTTGACAAGACGCAAAAATGTTCATCTTGATAACCTCTATTTTATTTAGGTAGATAGATAGATACTTTATTTACATAGCACTAGAGTTGTACAGTGGGCTATAGGCGACGGTCTGGAAAACCTCCCTGAATATAATCCGAAGACATGCCATCGCAATTCTGATCCTCTGCAGAGAGGATAGCACCTTTGCTTTGGTAGTTTGAGGATTTGAGCACGAAGTCGAGCACTTTACGGCAGAACAGTTTAACATTGTTGGTTATTAAGCATTAAATTAATAACCTTTTATAAAATCACTTGGTTACTGAATGCATTGTTTATATAAAAACTTAAATATACTTAAGGCTATAATGTAGAATTTTCATTTATTGCCGAACATATAATTTTTGGATTCTTTGAATAAAAAAATAATTACTATAGAAACAAAATTTAAGCTCATTTTACTTTGTGTCACAATGTAAACAAATTGATTTATTCTAAGCTAAAGTAGGTGGTTTTTGTTAATATGCGAACAAAACCCCATTTTTCCTCTCTCTCTCAGGTAAGTTGCACGAGTTGCGCAAGTTAGTTCAACGACTTTCCGATAGAGGAAATCCGTATATAGTAGTTGAAGCAGCTGCCTGAGAGTTGGCTCGTTCGTTCGGTCGCATCATAAGCTATAATGACTGGTTAAGATGCATTTTCTTTTGCATAGCACTGTGTGTGCGAGATGCTATTTCCTCAAGTTGTATTTTAATCAAATCTTTACTTGCCGGCATTGCTTCTGTGTTCTTCAACAAAACAACAGTGGCGAAATTCGTTCGAAAAAAGTGGTATGAGGTACCAATGTACCTAAAGCAAATAATTAACTAAAAGGAAATTGGTTTTGTTGGATCTTTGAGGTTCTTGGGGCCCTTAACTGCTACCTATCTACTTTATACGTAAATCCGGACATGTGGCCAACATGTTGCGGGTTGTACAAGAAAATACCATTGTGTCAAATTAAGTATAAAAAAAAGGTATCAGGCATAGTTAAATCCAGATGACTAATTCAATTTATTCTCTTATTATTCAATTTGCAAACATGAAAAATTTCCAAAAGTACTAGAAAGCACTCGAAAAAGTGGGGTATTTAAGTTCTTATTCTTTAGTGAAACAGACTTCCTATACTTGTATGTATTTTACTGACTTTTATTAAGGTAATGCTTTATGGAAGAATAAAATAGTCATCTGCCTACTCATAAAATCTGCCAGCATCTATGTCTACGTATGCGTAATATATAAGGAAATAAGCACAATAGCATATGCAAATTTGTCACAAAAATCAGTTGCCAAAATTAAGTGACCCAGTAATTGCAACATTACTCTAAATATAATATCAAAATACCAATATATACTTACCACAGAACGTGCAGGCTTATGTTTTTTTGTGCAATCATCAACCTATGCCATCAATAAAATAAATAATGTCTATGAAACATATAAGCACTAAATCTTTCTTTACTAAAGATGAAATCTTCAGAAATTTCTTTAAAAATTGATTAACATAAATATGCAATAAAAACTGCATTTTTAAACACTGCCATTTCCAAGAAATTAAGCAACTAGGGAACTCAAAAATGTTTTTTTTTGCGTACTTAAAAAAACTTACAAATGTAAACATTACTGTATTTAAAGAACTTAGTTACGAGTTGAGTAAGATTCTCTTGGCCCTTGCAAAACATTTTTTTGTGGCGCTACAAAAAACATCAAAAAAATATAATAATATTATTTTAATTTTAACATAAATTTTAATTTCAAAACCAAGTAAAAATCTAAACTGTTATATTGTTTTAATTTTATCCAGCTTTTATTCATTCATGATTTTCTTTATTATTTTTAAAAAAAATATTATTTATAAATATATTTAGCACACATTTCAAAATATAAAACTTGGAGGTCGATTAGACAAAATGTGTTTTGTTTTATCCTTATGTTTTGATAAAATTGAGGCAAACATACATAATAGAGAAAATTACACATATACTGCAGCTTGGCTACATGTTTTACCATATTTGCACGTTTTACCATTTATTATTTTTTTAGTGCTAATTTAACACGCTTCAGTTAATTCTATTTACATTCATTCACTTTATATTTATTGTTTAAAATAAAAAGCACATTATTAAGTTTGTACCTTATTTTGGTTTCAGTGAAAGAAAAGATCATTGAAGTGAAAAAGATATTGAGCACAAGCAGAATTAGTTTGAAATAATTCAGAAAATGCTTATTGTTAAGCATTTTATATTTTACACGTTTTTCATTATGATAATTTATTTTAAAATATGTTCATAAGTTTTAAAAATTAATCAACACAACATATATGATTTTACTTCAGTCATTTTATTTCTCAAATTTATGTTAAAATAGTTGTTTTAATATATTTAGAAGGAAAAGCCATGAACCCTCCATTGGTAATATTAGAACTTTATTTTATTATTTTGTGCAATTTTATTATTTTATTATTTTGTATTATTTGAATGCTAAAATATCAAAAAGAATTAACTTTACTTTATGGTAAATAGACGGATCCTTGCAGGCCATTTCTTGATAAGTTTGAAATGAACCCATGGCCTTCGGCTGTATTTTTCTAAAGCAGTTTCTCCAATTAGCATTAAACTAGAAAAAAAGGAGGCAAAATATCATGGTAAAATCAAACCTGAGACAATGAAAAAATGCATCAAAACAATTATCACTAAAATAAATTTGACTCTTTCCATATAAATATTACAAAATATGCATTCAAAATGTTAGGGGGACCATAAGGTAATGTCGTTTTTGCGCTGTAAATATTCGTTAGTCATAAAAATTTTTTTCGATTCATTTTTGATCCATTATTGAAAGGTTACCAGGGTGAATGCGTTATTGATTAAAAATTAAATCTTGATAACATATATCAAATGCGCCTAAGCGACATTACTTTCTGGTCCCCCTTATATTTATTTTTCAAAAGCCAATGAAATGACGTTTATGAAGTATTTCCTCTTAAATTAATAATGTGTTTCGTTTACTTTTCCATGCCTGATTAATTGTTAAAAATGTAATAAACTTCAACAGCCATATAAACTTTGATAATTATTAAACTTTCAAAATTATGAAAAATAAATATAACATAAGGTATTTAGCTATCAATAAGCTTTAAATGTTCGACTATTTGTGTAATACATTTTTTATATTCAAATTGTAAAAACTTATGCAATCACTTTAAACATTTTTAACATGGTCTTCACTACTGTAGATTAAATAGAAGACAATTAAAATATTTTAAATTACATCCTATGTGAAAATTCAAATGTTTTGACTCATGCAAAACGTATAGAATGCTGAAATATTTTATGTTTACAATTTACTGAATTACTAATTGACGTTAGTTTCTTTATTCATTCCCCATATTAACTATTTACAATGTACTATGTTTCAATATTAACTAATATTTGCCCAACTGTTTTTGTAAGTGACCGCAACATACTTGCTGTTTTATTCCCTTGCTCGCACACAAAGTTTATATTTAGTGATCATATTGCTCGGAATGACGTTTCTTCTTGGCTTAATATGAATAATCCACAGGATGTCCCCGGATTATTGGGACAAACTTTAAGGTGAGGTAGGGGGATGGAAAACCGACTCCCTAGCCCTTACGTTCTCCGGATTTAAACAGAATGGATTTTTTTTTGCTAGAGTGCACTGAAGTGTTTCGCGTATGAAACATCAGTGGATTCGAAAATAGATCTAGTTGCAAGAATCGTCTGTACTGCTGCGGATACACAACAAAATGCAGGCATATTTGAGAGAATCCATGGCCCATGGGTGTGAAAAATACATCAATATCAATGGTTGAAATTTTGAACATATTTGTGACATTTTCACGTGTTATCTACGACAGCGTGTCGCCTACGATCTTTGTCATATAATCTTTGACACATAATTTTTCAGACTATCTCAGTCTTGCTTCTCTTTTTCTTCTTATACCTGTCATGATACTTTCCCATGACGGTTTTGATCATGGGTCGCTATGCAGTTCAGAATCCTTATGATTTCCCTTTACCTCTCCTTTAACTTTGTCCCAATAATCCTGGGATCCCCTAGGATGAACATAAAAAAAAACTCTTTTCAAAAGGGAAAAGCGCAACTACTTACGCTTGAACTTAATTTTTCAAGCACTATTTTGAATTATGAATAGCATCCAGGAAAATAAATATACTTTTAGATAATAATACTAATAGATAATACTATTACATAATAAATACAACTTTCAGATAATATGAAATGGCAAACTTAAGCTTTTACTTACAAATGGTTCATCATATACCATGCAACGTTGAAGGTCCCGGTCAAGGTTAGTACCGTGCTTTTCTTTAAAAAAATAATCGAGTATTAAAATGATATTACCTTTACCAATTTTATTTTAAAATATAAATATTATAATAAAATTTACAAAAAGTTTATTTTAAGATCTTATTTAAATTTTTGTAATTCACGGAGGACCAAATTTTCACTTTCAGTCCATTTTAAAATATCTTATTCTAAATAAGTGGTTCCCAGCCTATCTTGATCTTTGATTCCAAACTGATTTTGAAAACCCATTTTTAACTTTAATTCCCAACTTCTCTTGATCATTACGATATTTTGATCATTTTTTAACTAGCCTATTTTGATTTTGTCCCACAGTGGTCTGGTTGCAGAACACAGTAGATCACAGCAGTCAAGCATCTTTGGCTGCAGTCAACGAGAGGGTGGGTTGACACTTTGATCAGCTAGTGAAGGATACCATGGTACACGTTATCGGTCTGCATTGAACTTTTTTACCGCAATGTGCTCTACATCACACCCAGATCATCGGGTCAAGGAAAGAAGAATAGCTTTCATAGACGTAATGTAAGTCGGTTCTCCAAGGGTTGGCATGACTCCTAAATATAAAATAAAAAGCAACATTTGCGGGCATAGCTCAACCCTTTCTAGTGTTGGGGAGGAAAAGAATTTTTCCTTTCATTCATGATTGGTCTATTGTTGCATTTGTGGCTAGTCAGTTGGAAAAAAAATTATTTAACAGTATTTTTTTTAGAAAAAAAACATGAAATTTAATTAGCTTCAAAGTAAGCTTGGATTGAGCATCTGGATCGCCCTTGATACTCTTAATTTATAGCGATTACTTACTTAGAACTTATTTTCATGCCCTCTAGCAATTTGGACTACTTCCGCAAATATTAATAGCTTCGAAGAACAGGTTTCTAAACTTAAAAAGGAAGAAAATTCACTTTGACATTGAGGGTGTTTTGTAATTACCACTCTTAACAAATGCGTTTCACGTCCTTGTAAAACGTGAAAACAAGACAAAAAATGTGTACACTTAATTGACAAAAAGGTGCATATTTAACTAGCAATTTAGGACCTCCAATATATACATTCTTAATTTCATTTTTAACGAGGATTCTGAAAATATATATTTTTAACGGAACTTCCTTTATACTTCATGAAATTTCAAAATTTTTCACATAATAGAAAGACCAATCCAGTTTATGCTTCAACGTTATTATAACAGCGCAAGGATTTAGATGGAACTTAGGATTGCTTTAAGAAATGACTACGTTAAATAGCTTTGAAAATATATGATTTTAGTGCAAATTAAATCTTAAAATTAATTAATATTTTTCGTTTTTAAAAACTCAAAGAGAAAAAATATAAAATTTTATATATTTTATAAAAGAGAAAAGAACTGAAACTATTATTTCAGTTACATTTTGTGTGATTATTTGTGTAATGCGGACGCATCTACAGAACATTTTCTATGCATTAATGGGTTGAAAACATAAAATTTCTAAATTTGAAAAATTTAATGATTGCTTTATAATTTTGATTATCAATAAATGGATATTTCGTAAAAGTATGCTATTTATAAACTCACCGCACAACGTTTTTCTCCACAAATTGATATTCCCATATTTTCCTTTGTCATCATCAGAAATCACAAGAGTTAATACAGAAATGAAAATAATAATTCCTATTTTCATCATTTTTGATTCTTTCCTTGAAAGAGACAAAATTAAAATGCAAGATAAAATATTTTGTTTTAAAAAAAGTATCTAATTTAATTAGAAATAAGAAATTTTTGTATCATACATTTTTTAATAAGCCATAAGTGAGAGTAGTATTTAAAATTTATCAAAATCCATTTATATTTTAGACCATCAGCGTCAGCAGTTATTTTCTTTGAGCTTTAGAACATTATTTCGATGAATTATATTTAACATTATAAAATGAATTCCTACATTTAAATGTCAACTCTTCAGAATAAGTACAAAACTATTTCAGTTGTCTGAGGAATTTATAAGCCATTGAACATTCATCTGTGTGAAAATACTTTGCGCAAACTAAACTTCCTAAATCTTCTGAAAAAAACTTAAGAGATTTTTAACGCGTATGCACAACAGCTGATTATGCATGCAAAATAAAACCATAGATCAAAAAAATTTCATATTCCCGATTTAAATTCAATTAAAAATTTATATAAATTTTATCTAAGCAAAAATAAGCATTTGCGTAAATTATATTTCTTTTCGAATAATTTGTATTATATTCATGTAAAAAATAAATTGTCATACATTAGTTTGTTTTTGTGTTAAATAAATATTCTTTTTCTAATGATGCAAACAGCGCTTTTCCTTTTAAATTTGAAAAATATTGCACTTAATTCTGAATAAAAAGTAAAACATAAAAACTGCTGCGTATACAAACATTAAAACAATATTATTATGACTAGTTATGATTTAATAAAATTTTTATGTGACGTATCTTAAAAATTTCACAGTTATACAACCAGAATATTTTCACACTATTTAAAATCACCAAATTTAGCCACTTGGTTCGTGGCAACTGTGTACCTTTCATAACAGAGAGGGCTAATCTGTTAATCTCATGATCGTCGGAATTAGGTTCTAGTCTTTGCGTTGACACTACAATAATCCTTACATTCCCTTCAACACATGAGGAGTTTCCAATGCTCTGCACTTTACAATGTCTGATACCTAGCAAAACGATTAGCTATGTGCAGTTAAATTTCGTTGTTACTGTTTTGAAACCATGCTAGTTGTAAAAAGATAAAAAAGCCGCATAGTTTTGTATTCATGATTTCATAACCATGCAAGTTGCAAACTGTTTCAAAACCAAACAGGCAAAAAATGTTCTTTACAGTAAACTTTACGGTTAATCGAATGGACAGACTGCTGCTGATTTTTTTTAACCATAATTTTAGAATGAAAATCGTAACAGTGTATAGATTACTTTCAGCTGCAAAACAAAGGCATACTAAAGAGTCAATAAACTTCCTACAGTATTGATATAATTCATTTTTTTAGTTCAAATTTTGAAATTTTACTACCGTCGCTTAACAACCAACCCAATTTTCCGTTTACCCAATTAAGAATCATCTCCGTGGCCTTGTAATTTTGAACCCAATCCAGAAAATAAAAGAACTCCTGGATCAAGTATTGGGAGAAATTTGCCTTCGAGGAGGACTTTTTGATGGAACTACCCTGCATTTGCTTTACATGAAGAGGAAAACCACGAAAACTTACCACGGTGTGTCTGGCGGCAAGGGGATTCTAGAACATGATCTGTCTACCACTAAGGATATTTTACATCACTGCTGCCGTCAGTGTGATCGGGGTGCGGAATTCGAATCAACCATCGCTAGGATTCGAATACTGTTCACCACATTGGATTTATAGTTTGAATATTTAGACATGAAAACGGTTCTCTTCAAGTAAAGAATCTATACAAATGAGTCTTAATTGTAACTAAAGTGACTATACAGCTATATTAAAAATATAAAACTCTTACCTACTAAATATACAGTTCTCGAGGAGATATTTATTCTGTAAAATAATATTTAGTTAATTAATCAATTTGAGAAATTCAGACATTTACCTTTTATAGCTCTTCATGTTGTTTCAAAAGACCTAATATTCAGCTAAATTAATAGGTTTAGAAATGATGCAGCATAAATTTTTAATGCATATGGCATTCATCAAAAATGCCATTAGTCTTAGTCACTGAAATAAATTCTTGATATTCCTTTTAATAATATTAAATTATGGTAATATTACAAAATTTGTTGAAAAGTAGGAAAAGATATGAAAGCTCATTTTGAAATCCTGTTTTCCTCTAACATAAAATATTTAAAACTCTAGATCTGATTAATTTTTAGCGTCTTTTTAAGGGTTTTAAACTTAATATTATCATAAAACATAATAATTAGGTAATAAATAACATTAAAAAAATAAATATGAAATGTCAAAAAATATAATTATATCTGATTTAGTTATGGAATCATATTATGGTAATTATGCGCTCACAGTACTCTTGAATACAGACTCGCAGCATTCTTAAAAATTTTACTGACTTGCTCGAAGGAGATACTGTATTAAAGTGCAAAATAGCTACATGCTTATTATTTTTAATTTTGCTACAATATTTACTCAACATTTCATAGTTATAACGCCTATAAGTGTGCATAATGCTATGCGAAAGTAATAAGCACATTACATAGAAAACGATATAATTGCGAAATTTGATGCCATATCAATCGTCAAAAATAAGCTATCTATTAATCACGCCTTTCGGGTTTTAAATTTCGGTAATTTTAATTTTTAGTGATTTTTATGAAACTAACAAGAAACTATGGTCTTATAATATATGGCAAATTTGATTATATGTCCAAAACTTTGGTAATTTTTTATTATAAGTTAGATCATAGCATAGAACCCATTTACACGATTAAATTTACTATTCAGTTTTTAATTTTTTTATTAAATGTCTGTTAATTAGGTACTGTATTTTGGAAAACCAGAAATTCCGGTTCACAGTTACAATATGAACGGAAAAACTACTAAGTAAATATTTTCAATAATGTATAGTTTGATTATTAATCAGACTTGTATTTTTTTGTTTTTTTTACCAGAAATATCATAACCATACTGTAAAAAATATGATAAAATATGCCTGCATTCAAACGTATAATCCTTCAATCCATTTTTACCAAAACATATTACGTAGCAAAAAATCTCATATGCCGTAATTTTCACAGTAACAATTACTGTAAAATCACTGAATCACTCTCCTTAAATATATAAAAATATACAAATTATGTTATAATATATGTTATTTTATGAATGATGCAACATTTTATGGAAGTGCATACATTACGTTAACTACATTGCCTACAATACGGTAAATATAGTGCATACATAGTATGTAATTATATTGCACATACACAATAGTTATAAAATTATGATTATTTTAGCAGAATTTTCTCCTCTGTAAGACAGATTTATAAAACATTTTCTCAACGAAGAAATCTAATTGAATTAAAAGTAATAAAATCAATGAATATACCTATAGTAATTGGCAAGCTGTTTAGACAATAAGTAATAAACACCAATACTGATATATAAACCAATAGTAATATTACCACAAATTAAAGAGCATTCAATCTAATGTAATCCAGCAGTTCCACTCTCAGGTTTTAAAACAGTGAGCCTCAATATTTATATCTTCTTTTGCCTATAATTTAATATTTATTCACAAAAAAAAAAAAACATTTCACTACTTTTATAAATAATTTTAAAGCATTCGAAATATTACATGCAATGACTAATTTCAATTAGTGAAACGAGTTCTTAGTCATCCGAATAAATTTTTGAAAAATGACTTTTTTGTTTTGTTTTGAAATATGTTTGAAGTGTTTTAAAAAAAAAAGTGGATAGAAAGTGTTATTAAGTTAATGAAGGTCACTTCTAATGGCTATTTCACTATAAATTTTCACGAAATCTTATTGAATCAGGCATTAAGAATTATTTTCAAGTAAATGAGCCAATGTTTACCAAAACAAATAATGCAAAACGTTAAAAAAATCCTTTATAAGTTTTTTTCTTCTGCTTTTTGCTAAGTTATTAGTTTTTTTTAAAAATATTATTTTAACTTTAAACTTCTCTATATAAAGTGACAAATTAATATTTTAAAAATGGAAAAGGGTTCAGAAACATTTTGTCATTTTTTAAGGATGTTGATACTTTTGAAACTTTTAATTAAAATAATTTGATCATAGAAATTTTTTTTTATTGAGAAGTACACAGTTACAATTTTCATTCTAAAATTATGGTAAAATAACAGGCAGCAATCTGTCCAGCCAATTAACCATAAAGTTTATGGCTAGGAATTTTTTTTTTTTTACCTTAATGGTTTTGAAATCGCTTACAATCGTATACGGTTAAAAAATCGTGCATGCAAAACTACATGGTTTGTACCTATTTTCAAATAACATAGTTTCTGTACCATAAAAGCGAAATTTAAACAGACATTGAGGTTCTGTGACTGATGCGCAATTTATGCGTGAATGATAGTTTTGTAATCTAATTGTCCAGGGTCACCGATTGAAGAGTCAGGACAATGGAAGTTCTTCATATATTGAAATAATGATGTTGCTGGGATTTCAACTCCTATTTAGCCGGTCAAATCACTGACCGATTAGATCTTTCAGCTTCAGTATGCTTCAGCTTCGGAACAAAATGGCTTCATAAGGTGAGCCTAGTTTGCTCAGATAGAATTCTAGCTGTTAAACCGGACTAGGCGCAAACAATCAATAAATGTTTCTCTTCCCACTTAACATTTTGAATATCACTCTATTTATGATTATCTGACTGTTTGGGTTGAATATGGTAAAATAAGAATTAAATAAATTTCTATTTAACCATTTTTACCTAGAAATTTCTAACAGTCGATTAGTATCTATGAAGAATAAAGTATAAAACATAAATGGAAAAAATTAAAAATGGTAGGTTATTTCTAACGATGGTTCACAAATAACTGTATAGTGTGTAAAAAAATAATTGTGGAACATTTTTCATCTGTTGCATGAGACTTTTTAACAGTTTTTAGCTACTTTTTTATGGCTGATTTCAAACCTGCAATTGGGTTCTTTCTCTAAGAACTGTTTGATAACTGTTTGTTAACTAGGAACTGTTTGTCTGCTTGATATCGATACGTACATGTTTAAGAGCGTCATATAGAACAAACAATGCTTTTAAACTTGTACATGTCGACAAAAATATACCGAAAATGTCATTTAAAAAAACCTGCAGCTTAAGGAGCAAAACTGATCCCCCCCACCCGAGTTAGCAAAATCAAATATTTTTATGAAAGCTGCAAAAAATTTGTTTCCCGTGTAATTTATAGATCCCCTAATTCCAAAGAGCTTTGAAAAATGTCCATGACTCAAAATGACTATTGACAGAACAGTCGAAATGTGAATAAACAAAATCGGAAAAACATGTAAAATAAAAGAAAAACACAAATCATTGAGTTAGCTTGTGTGGGTGGATAACAAACAAAGAGTCTTAAAGGCAATTTTAAAAGCCTTGGAAGAAAGATTGCAATTTTTAAAAAAAGGGGAAGAGTGAGTATACTGTAATGGTTTGAAATATGAGACATTTTTTTTAATAAAAAAGCTTTATATGCTGATATATTAAATAGATTTGTTAGCCTTCCCCTTGAGAAATGACAGTTTGAAATACCTAATTTTTGTAGTTTAACATATTATAAACATTTATTTGCATTAGTTATTTTTCTAACTGTCATATATTTTCATGCATAGTTAACAAAAGTTTTAAGTTATTGTTTGAATAAATAAATTTCATAATTATTTGTCTGAATTATTTGATTTAAACAATTTGTTCATGAGATAAAAGTATTAAAGCACGCACGTGCAAATCGAAAATAATATTAGCATATTTTCCACCGCTCTCAAAACTATACAAACTATACACAGGTTATGTTCTTGTGTCCTATTCTGTAGATTAAAAAATAGATGTCAGGGATTAATTAACGAATACACTCCCAAACAAGCATATTAGTATGCGTGATCGATTTAATTAATAAAATTAAATTGAGGACCATAACAATATGTTGGTCTGACAAACCATTCGAAAAGTAAAAAATCTATTAATTTTGCTTGAAAAAATCATGCCTAAAATAGTACTGGGGCACAGGCTGTGCTTTTGTGTTCTATTTTGTATGTTAATATATAGTTAGCAGTGATTAGTTAACACAATGCATGTCAAAACAAACGTAAAAAAGATCTAAACCTTCTCAGATCACTATACTTGATCTAGATCAATACGATTGATGTATATATTTTTTAAAATGATGTAGAGGACCATAATAATATTTTGCTCAAGAAAACCAATTTAAAATAAAAAAGATTCTTGCAATAATTACTTTTAATAAAAATAGTAATAAAGCCTTTATATTTAAACTAGGTATTTTTTTAAAACATATTATCAAAAAACTAAACAAATCGCCTATGAACACCTTTAAAAACTCGATAACCTAGTTTTACATTTTTATATTAAAATTAGGAAAGCACTTTTGTTTAAGAAAGAAAAATATTTTCTAGGTTAAATTTTTTTTCTTGAGCATTCTGTTAATTTTTAAAATGAAATGTTTTTAATTTTTCTTCATACGCTTAGGCTTTAAATGTTATCCACGCTATTAATTTTTTGCTTTGATTTTCCTGATGTAATTCATAATTAAACGATGCGAAACAATAATTTTTACGTATGACACTTAACTGCAAGTAAAAGTCACTTATTTCAAGTCTCTATTGTTGATATCTTTATTTTATTTTATATCAATGAATTTTACAAATTTGACAAATACTTATTTTGTTAAAAAAAAATCATCTATTCTTCATCAAAGAAGTACTTTCGCAGCTCAGTCAAATCATGCTTCTTCAATATATCATCAAAACAAATCTAAAAGTAAATATATTGTTAGAGAAAGAAAGAACTACAAAAACAGAAATTAAAAAATTTCTTTCGTCAAATAATTCTCAAAAACTAGTATGGTAAAAGGTGACAGAATATGTAAAAATTTTCCGTGCTATTGACTCTATGGGATCATCAAAATGCGCAGTAACTTACACCGAAGCAATTTGGTAATGATATCAATGAAATTAACAATGAAATATTGTTTTACAATAAGTGAAAAAAAATAATACATGTGACAAAATTTGGTAATGTTATTATGATATCTTACAACTAGTAATAAAAACCATTCATTTGGTTAAATTTACTTTTCAGTTTTGTATTTTGACTAAATATGTGGTAAGGAGAACTATAATTTTGAAAATCAGAATTTCCGGTTTGCTGTTACCGTATAAGCGAGAAAATTATGAAATCAATGGTAAAAATTTTGGTTTTTAATACATATATCATACTTTTCTTGTTTTTTCACCTAAAGCATCAGTAATGTAATTTTTCAGATTTTTTACCACCTTTGAATGACATACGTTATTTGCGTTTTTGTCTTACTCTTTATTTACTTATTTATCGATTTAATAAAATTTGCTCCTCCAAGAATATGTGCGGGTTCTTATATAATTTGTTACTATACAAAAAATGTACATTGATGCATGATCAAAAATGTAACGTTTATTATGTAACGTTACATAACCCCGTTTATTTGTGCAAAAATACACTAAAGTGAGTACTTTAAACATGCTTCCCCCTTAAATTAATTTTTCAATTCGTAATCATTTTCTTGTGTTTTCATGTTTCTTATGTTTCTTTCACAAATCGCTATTTCTTTATCTTTGAAATTTAATATTACCTGATAAAATGAAGCGAACGCATCACTGTTAGTTTTTCCCTTAAATATGGTAAAGATGAATAACTATTCAGAACATTGATCATAAAAGTTGTTACAGTATTAATTATATTTAAATCGAAGTGTATACTTCATGAGTTACAAATATAACGTACTCTTAATATCAATAGAATTTAGAATTACAGCCATTATTCCCACCTTTTGTGAAAAGCCCATTCATATTCAAAGTATCTGCTTGTAAAAAAACGCGATTTTTCTTATTTACATAAACTGGTTCATTGGGTATCGGGTATAAGCTTTCAAAACGTTTTACGAGTTAATATAGACGATTACCGTTTTAATTCGGAATCTCACATAAGTTTTTTAAATATATTTGTTTAATAGAAATTAATATAACTTACTGCTGCAGGTTCATTCATCTGCATCTGAAAATAGAAATTATAAACTGCTTAGCCAGTAATAAATTCTTTTTCGGATGGCAAAAATCTCCCCAATAACCAATAATTAACTACATGCCGATAATGATATTTTTTCAGTTTATTGAAAGTAGAAAACGTTAGATATTTTCTGATTTGTCAAATTAAAACTGAATGTATAAAATAATTATTAGGTATTTTAATAAGAAATTTAAGTAATTTCCAAATCAGAAAGCCGTAAGAAATTTTCTTTGATAATTATTAACATTCGGTAAATAAGAATGCTCACAAATTTTTCTTCGGTATTTATTAAACATTTCTTATTGGAAATATTTCAAGTTTGAAGTGTCATAAAAAATTTTACGAAAATTTGTTTCACAAATATAGATTGCTTCATTTTGCATCATTGATAACAAAAAATTATTCCATTCATAACGAAAGAGAAAAAAGTCGACATGTTTCGAGCGTTCCAACAGAACACCCATTCCCAAGATTCCTTGATAAAATCTTATACACTAACATGTCACACACAAGTTATTGGTTTGAGAATGAGCATCATGCGCAAGTAATCAAAATATGTCGGCTTTTTTTCCAATTTATTGTAATGGAAATAGAGATTTTATTGACCGATTTACATTTTCGCTTCAGTTTCCAGAGATGATATTTTTCCCATCTCATTGTGCCTGTGTTTTAATATTTTTAAAGGAACCTGTTGTATAACGTCGTGGCATTGATACAACGTTTATTTAGTATAATTATAAATTTCTGGATAAGAAAATATTTTCTATTGTCAAATTACTTTAAAAAATTATAGAAGTAGATGCTTTAACGTAGATATATTGAAAAATGAATAATACATAATACGTTAAATAAATAACACTTTCGTTAGAAAGTACACGGAAAAAAAGTATGGTCAGAACTACCAGAATATGATAAAATTTACCGTGATTCTGGCTCAACAATAAATCTTTGGGAACAATAAATGTACGGTAATTTAATAATTTATAGTTCTTGTAATGATTCTGGAAACGTTAACAAGAAATTTATAATTTTATAACGTGATAAAATTTGGTGATTTTAACGTGATACTCCAGAGCGTGGCATAAAAACTATTCCTTTGGTTAAGTATACTTTTCAGTTTTTTTTTATAAAATGTGTGACAATAAGAAATATAAATTTAAAAACCAGAGTTCTCGGTAAACCATTCACATATTATGGAAAAATTACCAAATTAGTATTTTAAATACCGTATATTTCGGTTTTTATTACCAAATTTATATTTGTTTACCAAAAATTTCATTACTATACAAGGTGGTAATTTTACTAGAATTTCCTTCTCTGTGTATCGATGCCAAAATTTCTGAACTGAACCGAATTCAAATCAAATTCTCATTTCCTGCTATTCTGTTTACGAATCGAGATTCTTCCTCGATACTCTAGTTCACTGTACTATAATAGTGCCTAAATGTTTTATACGTGTTTTATCATAGGGACATTCAGGGATATGAATTCCTTAAATGCTCATAGAGTTTCAGGCAGGTTAGTATAATTTATAGAAATATAATGAAATAAATAGTTCTCTACTGAAAAAGTAATTATATCTTTAATTTGTTTAAATTTATCTTACCTTTGTTTTAACAGCTTTTCGTTTGTCTATGCATTCATCGGTCTGAAACGAAGATATTTCATTTTACTTACACGACCAATATAAATAAACGTGTTCGAGGGTTTAAGCATAATAATGTGCAATACTAAAGAACACAGCTGATATTTCTTGGATGCAAATTATCATCTTTGATCTATCGTTTTTGCTAAAACCATTATTTTTGCTAAAATTTTTATGATTTGCCCATTTGAAATTACATACTTTTAAATCATGTAAAAATTTATGTACCTTACATTAATAATTATTATTATGCACCTTACATAATTATTATTATGTACCTTATATTAATATTACGTACCATACCTAATGCATTAATAATTATGTACCTTACATTAATTTTTACGTATAAACTTTTATACAATATTTTCCACTATAATTACATAAATAGTAAAAAAATAAAAAATGATTATTAAAAGTTATTTTACATAGATTAATTATCTTTAAACTAATTATTTCCTTACATGTAAACCTTGTTCAATTAGGCTAAAATGTTCTCTATAGCGGAGAACCCAATATTAAATAATAAAAAAATTGCACGTATTTATAATGTAATATAATAGTAAGTAATTATTAATTACTTTTTCATTATATTATCGTTGGATAAACGAATTTTATAAAAGGAATCAAATTTAGATTGCGCATTTAGTTTAAAAGTTCTAACAAAAAACGCAAAAAGGAAAATTAAAGGAGTCCATTAAACTTTTAATCACCCTCCTGCCTGAGCTAGTGGAGCAATATTTCATATATAGCCATCACCTCCATATTTTGAGAGTCAAAAATACCAATCTGTCGTAAGAAAATTCTTATTTATTTTAAAAAAATTATATTTTTATGTTTAATTCAATAATTTTAAATGTATCTTGGCAGAATAACTAACATATTTTTGGTTATGTCTTTGAGCAATCGAAATTGAGATTTAGTACGTAAAACTCCTATACAGGTTGTTTACAGTCTATGCACGTTACACAGCACATTCTGAATCATATTCCTGTTCAAATTGAACCATTGTATGTACATATCATACGTAAGGAGGTGTATCTCTTCTACGGTTTAAATTGACATTCTACTGAGATAGAAGATAATTAGCACAATATTATATTAACGTATAATATTGTGCTAATTACCTTCGTATATAGATGTATAATCTATATACGAAGATAGATTATGCATCTATATACGAAGATGTATAATCATCTTACCATAGTGAATGAACTTGTATAATCATCATCTTACCATATAGTAAATTATAGATGTATAATCATCTTACCATATAGTAAATGAACTTGTTTTCACAAGCAGTTTTCTGATAAACAATAAATGATCCTTTGGCATTGGGTAGGATTTCTTCTAAGCAGCATTTCCATGATCTATAAAACTAGTAAAGCAATTATTGAAAATTTCATTACATTAAAACATTATTGATGGTAAAATTTATGTTCCCATAATGATTGGTTGCACTATAGAGTTCCAACATAGGAGTAAAATATTTCTCGATTTCGAGTTTGTGATACAATTATTTTAAGAGAAAAAAAAATTCACCGAATTGTTCCAGTATATTTAAGGTGACATAAAAGGAAGAAAATGGATAGCAAATAGTACTACAATCGCGCTTTAATTAAGATATTATTTTTAAAAAAAGAATAAGCTTAATACTTTTAAAAAATATAAACAAGAATATTTTGATTCTAAAGCAAAGGAAAAACTTAAAATGATGCTTATTTCGTTTTCGGGAAATAGCAAATAGTTTTGAATCTGAACAACAGTAGACGACCATTAGATTGTCGTAGCCTTTCTCATACATTTTGTTTAGTTTTATAGAAAATAAATTAGCTGTAGAACCTAAATCTTGGTTGCAATATTTTGATCTTGATGATTTAGCATGGATATATGTTAAGTAAGTGACCTTATCATAGGGTTAAGACTTATCAGTAAGTATATGATATCACACCTCGTTAGTTCTTACATAAACAATAATATATGACACTACTACAAATAAGAAAAATGCGAATTTTTTAGGAATTTGTAACTAATTATGAAGAGTGGCATTTTGCGATTTTTTTAAGGAATTAGTAAATAATAATCATTCGTGGTAGTTTAGAAAACTTTATTTAATTTTGATAGTTTTGATGTGTAGTTTTACATTCCAATAAATCATTTTAAGCGTTTCATATGATATACAAATGTTGAAATTCCCATACTACATTTTCAAGAATCAAAGTCATTACTAACACAATCAGAAATCATGCGTGGGAGTTTGAGTAAGCAAACGATACTTTTATATAGCGATACTTTTTCATGCATTTTAACACATTTTAGTTAGAGGAACGTACATTCAATCCAGAACAGAGCATTACAGATTCGCATAACATAATTGATTTGTTAGAGATAATTATTAAAAAAACATCTTTTTCTTCCACACTATAAAAAATTTCTGGATAAAGTACCGACTCTTTGTGTACATCCAATCAATTTTTCATTTTTACCGTAAAATATTATTCTGTAAGTTTTACAGTAATACTTAATTGATGATTATGAGTGATTCAGTTATTTTATATCAATTAGTACTGTAAAGATTATGGTTTATCATACTTTTTGTCCCTTAACATGTTCCAGTAAAAATGGGTTTTATATTAACAATTATCGGTACCCTGAATGCTAGTACTTTTTACAGTAATTTAAGTCAGAATTTTTTATAGTGTATTCATGACAATAGTTCGCTATTTACCATACACACTTCAATTCTACTCGATGATTTCTGTCACGATTATTTTAAAGTATGCGCAACACTTCAGAAATGCTTGATGACGTCATCATCAAAGTAATTGCTTACACTTAAGTAATCACATTATGCGTAACTGTAGTTCAAATTCTTTTAAAAAAAACATCAATTTAGTTGAAGAATCAACAAGTTGTAAGTTAGAAATACTCCCGATGAAGTCAAGAGAAAACTTCTTGTATACTTGAAAACATTCCAAGCAGTGAAGGCAATTTCTTTTTTCGATTCGAAGAAATTTTTCAGTAAATGTCCATTTCCGTGCTTGTTCTTTATAAATATTAAGTCGAAAGCGATTTCTTTAGATTTCTGACGTAGTAACTGGTCTTTCTCATGCACTTCAGAGGCGTAAAACGCTATTGTAAAATACAGTACTCCATATAATAAGGAATACAAAATGCTTTCTACACCATCTAAAAGACCATCAAACTTGTCAAATCCAAAAAATCTAGCCACATATGGAAATAATTGAATAAAATGAGAAAGAGTAACCCAAAATGATGTCCTAGAAAAATTATTCTCACATAAGTTAGCCAACTGATGTACATCATTGTACATTTTCATGAAATGTATACCGTACTTGTCGGATAATGCGGAAGAAAAGCAAAATTTCAACCGCAGACAACATTTATCTAGCATTCTATTCAATATTATGCACCATACTATATAAATTAAACTAATAAAGGTAATCATGTTCAGAAAGATCCATCTACTTGATAAATAGTACATTATTGTTAGAATTAAATTCAGTGGAAAATGTAGCTGTAACTTTTTTTGGAACAGAAACTCCGTAACACCGGCATTGCAAGTATCTTCATTTGTAAGCATTATACTTGTTGTCGTTACGATTAACAGCAAGTAGACAAGTATATAACTAAAGATTAAAACATTAATTATATTCTTGTAAAAATTTGAAAATGAAAAGAATTCCTTTTCTATTTCGCTATACTTCAGAAACATTTCTTTAATATCAACTCTTTTAACAAACATAGAACACCAAGAAGCCCAAACAAATATTCGCCATAATAATCTCGCCGTTTTAATTTTTCGGCATGGAAACTTAGGACATAAATATAAATCATGCGAATACTTCAAAGTAATATAAATGAAACTCAATTGAAACAACGCACAAAAAATTAAATGAGAAAACTTTTTTAACGTTTCGTGACTTTCATTTTTTATTACTGGCACACCTAACAAATATGGAATATTAACTAAAAATTTAGAATTTCTTATTGTTTCAAAACATTTTCTGTAAAGCAACATTTTTCTGTCAATTATTTTGATATTTATTTTATTTGGAGCATTCTATATTATTCGCTATTATTTTGCTTTCTCGTAAATTAATTTTGTATATCAAAACAGCTACAGATACTTTTGGTATACGTTAATAATAGTCTTGCATTTTTCTTATTTTTCTTGAATAACTTCCCGAAATACTCTATTCAGAAACATGGAATGTGTTTCAATAATGCCTTATTTTTGTTATTCCAAACTATATTTGATTACAGTAAAAATTCTTCTTTTATTAAATCAAATGTTCTATGTAGGAATTTTTCTTAATAATTTTTATTTTCAAACAATGATTACGGTTACATTATTGCTTGTTATGTTATAACTTTGAGTAGCATTATAAAGCTCTTATCCATGACGAACATTCTTCAAAATACATTGTTTTCGTTTTCTTTCATATTCTATAAATTACTCTATGTTTTTATATACATCAAAACATGTTTTAAATTGCAAATTTAGGTTATATTGAGTAGTAAATATGTGAAATATTCTCTAAATTTTTTTTGTTGAACATTCTTTATCATTAATAATCCGAAAAAATAATATTTTATATCAAAGATACTTGGAACTTTTTTTTCATTTAATATTTTTAATAATAATCTGTATAGGAGCTTATATTTCATGTATTAAAATGCGCTATTTAATAATAATACTTGAATGCCTCGTATAATTTTTAGAAACTCGCTGCTGAATGTTCTTCGAATAATTTTTCATATCTATCATAAAATACGCAATTTCATTCAAATTTCTGAGTTCAACTAACTTCTGTGGTTCAACTAAAACAATTTATTAATCAATATGTTTCAATATATTTCAAATCAATGCTTCCTAATTATTCAATAAACATTAAATACTTGCAAGCAGAAGAGTGAAGATTCAGTCCTATGTTTTCGGTGTTTCAGTTTCGGAATTTATAAGTATAAGTGTCCTAAATGTATGTCTTAGTACTCGGAAGAAATTCCAAAATTTGTCAGAACTAATACAAAAACACAAGACTTTAAGATAAATTAAGACCTGGTTTTTAAAGTGACAAATATTTTAATTAGATTAATGCATTTAAATATGATTGAATGATATGAATACAGATAGAAGGAAACAATTTTAGAAAACCTATTCCACAACTGTGATGAGATACATTGTAAAATGTGTGGCAGAGAAATTATAATTGTAGTAATAACAATAAGATAAAAAAAGCTAGTCTTTCGCAATTTTCTTTAAATGTTAGTTCAGTTAAGTAAACATATTTCATGCAAAAATCAATAGTCTACTATATATTCTTATGAATATCACGAAAACTACAACATTTAGTAAAAACTTCATACAAGTTTTTTTTTTAATGTTTTGCTTTATTTTGGACTTCCCGGTCGAAACTAAATTAAATTTTCTGAAAACAAACATCACTTTTTGTGATAGTTAAAGAACAGTTTATTTTAGAAACAATTTATTTCATGTTTATAGTTTGTAACAATATTTGATAATAGCAAAGGTCAGATTTGTGCTTCTCTTATGATTAAAAATTAACATACTAAAGTAATGTGTTAATTTCTGACAATAAAATGCGTCTCTATTTTCTTAAAAATTGTTCCGCATACTAAAACTTAATTTTTAAATTTACTTTTAAACAAAAATGCAAATATTTTTTAGAATGTGTTTTTACTCTAAAAAAATTAAGAGTTAGTACTTTTTAAAGAAAAAAAAATGTTTTTTTTTGCTATGAAATTGTAGATATAGCGATAAAACTTTATGTCAGTAAGATTCTTTCAGCATGGAAACGTTGTCATGACGGAAATAAAAACTTAAAAAATAGTTTTTCGTTCGGAAACTGCGAATAATTTGACAAAAAGCTTCTCGTTCGTCTGACGCCTTTCACCTAACGTTATGGTAAATCGAATTTATTGAACTTATTAAAATCATCAGAAAGAACGAAATTTAAATGGGCAAAAAGTGAAAGAAATCTATCTTTTTCGAATAAAAACTTTTTTATTGTTAAATACTTACATTTTTAAATTCTGAATTCTAAAACAACTTAAATTAAAAATTACTTGAACACTGTGATTACTTCGTTCTGGGTCTCAGTACCTTTTACAGTAAAATCCATTTTTATAGAAACATTTTACGGGAAAAAACGTTTGATTTGCCGTAATTTTTACCGCAATATTTACTTCACTACTGTAGTTCAATATATATTATTGAAAAACATTTAAGGTATAAAGTTTCACTGTAAAAATAGATTTTATGATAAAAAGTACTAATACACAGGGTGTATGTAATTTTTACATTAATTTTATTTGGAATTTCTTACAATGTACACTCCCATACGTACATTTCTCATCAAAACTATAATTGAACGATTTCGAACGATACACTGATAAAGTGTTATTTTTAAGAAAGAGAATTTTTTACAAATTGTTTCTTGATATTTTCTGCAGATTGGGTTTTTAAAAGTTTCCAAAACTTCCAACTAAAAACTCAAAGGATGGAACTTGGTGTACTAACACGGATCTACAGGGGATGTTTTTCACTACAAACACTGTACTGCCTAGTTTTTAAAATTAAACTTACAATTGTATCACCTGAAGTCTTTCAATTGAAATATTTTACTATAAGAAGCCAAAGGGTTTTCCTCAATATTTGATATCTAAGCCTTATTTTATTGTCCTTATTTTACGTCTACAGGGCAGAAAAGTACGATTTTTTAATTTTTATTTTTTCAAGAACATTGAACAGCATAATGAATATATGAGTTATCATTTGATCGCAAAATTATTTCAATAATTTCAAGCAAATTTTTTTGTGTGGAGTTAGATGTAAAAATTGCATAACTGTAACCCTGAATAATATTAACATTTTTCGCAGACTGTATATTTTTAATGAAGTGAAGTATCAACACAAAACCAATCTCATGAAAACAAAAGTAAATGTCTAAATTATGATAATATAAGTAATTATTGTTCCAAAAATATTTAAAATATAAGTAAATTTTTTTATTCATAGATATAAAAATGATTAGTGGAAATAATCGCAAATTTCCGTATAAATAAATATTATTAATATTGTTCATTAAATTAATAAAGTTAGATGACTTTCGCTTTGCAAACAGTGATTATTTTGGAAATACTGTTTTACTTTGAACAATCTACATAAAGTCAATAAAAATTCTTACATGCGAATTTTCATATGTCATGCAGTTTTGTACATCTCTGTTGAGTGCATCATCATCTCTTTCTAAAAAAAAATCAAATTAATAACAAAATATATTTATTATATTGGTAAAAAAAAACATAATTACAATAGCAAAAAATAACTAAATTTACATTTTACTAATAAATTGTTTTATCTAAAAACAATTTGGATGATTAAGTAACGTGACATCAACGGAATGACATCATCGAAACGTCTTTCTAATTCACGTTACAAACGGCAATGTTTATTCAAGATTAGTTGATTAACATATTTCATGCAACATCATAATGTGGTGCATTCTTCAACGCACTTGTGAAAATTATTGTTGATCTTACTACTTATAACTATTGAAATTTTCATCTAGTCAAGCGGTATTTTCTATTTTTACTATTTTAAAAGCTGGCTTTGCAATGAGATACCTGCAAGTGATATAGTGTGGGTATCTTGATCCTGACTGGCTGTTGAAAAGTGGCATTTGGCTACGTTAGCAACCGTTCTTTTCATTCTATTTCGAGTAAGCCAAGCCCATCAAGAATCAATTATCTTAACGGACGCATTCTACATGCTTTCACAAAGATTCTTTCGCAAAAATTTCAATTCTTTCACCATACATTTATAACTTAACACAAAGACAGGCATACAGACATGTTGAACTCGAACAAACAAATTATGTATAGAAGTTGCCAGCTACACAAAATAAAAATATATCACTGTTACAGTGAAATGCAAAATTAATGAATCTGAATTAAGTAAAAAATGTTGACAAAAAATAATTTTATCTTAACAAATTCGATGGGTGATGCGGTGTTGTATTTAATTAACTGCAAGTTAATTAATATTCCAAATGTGGCGATATTAAGCTCGACTTTAACATGTCGTTTTTTTCATAAGCGATGAGCTGGTGCTTACGTCACTGGTCACGTGTGTGGTTCATGATGTTCTGCTTCTTGAAGTCCAAGTACCCAATAGTGCTTTAAACTCATTTCTTTTAGTCATTAGTAATATTTTTTGAAGCATTACGGAGATGTTTAAAAAAAAAATTTTTTTCCATGTTACAAAAATTAGATTCTACCAAACATGTATTTTTAAACTAAGAAAATACGAAATTTCAAAATTGCATTTAATATATATTGGAGTAATTAATTCAAAAAATTGTTGCAACAAATACAATTTTAAAATAAAATGTTTGGGGACACGAAATCTAGTATGAAAATCACATCCTTCTTCCAAATTATACAACAACATTTATGCTTAAATTGTTGTATAATTTGAAATTGGCTTTGTTCTTGTTACCTTTTCAATTTCAATTGTATTGCATTTCTTTATAAGAAAAGTATAAATGATTAATATTTAAAAATAGCTTTTTTGGCATTTAGTAAAATAAATTATTGTTATTAGGTTAAAACAAAAACTTGTATTTATTGAAAATATACACAAAACTGCCTAAACAATGATTTTACTATCAGTAAAAATTATTTATATTCATAATCATTTATAATCATTTCTTAAATTAATTTATGTTCATAAATCATTTCTATTTCAAATAAATATTCTTACAATATAAAATTTATATGAAACAAATTTATCATGCAATTGATGATTTACTTTCTTTTGCCATGGTAATTATTATTCACAAAAAACAATTAAGCTAGCTTAGCTTCTTTAGAAAAAAAGTATTGCTGGAGGTTTAACAGGAACAATATTTAATTTCTAAAATATAACTAAACTATAATTTCTAAAATAACCTCATTCACCACATAAAGTTTGTCGCCACAAGTTATAGTTCCCATATTGTCCATAATCTTCTTTTTCTTCTGCAAACACTATTGACAAAGTAAAAATGAAAAAAGCAATTTCATTTTTCCCCATTTTTGACCTTTAATAAAGTAATAATAGTGGTTATTAAAAAGATATATGAGTAAAATAAATAAAATAAATCTTAAAAATTAATAAAATAAACCTAACAAATAAGTTAAAAAAAACTGAAAAATTAATAAAATAAATCTTAAAAATTAATAAAATAAACCTAACAAATAAGTTAAAAAAAACTGAAAAATTAATAAAATAAATCTGAGAAATTGCTAAAATAAATTTGAAAAATTAATGAAATAAACCAGAAAAAATAATGAAATAAACCCGAAATGGTATTCAAAACATAATAAAATAAAACAGAAAAATTAATAAATCAAACCTGAAAATCTAATAAATAAACCAGAAAAAATTTATAAATAGAATTTTTTAATTAAATTAATTGTATTTTACCGCTGATGTTTATTTTCGTTAGTGTACACTACAGCTAATGAAACAAAATCAAGTACAGTTGCTTTTTTTTACTGTTGTTGGCCTTGAAAAACATAATAAATACCAGCTTAATCAAATGATATATAAATTCTTCGACTGGTTGTATTTTGCAAACGATATTCATTTCCTTCGACGTGTATCATATCCAAACCTAAATTGTAAAGGAGTATTGCATATTTTACAATTATTGAAGTTTAAAAAATAAACCAATACGATTTTAAAATAAAAATAGTCAAAGAAAATAGAAGCCAGATTAACCAATCGACAAGTTAGCAAACAAACCAGTTTAAATTATTTAGACGCAATTAAACCATTAGTCTTTTAACATAGTTCGAGTGATTAACCGCATAAATTCCTGAGATAAGTTTTGGTATCTCCAAAAATATTTTTATTGCCTTAAATGACTTTATATTTAACATAAGGACAAATAAATTTTTTAATTTATGATCAGTAGGGGAATAATTATTACATTAATAATTTTTTTAAACATTGCAATGAGCAATGATTATACTTTAGATGAATAGAAGTTCTGATTCAACTGAATTTACCTTACCTTCAAACGTAAAATGAAGAATGTGAGTTTCGAAAAATTTCAAAGCAATAGTACACTCTAATTTTTAATGTTGTTATACTTGCATTTATCATTTGTTAGAGTCGCATCTCAAATCACGCAAGTTATAATTCGAAAGTAAACAAGCATTTTCGTATTTAATTTAATTGCTTCAGGGCTACATTAACATTCTTCCCCATTTAATGTCATTGTTGTTTGATTTTTCTAATGGAGTATACATTATTACTGTTGCAGTAGCAATTGTTTACCTATGGGCCACGCAAGGTGGAGCATTTAAAAAACCTTAAGTTGTCAATCATATTTAAAACAAAACACAAAATATTTATTTAATTCACTGAAAGAAAAGTAACAAAATATATTCTGATATGCTGAAAACATAATACAATTTTCCATTGATATACACTTATATATAGGCTTATTATCAGTACTGGACAATGTGTTTAAAAATTAATTTAACAATTTTAAATTAGCAGCAAAATTAATACTTATTAGACCTTTTCTAACGTTTCGTGCTCATCACACTTCCACAGAAAGAAACTTTACTAGGTAATATATATCTAGTTACTATGCATTATTGTATTTTGAGTATTTATCAATTTAATTTATATATATGTTTACGTTAAAGTATGAAATCCGTTATTTTACAGAATACCTAGTTATTCCATGAAATAACTGACCATGTCCGTTAAAGTGTAAAACTCTTTTGTATTTCATGGTTTAACTAGTTATTTCATAGAATAACGATCTGCAGTCCGTTAAAGTGTAAAACTCTCTTGTGTTTCATGGTTTAACTAGTTATTTCATAGAATAACGATCTGCTAACGATTTAATAAATTGATTCGTTTTCATTTTAATTGTCTATCATTAGTTTATTTATAGAATACCTAGTTATTTCATTTTAGATAAATTGTTTATTTTACACTTTAACTGTCTCTCATTAATTAATTTACAGAATACCTAGTTATTTCATAGAATAACTAGTTAAAGTGTCAAATTAATAACATATTGCACACTTTAACAGACACGATCAGTTATTTCATGGAATTACTAGGTATTCTATGAAATAACTGCATTATATACTTTAACGGTAACATATACATTTGTGTTGGTGGATTCTGATGTTTTCATATAAGTTTCTATTGTTGACTGAAAGAAAAAAAAGAGAAAATAATTTTATTAAACTTTTTTTCCCAATAGATTGCAGTACAAAGCTAATATTTAAGGTTTGTTGCTGAGATCGTATTGCAATTTCAGCTTCAAAACAAAATAAAATTAAACTCAATACATTGCCTCAGGGGTTAATGAGAATTATGATTGAAAATTAGATCACTAAAAGTTTGAGAAACACTGTTGTAGGTTATTTAAACACTGAGTTGTATGCATGTTGTGTTACAGTATACATAAAACAAAAAGAGCCACCTTCATCTCTAAATAATTTTTATTCCAGCAATTTATTTTGCTTCATAATATAATTATATCAAAATGTACTACAAACGCGAACGTCAGAGGAAAGGAAATTAATAAATATCTGTTTTAAAAGCAATATTTCATTTTAATCTTATTTTAAATAGAAAAAGAAATTTTTTTGATTGTTTCCTTAATTACATGCGTATGACATTTTATTTGAAAGGGGAAAAATGTATATAAAAAAATAAAATGTAATATATTAGTACGTTTTCATTGCAATGCAAATTATATAGTAATGGTGACTTAAATTATTAAAATTTAAGCATTTGAAGAAATTTTTTTCAGCATAATTTGATAAAATGCAAAACGTTTGTAATATTCTAAAAAAAAATCTCTTCAAGGTTCAAAATGAGTTACACAGTTCGTCATAAGATGGCGTTGCTAAGTGAGAAGAACTATTACTCACTGCTTAACTCATTACTATTACTCATTGCTACTCATACTGTTACTCATTAAGCGTAGTATGAGGAAAAAACTATCAGTTTTCAATTACAGATCTTTTAAGTTTAATGCTCTGATATGTGATAAAATATATTGTTCTATAATTTTCAGGTAGCAACACATCTCTTAAAAAATGACGAAACTAAATTTGAAATGTTTTTTTAAAAAATATTATTTATCAAGCAGGTTAAACTGAATTTTAAAATTTACTGTAATTTTTTGCCCCTAAGCTGTTATTTAAATCTGTTTTAAAGTTTAATAAAATTTTAATAATATTACAATTCATATACAATATATATTCTAACTTTTACTAAAGAAAAATTGAAATCTAACACAATGATGGCCCAAATGGCATTATAGATTGACTTTAATGTGACAAAAACCTTTACCCCAAAAAATCAACAAGGTTTATAAATGATTAGAAAATAAACCATGGAAACACTTGAAACTATGTTAAATTTAACTATTCTAGTTTACTTGCATTGAGGTTTGCAAAGCATCTTTAAAAAAATGTTGCATTTGAGCACCCTAACATACAAAGGGGACAAAAGTTAAAAACCAAGGTTTACCACTAAAGATAAAAACATATATTTTGTGAAGATGTATACTTGTTTTTATTCCATCTTTAAAAAATTATTTTGACCTTGTAACCATTCTGTTTTATAGGAACAATGACTAACCAGCCAACTTTGTGTCAATCAAAGGAAACGGCAAGTTCAATTTTTGATTTAAGGTTGCTTGCTATCTGGGATAGCTACTAAATTATTTTTAATTAATTTTCTTTACCTATACATTCCATGTATAAGGCACTACAGTAGTTTCCTTAATATCACATTGCTATCATTTAATGAAAAATAAAAGATACAATACATGAAAGAAATGGATACTGTTACTTCTGTGATTTCACTATCTCTATTTTTTTCTATTTCTCTATATTGTCACTTAAATCAGTTAAAACCTGCACTTACTTTAATCGTACATTTAATCAACTAAAGGAACATGTTTGCACTCTTTTATATCATCTCATTGTTAAACACAACATAATTATTTGATTAGTTGTTATAGGTGTGTTAGTTGTTACTTTGTCATTGTGATGCTAAATGAGGCGTAACATTAAATTGTCGTGAGTAGTTAATATTATAAAGGGTACTTTGATGGTAAATTATTTCAATACTTAGTATTATCTTTTAAGTCATATAATTATTTAATTGATTTGAGTTGGAAAAAAAAATCGTGATTCTTCCCAGCAAAAATTAACTCAAACTACATACAATAGATGTTTATCAAAGCTATATATTCTTAACAGAAATGAAATGTGATAAACGTATGATTATACTGCAGAGTCATTTTAATATTTTAGTCATATTAGTCATATTAATTGTTATTTTAATTCTAAAGATTCTCAACATTGATCTCAAATGATCTGGTGAACTATTAAAACATATGGTTCGGTTTGTTTTTAAGAGCAAATTTAAGGTATAAGAATTAATATTTTTGACATTACTATATCATAGCTTTCATTGACCATTTTTGATAATTGATTAAATGTCAAGAATATTAAAGTTGAATAGTTAGCTCAATTGGAAAATGTATTATTATTAGTTTCTTTGTTTAATTATATGTTTCCGGTAATGCATAAAACAAGACGTTCCATTGTACTATGCAAATATAATATGTATGAATGTAAATAATGAGAATTATTGTATTCTTTACTTAGGCACTGCACATTATAGCTTCTAATGAATGATAAATGCATTTTAAGCAATATTCAAAAATACATGATAAGACGGTTATTAAAATTATTTAAAAATAAATAATGAAACACTGCCATTTAGGAGTCTTTTTGTAGGTGTAAGCCGCAGATTATAAAACATCTGCACTATATAGATTTTTCATTTCTATATAATACAAATTTAGCATTATATGGAATATATCATATAGAATTATTTAATTCCATTTCTATAAGATGCAGATGTTGACATTTTCTAAAATGTCTGATGTACTTTCTACTATGACTGATAGTTTAGTGTTCCATGAGTCACCAAAGTAATACGTGAAATGTTTAATCGTTTCTTGCTTTGAAATGTTTAGTTGCCTAACTTTAGATATTTTAAAAATTGCTTAGGTATTCTATGGAATGGGGGATTTTAAACTTTTCCGGTAACATAGATAAACAATGAAATAGATTGAGGCAATTTCAGAGCATCAAAAATTATCCCGAATTCCTCATTTACATATTATATCTCGAAAAATTTATTGGTTTACAGTTTAAACTAAGAACAAAATATAGTTTGACTTACCATTTTTTGAAACATTTTTAAGACTTAGATGCCTTTAATAAAAAATGTTTTTAAACAAGTTAGAGAATAAATTAAGAATAAAAATAATTGTTTAGTTTGTTTCTTATCCAATGAAATTTAAACATAAAGCCTTGAACTATGAAATAGATCATTGATTTTGGATAACCCATATGTATGAAAAACAAGCGAGAAAAATACGAGTGATTACATTTTTATGATTAAAAATATCTACTAAGTCTAAAAATATGAATATTTTGAGTGAAATTTTTTATTGTCCCTTAAAGGTTTGCTTACTCTTTGTTAAAAGGTAAAAATAATTGAATCCTCTGTTGTAATACATACATAGACACATAGTAAGAAATTCTAGATCAAACTATGATTAAAAGCACTGGCACCCTGGGAGCTATGTCAGTAAAATCCATTTTACTGAAAAATTCCATTTTACCTTAAAGTTTTATACCGTAAGTTTTACAGTAATATTTATTTATTTACAGTGATTCAGTGATTTTACAGTAAATATTATTGAAAAAATTGCAAAAATTACGGTAAATTTTTTGTGCTTCAAAATTTTATGGAAAAAATGGATTTTATAGATAAAATATTTCGGCATCCTGAGTGCTGGTACTTTTTATCGTAATTTAATCAAGAATTTTCTACAGTGTAGTCTATTTTAAATTGTATTTAAGATATAAATTTAACGTTGGGCTACATTAGATTTAAAAAAAAATTTAAGTGTTATTTTTAATACATTCTGAAATGTCCTTATAACCTCATAAATATTTTAACTAATTCTGTAGTATGAATGCTATATTTGTTCAATATGCTATGGTGAACAATGCATAAATAATATTTTCAACTATGTTTATTATAAAAATTTTAAAGAAAGAAAATTATTGAACAGAATATTCAGAAACTGCATATTTATTGTATGTTTTATTGAAATTTAATTTTCTCGCTGAAACATGCAGAGTTCTTGAATATTAATCTGCCTAACCTTCATGACGAAAGTATACTAGTAGCTCTGGATAATCAGAATTCTTGAATAATTTCTTGTAACACATCTGCAAAATAAAAATAACAATCACAAAAAAATTCATAACGCTCAGTATTAAGAATCTTTTTCAAAGATTAAAACCTCTAGATCTACAAATATCCAAACTATTTAAATAAAATTCTATTTTTGACTGGAGTTCTAAAAATATTTATTGAAAATGATGATTGCAGACCATTTCGTATAAAGTTGTTTTTATTTTAATAAATTCTAACAAGTTTCAAGTAGTGTTCGGGAATTATCTAAGTCGATAGCCTTTTTATTATTTTTGAACGATAAATCTACGACTGAGGAAGATATCAATGATAAAGCTTTTAAATAAAGGTGTTAGAGAAGTTTTTTTTCGTAAGTGATCTACAAAAATGCAAATTTAAGCATTTTATTCCATTTAAAATTATTGTAACAGAAAACAATATTTATAAAATAGGAAAATTTATTATATTATTAAGTATTTAAACAAAGAAAACTTCAAAAGGTTGCAAAATTGTTTGACGATTAATTAAAAAATAATATCTGGAGTCAAAGTACCGTTCTGCTTATTATTAGGAATTCTGCTTATTTATTATTATTATGACTTGCCTAGTTAAGTTTGCGTAAGTTTGAAGAGTTAGCTCAATAGATTGAAGAGTTAGCTCAAGAGAATAGTTAAGTTTGAGTAAAATAAATGACGAAATTTTAACGCGGCAAATACCATTAAACTTTTATTATATTATTAAATTCCATAATAATCTATAGCTCGAATGTCATAATTCAAGCCATAAACATGGATTGTAGAGAAGCATTTATAACATATCCCTTATGAAGGGAATAGTATTTTGATATTAAGTGTGTACTGATGTCATCACATTTCATTAAGATGTCTGCCGAGAAACGTAACACACAGCTGTGTGGTACAAAACGTTCTGTCTGCCTTCGTCCTCACTCTCAGGAATAAAACTCTTCCTTTAGTCGACTCGTCTATCATTGAGCTGTGTTTAATTATTTTTGAGAATCATTTCATGCTGTGATTTGGGACGATACGTGAACTCTCAAGTATATGACGAAAATGTTTCTTCAACTCGGAACCTCATAGCAGTGCATTATGGGAACTTGTTAATTAAAATGAAGACTAGATGATAAAACTAGAATGACGAAATAAGCCGACCAGCTAGTATTGGGATCACGAAATTGACCTCAAGCCAGAAAAATCCTGGGGAGATAGATCGAGTCCCACTACGGCATGGATGTAATTTATCTCTCTGTTCTGTCTGCCTTTCTTGCATTATTGGGGCGACGTTGACCTACCTATATGGTACCACGTAAAAAAGTGATCAACAATACCACCCGTAAGATAAACACTGCGAGTGCCTCATGGTATTTTTTTTAATGACGAAGCAGCTTTTTATTTTTGACGAAATTCTCTTCCTTGAAGAAGTAACGGTAGTTATTTTGTCACTTTGAGGAAATTTTTGCTCGGTGCATATTCCAAGAAACGGTTTCGTCAAAAACGAAGTAAATTTCGTGATATTTGAGTATTAGAGCTCACCACATAATCTCACAGCAATCCGGGAATATCGATTATAATGGCACGCAATTCTTTCAGATATACATAGATGGAAGATCCAACTTTCTCAATCACATAGTGTCCCAGTCATATTCAACTGTCTAATCTTATCTCGTCTCTCCCCTCTATATTAACTAAAAACGTCACATTTTATAGTTCAGATGTGATTTGATGATACAGACTTCAACTACTGTTCAACTTCTCAATGATCAAATCAAAAACCTGTACTGGCATACCTAACATACGAATAGTCATTCTCTCAACTACTACTACTAGTGGGTAATTTTTGAAGGTCAGATAAAAGCCGTAATGATTCAATATGGCCTAGCTTATCGTGCGTACAAAACAAACGGCAGATCCTTTTTCTTCCACAAGAAGAAATCCTAAACATACAGTAGAAACAACGCTCTTCACTACATTAAAATATCAAAACAAAATAAAATCCGCAGCAAGTTTTCTCTCATTATTTTGTTGCTATGGCAACTAAAATACGTTTCTTATTGTACATTTAATATGCTATGTAACGTTTGTTTGTTTTTTGTTAGGCTTGTAGTGCTTCCTGGATCACTGGATCATTAGAGCTCAGATATTCCTTCTGTTTATCAGGATTTTAGATGATGAGCAAGCCAGTATAAAAACTGTTACAATCAAGTTTTTTTTCACGGCTTTTATCGTATTTGGCAATCTTGCTAACTTTTGATATAGTCTATTTTTGGTTAATACATGTTCAGAGAAAGAGATATTTTGCATATAAATTTATAGAAATGAAATGCTGCTTCACTTACTCCTGCCGGTTCTTTTTCATCTAGCTGAAAAAAAGAGAACAAAAATGTTTTAATATTCAAATTTTCAACAAGATTAGATGTTTAATGCTTAAAACTACTAAAAAATAATTTATAGATTTAAATATTACGTAATGAATTTAAATTTCTACTTTTCTGCTTTTAAGTATTGCCGAAAAGTGCACAAACTGAACATATAAGTCAAATACATTAATTGACATTTGCAAATATGTCATTGATCATAATTTAATTACCTTAACATGTTTCTTATGTTTTATTTAACTTATAACTTATAAAATTCCCCTTTAGATTATAATATATTAATTATCTTAACTTAAATTTCGTGTTATTTTTTTTCACGTGGTTTAGGGAAATTTTAACAATTAAACCAAGTAAAATGTAAAATTATCTCGAAAATGCGTAAAATTATTTAATTTGAAATGTATCTCAAAAGGCTGCATGAAAATACTAGTTTGAATTGTTATTAGATAAGTTTGGATATTGTTGTTTTTTTTTAGATAAAATTAGAGCTTTATAGTTTATGAAGCTCCTTCCCAGATAGCATTGTGAATATTTCTAACTAATGGTTTCAAGTTGAAATTACTCAATTTGACGAAAGTTTATCACATATTATAAAACCATATATTATTGTTCATTTCATTAAATATCGCCTTGTATTATTGTTCTTTACCGAAATTCCCGCAATTTTTGATGTTACCATAGAGCCAGATGCACGGTAAATTTTGCTCATTTTTCAGTGTACTTTGTCGACTAACGTTCAGAAACATATTCTTTTATAAAAAGCTGAAGTATTTTTGCTTGAGTACATGTAAAAAAATGACTGAATAAGAGGAGGTGCTCTTTTATCTTAAAATATTTTTAATATTTCAACTTTTTTTAATCACTATAATTGTCAAACAACAACCATGCATTTTGAATTCAACATAATAGAATTGCTACTGGTGTACTAAAATTGTAATTTAATGCTATTTGGAAACTTAAGAGCCAAATCAAAAAATTTATTGACCCGCACTTAAAAATACACCAAACTAAATTTCAACCTTCGAAACCTAAAGCCAGTGTGGGGAGAGTAGATATCGACAATGTCAACCATCATCTATGAACCTCATAGAATCGAGTTAACATGTCTTATATACTAGTGAATTGTAATTGTAATTTTGTAGTGGTAGATACCCTACACCAGTCTTGTCCAGCTCTAAAAAATGATGGCATTTAATGCATTTCCAGGCATGTAATTTAATTTTTTTCGTAATAATCTTGTTTATTTCTCAGCTTCCCTAAGACGTACTTATGAAGTCCTGACGAAATTCTTACTCCATGCTCATCGCCCGTTTTTTATGATATAATATACGACTTCGTTAAAATTCAAATTCGGATCAAATTATAGAATAAAGTGTTAACACTTTGTAACCTGCATTATCCGGAAAATATATTTTCACTGTAAAATGTCATACAGTAATTTTTACAGTCGTATTTTTTTAAGTATAGAGATTCATTGATTTTACAGTAAATATTACTGCATGAAAATCCCGATATAAAATGTTAGGGTAAAAATGAATTTTAGTGTAAAAAGTAACAGCATTAACACTACGATATTATGTTAAAGTGTTTTAACCATTGATGAAAAATATTTTTTTTTAAATTTTATTATTTTAATGCAAATTCTCAGATTGTAGCTGGTGAAAAAATGCGTCGTTACCAAATCTAAATATGTGACTCGTTGGGACATTTGAAAAAACTTTAAAGTTATGCCATATAAGTGAAGAAAAACTCTCCTATCATTTTTTATGTCATGCTGTGAATAAATATATAATTTTTTCTAAAAAAAAATTCTAATTAATTTTGATGAAAAACTATTTCCATTTGTCTTATCTTCCTTATAAGTCAAATACTTACTTTCAAAATAGTTCTTGAAATGTACTCTTTTATCGTTATTATTATAAAATGTTAATTTATTTTTCAACTTAAAAAGTAACTAGATAATTTAAACTCTATGAACAATCTGTGCGCAATGCTGACCACATAGTAAAAATCATGCCGCAAGATATAAAGTTCTGGTGCCTTAACCTCCATGACCCTTCTGGCTCACAATGGGCTGTTGCCCGAATGCTCAGTATATAAAAATCAACCTATGTTCCCAAAAAAATTATCTATATACATATCTTACCATTCCTCGAGCTTCTCCTTTCTCTGTCATACATTCATCAATCTAAAATAAAAACTTGTTTATGATTACCATCGAATTTGAAAGGTATTAAAGTGTTATGAATTGCAGAAATATCTCATTTGTATAAAAAGCTAACTGCGAGAAATTTAAAACTAACAATGGATTATTTTAAATTTTTGAGTTATTTATATTCCTTTCAAGTTCATTAACCTTAATTCAGATAAAGTCGCACTACTTAGTTGAAAATTACAATAAATGAAGCGCCGGCCAGGTGGCCGAGCAATTAGCGCGACTGACTGCGAAGCCATTAGCTGCGGGTTCGAATCCCGCCCTGGGCATGGATGTTTCTCTCTCTCTCTCTCTCTCTGTGCTGTCCTCTGTTGTGCGTGTGTGATGTGTGAATGTGGCCCACCCTATAAACGGGTTTGTGGCAGTGTGGCGTGGGCAATGTTGCTCGTCTCCATGACTTTGGTTCACAGGTGCCTACTGGGTAACGCTAAATGAGCAACAATTCTGGCATCTTCATAGGCAAAGATTCAAATTCAGTGCCTGCCATTAGGAAAAAAAAGAAAAGAAAAAAAAATAATAAATGAAGCTAAATATTTATTTTTTTGATATATTGAACAGATTTCCACGTATTTAAACGAACTGCATCTCTTGAAGTGCTTACACGCATTTTTAGTTTCGGTTATCGAAAAAATAGACGTTCTAAAAATTAAACTGCGTTGAATTTTGGTAATTGTATGGATGAAAAAGTTTGGGTATCAAACCTTTATGTCGGGAAGATTAGTTTGCTCAAGGTTATTAGACACGTTTACGTAATTAGAAATGCATAGAAAATAATTTTCTACATGGGACAAATATTTTTGCAATAAGAAGCAACACAACTATTTTATATCATATTACTCATCTTGTTGTATGCTTAAAGCAAATGCATTTTTGTGTTTCATTTTGTAACAATAATAATTATTAAAATCCTGCTTTATTGTGAAAAATTAAATCACTGAAATGAAAGTACTGTATGATGTTCTATCTACCAATCTACACTATCTGCCAATAAGTATTTGGACACGTATGCAAATGACTATATCTGCAGTCCTGAGATACGTCACACCCTCAACCGGTATATATCGTGTAGGGAACAACATCGGCATTAGTCCCATGCAAAGATGCCTACTGTACTATTTACGATGTCAATGTGCTTCCTACGTTGTGGCAGTCTTACGGGGTCGACCCCTGTTACTTCCAGGACGACAATGCTAACTGTCATGTTGCGAGGGTCACCAAGGCTTGGTATGGTGCCAATGGGGTTAATCGAATGAACTCGCCTGCCCAGAGCCCAGACCTGAAACCTATCGAGAATCTCTGATACGAGTTGGATTGACATATAAAGGGATGTACTACCCGTCCAAAATCGGTGAAGGAACTTACACGTCTTCTCCAAGCCGAGTGGAAGAAAATACCACTAGCCGTCAAACTTATGGAAAGTATGCCCTGGAGGGATCACGTTGTAATTGCCTCTCTTGGAGGCTCTGCCAGCTATTAATTATGAATAAAGTTTGCTTTTCTTTTTAATCACACGCGTCCAAATACTTATTGGTAGAAAATGTATTTTTTTACAAACACTATTATTAATAAGTCTTACCTTGTCATAAACTGAATGATCCCGGCAAGCAATATTGTGAAAAAGTTCGAAACTACCACCCGTGGAAGGCACAATTTCATCCAAGCATTCCTTCCAAGCAACAAAGAACTGAAAAATAAAATTGTACATACTGATATTTATTTTTAATTTTAAATATTAAGCAATTTCATCTTAAAATTATCTATTACTGCAATTTTAAAATTAATTTTAGACTATTATTACTGAGAAATAACTGAAGCATTTCAAAAAAATTAGACTTTTGGTTCTTCAATGAACAAAATAAAAGAAAGAATATATTTTTAACAGTTAATTGAATAATCGAACTTTTATGTACTAAGATACAATTTTAGAGGTTTTAGTACCTTGTCTTAATTATGTAAACTAACAGATGCGTTTTATTTCAAGTTACGAAATTAGACACAAAAGGTAATCATTTCTAATTAAACATATAATTCATCGACGTTATTGGATTTTTGACCTTAAAATATGTAATGAAATAAGAATTCATTTTTCAGGAATGTGGTTCAAAATTTGGGCCCCTTAAAGTAAAATTTCACTTTTTTCGTATTGCGTATGTTAATTCCTTGTAGAAAATAAAATTTTTAAAATTATTATTATATTTTATTATTTAATTTTTTCAAGCATGCTTTCAATATTTTACAAGTACCTTTATATTGCCAGATACACACGTTTTTACATTATTTTAAGTACAAGCAATTTTAAGGAACAGAATTAGTTTGGTTAAATTGATCTAAACCGAATATTTTAAAATAGAACTTCTTTGAAATCGTAGTAAACAGTAATTATCTGTTCAATATTTTTCATTGTGGATTTTTTTCATAATTCGAAATTGCATAATCTGAGAAGAGATAAAAGCGTGTTGTAAATTATAAAATCATCTTTAAGAGATAAAGAGATAAAACGAAAAACGAAATTGACACTGATAGCCTTAAACTTTTTATCGCACTCTGGGGCAAATTATTGGGATCATATTTTTAAAATAGCAGATTATTTTGAAAGTCGAAAATACAAATACATAATAAAAATGGCATGCGTATTCGAAAAAAGCACGTTTATGAACTTTTGTTTGTTTTTTGCTATAATTCGTAAATAAATATGTAGTTTTCCTAAATAAATAAGCACACGTAAGGATATATTTTATTTTATATTTTATAACCGTCGTTGAAATGTCGACCCATATTTGGGATTTACGATTACTAATGTTCAACTCTGTAGCCTCGTAATATTGAACCCAATCCTAGTGACCAGGAGACAAGGGAACTCCTGGATCAAGTATTAGGAGAGATTTGTCTTTGCGGAGAACTCTTTGATGAAACTAACCCGCATTTACGTTTCATTAAGAAGAAAGCCACAAAACCTCCCACGATTAGCCTAACGGCAAGGGGACTCTAACCCATGATCCGTCTAGCACTAAGGATATTTTACGTCCCCATTGTGATCGTTGCAAGCCAGATACGGAATTAGTATCGAACAGCTATCGCTGGGATTCGAACCCAGTTCACCACATTCAAAAGCGAAAGCTGTATTCCCTGAGCAATCACGACTCTAGGGATATATTAACGAACAATTTAATATTAGTACTTCAAACCGTCAGAAGTATATATATATATATATATATATATATATATATATATATATATATATATATATATATATATATATATATATATATATATATATATATATATATATATATATATATATATATATATATATCAGCTTAATATAATAGGATTACAGCTCAATATATTAGAATTCAGAAATATGAACCGAAAGGCACGGGCATTTTCAATACCTTTACTAGAAATACAGGCAATTTAGATTATTCGAGAAGAATGCAGGGAAAAAGAATCATTGACATATAATGCTGGATACACGGCATGTTGGATAAATGAGAACGATGAACGAAGATATACACATTCTTTAATAATTATTTAGCTTTGATCATTGTCATTCATTTATCGCAAGAAAAATCAACGTCGATGGCATGTTAGAGCTGCTTAGTATTTTGAGAGCAAGCTGAAAGCACGTGTTTATTCTTGTTTGTCTTTAGATTTTGAAATATAGTTATATAAATCTAATAAATCCGAAAATCAAGTATTGTTGTAATAAAATATAGTAATAAATTTCAGTAGAAATTCAAATCCATATCACTTGATTTGCTTAGCATTTAGGGCAAAGGCATTTAGGGATTGATATTTAGGGTGGTACTTGCAAAAGAACTTGTATTTGTGTCAAAAATTGATATTCTATAAAAACGTTTGAAACACTATTCATGAATAACATTACATATATTAATTTTTCACTTAATGAAAGATTCCAAAGAATGATTCCTATTTTAATTAATAAGTTTTTTAATCAAAAGAATCAACTAAAAATTTTAATTAAATTATTATACATACTTACTTTTTTTTCCTCTAAGTTAAAACAGCTATCAATCTTATTTAAGAAATCACTATCGCCTTTTTCTGTAAAAAGTAACTATGAGTTTCAATCAGTTATTTACAATAAATGAATACGGCTAAAAATAACGTATTTGTATGATTGAGGCAAAACTACACTGCATTGCATTTCTTTTTAATTTTATTGCTACATCTGCTGATTCGTATGTAAAAAGATCTCCTGAATTAGAATATGAGTCATGCTTTCTTAATTATTTGCAGTATTCTGGGAATACTGTTCCAATATTATGGTGATGAATTCGATTTGTAAAAAGGAAAAATGATTATTTTAATCTTAAAGTTTCGCCCGATAAGGTAGAAAGAGGAAGATATTAAGAGGAATTGAATCAAGATCTTGTTAAACGAGAAGTTGTTGCTAGAATAAGGAACTTAGGGGCATTTTGCACTTAAACTGTTAGAAATAACACATGATATTAATATTTATTTCCCACATATTTTAAATTCTAACCCTTCGTTTTCTTCCCAAAAAATCCTAAAATATTGTAAATAATTAGCCAAACTTTTGGCTAAAAGTAGGTGACTGTAAAGAGGTTATAAAGTTTTCGCAACGTGAGGATTTGAAACTTGTTTTTAAGGCCCTCAAAAAGGGAAAATGATTAATATAACCATTAAATTTCTTCTTAGAAACTATTGAAGTGAAAAATTCTAAGAGATGAACATTCGAAGGAATAAAGGTAATAATAAATAAACTCTTTTAGAGTGTGAATATAAATCATTCTACCGTTTAAGTAAATGAATCAATCTATCGTTTTTTAAGTGAATCATTCTATTGTTTTATCAAATTAATCATAATATCATTATCAAATTATCGTCATTTTTAATTTTTTACTATTCCACTCTTTTTTTTATCTCCTATAGCAATATAATGAGAAAATTATAAAATAACAAATGATAAAACATATTTGTCTAAAATACATACATTTAATCAAATGACCCAAATAAAGTTCCATAAAACCCAAAAAAAGTTCCATGAAGTTGAAAACATCGGGGGAGGGTGTTATGGGAAACAAATACACAGTAAAAAAATTCCGGTAAAAAGAACCGGAGCACAGGGTGCCTGTATTTTTCACCCTGAATTACTCGTTCGAAATTTCCAATTCGATTTTTATAAGTCACTTTAATATACATAACTTTCTAATATGTTACATCGTTCTTTTATTAGTTTATTAAAATCCTATTATATTAAACTTGCGAGTACACTAAAAAAATTCTGCTTAGAAGTACCGTCACTCTGGATGACAGAACTTTTTACCGCAAAATCTATTTTTACCGCATCATGTTACGAAACGAAAAATCTGATATACCGTGATGTTTACAGCAATAATTATCATAAAATCTCTTAATCAGTTTAAGGAAATAAATATTACTGCGAAAATCACTGCATAATATTTCGTGGTGAAAATGGATTTTATGGATGATGCACCGAAAATATTGGTACTTTATGCTGTAATTTGATACAAATTATTTTAGATTGCAGATGACAGTGAAAAATGGTGGCCTATTCGGAATTAGGGGGGATATTTTATTCGAGAAAAATATACATCATTTTCCGTGAAGCAGTGTCCGCAAATTAATTGAATATTAAGTTTTAATATTAAATATTAAGTTTTAATTCACCAAAAAAACACATATTACTGGCACACATTGTTAAACATAAAAAAACATATTACTGGCACGCACGAATTACCATAGATCGGATATATATAAAAAGATATATATAAAACATTTTTACCCTAGAACATGTTATGGTACAAAAAATATAATAAACCATAATTTTTATATTTATAATTGCCATAAAAAGACTAAATCACCTAAATTGAATAAATATTTCAGAGAAAAAATATGGTAAAAATGGATTTTATGGATGTAATACCGTAACTTTATACCGTAATTTTACAGTGTATGTATTTTGCTAAAAAAAAAAACCACCCTGACGTCACTTAAGTGAATTTGAAAAAGGGTAAATTATTAAAATGGATAAGTTATAATAACGGTTATCGGTTGTTGAATCAGCAAATTATAAAAATTAATAGGTTGAGAGCTTTGAAATTTCTCTAAGTTCTCTTGTTTAACAGATTTTTAAAGGTCCAAACATTATTTATTTATTTTAATCACCGACCTAATGCAATGCACATTGTTCTTCTCCATAAACTCAATCCTTCTTTGTTTATTTCACCACCTTCAGCATAAAACAGAATCGAAGTGACGATGCAAAATGATATCCATTGTTTCATATTCATTGCCACAATTTTTTTCTGAAAACCTTAAAATTAAACATAAAGCATATTATTTAATGTATACTGTAAAATATTTAGTTGTATAGTTACCACCATTAATTGGTACAGAGCTGTATTTATTGTGCAAAAAGTCTCAAGATAACAGTTATTTGAAGGAATTAGAGCAAACATATTACTAAAAATGAATTTGTTTTTGAAACGAAATATTTCAGCAATGAAGCCATTAAATTAATTTTAATATGCATGAAAATGCGTATAATCAGCAAACAAATAAAGAAAAACGAATAAATAAATAAATAAATATATATATATATATATATATATATATATATATATATATATATATATATATATATATATATATATATATATATATATATATATATATATATATATATATATATATATATATATATATATATATATATATATATATATATATATATATATATATATATATATATGATATCTAAAAATTATATGATATTTTTTCTAAATAAGCAATTTTCTTAGTGAATCTAATTTTGAAAATGCTGACAATTTATTCCAATAAAATGATTAAAATATTTGATACTAGATAAATAAGCTTAATGTATATCAAGCCAAAAATGTGTAGCGATTGTTTTAAATTTTCCGTTGTTAAAAAAAATTTTTTTTCAACGAAAAGTTATTGAGTAGTTTTTTTTTCATCCTAGAAAGTAGATAAATATTATAAATTACTTTTTTTAAACTTACATTTGAAGTAATTTTAACTTTGATGTCTGGGATAAGCCTTGTACTAAAATTTTCATAACCAAAGCATTCCATAATTGCGAAATCATAGATACGTGTATGAAAATCAGTTAACTGCAACTCACAGCGAGGCGTTAAGTGGTCGATGACATTTAGAAACCATTATTTAGGTTTCTTTTGTGGTAGAAACTAAGAAATTGATCTTGTCTCTGATAATTGTACACCTGTCTATATAGCACGTCATTGGCGATGTTGTGAGAAAAGTAAACGCGGGAGGCATAACTTTTTAGCGGGATAGTCAAATAGATTTTACAATAATTTCACATTCGTTAAAGAGTACGGGAGATGATTAAAACGGAGGTTTGTAACAACGTAAATTATAATTTGTTACATTTAAAATTATAAACAAATAGTTTTGCAGAAATTTTTTTTTTCTTTATAGGAAGCAAATCTGTATTTTTTTTAACAAAAATTTAAAATTGCAGTGAATTTATTTCATGTTCTTAAGTTTTTCTCCTAATTTTTTTAAGACACAGCTAATCCGTACTTGTTTGATACTTCATTATAGCAACCCTAAAAATGAAAAAATCAATGTATGTATATTGTTTTAAAATCAATATATGTATTGTATATATGCATTACATGTATATACGTATCAAATTATCTATCTATATATATATATATATATATATATATATATATATATATATATATATAGTATATATATATATATATATATATATATATATATATACATATATATATATATATATATATATATATATATATATATATATATATATATAATATATATATATATATATATATATATATATATATATATATATATATATATATATATATATATATATATAATATATTATATATATATATATATATATATATATATATATATATATATATATATATATATATATATATATATATATATATATATATATATATATATATATATATATATATATATATATATATATATATATATATATATATATATATATATATATATATATATATATATATATATATATATATATATATAGTGAAGATAATGGAGACAAATTATTATTAATGATTTTTAAATTTACCATGAAATGGAATAAATTAATTTTTATAGAAATTTACATTTTAACTCTAAGCTGAAACAACAAATGAAAAAAAAATCAAAACACTTTCTGTATTGCCACTATCGATAAAACAAGATATAATTTTGCTATTACTTGAAAACTTTTTTGCAAACATCTTCCTTCCGATGAACTAAATAGCAGATTACATACAGAAACCTTAAAACCAATCTAGATATTATCATTAAAAAAATTAACGTTTTCTGTAAAATAACTAAAATTAAACGAAATAATGTAAACCTTTTCTTTTTGCTTATCCAAAATTCCATAGAAACGCAACTAAGTTTCTTGCTGATGGCGTAGAAAGTAACGAGGAAAAAAAATTGACATTTACTCTAAAAATATTTCTAAATGTGCATTCGATAAAATTAGAAAACATACTAAATATAATAATCACCCGAATTGGATTATCAGCAATAGTACACAAGTCCTTAAAACATTAATATCTTTAAATAAAATTGATTCTGTTAACTGTTTTGATTTCGAAAAATTATATGCCTCCCTTATACCTAACTTATACTTTCTTAAAATTCTCAGCCTACTTAACCTCAATGGTATCATTAATGAAAAAAATGGAAATTTCTCGTTCATATTAACATAAATAGACAATTTTATTTTTAATGACAAACAAATTACGGTATCTCTATAAGCAACAAATTTAGTACTTATGTTAGTAATATTTTTCCTTTTCTCTCTGTTAAATCATTTGATAATCTTAATATTTCTACAAATTTCGCATTTCTCAGGTTTATCTTATCTAATGATGTTAACTAATGCTATATAATGTTATATAATGATGACCTTTTGGTGATTAATTTTGATGATTTTGAAATTTTAACTAAACAAAGTCATTCAAATGAATAATTTTTTAACAAAACTAATATTTTAACTCTTTCAGCAAATTGTGATATCATAAGAATTTTCAGCCACTAGACAGTATAAGTTTGGATGCATGACCTTTTATTTTTGATCAATTAATTTATTAAGTAAAATTCTAATATAATAGTCTTTATAAAATAATTTTCACTTTTGATTTTAGTTGCTTTGTGTAATAAACAGTATTTTTATTTTAGTAAATATGAATAAGGGCTCTGGACTATATACAGTCGTAACTATATACAGTCCCCTGGTCTATATACAGCCCCCTGAATGCTTTGTAATTATGAAAGAATGTATAAATGAAGGCTAAAGTGTATACGCACCCCAGGTAGCAAAAAGATATTATCTAATATTCGAAAGATCCAATATAACACTGTCGTGCTAGAAAACGCAAGACTCCAGAATCCTATCTATTAATATAAGAGCTAATATTATATAACATTAAATAGTATTCAATCTAACATTCGAACCTCTAAAATTATCATCTATTTCATTATTTTTGGTCTAGCGCCACTCTTTTGTAAAAGGCTATCCCATATTATTAATAAATTAAAATTCATTTATGAAAGAAAACAATAAATTAAATATTACTTAAAATATCATTTTTAGCAAATGCAATTTTATGCCAGAAAACGCAAATTAATATTAGGGGAAATAAATTCTGTTCGCGAACGATACAACTCGAAACATTTCATCAACTGTTGAGTTGTAACGTCTTCATGATTGTTTACAACGCCATATTGTTTTCAGTCGTCCGTCAACTATTCAATCGTTTCAACCTCTTAAGGTATTTATAATTTAGTAATTTTTAGTAAACTTTATAAATTTTGCTAATGTAATTACGTAATTATGTAATTACGTTAAAGTATCATTGTATTTTAATGAATGAAACATTAAAATATTATAGTAGGTTGCGTTTTATCTTTAGTTAAAAATCAACTAGAAAAGTAATATTAACCGCGATGTTTCAAAGGAGTTGAACTACGTTCAATGTATTACTTAATAATCTTAATCGCTTAATCAAAACTTTTAAGAATTAATTTAGCGATCATACATCTAATAAAGTAAATAGTGTGAATTATGATCATTATTTACTATGAGTAGTTCTAGCGTATATTTGACTTCTCTGTTAAAATGTATTGTCTAACTATAAACTGTAATTAGTTCAGAATATACTTGCAAAACAACATTTACTTAGCTGTTTGTCTGTGACAGAAAACTTCTGCAACAATTAAAAATATTAAAAATTATTGTCTGTTAACAAATTTGCCTTGATTAAACATTTGAAAATTAATAATCTGCCACTTTTAGCTCAGTTAAAACCTATAGATTGTAGAACGTTTAAAGTTTAATACAAGCACCGAATTAAATTTTCATGTTTAAAATATTGTACAACAATGAATTAAACATATTTATTTAAATTTCTTGAATATAAACTGATGTGCATGTTTCTGATACATCATTATTTACATAAATTTGTAAATAATTAAAAATAAGCAATATTATGATCTATTTGAAATGGTGTTTGTGGGGAATGAAGAGGAATAGAGGATAGTCGGTACAATTTTTATTTAGGACGTTTAAAAAAAATTTGAAAATTTCCTTTTGGCTTCATGTAAGTTTGTACAATGTATTAAAATTAAAAGCTTTGAATTTGATATATTTTTGTATCAGAATATGCCTGAATGTTCATTTCAACTAAAATGTTGACCTGAATTAAATAATAAAAATTATAAATATGTGACAAAATTTAGTTAAGCATACTGACTTTTAAAGAACGTTATGTAAAAATATTTTTTTTTTTGGGGTGGGGGAGCAAAATACATTTAATTTTTCTAATTTTGGAATAGGTGAATTATTAAAGAATTCATTTTCTACATAATTTTTTCAACCTTGAATTAATGGATTCTCAGTTTCCAGAGTATCTCTTAATATTGACGTACTTGAACATCAAATGATTTTTTCAAAAAGCAATGAAAGAAAATAAGCAGTTGTAACACTTTTCGCCACTTGTTGACTTGTCGCATCGGGAGTTTCGGATCTAATAAAAGGGGTTAAAAGGTTTTGCACTTTGAAATTTTTCTTTAAAAAATATGTGATAGTTTGCCTGGGAGTGTTTATGAGCTAAACTCTTTTAGTTAATCTGTTTAATTTTTCTTCTCTTTTTTTTGCTTCTTCTGTTACAATTAGATATCGATACCTGAATTTACCGATTGAATTTCATTGTAAAGGGTATTCAAATTTTCTAAAAACATTTCAAAATTCAATAATTTAAGTTTTAAATAGATATTCAATGTTTAAAAGTTTTGAATTTGGTTTCTTTCATTGTAAAGTTTGATTTATTTTCTTTTATAATTTCAGCTGTAGCTCTTCATTTTCAAGAAAATATACTCTGAAGAAAGTGTTCGTTTTCGAATTCAGGAACTCAGAGCCGATTTGATTTAAAGAAGCTCTGCTAGCTACTGTGCAAATGAAAATCGCACACTTTGATGGAAACTTGGGAGTTCTAAGTTTGATCCTTACAGCAAATGAAGCAACCAGTGTAGATATTCAGCAAGGTCCAATTTAAATATACCATGGTGGAAAGTCCTCATGTTGATTTTGGTGTTGAAGAAAGACAGTAACCTGTGAGATTCATCCCTGTTTTGTGTGGTACACACATTATTAACTGCAACCGAACGTTTCATGAAAATTTTATAAAAGGATTTAATGGCTGTTTGGAAAAATAATTTTAAGACTGTATCAAATAGTCCGAAAGTCATGAAGAAAAATTATTTTATTTAATAACAATTATGAATTTTTAACTTATGCTTCACCAAACGGGTATCAACGTTAATTTTAAATAAATAAATGTATTACATTTAGAATTGGATAAAGTTTATTTTATAGTGTGTTTTATTTTTAAATAATATTATTATGCTGTGAACTTGTAATGTTGATCATAGACTTCTTTTCCGAAATTACTGTAGTGAGTATCTCTTCCATAACCTTGTAATAAATCTTCTAAATTTAAAAAAATGTGATTTGTCAGGTATGATATTTGCATTGATGAAATTTTATAAAATGTAACATTAGAAAATCTTTATAGTAGATAGTGCTTAAGTGTCATGAACAAAGTTGAATATATTTAAAATTTGGTTATCTTTGATCTTTCAGTATGATATCGGAAGCAATTTTCTTTTAAAGTTTTTAAAGTCTCCCTCAAACTTGAGAGTATTTTTACTGTCAACAATGTGCTTATTATTTTAATTTTGGAAATTTTTATATGATTATTCATTTGAAATTTGAGACAAAAAGTGCATGCGTTTTTTATTTTTATTATATTTGAAATAATATAATTGTAAAATAATTATAATCGTAAAAAGTTCTTTAACTTAAATCTGAATAACATTGACATTACGATAGAAATTCCCCACCAATGTAGAAAGGATATTGCTTAAACTTTCATCTAAAAGGTCTTGTGAAAACATGTGCGATTTCATCTCTTTTTTTAAAAATAGTTCCAATTAAGACGTTTACCTATAGTGTCATGTTTGTTCTTACTATATTCGAAATGCATAATCTCCTATCAGCGAAAATATAATTAATTAAGGCTTCACTTGTTTCTCTCCCTGAAAATACATCTACAGGTGTCTTTGGATTTTGTTTCAAGTATTTTGTAAGTATAAATTCAGAGTCTAAAAAAATAAAGTTACGTAAGTATTTTTCTATTTAATTTCAGTGAAAAAGAAGTAAAACATTTTTTGCAAGTAAGTAATTTGAAGATTTATAAATTGTTTTTATTCTCTCAAGTATATAAATAAATAACAATTTAGAAAATTTGAAATATAATTGCATTTTACTATTTTTGAAAATGAATAACATAGTTATATCTTAAAAGAAAAAAAATAAGGTAAATTTTCAACTATATTCAAATGTAAATTTAACTTTGCAATTATGTAGTCTATGCAGTATTTTTTATTATATAATTTTAAAATACAATTAATGAATGTTAATTGCTAAGTTAGAAATAGTTTAAGCTACAACTTTTAAAAAATATGTTTTACAAACTGGCAAATTCAATTGAGATTTCGTAAAAATAATCTCATTTCTAAAAAAAGTAAGAATATGATTTAAAATTAAAGACTTTATGATGTAAATTTCGTCAGAAAACCCTTTGTATGAAGTGAAGAAAAAAATATCAATAACAGTTGTGATATTGTATTATTTCTTTAATAAATTTGAAATATTCAGTAAAAAAAGAGCTGAACATGCGTCAGCTGAACATGTTTTGTTAACTTTTACACTTGTCTATTCAATTGTAACGCAATTTTTATTTTTATTTTGTTTTATGCTGCAAGCTTGTTTTTGCGTCTTTTCTTTCTTATTACGGTATTTTATATTTTTTTTTCGAGACATCAACTCATTATAAAGAGTAATTTTTATCTTAAAATAAATTATTCTTTATTTGGAAATGTATATGTCGTAAAGGTATGCCTCCTGATGACAGTCTTTCCGTTCTTCTATCAAGTTTTTATTGTAATTCTAAATCTATTTTCTTAATGTAAATTCGAACTTAATTATCAAAATGTGACGCTGCTGACTACAAAAACTGTTGCATGGCTGTCCATTGCAACTAAAATATTTCCATCGATTGTTTTTTTTTATAAACTGCATGGCATTTTTGCTGCAAAAGATAATATCGCACCCCGGCAAGAAAAGTGACACAAGTCAAAAAGCAGCAATTTTAAGTTTATGTCAATAAAAAATATGTATGAAGTGCCCCATCAAGCTCAAAAAGTGTCACATCTTTAGCTCGCAATTTATCCAGCTGAGGGCAGTTATGACAGTTTTGTGTAGAATTCAGAATAAGGGTTATAGTATTCTTTAAGTTGATTTTCCTCAAATGGTAAATTTTAGGATTATGGCACTTTTCTTGCCGGGGTGTGATATATATTTAAATTTTTTTTTAAATTATCTGAGTAATCCGTTGATGATATGAGTAAAAAAGTGAATCTTTGTAAATGAAAATCATCCAGTTTCTCATATAGATCACAGAAAATTTTAGAAGTCTCTATCATTCTGTAATTCAAAGCATCAATACATATTTGTATTGATTTTAATAATATTCGCATATTTTCAAAATAGCCAGGAGAAATGAACGCACTAATTCTGCACTAAGATAAAAAAAAAATATGCACTGAACTACCAGAATGTAGCAACATTTCACGTGTTTCTAACTCTAGGGAAGCACCATAAAGCTTAGTAATAGTTAATAAATATTAGTAAAATATATAATAATAAATATAGTTGAAACTACCAAAAATTTGATAAAATTTACCTGGTTCTATGGAAATACTAAAAAGGTCAGTAGTTTTTACCGAAGCGGTTTGGTAATGGTTCTGATAAATCTAAAAATAAATTATGGTTTTATAATATTTGTTAAAATTTAGAAAATGTGGTAAAATTTGCCAATTTTTTCATGCTATCCTAGAGCATAACGTAAATAAATAATTTATGCCGTTAAATTTCCTTTTCAGTTTGGTATTTTTAACTAAATGCGTGATAATGAGAATCAAATGAGTGGTATAAATATTGCTTATTTTGCTTGCATTAACTAGAATTATGTTGTTGTTTCTTTTCACCAGAAATGTCATTACCATGCATAATGGTAATTTTAACAGAATTATTTGTGCATGTGTTTTGTGTATTGTAATTATACATAGAAACAAAACTAGTAAGCTGAGAAATAGAATATGTTTTATGAATTTATCGTAGCAAAATTATCGTAAATAACGTTAGATTATTTCAACAATTTTATTTCACATAATTTTAAAAAATAATTTGGTATTTACTCAGAAAATATACTTTTTTAACAACAAAAGCATATCATTTCACAGATCCAAAAATAAGATTTCATATTCTTTTAAGGTACGGGCATTGTAGGATAGAATTTCAAAGAGGTAAAAGCTTTTATATGAAAAAAATAAAGATACTACCTTTTTAGAGAACACCATTTACTATTAAAATTTTATGAAATTTCTTATTTTTTCTTTTCAAATGCATGTTTTGACATTAATTTTAAGTTTTAAATCGAATATGGAGGGTGATTTTATTCTTAAATTAGTTAAATTATATAATTAGTAAAATATTATAACTGCCGAATCATTGCTTGCCTTCCCTACTTGTGCATATTGAATTATAATATTGAATTTATGCAAAATTCAGCCTGCACAAATAGTATTATTTCTACTTGTGCATATTGAATTTTAAGGATTCATTTCTTTAAGGTGAATTCATGATTTTATTTCTTAACCCTTAGACGCAGAAGTTTTATGAAACATATTTTTCAGACTTTTTTTCCTATTATTTCATATTAATTTAGGACAAAATAAGTAAAAAATTTGCTATTTAGCTTTTTAATAATTTATGATACGAAATATGGCATGAAACAGCTGTGTCTTTTTCTGCTTTAGAGATAAAATCTTTCAAATGCGGTTCACTTGCAATCAATAAATGTTCAAATTTGCGCTTATTTGCTATTATTTAGATCTAGCAGAAACAGTTATTCATTATATAACTTCCTTAATTTACAAAATCAATGATTGATAAATTTTTGAATATAAATAAAAACAATTCAAATTCATTTATTTTATATTTTAGTATAAATATAATTCTGATAATTTAACACATTTTTTTCGCAATTATTATACTGTTTTTTTATAATTAAAAAATACCAAAATATTTTTTTTCACTTGTTATAAGAACATCAAAAAAAAAATTTAAAAGGGGGACTACAGGTTCATCAGCAGCAAAGTGTTAAAATATTACAATTTCAGAATAATTTCTTAAAATTTTATAATTCACGACTCATATCTTAAAATTTTATAATTCACGACTCATTTTTTTAAATCGATACTATTCATTATCATTCTTACTATTCATTCATATTACTATTCATTTCTTGTTATAATACGTGGTATATAAAAAGAACAATTACCTTAAAAGTACAGAAGCAACAAACTACCAGGTGTAGAGTATATTACGTATATGATAATTAATGTAACAAACAAGAATTGCTAAAATGTATTTCGTTATTGTATTTTGAAAGAAAAATTCCTTTCACTTGTGAAATCCTTTGTGACTAAAAGTTTGGCACCAAATATTGCATTATGTTTTTATTTTCGTGACTACAGATCATCACGAGTACTTTTATGCTGAATTACGCATCTGCTGATCAGCAAACTTAAATAATAGGTTTTCCGATTGCTTTTTATTTCCTTTATCATGTCCATGAGTAGGCCGTTTTACATCTAGCTAAAATCAACCGTACACTTTCCTTACACAGTGGTACAAGTGAAAAAATAACCAGAAAAATTTGGAAGTATTTCAAACCGTAAAACTAAATTGTGATATTCCGATCAGCGTAATTTTATCATTTATTTTAAATTGAAAACATGGCTTAAAATTTAATTCATGTGTGTTTTTTTAACAATCAGTTTACAAAATGTTGCTTGCATGTTTTGGAACAAATACTTTAGAGCATCAAACTGCTTTTCAGTTTTATAATGCGCAATTTAAAAATAATTATAAAATAATTTATAATTTGAATTGAGCTTAAAAAATTGCTGTTTACACTGTAAAAATTCCGGATTAAATTATGACATAAATTACCAGCACTTTGGGTGCATCAACCGTAAAATGCACTCTTACCGTAAAAAATTATAATAATTCAACAGTACTTTTGCCGATATATTTATTATTGTCATAGTTTAAGTCATTTTTATAATAATTTAACATAATTTTTACAGTAATAATTATTTAATTATTTCAGCGATTTTACCGTAATAATCACTGTAAAAATTACGTATTCAAAAAATTAGAACTTTTTACCGTAAAATCCCTTTTTACAGAACATTATATGGGACAAAATATCTGATTTACCGTTATTTTTACAATAATAATTACTGTAAAATCACCGAATCCCCCTAATTAAACAAATATTAGCGTAGAAATTATGGCATATCAGAAATTTTGTTCCATATAATGTTCCACTAAAAATGGATTTTACGGTAAAAAGTCCTGAGTGCCGGTACTTTTTGCCGGAATTTTTTTAGTGTATTAGCAAGTTCAAAATAATGTAACTTTAATAAACTAATAAAAGCACAATTTAAAATTTTAGAAAACTATTTAAATGAAAGTATCTTGTAAAAATCGAATTGGAAATTTCGAACGAGAAATTAAACATCTATCGAATGAACCGAACGAATTAAAAAAAATTCGGTTCGTTAGGGGTTTGATAATCTGGGATTAAAATTTCCTCCTTAAAGCACTATCACAATTTCAGAACCCTGCAACAATTGGTTCATGAATTATAAGAAAGATACACACGCATGCACAAACTCTTATTATTATTATTATTATTATTATTATTATAGACTAGCTAAATACTATTCCTTCGTATGGAAGGAAAAAAGCTAATCAAATAATCGGAATAGATCAATTCCTTGAAACACTGTACAAAACTGAAAGACACCAATACAATTACTAATGATTAAAAAATTCCAATTATTTCATATAATACTATTTGTTCTCCTTCGGTGGCTTTATGTTATAAGGTGAAGTCTGTCACGTGATATCGTAAAGTGCTTAACTTCGCTCGCAGTTCGTCGGACTACCAAAGCAAGGGTGCAATCCCCTCTGCAGAGGATCAAACTTGTAATGGCATGTCTTCGGATCGTTCTCAAGAACGTTTCCCAGACCGTTGCTCAAGGGCGAATGTTTCCCAGACCGTGTACGATGCAAATTAACTACTACTAGTACTACCTCTCAATGAAAAGAGAAAATACACAATTATTTGTTTTTTTTTAACGGTGACAAATATTTGTTTTTTTTAATTATTGAGCATGGAATATAGCAAAATATGCTTTTTACTTGAGTTACGTTAAAAGAATCATAATAATCAATATTAGAAAACCAAATGTATCCTAATGTAAACCAAACGTAGTATGGTTAGTTACACACTTTTTAAATACTTGAACAACAATATTAGAAAAATTTAGAGATTGTTGAACGATATTTTCGAAATAATTGTTAAACTTTTTGGAGTTAATTGAACCAGACTTGTACAACAATATTAGAAATGTCTTAGCTCATTGAACCATACTTTCATTGTTAGAAATTTTGAAGCTCGTTTAACCATACTTTTGAAATAAATTCTCTTTTTTGATTTATTTTAGTTAACATACTAAACTAAATTATTCGAACTATACCTTATACAGTGAGCAAAAAGAAAAAAATATGCTAACACGTCGCACTTTTGAAAGAAGTTTTACTGTAGTAGAAAATCAAAGAAGATTTATGCTGATCTCCATTTTTTTAAAAGTAAAGCAATTTATTTCACTCAGTTTTGACGGATATTGGTTGTACATTTCCTTCTAGTGCCACAATACCGACCAACTACTAACATCCTTAATTTCGGCTTAACTGAAGAATTAATAATTTCTCAGGGTGTGTTAGCTGGGAGTGCTGCAGTACTCGCTTCACATCAAAAGTTCTTGGCTCTATGACAACCCTTGATTGGGTGGTTAAAGTAATGTGTTCTACTCTGGTGCGAAATGTGCAAGAACTTCGTTTCGGAATTCGTTGAACCATACTTACGAAAAAAATGTACAACATTGTTAGAAATTTTAGAGCTTGTTGAACAATACTTTTGTAATAATTACACAACATTGTTAAACATTTTAGAGTTTGTTGAACCAGACTATTGAAATAATTGTGCAACAATCTTAGAAATTTTGGAGCTTCTTGAACCATATTTTTGAAATAAATGTACAATATTTTAAGATCCTTTGGAGCTCGTTAAATCATACTTTTTGAATAATTACACAATATTAGAAATTTTGGAGCTTGTTGAACCATATTATTGAAATAATGATACAACATTGTAAGAATTTTTAGAGCTCGTGAAATCATACTTTTGCAATAATTACACAATGTTAGAAATTTTGGAGCTTGTTGAACCCCATTTTTGAAGTAATTGTGACACCAACAATAGTTAACTAATTTTGGCAATAGGGACTGATGGTAATTTATTTAATACCAATAGTAGGTACCAAAATACCTACTGTAAGGTAATGCGGAAATATATTTTTATATATTATTATATATATTATATATATATTATGGAAATATATTTTTTCTCGAAAGGAATAAGTACAGAAAAAAATTTCTAGATTGTAATAAATTTCGACTATCATGCATTGACCTAGAGCTACAGAATAATGTTTAATTATACTGAATACAGTTGATCTTCATTTCTGTTGATAGAAAGAACTTTTCAAAATGTGTTTTTCCTAATATAATTACGTAGAGTGCGTACTAACGTAAGTAACGATAACAAACTATTATAAATTTTAAAAATAAATTGATATCTATCTTTAAAATAAATTTTAAAAATAGATTTAGTTTATTAATTAATTTTGTATGTATCTTCTTGTTTTGTGCTCATTGATCAATAAACCGGTATTGTTGATTAATACCGGTTAATCGAATTTTTTCGCCCCGTTCCAGAGAATGAATATTCAACTAGTCTGAAATCTTTTACTGGGTAACGGAAAATTTTTTAACTGCCAACAGCTTGCAACTCAGTAATGAAATTTTTTGTCTCCTGCATTAGTCAAATAATGTAAATATTTTACTAAAAATGCTTAGCACTAAGAAAAATTATAAAAAAAGAAATTATAGATTTCGTTAACCAGCTTTCAATAGTGCTTTGAATTTACCATTAGTTTAAAAAAATATACCTGTTCAAAATTTAAGAGCGAAAATATTAGCTTTGTAAGTAACTCAATTACTTTTTGCTACCTAGTCGGCACCGAAGTTTTGATTCAATTCTGAAGGTATTAAGTTATAATTCAAAAATTTCGTCCACGTCTGAAGAAATGATAGCAATTAAGTGCTATCGCAAGTCGATCAATAAAATCTACAATTTTCAGTCCAACTTTCACAATTTTTGACCCATTCAAGAGACGAAAGATATTAATTCACATTTATAAGATGAATCATATTGTAGCTTTGTCGCTGAAAGATTTAGACTTTTTTGACCCATTTTAGTAAACATACTAAACTGAATTAACCGAATCATATTGATTCGAACATGCGGCACGTTAGTCTTGCATTGCACCGTACTAGTCATTAGTATTTTATACGCGTACTACATTAATCTATTTTCTCGTGAACCTTTTGAAAGTTAAAGTTAGATTGTAAGAATGATTGAACTAAAAGAGACATTTTCATACGTGAGCAAAGAGTGCAAACAGTACACATTTTCTCTTGAAAAAGAAAGGTTTTTATTTTATTGATGAAAAAAATGCACAATTAAGTTTCTATTCAGATTTTGGTTCTTCATCCATTGGTACAAACATATCTAAATCATAGTTCTTAGACATAGCTATTTCACAATCCTGAAATAAAGATTTTTCAAAAATAAAAATACACATGTGCTAATCTGAGTTATTGAACAATGAATTTTTCCAAGTGGTTTATTAATTTTTTTTTTACTGTTGTTGATCATTGAATCATCTTATAGTAATAAAAAGAAGAGTTTGCGCAAATGTGTGTGTGTCTGTCTGCTCCTCTTTAAACTCTACCACCATTTATGTAGGCATCCTCACATTTAAACCATCTGGAAAACAGTGTCATTTTAACTTCCTGAACTTTTGATTTAAATCGTTCAAAAGTTTCAATTACATATTGTTTGGGAGATACGATTGAAAAATAGAATTTTGTAACTGGTTTTCTCAAGTGCTAGTGATATAAATTAAACTTTCGACAATTCCGTTTTTTTTCCTAATATTTTAAGGACAATATCAGTGATGCCTGCAAATTTGTATTATCCTTTACTCTCAAAGAGATTATTTCTCTTTCTTTGATACTTATATATAATAAATATTTTTTTTTAAATTTCAATATCAAATAAACTCAGTGATCAATGTGAACGTTATAGCATAGCTGGGCCAGGTCACCAAAATTGAATTCCTTAAATTATCTCTGTGGTGCTATAATAGGCATTACATATTTCCTAACTTTTAAAATTTCGTCAACTTCTTAAATTCATTTTATTTAAATTTTTTCAATAATTCTTAATCTAATTTTAATTAAATTAAACAAACTATTTAGTTTTTATTACATTCTGTAAAAAGCAAATATAAATATTTTACTCTCTTCTTCTTAACAATCAATGTAACGGCCAACTTTTTTAAATCAATACAAATGTAAAAATCCTTTATTCACTATCGCATTGAATTGAATAAAATCTATTTTTAATTCTTTTTACCTCGTGTAACTTTATTTCTCTTACCACAAAAATGTTTCAGCTACAGGGTTTTAATAATTCTCACAGTCTTTTTGGATATTAAGCTATAGCCCCAATCATTTCAAATTTAATAATAATCACGGGGCTTTGGCTTCTTTTTTGGCTATTTTATCTTTCGATAAATCGCCAACTATTGATCTCGTCCCATGCTCCTAAATATCTGTTGGGAATAATTCAATTACTTTCATTCAATTACTCCTCCGTCCGACCGTTAATGAACTCAACAAAAATCTTCATATAAGAAATATACATCTCTTTTTCTCTATAAGGGAACACTTTTTATTTTGGGCATGATGTATCTAATAATAATATTACTAAAAATAAATCAACAATTCTATTTTTGAAAAAAAAAATTATAAATACTTTAAAATTAATCCCTATGTCGAAAGAAGTGCAATGTTCCAAAAAACATTCTACTTTAACCAAAATCTTCACAAAAATGCAATGAATTTACCTCCATTATACAAACTGGCACCACTACCATCAAATAATTTAAATAAATAAAATGGACCAAACTTCCATCAAAGTCTCATTTTTTTATGTAATTTTGAATTTAAAATGAGTTTCAAAGAAGCGAAATTTAAACTCGATGGTGTTTGAAGCGAAAAGAAATTATGCACTGAAAAACAAAATTAGCGAGGAAATTATATTAACTCGCATAGGAAAAACGTAAAAAATTACCATACCTTTGGATTTAAAATTTTGATAATAGATATTTTGGAAATAAAAAACAAGTTATGCTCCAAAAAGCAGTTATAGTAGAGAAAATGTACTTATTCATTTAGAGAAATCTTAAAAAATCGTATGCTATTATTGACACCAATGATGAATAATTAATTTTGGTAATAGGCACTACTAATATTGTAGTAATTGGTGCAGTTTTTAATAGATACCAAACATTCTAATGTTGGTAAAAAGTAAATATATCAGTATACTGAATACCTATTGAAACTGCGCTAAAGCTGTGAAGTTTGAATATAGATAATGTGGAAATAAGGTTCTTTTAATTCCTCGAGAAGGATGGTTACCAAAAGAAAAACTATTGATTGAGGTAAATTTTGAATATCATGAGTTAGACTTGAGCAACAGCATTATACCTAATTACACTAAATAAACTTTTTATTTGATGGTATGAGCTACTAAAAACGTGTTCTACTTAACTGAATAACGTAAAGTCACTAAGAGTAGAAACAAGTAAATAAAGAGAAATTGAATATAGTAAATAAGAAAAATGGAATTATTTTATCTTGCTTAATTGCATTGGCATATGTCTTTCAGTTTTGTGCTTGATTTCGTAGAGTTGCACTGGACTTATAAATAAGAATTTTTTTTCAACCCGCAAGAAGAATGGGGATTCAAAAAGTTTTAGACGTTACTAAAACTGAAAATTCAATTCCATATATACCATTCAACAATTCAAAAATAAAAATCCATCATGATCAGAGCCTGTTTTGAACTCTGCTAATTTTCGGAAGTGCTATAAATAAAGGTTAAAGCCTGCTAAATAACGATGTGCAATATAGTTGATACAAAAATTAGATCACATTGAACAAAGATTTAATTTTTTATTTATCGCTTTTTCAACGAAAAAGAGAAAACAAAACCACAAATCGTATTAATTGTAGGCGAAAATATTCTAAGCGTTGAAATCGTGAACAAGAAAAAAACTATCGAAACTTAATAATTATATAATAAATATAATTATATAATTAAAATTATACTTAATAATAATTGATTTTTATGGCATTTTATAAAAGACAAACAGTTTATCTACCTAAATGACACAATAGGATTTAGGAACTATATTTTTAAATCAAACAACAATAATCCTTCCTTACAAAAGATTGTATATGTAACTCGGGACAACAAGAAATGCTTAGTCTTTCCTAAATTGAAAAATTTAAAAATCAGCTTTCCTTACCATCACAGACTGTGTTTTTATTTCAAACAAATACTTACCAATGCATCAGTTCTATTAGTCTGAAAGAAAACATTCAATGTAATAAATTATTAAGAATATTTTAATTATTTAAAGAAAAACGATTATTTAAAAATTATATTCTACCAAATAAGAAAATAAGGCTTTCTGTGCTATAAGGATGGATGAGGTTAATGATGTGAGCAATACATTTTGTCCAAGGGCCCATAAAAGTTTTTAATAAGCATGGATATAGATATCTTCTTCCACTGCACTGCAGCTTTCGTTGTCCCAGTATAGGCACATATCATGGGAGTGGGGCTCCGTGCCGGGTAAAACCGGCACGAAGAGTTAGACTATCGAAAAAAAGAACAGAACATGGCTACTTATTGGGCTAAATTCTTATTCTTTGTTAGGATATGAATATTCAGTAAACGTATTTATATGCTGGAATAAGCATTACTGTTATAAAGTAATTTTTATAACTGTAATGACCAATAAACATTTTTATCTTAAAGGCAGGAAAATATTAGAGAATTGACTTAGTAAAACTAACTTATCTACATGGATGTCACAAGTTGATCAACAACACGCCAGTATAGTAGATCCTTCTTCTTGACTAGTAAAGTGTAATTCAGAATTTAACCGCTAACAGAAATAATTTCACTAAAACCAAGATACCAGATTTTACTCCACTTTCTCCCATATATTTAAACATAGAGAATGATTTACTGTGTTACTTGAAAATGATTTGTCTCAAAAAGATATTAATGTCGGTTACAGTTTAGTTATTGTGGGCAGTACAAATACTAATAATGCAAATGTAAACTTAAAAACTAAAACGATTTATATTTTAAGTTGAGCAAACAAGTGCTTAATAAAACCAATTGGAAATTCGTTTAACACTAATTTATTTTTAAAATTGTCAACTTCAAGACTTAAAGCAAAATTTATTGCTGCAAACACTTTTAAATCAGATAATTCGAGTAATAAAATGCATATAAACACTGATATACTGATTTAAGTAAAATAGTTCTGTAGATTGAAATGTCTTTACGTTTGTCGTTGTTGTTTCTAATGCTACTTGTCGATACCAGCAAGCCTGCGTGGTGAAATCCTGTGAATTAAGGCAGAAGGCAAGAATATTTCATGGCCAATAATACGACTGCAGTCACATGCACGTCACGACCTTTTTATAAGGCGGACCCATTCATACATCCATTTTTCCATCCACAGATCATTATTTTGACCTGGACCGGAGAACGATCAATCTCCAATTCAGAACACTCAGTGGTGTGATTTGTTATGAGAACATGGAGGATTTCGTGACCCGACACGTGTATTTAACGTGAAACCAGTCACCATTTACTACGCGGGGAATCTTCGGCCGGTGGGGATTGAACTCACGAACTCTTGAAAAAGGGCCCAACGTTTTACCTACCAGGCTATCCCAGTCCACGTTTGACGTATACAGAGGTAGGGGTTCGTGGCCCATTATTATATGCTGATCCAAAAAACTTACTAAAAAATCATTTTGCAAAAGTTATAAATCTTATCAAATAAGATAAGATATCATCAAATAAGATTTAAAGATATAAATATCATCAAATATCAAAAGTTATCATCAATATAACTGCGAAATAAATATTTAAATTTAAACAATCACATTGTTTACCATGGAATCTTAGGAAAAACTTATTAGTTCAACTAGATTTATTAACTCCAGAAGATTTCTCAGATTTTTGGCTCAACTTAAAATTTAAATTAATTTAATTTTTAGAATTACACTTGCAATATTCAATTTTAATATCTTTTAAATTTCAATTTTGAAAGCATTTCATTATTTTTAAGCATTTTTAAGTGAATAATCACTCATTTATATATTATTATTGCCATTTGTCTAAAAAGTGGTTTTGTCCATTTTATTTTGTAGGTAAAGATAATCTGATATTAAGCTCAGTTAGCTTTACACCTCATAAAGCTAATTAAAAAGCTACATTAAATTACTTTTCAAATTTTTTTAGAATTTATATTAAGCTTTATACACATAATACTTACATTCTGCAATATGTCCTTATTTTCTCCATAACATTCAAATAGCTAAAAATGAGTAAATAAAAATAGTGTTTGAATAATAGAAAGTGCTATTCTATCAATACAAATTGCAAATTATATTCTTGCTTAAGTTTTTATAGACTAAATGTGTAAAATAGGAATGGAGCTAGTAGATATCGAGGAACGATTATATAAAAAATAAATTATTTTTCACTTTGTTTTGACATTGAAAAAAAATTTTATTAAACAGTTTTAATAATTTTAGCAAAAGAAAATAGCTTACTAGTAACAGTTTCAGTAAAATATAAGTTTTAGCAAATATTTTAGTTTAGTTTTAGTAAAAAGACAATTCATTTTCCATTTTCATACCTACCTGAATTCTTGCAGGTTTCAATTTTTTTAAATAGACAACATATATTTTTATTTTGTTTAAATGTTAATTAACAAATGGAACAACATGAAATGAAATAAAACTAGGAGGCTTCGCCCCCTGCTCGCTGGAGCTCGCCAACCCCCAAAACTGCTTTCGCAGTTCATTTCGGATTGCTTTGCAATCCGATGCTCGCTTTGCTCGCTCATTGGATGCGTTCTTAACGTCTAGCTTTTGTATACTTTTTTGAACACTGAAGTTCTGAAAGCTTTTCACTGTAGAAAATTCTAAGCCTGTGCATTTCAATATTAATTTGAAATTGCAAACAGTTCGCATATTTTTCTTAATCACACTATTCTAAATTTCAGTTGTTGAGAAAAGTAACTGTTGTAAGTTTTGTTTTAAAGCTTTTTCCCACCAGAGGGCTAAAACCATGTGTTGTAAAACAATATAAAATAGTACTGAACGCCGGATGTAAAGCATCGGCTTCGATGAAGATAATTTTGTGAGAGTTTTTTTGATAATTCGGTGAGAATTCACCCGATTAGACATATGATGCTCACTACGTGCTCTTGCGCGCCGAAGCCTATCAATTAAAACGTATTAGCGTTTTATATAATATAGATAGATTATCGAGAAACTTTATTTATACAATGGTCCTATAGTTGAAAAATATAGAATGCGCATTTCTTCGGAAACGTTCATTAAATATATATATATATATATATATATATATATATATATATATATATATATATATATATTATATTATATTATATTATATTATATTATATTATATTATATTATATTATATTATATTATATTATATTATATTATATTATATATATATACTCGGTTAAGGATCTCGGCATAAAATTTACAGTATTTAATTCTCAGCTCAGATACAGCTGAGAATCGAGTAAGGTAACAAGCTTGACTAATGACAACATTAACTTTTAAACCATCCCGTTATGCAAATCTCATCCCGTAAAGCAAATGATTTTCAATATTAGGTAAAACAATATTGGTAAACTTCAGAAGATGCCGGAAGTTTTATGAAAAATTGTGATTTCAAATTTTCTTAAACATCATCTGATTTCGGAACAAAATAATTTTACAAATAGTGTATCTAAAATGTTGTTAAAATTTCATGCATGGAAGTTTTGTACCGAAAAGGGAAATAAGGATAAATATTTTATCAAAGTTGACTTTTTTTTAAATTCTATCAAAACAAAACAAAAACATTATAATCACTTCTGGAAATTTAGTTGTATGGTCTTTACACGCTTCTTGGAAAAAGGAAAAATCATCTTCCACTCCTGGAATGGTTTTAGTATAACATCGAAGTAAAATATCTTGAATCTAAAAATGAAATGATTTTTAATATCATTTTTTAAAGAAAATGAATAAATGAAAATAATTATTAATTTTCAGGCATCAAATGTTTTTAAATAAATATAAAAAACGCGAAATTCTTTATCATCCATTATTTTCAGAAGCTTTAAGCTGAAAGTAAAATAGTTAATATTATTCAGTTATATATTAATGAAAATATTTGTTTTGAAATGTAGTAAGAAAATTTTTTAATGTAAAAAAATCAATAAAATTAGCAATATCCATCTTTATTAAACTAATTACTCTTTTTCCATTATAGAACTGGTTAAATTATTTTTATCTTTCCTTTTAGTAGGGAAACCAATACTTTATAATTATATTATATATAATTGTTACAAAAACTATATCATTGACGAAAAGCTTTGCAAGCAATCACCCTCTACCACAGCTCTATATTATATTGGCGCAGTTACTGACAACATATATGACAGATACTGGAATGCTGGGGAACAGTTGCAGGCATTGCTAACTGACTGATTTTCTGTTTACATTTCTATTGTTGTTATTCTATTTAATGCTTCTTTGTTCTAACTATTTCTGCATGTCGAATGTTTTTATGTTTTTATTTTTTTAATTTGCTGTTATTTGTTGTTATTCCTTATGGGTCTGTGCGGAGTGTTTTTACACTCCAGCAAATGATGTACACATCAAGTGCTGCTGCTAGTAATAAAAAAATATTATTTTGTAGATATTCAAGATCTCTGTACATTTATGTTTTTGACTGTATACTCACTCATTTCATTTTAGTTTTATTTTATTTATCTATTTGATTATTTTAAAAACAGTTAGAATTTATGAATAAAAAAATAGTGATTTTTCTTAAAAAGAATTTTGTTCTTAATATATTAATCTAGATGTACATATATTCTCTATATCAATAGCACTTTTCTTGAAATTTACTATAAAATCAGGCTTGCAAAGGCTTTTTTTTCAGGCTTTTAAAGTAATTAAAGACTAATGTAAAGTTAGGAATAAATGTTTAATATCAAATTATATTTTTAAGATTTAAATATTATTAAGATTTAAAGAAAACACTTATTCTTTTACTTTATTATATGTATTTACGAAAATATATAAATTTAAATTAATTTTTTCTGATGCAATGCTACAGTTTTCTCGGGAAAAATGAATTCAACCAAATTGTTGTTTTGTCATATTCAACCGAAGGAGTAAAGTAACCATTAAAATATGATATACTAACTGTTAACTGCGAGAAAAATCCTTGACTGTGAGAAAATCTTTACTTTCTAATACGGTAAAACAACGAGAATATTATTTGCCCTAACTAGGCTCATAGCCAATAAGTACCGATTCCTTGTTCTTCGAAAGCTGGAAATAAACCCATGTGATAAGGGATATATGAGAAAATATTCCTGCATAAAATTTATTTTATTGATATTTAATTAAAAAAACTTCGAATTTAATTTCTGATAAAAGGGATAAATTGTTTTCGAGCAGGAATTGAAAACTTAAAAATAGAAAGATAAATATTATCCATAGAATGCCTGTTACGTAGTGCTTAAAAGTATTTTATGTCAAATTAATATTCAAAAGATTTTTTTTAAATAATTGTTCAAGCTAAATATGACTTTGTAGAAGCATGTTTGGGTACTTATGTATTAATATGATAGTGTTTTCAAATCATTGAACTGTGCACAATATAATTACAATTGATTTAATCAATACCTTTTACTATCATTTGAAACATGCTTTCTCTTTAAAGTTTTAGTTTTCATTTTTAACATAACACTTTTAAAACATGTTACAAAAATTACAATAAAAACAAAATAAAGCACTCACATTTTTCGGGTTCAATGAAAAACATTTATTCATGTCTGATCTCATACTTTCACCATGTTCTTCCATTTTCTCTAAAAATATTTAAATAAAATAATTTAATTGTGTCAAACCCACTATGCTAACAAAAGAATACACAAAGCTAACAAAAGAATAAAAATGAAATTATCAATTTTCATTTTTTGTTTTTTTTGATAATTAAAATATACCAATATGTCATTCCCTCACTTGTCCCCACTGCTGATTTTAAAAAAAAATTGTTTCTGAAATAAAAAATTTTTTTTTACAAATTCGTGATTTTATTTCAGAATACTGAAATATAGAATTCAGAAAATCAATTTTAAATTTAATTTCTGATAAAAATATTAACACAGCACTATTTTAAACTTTGTCCCCAGTGTTTCGCGTCATTCCCTCACAACAATGTTCTTATCACCTGCAATCTTCTTAGAATAAAAATATTTTAATAAAAACTTCAGAAGTTAACAACTGGCATCATAGAACAAAATTGCAGTATGTTTCCATCTTCATCTTAAAGAAGCTTTGCTGTGGAATAAATTTGAATGTGTCAAACCAGGTAAAATTTTTTACATTCGTCATTCCCTCATGTCAATTTTTAGAGCAAAATAAAATACAACTTCATCGAGAAAGTGGATAATTATATGTTGCTTTCTTGTATGAATATAATTGTATGTGATTGACTTCAGAAATTAACGAGGCCTAACTGTTATTTTTAAATTTTATTGAATTCGTCATTCCCTCACTAGTGCATAAAGTGAGGGAATGACGCTGAAGTGAGGGAATGATTCAAGATGAGTATATTATGAAATTTTTTTTTGTTCAATCGTGCCAGCCAATTTTATTTCCCAAACCTGTAAAAACTATTAAATATATAAGACTAAATTATAATAAATATTAGATATACTTAGTATGTTATCATTTTCAAACTTTAGGTAGATGTAACTTAGATAAAAACATGTATTAAAATAAAATATCATTCCCTCACTATTAGTGTCATTCCCTCACTTTTTAAATAGTGAAAATAATTAATTTACTTATTAATTAATTTTAAAAATAAATACAAAAATTTATAAATTAATTTATTAAATTAATTAATTTATTTATTAAATTAATTAATTTATTTATTAAATTAATTAATTTATTTATTAAATTAATTAATTTACTTATTAAATTAATTTATTTATTTATTAAATTAATTAATTAATTATTAATTATTATAAATTAATTAATTATAAATTAATAATTTAAAAATTAATTAATTTAAATATTTTGCATAATTTATAGGATATATACTTTCTTTATAATGCCATTATATATTTCTATTAATATAAAAAGTTTCAGAGCTTTTTATTCACTTTACTTTTTTGGAATTTTATGAACTGAAAAATGACAGTTTTCGTGAGAATGACCCATATATATATATATATATATATATATATATATATATATATATATATATATATATATATATATATATATATATATATATATATATATATATATATATATATATATATATATATATATGGGTCATTCTCACAAAAACAGTCATTTTCATGTCACCAGTATATTTTATGTTTGTTTTACAGCTTACGAAAAAAAAAGATTCAGGGAAAGTGTCCTTCAGAATGCAAGCTAACAAAAGAATAAAAATAAAATTATCAATTTTTATTTTTTATTTATTTTAGGTAATTAAAACATACCAATATGTCATTCCCTCACTTGTCCCCACTGCTGATTTAAAAAATTAAAAAAATTGTTTCAGAAATAAAAATTTTTTTTTTACAAATTCGTGTTTTTTATTTCAGAATACTTAAATATAGAATTCAGAAAATTAATTTTAAATTTAATTTCTGACAAAAATATTAACACAGCACTATTTTAAACTTTGTCCCCAGTGTTTCGCGTCATTCCCTCACAACAATGTTTTTATCACCTGCAATCTTCTTAGAATAAAAATATTTTAATAAAAACTTCAGAAGTTATCATACTGGCATCATAGAACAAAATTGCAGTATGTTTCCATCCTCAAATTAAAGAAGCTTTGCTGTGGAATAAATTTGAATGAATCAAACCAGGTAAAATTTTTTACATTCGTCATTCCCTCATGTCAATTTTTAGAGCAAAATAAAATACAACTTCATCGAGAAAGTGGATAATTATATGTTGCTTTCTTGTATGAATATAATTGTATGTGATTGACTTCAGAAATTAACGAGGCCTAACTGTTATTTTTAAATTTTATTGAATTCGTCATTCCCTCACTAGTGCATAAAGTGAGGGAATGACGCTGAAGTGAGGGAATGATTCAAGATGAGTATATTATGAAATTTTTTTTTGTTCAATCGTGCCAGCCAATTTTATTTCCCAAACCTGTAAAAACTATTAAATATATAAGACTAAATTATAATAAATATTAGATATACTTAGTATGTTATCATTTTCAAACTTTAGGTAGATGTAACTTAGATAAAAACATGTATTAAAATAAAATATCATTCCCTCACTATTAGTGTCATTCCCTCACTTTTTAAATAGTGAAAATAATTAATTTACTTATTAATTAATTTTAAAAATAAATACAAAAATTTATAAATTAATTTATTAAATTAATTAATTTATTTATTAAATTAATTAATTTATTTATTAAATTAATTAATTTATTTATTAAATTAATTAATTTACTTATTAAATTAATTTATTTATTTATTAAATTAATTAATTAATTATTAATTATTATAAATTAATTAATTATAAATTAATAATTTAAAAATTAATTAATTTAAATATTTTGCATAATTTATAGGATATATACTTTCTTTATAATGCCATTATATATTTCTATTAATATAAAAAGTTTCAGAGCTTTTTATTCACTTTACTTTTTTGGAATTTTATGAACTGAAAAATGACAGTTTTCGTGAGAATGACCCATATATATATATATATATATATATATATATATATATATATATATATATATATATATATATATATATATATATATATATATATATATATATATATATATATATATATATATATATATATATATATATATATATATATATATGGGTCATTCTCACAAAAACAGTCATTTTCATGTCCCCAGTATATTTTATGTTTGTTTTACAGCTTACGAAAAAAAAAGATTCTGGGAAAGTGTCCTTCAGAATGCAAGCTAACAAAAGAATAAAAATAAAATTATCAATTTTTATTTTTTATTTATTTTAGGTAATTAAAACATACCAATATGTCATTCCCTCACTTGTCCCCACTGCTGATTTAAAAAATTAAAAAAATTGTTTCAGAAATAAAAATTTTTTTTTTACAAATTCGTGTTTTTTATTTCAGAATACTTAAATATAGAATTCAGAAAATTAATTTTAAATTTAATTTCTGACAAAAATATTAACACAGCACTATTTTAAACTTTGTCCCCAGTGTTTCGCGTCATTCCCTCACAACAATGTTTTTATCACCTGCAATCTTCTTAGAATAAAAATATTTTAATAAAAACTTCAGAAGTTATCATACTGGCATCATAGAACAAAATTGCAGTATGTTTCCATCCTCAAATTAAAGAAGCTTTGCTGTGGAATAAATTTGAATGAATCAAACCAGGTAAAATTTTTTACATTTGTCATTCCCTCATGTCATTTTTTAGAGTAAAATAAAATACAACTTCATCGAGAAAGTGGATAATTATATGTTGATTTCTTGTATGAATATAATGGTATGCGATTGACTTCAGAAATTAATTAGGCCTAACTGTTATTTTCAAATTTTATCGAATTCGTCATTCCCTCATTAGTGTATAAAGTGAGGGAATGACGCTGAAGTGAGGGAATGATTCAAGATGAGTATATTATTAAATATTTTTTTGTTCAATCGTGCCAGCCAATTTTATTTCCCAAACCTGTAAAAACTATTAAATATATAAGACTAAATTATAATAAATATTAGATATACTTAGTATGTTATCATTTTCAAACTTTAGGTAGATGCAACTTAGATAAAAACATGTATTAAAATAAAATATCATTCCCTCACTATTAGTGTCATTCCCTCACTTTTTAAATAGTGAAAATAATTAATTTACTTATTAATTAATTTGAAAAATAAACTAAAGAATTAATAAATTAATTTATTAAATTAATTAATTTATTGATTAAATTAATTAATTAATTATTAATTATTATAAATTAATTAATTATCAATTAATTATTTAAAAAATTAATTAATTTAAATATTAAGTATAATTTATAGGATATATACTTTCTTTATAATGCCATTACATATTTCTATTAATATAAAAAGTTTCAGAGCTTTTTATTCACTTTACTTTTTTGGGATTTTATGAGCTGAAAAATGACAGTTTTTGTGAGAATGACCCATATATATATATATATATATATATATATATATATATATATATATATATATATATATATATATATATATATATATATATATATATATATATATATATATATATATATATATATATATATATATATATATATATATATATATATATATATATATATATATATTTTATTATGTATATTATAATGCTCACCACAGAAGCTTTGGATGGATTTCATAACTGCTTCCATATTTATTTCTTTAGCACTCGCAATAAGGATATAGGAGCATAGAACAGTCCAGAAAAACATTATGCCCTATTTTATAATTCCAAAGCTAAAATAAAAATCAATTAGTGAAAAAAGCAAGTTATAATTTTCGAAAAAAATCAGTGAATTTATATACCTCCAGAAAAATTAATTTTAAGGAACATTTGACTAAAATTTATAATTTCTGTGCAACTTTAATTTTTGATAGGGAAAAATTCAACCATTTTCGAATTATTCAATAAAAGAGTAGTAAATCAGTATTTAAAGGAACAGGAATTGTTCCCTTGGTTTTGAAAATAAAAAATTGCATATAAGTTTGTGAATTTAATATAAAAATTCCTGCTTCATAAAGTTTTTAAAGTTGTTATATATTTCTGAAACGCAGCTATTTCAAGAGAAAAGAGATCAAAGGCCAGCCAAAAATAGTCTTTTATTATTATCTTTAAAAAATCTGAAGGTATTTAGCATTTCATGAAACCTAATAATAGAGTACAGAATTTTGATTTTATACAGATTTTAATTTGATTTCAGTTTTTAGAAAATCATGGTGGTAGATTTGAACATTTTTTACAAATTGTAGGTTAAAAAACTGGGCCGGATGACTTGCGATTCGTTTAGAAGCCTAAAGAAATTAGGCGAATTACCTTCAAAAGAAGTAAGTTAAATAAACTCTCTCAAAAAAAAAATGGTGAAACACAATAAGCAAAGATCTTAGGATTGTGCAAAATTTTAAACTTTCAAAACGTATGTACGTTGAAACCTGAAACAACTGCTGTTCCTATGCAGGCTATGAATTCATAGCAAATGTTCCTATGTTATGAATCGACTGTCTGAAACTGGCTGCAGTGCCGAAGACAAAAAACGTGAAACCGAATGCAATCCTATAATTTGTTACTGAGACCTTTTATTTTTTAACTAACGGCCTCCGTCACCTGCTTGGTCATGCTCGTCAACTCTTGGAACAACTTGCTTCCTCCCCCTGCTCCGTTCGCTCGTTGGATGCATTACCTCCCGTCCATTTTTTTATAGTTTTTTGAAGACTAAAATTCAGAATAAATAGTTTATGAAATTTTCTCTGCACAAAATTCTAAATTCATGACTGGTTTCTCTGAATATACTTCTAAATAAATTTCTTTCAATATTAGTTTGAAATTGCAAAATGCTTACGAATTTTTCACAATTCTAAATTTCAGTATTCAGAAAAACAACAGGTGTATCATAAAATTGTAAAATGTTCATAAACCAAAAAAAGTAGTAAGAAAAATGAGTATAGTCATAAAAAGGGATTAAAATTAAAGTTATTGTTGTTGCTAATTCCCATCTGGTCTGACGGGGTCAGACCAGATCAATGAATCCGTTGATATTAAGAAAATCCGAAACCAGAATGGGAGAGGAATGAATGTCATTCCAGTCCAGCCCTAAACAGTTCAAGATGTGCTCAGGTGATGCCTGGTTTTGTTGGCATTTAGGGCAAAGAGAAAAGATCTTTTGATTTGCAGAAAATGTGAGACTTTTCAGGTGTCCACTGGCCAGTCGGGATAAATTAAAGTAGTATTTAGAAGTTCAAATAAAACTTTACGTTGAAATCAATAATAACAACTCAAATATCCCCGAAGCAGTACTTAACTTTCAAATGTTTCCCCATAAAAACATTTTTAAATTGCGGTATTCTGACACAAAATAGCTTCAAATCCTGGAGTGTAATATGAAGTAGTAAAATGTTAAAAAAAAGTGAAAGAGGATAATACAGTTATAAAGTGATTGAAAATTAAGGTAGTATTGTACAGTATAATCTTTGATTAATCATGGATGAAAAAGAGCATTCGTATTACATCCGCATACACTCATGCAAAAAATTAGCTAATAGCCTTTTTAAGCTAGCCTCGCAGCTCTCCATTGTTATTGACGCATGAAAAAATTGAACCAATCAAATTCGAAGAGAGACTGCGTTTCTGTTTAGCCTTATACTTATGTCAAGGCATGAAAAGAAATTTCCTCAATTTTATTTACCTTACGTTAAGTTTTTTAACGCTTAAGTTCTAAATAATGTTTTATATAAACATTATGTAACATATAAACATTTTATATAAGCATTTTATATACAAGCATTTTATATATAAACATTATATATAAACATTTTATATAAACATTTTTATAATGTATTTTATGGAAAATAGCTTTCTTCCAGTAAATTCTCATAAAAAAAAAATCGCTGTTCTGCAAAGATAATTCACTGAGAAACTCAAAGGAATCTGCATCGTAGCTCGACGAATTTAAGAAATTGGCACTAATAATACTTAAAACATTGATGAAAATAAAGATTTTAATATATTTTAATAAAAAGTAATAAATACGTACCTATGTGAATTATATATTAATACTTTTTTTAAATTTGAATTTTTTCTGCGTTAGGTTTCCGTTTTGAAAGTGACTTATACGGGGAAATATTTTCATGAAAATTCCAGTTAAATATCTTGCCATAATAATATTTCATTTTGGAAATTTCTTTCACTTGCTTATTCACCTGACAAAGAAAAAACACACAGACAAGTGCGTGCTATGTGGTATAAAAGATTTACCATTCGATTCTCATATGAAGAAGGAAGTAAAGCAGATTAAAGAGCTCTAAACGAATTGCATGTTTTGTTTGGAATTTTTTTTTAAACAAACCATACAATAACTTCTATTTTTTAGCCACCAATTTCTAATAATATATTTCCTTATATTTAATTGCTTAGTGGGAAAACTCATGATCCATGTAATTATTTTATAACAGTGCTTTTCTTATGCATGTTCGTACATACTGGTTGGACTATTGAAGGATGATTATAAGACTATAACTTTCTCGGCCTGTTTTATTCTAGTTTCAATCAAAATCCCTGTTTGGGGAAATTTTGTGTGGAAATAGGGATTGATTCAAATTTACTGATAAAACCAGGGACTTGATAGCTTAGCATGTCCTTTTAGAGGTTTGTTTCTTGGGCCGGAATAATGGAGGAGTTCATCACTGGTTAAGTGAGCGAAGAGCGACGTCTCTGACAAAGTTGCGCTCTATTTCAACTTTCAAGGAAGGCATCGCTGCCCTATTAAGGGGTGCCGGTAGGGTATATATGATAATGATAAAACTAAGCTCTTTTCGACGTACTTTTTTACAGTAGTTAATTGAGATTTTGTTTCAGTCTTTTTTTCTCACAGAATATTTACGTATACATGTTTAACTGATAATACATATCTTTGGCGAAAAAAAAATTTTAAAAAAATTATGAACTGAGAAAGTTTAAATTTTTCAAAAGTTTCAGCTTTATTGAGCAAAAGTGTTTCATAACTGAGTTAACGCTAAAACATCATCACATCATACAAGTGATATATTCTCATATAACCCCAAAAAATTTTAAAGCTTTGTCATAAGCAGTTTCTTAGAAAAAGTACAGTTTCTTAGAAAAGTGATATATGCCCTACCGACTCTCTTTGTAGATACTTAACTTGAATTTTAAGGATTAAATAGTTTGTTTAGTTTGGATCATAGTTTGATGTTTTCGAAGAAATTTCTAAATTTTGAGGCAATGCATCTCTCAGAAGACACCTTTCGATTTGAATATATATATATATATATATATATATATATATATAGAAACGTAGCGAAAATAAATAGAAGAAAAAAACAAAACTTTATAAGGATTTTGGAGCATGACCATTTGTCTATCTGACATTTAATTTACTGTTAAAATAATTAAAAGTAGTGATGGAAAAAAATTATTTTAATTCTTATTCATAAGAATATTAATACACTATCTTAGCTACCACTGGAAAAAATATATTCAGAAAGTATTGAAAACTTGCAGTAGAATTCTTATCAAAACTAAATCGCCAATTACCATTGTACCAGTAGTACATATTACCGTCCGGGATACACATGAATTAAGCGTCATCTGTGAAAGGTGATATTTTAATGTTTTCTTAAGCGAATTTCCCATTAATCTGTCTTCCATGGGCTGGGCTTTTTAGCATGCAGCTTATTTTATATTATTTCAGTTAATACGCATTTTTTATTACTTTCTATTTATTTTTTTTATCGTGTCCTTGGGCAATTAAATGGCCTCGTGTGCCTTCAAAACTGCATCCGCAAGCTCCAATACATCATTACTGTCACAAAGTTCTGTAGCCAGTGGCACCATACCGAGTTGTAAAACATATAGGGCAAGGGCTGGGCACTCGAGAATGTGATCCGGGGTAAAATCAATATTATCAATATTAATTGAGCATTAGTGTCATTATAATATGCAGATTTTTACGGTTACCCAAACCACTTTTCTCTTTATTTTTGCTTTTTAGAACAGAAGTTACTTTTTCTTACAATTTCAATTAATACATATTACCAGCATTAATTAAGCATCATTGTCGTAAATGATAGTTAGACGACTTCGTACGGTTCTTATAGGAAATAATTACCTGTACTCCATTTCTTTTTCTTTCTAGTACAGCTTATATCTATATATATATTTCTCTTACACGGCACCAAAAAAATGCCTCATTACAACTCCTCGAATGGCAGCGTTAAAAAATTGACCAATGATTGCTGCTAAAAATGTCAAATGGCAAATCTAGATGAGGTGGCACAACATATAGCGCCTTTAAAAACGGAAACAATAACCAGAGTGAGCATTATCAGGTTGTTCAATTCAGATTCATGCCCTAAAAACATGATAATATTTAATTTAAACTGGCTCAACATATAGCGCTTTTAAAAACGGAAACAATAACCAGAGTGAGCATTATCAGGTTGTTCAATTCAGATTCATGCCCTAAAAACCTATCAATTCAACAGCAGCCTTTAAAAGGCTGCTGTTGAATTGATATTTTTCTACTGGGAGCTTCCTAAACGCCAACTGCCTAAACGCTCCAAGATGCCAAATCTATAATTGTGTTTTCAAAGAAATTCTAAATGCTTAGTGTTAATTTCTTAGAGCTTTGCAGAAAAAAATGATTTTTGGAAAAAATTTAATTGAAACTTCTATTGGCAGTAGGCAAGGGGAACTGCCAAAATCATAACTCCCCGATTAGAAATGCAGCATGTCGACCTCCACGTGGTATTTCTCGGGTAATGCTAACAGCCATGCATTTTAATTTATTGTATGTAAAACATCCTTATTTTGTTCTAAAATGTTATGTACTTTATCACAAATGTTAATTAATATAGAAATTGATTTCAATAATGCTAAAAATCACCAAATATGATCACCAAAAAATATTTCATTTGGCGATAAAACAAATTTTTGTGTTCTTGAAAATGAAAGACTTTTTGAGGGTTATTATCTCACAAGGAAAAGTTAGGGTTTAAAGTTTATATTTTTAAATAATAATTTTTTTTTCTAAAACTTTCAGAATTTCTAGCATTAACTAGTTTATTATACACATTTAGTTAAATTTAGGTGAGTAACTGCAATATTTGATAATTTATTTTGCTAATATGTTTCTTATTTAGCTAATGTTTTGATTTTTTCACCATGTACAATCTAAATTGATAATATACTTTTTTAAAAGCCAATAAGAACATTGATAGAATTCTTCTACATAAGTACAATACTATGTCTTTGATGATAAAATACTATGTCTTTGATGATAATATACTATGTCTTTGAGCTAGAACATTGTGTTCATTGGCGAGCGAGCGCAGCGAGCCATGGTTCACGGCGTGAACCACATAGGATTGCGTAGCAATTCTCGGGGGTTGGCGAGCGTTAGCGAGCAGGGGGCGGAACCACCTAGTATATATATATTTCTCTTACACGGCGGCAAAAAAAAGCCTCATTACAACTCCCCGAAAGGCAACGTTAGAAAATCGACCAATGATTGCCGCCAAAAATGCCACATGCCAAATCTAGCTTAGGAGGCTCAACATATAGCGCTTTTAAAAACGGAAACTGAAATAACTGAATAACAGCAGCTGATAGCATTCTCACCCTATCAGCTGCGGCAATCTCATACTATTAAGCTAGGCAGGAGTGAATAGTCTTTGTCGATAGATCTCTATTTTAGTATTTTGTCGAAACCGCTTTTTTTTTTCACGAATTTATATATTACGAATTTAGTTAACGATTTTTGATTTATAATACGAATTTATTTCTTTTATTATTGTTATTAGTTATTCATTGAAATAGGAGTTTCAGTCGTGCTGTTACACTTTAAAATTTTATACTATAGCACATTTCTAATATGTTTACCGAATTACATGTCATGTATTTGAATTCAAATTTATTTTAATGACTTAGTATTTACTAAAAATAAGTAATTTTTTTTTACAAAAGAAGTTGTTATAATGGATTTGAATGATTGTTTTGAATTCTTAGAATTTTGTGCATGTGCAATGCACCTAAGTTAGTAGCGAGCAAAGCGAGCTTGGTTTGCGAAGCAAACCATATAAGATTGCGTAGCAATTTTCGGGGGTTGGCGAGCGTTAGCAAGCAGGGGGCGCAGACCACTAGTTTCTTTTATTTCAATATACATATAATGTCTTAATTAATTAAACATCATTGGCGTAATTCAAACTCATTAGTGTCGAGTTTTTATGCTTCCCCTAAAGGAATTAATACCATTTTCCCATTAATTTTAGCTTGTGAATACATAAATATTTTTTTTTCTATTTCATTACCGTTGATTTCAAATATGTATTTTTTTAGAAACACGTTTAAAAGAATTAATATAAATAAAATAAAATCGCATATCTTCAGACAAAGTATAAATTTGATGACGTAAACCACGCATGCTACCACGTAATGTTCATCGAATTCATCTGACATAGAGAATATAAAATTATTTAATATTTAAATAAGTGCAATAAACTATTTTTTGACCGAACAGAGCTATAAGCTTGCAATTATCACTGATGTTATCTTTAAAATATGTGAAAATTGAATCGTTAAATTTAAAACAATGGCTAACGCTTAACCAATCAGAAAATTTCATTTCGTTTTTCGCTCATCATGCAAGAACGATTTGTCGCAGAATGTTCTAATGTTGACAGTGACGTGCTTGAAACTATCTGTATGGCAAATTTCATCGCTTTCTGTCTGTTGGTTTAGGAGTCTATAAAGTACATACATACACACATTCATTTTTATATACATAGATTTTAAAAAAAGATTTACTTTATTAATTAATTTTGTATACATCTTCTTGTTTCGTGCTTGTTGATCGATAAACCGGTATTGTCGATTAATGCCGGTTAATAGATTTTTTTCACCCCGTGCAGAGAATGAATATTGAACTAGTCTGAAATCTTTTACCGGGTTACGGAAAAAATTGTAAACTGCCCACAACTTGCAACTCAGTAATGAAATTTTCTGTCTGCTGTACTGGTCAAATAATGTATTTATTTTACTAAAAATGTTCAGTATTAACAATTATAAAAAAGAAATTATAGATTTCGTTAACCAGCTTAAAACAGTGCTTTGAATTTACCATTAGTTGACAAAAATATACCTGTGCAAAATTTTAGAGCGAAAATATTAGCTTTGTAAGTAACTCAATTACTTTTGCTGCCTAGGCGGTACCGAAGTTTTGATTCAATTATGAAGGTATTAAGTTAAAATTCTAAAATTTCGAACACGTATAAAGAAAGGATAACAATTAAGTGCTATCGCAAGTCAATCAATAAAATCTACAATTTTTAGTCCGACTTCCACAATTTTTGACCCATTCAAAAGACGAAAGATATTAATTCAGAGTTACTCGTATAAGATGAATCATATTGTAGCACTGCCGCTGAAAGATTTAGACTTTTTTTGCCGTATTTTAATAAACATACTAAACTGGATTAACCAAATCATATCGATTCGTACGTGTGGCACGTTAGTCTTGCACGGCACCGTACTAGTCATTAGTCTTTTATACGCGTACTACATTAATCTATTTTCTCGTGAATCTTTTGAAAGTTGAAGTCAGATAACAAGAAGGATTGATCTAAGAGAGACATTTTCATACATAACCAAAGAGTGCAAACAGTACCCTTGTTTTGAAAAAAAAAGAAAAGGTTTTCATTTTATTGAAGAAAAAAAAATCACAATTAAGTTTCTATTTGGATTTTGGTTCTTCATCCGTTGGTACATACATATCTATACCAAACTTTTCAGACATAGCCATATCACAATCCTGAAATAAATAAAGCTTTTTCAGAAATAAAAATATACAATTGTGCTAATCTAAGTTATTAAACAATGAATATTTCCAAGTGGTTTATTTATTTATTTTTTTGTACTGTTGATGATCATTAGATTATCTCACAGAAATAAAAGGAAGAGTTTGCGCGAGTGTATATGTGTGTCTGTTTGTCCCTCTTCAAACTCTAGAACCATTTATGAAATGTTTATACATCGGGAAAACGGTGTTATTTTAATCCCTCGATCATTTCATTAAAATAGTTCAAAGGTTTCAATTATATTATTTGGCAGATACGTTTGAAAAATAGAATTTTGTAGCTGGTTTTCTCAAATGCCAGTGATATAAATTAAACTTCTGACAGTTCCGTTTTTTTAATTAATATTTTAACGATAATATCTGTGATTTCTGCAAATTTATATTTTCATTCAATCATCAAAAAGATTATTTCTTTTTCTAAATATTTAATTTTTTTTAAATTTCTATACCAGATAAACTCAATGATCAATGTGAACGTTGTAGCATAGATGGGTTAGGTCACCAAAATAGATTTCCTTAAGTTATCTTTGTGTTGCCATATAAGGCACTACATATTTTCTATCTTTTAAAATTTCATTAATTTTTTTAAATTTAATTTTTCTAATAATTCTTAATCTAATTTTAATTTAATTAAACCTATTATTTAATTTTTATCAGATTCTATAAAAAGCAAGCATAAATATGTATTCTCTTCCTCTTAACAAATAATGTAACGGCTAACATTTTTATATCAATACAAATGTGAAACTCATTAATTCAATCGAATAAAATCTATTGAATCGAATAAAATCTATTTACAATTCTTTATTTCTTATGTAACTTTATTTCTCTTACCACAGAAATGTTTCAGTTACAGCGTTATATTAATTCTCACGGTCTCTTTGTATATTAAGCTATAGCGCCAATTATTTCAAATTTAATATTAATTACGAGGCTTGGCTTTGTTTTTGGCTATTTTATCTTTCGATAAATTGCCAACTATGGATCTCTTCCCATGCTCCTACCAGTCCGTCGGGAACAATTCAATTACTTTCATTCAATTACTCCTAGATCCGACCATTAATGAATTTCTTCTAAAATTTTCATATTAGAAATATGCATCTCTTTTTCCCTATTAGAGAATACTTTTTATTTTGGCCATGATGTATCTAATAATAATATTACTAAAAATAAATCAAGAATCCTATTTTTGAAATGACTTTGCTCAATTTTTTGGAATTAATCTATATGTCGTAAGAAGCGCAATCTAAAACAAAACATTTCTACTTTGGACAAAATCTTCGCGAAAAAGTAATGAACTTACCTCCATTATATAAACTGGTATGACTCCCATCAAATAGCTTAAATAACTAAATTATACCAAACTTCCATCAAATTCTTATCGTTTTTTCGTAATTTTGAATTTAAAATGCGTTAAGATAAGGCGAAATTTAAAATTTTACGGTATTTTAAATTCAACGAAATTATGTACTGAAAAACATTATTAACGAAGAAATTCGTTAAGGATAAATGTAAAAAATTACCATGCCTTTATTTAACCTAATTATGCTTAATTAATTTTGGTAATAGATACTCCTTAAAATAAAAAATAAGCTATGCTCTATAAATCAAATTTAATAGAGAAATGTACTTTTTCATTTAGAGAAATCTTAAAAAATCGTAAACTACTATTGACATCAATGATGAATAATTGATTTTGGTAATAGGCACTACTGATATTTGGCAATCGGTGCAGTTTTTGCTAGGTACCAAATATTCTAATACAGGTAAAAAGCTAATATATTGGTATATTGAATATCTATTAGAACTGCACTAAATCTGTGCAATTCTAATATAGATAATGTGGAAATAAGTTTCTTTTGACCCCCCAGAAGGATGAGTACCAAAAAAAATTGTTGATTGGCGTAATTGGGACAATCATGAATTGGACTTCACCAACAGTATTATACTAAACGGCACTAAATCAAACTAATGGTTTATTTAATGGGAAGAACTACTAAACAAGTGTTTTACTTAACTGAATAACGTAAAGTCTCCAGAAGTGGTAACAAGTAAATAAAAAAATATGAATATATTAAATAAGAAATAATCACATTATATTAATGGACAACAGCATTATATCAAATGACACTAAATCAAAGTAATTTTTTATTTGATGTGATGAAGTACTAAAAACATGTTCACTTAAATGAATAACGTAAAGCTACCAGGAGTGACAACAAGTGAAAAAAGAAAATTGAATATAGTAAATAAGAAAAATAGAGTTATTTTAACTTGATAAATTCTATTCGTATATGTTATCCAGTTTCGTGCTTTATTTCGAAGTGCTGTACAGCAGTGTTCCCCAATCTTTTTATCACTGCGGGCCTGTCAGCGTTTGATTATTTTACCGCGGCCCGCTGGGGGGGACGTTGATCGTTTATATTTTAGATTATTTTGATTTATTAATTTTAATTTAATTGTATTTAAACATGCCTTCAAAATAAAATACAGCTACATCAAAAAAATAAATATAAAGTGATTTAACATTTCAACTTACTAGAACGTTAAATCAATGAGAACCCTGAGCATGTTTCTTTGCCCTGAGATGGTTCCATCTGGGGGTAATTGGGGACAATGATGCATTACAAACATTAAAAAAATTATGTCACTACCTTCGGGTGTCCCTTTTTTAAAAAAAAAAGTTTTAATGTAACACAGATATTTTTAATTTGGGGTGTAAACCTAGAAATTTAAATTTAGTTTCAATGAAATGGGCGGCCCGGTACTATTTGATCCGCGGACCGGTACCGGTCCGCGGACCAGGGGTTGGGGAACACTGCTGTACAGGACTCATTAATTACAATTTTTTTTTAATCCTTACTAAGAATGGGCATTCAACTAGTTTTAGTCGTAACTAAAAAAAATTCAATTCCAAATATATCACAAAAATTCAATTCAAAATATATCAAAAATTCAAGTTCAATTCCAAATACATATAAAAAACATTGCACAAGCACTTTTTAAGAATATGAAAATTTTAAGCTTCACTTGCGTTGACTCAATTTCGATTTTTTTTCTAAACATTCATTTTTTTTAAACGAAAGTCTTTTAGAGAGAGATAATGTAATTTTCACAGCATATTATTAAAGACAAACAGTTTATCTAGTACTTAAATAACACAATAAAACTTAAAAACTACATTTTCTCAATGAAACAAAAATAACTTTTCAACACTTAAATATTGCGTATGTACGACAGAAATACTTAGCATTCTTTTCTAAATTCAAATGTTTGAAAAATCAACTTTTTTTTACCATCACAGACTGTGTTTTTAATTCAAACAAATACTTACAAATGAGTCAGATCTCTCAGTCTGAAAGAAAACATTAAATATAAGAAATTATTCAGAATATTTTTATTATATAAAAAAATATAGAGAAAACGATCTGAAAGTTTTCTTATAAAAATCGCTTTATACTATAACTTTCTTAACACAATAAATGCAAAATTATATTGAAAAATTAAGCTTAACATGTGTGCTTATTTTCACTTTTTATATTTTAAATAAGCATACTGAATTTCATTCAGATTTCGGATCGATGTTTTAAATTTTTTTATGAATTCAAAACAAATAATGAGATAACAATTTGCAACGATACAGATGGCCGTAGTATCACGTACAAAATGTATAAATGGCTAAAATATGTATAAATGGATAAAAGAAATTATAAATAATAACGATAATAGTAATATTTATAAATAATAATGATAATAATAATGTGCTTGAGTATTAATAATATGTATAAATGTATATAATAAGTGTATACATAACAGTATAAATAACTGTACATAATAAATGTGTAAATGTACGTATATATGAACTGACTGGACATATATTTGTGTGAGTTATTCATCTGAGAATGTTACTGATGTAATTATGACCGCATCAAGAGGAGAACTTAGAACGTGGAATGGTGGTTGGAGGTAGATGCACGGAACATTCCATTCCGGAATTTGTGAGGAAATTCAACATTCCGAGATCTTCAGTGTCATGGGTGTGCCGAGAATATCTAATTTCAAGCATAACCTCCTACCATAAGCAACGTAGTGGCTGACCGCTGCGTGAATGCATGTATGGGCGGCTATTTCATAGCATAGGGTGGATCCTCCAATAGGTGGATTTATTTAATCATTGACGGGGAATGGTCTTAATCAGCTACTTAGAAACCACTTGCAGCCATTCATGGATTTTGTGAAAGCAAACATCGATGGAATTTTTATGAATGACAATGCGCCATTTCAGCAGGCCGCATTTGTTCGTGGCTGATTTGAGGGGTTACAGTACCTTTGCAACAATTTTTTTAAATAAAGGTATAATCATTCATTTTGAGGATCCTTTACATGCTTACTTAACTTATAATCAATAATTTATCTTCAAAAAACAATTAAACTGTTTAAATTTTTTAAAATTTTAAAAAAAGTTCAAAAAGTTCAAAATTTTTAAATCCGTAAGGCTTTTTTATTTGAACTTATTTTCAAAAAATTTTTCTTTCTTAGTGCTTACAATATTCTTCTTAACAATTTTGTACATTCATTTATTGATATATTAATTAGAGTATTTTTTATTAAATATTTTGTAAAAATGTAGAAAAAAAAGGGTAAAAATTCCTGTTAGGTATATATAACATGCTGTAAAAATTGTAATACCTTATAAAATGCTTATTCCATGCACAGTTTAATTAAGTGTATTATACTTAAGATAAAAAAGTTTACTTCAAAGCTTTATCTTAAATAGAAAAAATTCCTTAAGGATTTAATCAAGATCGAAACACAAAATTATCATTTATGAGAAAAAGCCCTTTAAAGTTTGTCTGCAGAGCAAGATTCTGTATTAAGACAATCTAAAATCATTTATAACTTTTTCAAAAATGTAGATAGAGACATGATTTTTTTTAGTACATTTGAAATAGCTTGAAGTTTTATTATAAGCAATAAAAAAAATTGGTATTTTTGTCATTTTTTGGGTACTGTGACCCCTTGAATAACACTCTGGACGATTCCCCACTAGTAGGGTTTTTCCACTAGTGAGGAATGGTCTAGAATAGCATAGCTTTACCCCACTAGTGGGGTAATACCGGGTACATATGTTTATTCTATGGGAAATTTAAAAATAGTAGAATTTCAATGAAAAAGTAGAAGACATTTCTATTTTATGAAACAATTTAAGTGTGTTGTAGTAAAGGCCGAACTTAAGAGAGAGAGAGTGCAAAAAGAGGGACAACTTTCCCAGGGACTGGGACCGCTGAGGGATCCCTTTCAAAAAATATAGTGTTTATTAATGTTTGTTTTTAAAAAAGAAGTTCAGGTTTTTTTCATATCTGTTTAAAAACTACAATTTATTTAAAGAGTCTTCAAAAATTCTACCAAATGTGAAAATAAGGCTTTCTGTGCTTTAAGGATGGATGCTGTTCATGATATACGCAATGAATTTTGTCCAGGGAACTATCCAGCGCCCATAAAACTGTTGCTCAATCATGGACATAGATATCTTCTTCCACTGCATTGCAGCTTTCGTTCCCCCAGAATAAGCACACATCAAGGGGAGGGGGGCACCATGTCGTGTAGTACCCAATTTCACCCCTCGAGCTTAAACTATCTAAACGAAACAGAACAGGGTTACTTATCGGGCTGAATTCTTATTGTTTGTTAGGGTATGAACAATTAATAAACGTATAAAAGCCGTATAATAAGCTGGAATAAGCATCACAGTTATAAAAATAGTTTTGACAGCTGTCTTTTAGCTTAAAATATGAGAACATTAAAGAATTGACATAGCGAATCAGACTTATCTACACAGATGCCGCGAGTCAATAAGCAATACGCCTTCTTGACTGGTAAAGAGAATTTATCTGCTCGAAACACAGAAGTAATTTCACCAAAACCAAAATTTCTCCTCTTTCCCCCGTATATTTAAATATAGAGAAAGATTTGTCTTGAATAGACATAAATGTCGGTTACACTTTAGGCGGTACAAATACCGATAATGTAAATGTAGACTTAAAAATTAAAACGATTTATATTTCAAACTGAGCAAACAAATATTTAATAAAACCGATTTGTCTTGAATAGATATAAATGTCAGTTACAGTTTAGGCACTGCGGCAGTACAAATACTGATAATGTAAAGGTAAACTTAAAAATCAAAACGATTTTTATTTTAAATTGAGCAAATAAATACTAAATAAAACCAATTAGAAATTCTTTTAACATTAACTTATTTTTTAAACCAAGCGAATTTAAGGCAGAGGGTAAAGTTCCTGTTTTACACTGGCGCCATCTATGACCAAGAATACGACTTCAGCAGCACACACGTCATAACCTTTTTAAAGGGAGGACCCATTCATACATCCATTCATCCATCCACAGATCGTAATTTTGACTTGAGCCAGAGAACGTTCAATCTCCAAATCAGTACCTCCAAAGGTATGATTTGTTATGGAAACATGGAGGATTTTATGACCCATCAGATTTAAGGTGCACCAGTTACCATTTACTTCGCGGGGAGTCTTCGGCAGGCGGAGATCAAACTCACGACCTTTTAAACTTGAGTCAAATGCCCAACCAACCAGGCTATTCCGACCCACGTTTGTCGTATACATAGGTAATTGTTCGTGTCCCATTACTTTATGCAGCTCCAAAATACTTACTTAAAAATCATTTTGTGAAAGTTTTGTAATTTTTTCAAGTTATAAATATCTTCAAATGTCAAAAATTATCATCAATATATATCTGTGAAATAAATAATTAGATTTAAACCATCATGTTGTTTCTCATAGGATGTTAGAAAAAAATTATTAGTTCATTTAAATTTATTAACTCCTCTATATTTTTCAGATTTGCTAGATCAACTTAAAATTTAAATCAATTTAGTTTTTAGGTTTACACTTGCAATGTTTAATTTTGCTATTTTTTAAATTTTAATTTTGAAAGCATTTAATCCTTTTTAAGAATTTTTGAATGAATAATCACGCATTTATATATAATTAATGGCATTTATCTAAAAAGTACTTTAGTCCGTTATATTATGTAGGTAAAGATAATCTGATATTAAGCGTAATTAGCTTTGCACCGCATAAAGCTAATCAGAACGGTATATTAAATTATTTTCAAAATTTGATAGAACTTAATTTAAGCTTTACACATATAATACTTACATTCTGCAATATGTCTTCGTGTTCTCCAAAGCATTTAAGAAGCTAAAAATGTAATAAATAAAAGTGTAATAATAAATGTAATAATAAATGTAATAAAAATAATAGAAAGTTTTATTCCAACAATACAAAGTAAATTGCAAATTATGCAAATAATATTGTTGCTGAAGTTTTTAAAGACTAAATTTAGAAGATTATGACGTAGCTGGTAGATACTGAGGAATGCTTATATTAAGAGTAAATTATTTTTGATTTTATTTTCACATTGATAAAAATTTTATTAAACAGTATTAATAAATTTGGTAAAAAGGAAAGAGTTTCGTAGAAAGAATTTCAGTAAAATAAGAGTAATTGCAAATATTTTACTTTAGTATGAAAAAAAAAGATAATTCAGTTTCCCTTTTTATGCCTACCTGAATTCTTGCATATTTCTAATTTTATAAATATTAAATATGTAATTTTGTTTAATTCTTAATAGCAAATGAAACTACATGGAATTAACAAGGGTAGTTAAGAAGGTAGTTTTCCGGGTAGTTAAAGAAGTAGTTAGCTTAATTGACAGCAATGCGATAAAACATTTTTCAACCAAACTAGGAGTCTCAAGTTTAAATATGTTGTTTATTAAAGTATAAAAATATATTCGGAAAAATTTATTGATGTTTGGTAATTAGCTTTATAGAGTGTAATGTTGAACGTTCCACTTGCACCAATTATGGTCATGTGCTCAGCGCAGCATAGCCGAATCCGGCTCGTGAGACTTTAACAAATTACAAAAGAAATACAGGGTTCCCTTTTTTGAATATAGGAATTTTGTTAGAAGCATTATTCCTAATACAACGCATGATTAGCTAACTTGGTTAGAAAACGCAACATGAAAGTTACAGTATTTAATACCTACTCAATTACGACTGAGAATCGAGTAAGGAAACCAGCTTGACAAACGAAAAAGCAAACATTTGAACCATCCCGTTATACACTGCAAATTGTTTTCAATAAGAGATAAAATAATATTGGTAAACTTCTGAATATGCAAGAAGTTTTATTAAAAATTTAATATTTCAACTGTTCTAAAAAATCATCCGATTTCGGGACGAAATAATTTTGAAAATAATACATCTTAAATGTTGTTGAAGTTTTATGCGTGGAAATAAGGATGAATATTTTATCAAAGTTGAATATTTCTTTTTGTTTTATCTCTACAAAAGAAAAATCACCTCTGAAAATGTAGTTGTTTGGTCTTGACACGCCTCTTGGAAAAAGGAAAAAGGTTCTTCTAGTCCTGGAATGGCTCTAGTATAACAACCACGTACAACATCTTGGATCTAAAAATGAAATTATTTTTAATATTAGTTTTAAAGAAAATTAATGAATGAAACTGAGGATTAATTTTCAGGCATCAAATGCATTTAAATAAATGTAAAAAACTTAAAATTCTTTATCATACATTATTTCTAGAAGCTTTAAGCTGAAAGTAAAATTATAGTTAACATTATCTGCTAATCAATGAAAATATTTGTTTAGAAAAGCAGTAAATGAAATTATTAATGTAAGAAATCAATAAAATTATTAAAATCTGGCTTGATTTATAAAGTATGATACTAACTGTTAGCTGCGAAACTCTTAACGTTTTCTTGTGAGAAAATCTTTACCACCTAATACGGTAAAACAACAAGAATATTATCAGCACCAACTAGGTTCTTAACCAATGATAATCAATTCTATGTTCTTCGATAGCTGGAAGCTAACCCATGTGATAAGGATATATGCGAAAATATTTGCTGGATAAAATTTTTTTTATTGATAATTAAATAAAAAGAAATTTAGAATTTTATTTCTGGAAATAGTGATAAATAATTTTTGAACCAGAATCGAAAACTAAAAATAGAATAAATATTATGCATCGAAAGCCTGTTACGTAGTGCTTAGAAGTAGTTTAAATTCATTTAATGTTCAAAAGATGCTTTAAAAATAATTGTTCAAGCTAAATATGACTTTTCAGAAACATGTTTGGATACTTATTGATTAATATGATAATGTTTTTGATTTATAGAACTGTACATAAAATAACTACAACTGATTTAACCAATACTTTATTTTTCCATCACTTGAAAAAAAAATTTTTTTTAATAGTTTTCAATTCCAACATAAAATTTTTAGGATGTTTTGCAAAAGTTACAATAAAAACAAAATAAATCACTCACATTTTCCGGGTTTAATGAAAAACATTCATTAAGCTCTGGCTTCATACTTTCACCATGTTCTTCCAGTTTCACTAAAATTATTTAAACAAAATAATTTAATTGTGCCACAACCACTATATTTGTATAATAAAAGCTGAAAGATTGTAAAATAGGCATTAGAGAAAATTTCTTTAACAAACACAAGGTCGGTTTCTATTTCTGAGGCATGAAAAACCTCAAAATCATTAACCTTCGAGTTCAAGTAGTAGAATGACTTAGCGAACGATATAGAATAGTTAGGAGCCAGATATTTCTAAACATGCTTCGATTTATATTTCTTGGCGAATTTATTCTAATTCATTATTTTCATAATTATTTAATAAATAATATAATAGGAATTTTATATATACTGCTTCTACCTTTAATTGTTTGTTTATAAATTTCCTAGATAAATAAGAAATTATTAAAAAAAAATTTGTTGCTTATTTTTAATAGCGATTTTTCACATAATTATATTCATGTTTAGGATTTAATCAAACTTTTGTTTTTAAAAATTAAAATAATAAAAAGTTTTAAGTTTTCAGTTAAGAAGCATTAACTTTGCAACTAATTACTACGCTTTAACTTTTTGAATTGCTTTTTCTTTGAAATGTTAGGAGAGTTGTTTGACCCCTCTAATGTTTGTTACAGTAAATAAAAGTCTTTGGTGCTATACTTCGGGCAAGGAACTGATGTTGAAACACTTAAACAATCAGAGAGAAAAAATGTAATCAGAATTCTTTATTATTCTTAAAAGATGGGGGAGGGGGTGTTAAATTACAATTTTGCAATATATTTTTTTTTATTTGCTTTCTTAAAGCCCACTTATTACTACAAGTATTGTTAGCTTTTAAGTATTGTACATCAATACTTCCTCGAAATCCAAAATCAATTCACGCAATAATTAAAAAATAAATAAACATTTCCCCTATTAAAAGATATACAACTTGTCATTGAGTTTAGTATTTATATATATATATATATATATATATATATATATATATATATATATATATATATATATATATATATATATATATATATATATATATATATATATATATATATATATATATAGATAGATAGATAGATAGATATATAGATATAGATATAGATATATATATATATATGTTATCATTATTATTTCTTTTTATTATAATTTTTACCACAAAAGCTTTGCATGGATTTCATTACTGCTTCCATATTTATTTCTTCGGCACTCGCAATTAGGATGTAGGAGCATAGAATAGTCCAGAAAAACATTATGTCCTATTTTATACTTTTGAAACTAAAATAAAAATCAATTAGTGAAAAAAAGCAAATTATAATTTGCAAAATGAATCTGTAAATTCATGTATTGCAGAAAAATTGCTTTTAAGAAACAGTTGACTAAAATTTATAATTTCTGCATAATTTGTTGATAGGGAAAAATTCCATCAATTTCAAATAATTGAATTAAAGAGTAGTAAATCAGTATTTAGAGAAAGCAGCCCAGAACAGGAATTGTTCCCTTGACTTTGAAAATAAAAAAATTCGCTTAAGGTTGTGAATTGAATATAAAAACTCCTGCTTCCTAAAGTTTTTTAAGTTGTTATATATTTCAGAAACGTAGCAATTTAAAACAAAAAGAGATCAATTGCCTACTAAAAATAATCTTTAATAATTTTCTTTAAAAAAAAATCTGAAGTTATTCAGCCTTTCATAACACCTAATAATAAAGCGTAGAATTTTAATTATATACAGATTTGAATTTTTGGAAAATCTTGGAAATGGATTTGAATTTTTTTTTTGCAAATTGTAGGTTAAAAAGGCTGAAGAAACTAGGTCAATTGCCTTCAAAAGAAGTAAGCTAAAGTAACAGCTGCTGTAACAAACAAAAAAATGCTAAAGCAATGCGCAAAAATGGTAGGATTATGCAAAAGTTTAGACTTTCAGAAGCACTAAGAAATGTGCATTAAATCAAGAATATATTTTTAATAATACAACTGATGTTCATATGCAGGCTATGAATTCATAGCATATGTTCCTACGCTATGAATTGACTGTCTGAAACAGGCTGCAGTGCTGAAGACAAAGAACGTGAAACCGAATATAAAATGTTCTTATTTTTACTAATAAAACTCTAATCTACTTTTTGGATGAATTATACAATATTATTTATGCAATATTATTTATGCCTATAATGTGATACTGAGACCTTTTACTTTTTAACTAAAAGCCTCCGCCACCTGCCTCGGTAATGATCGCCAACTCCTGGAACTACTTCCTCAGTCCCTTTGCTTCTTTCGCTCATTGGATATATTACCTTCGTTCATTTTTTTATACTTTTTTGAAGACTAAAATTCAGAATAAATAACTCATAAAATTTCCTCTGTACGAAGTTCTAAATTCATAATTGGTTTCTCTGTACATAATTCTAAATATGTTGCTTTCAATATTAATTTGAAGTTAAAAAAATTTAAGGATTTTTCTTAAGTTTACCGTGTTTTTTATTGGTGATTCTAAAGCTGGACTTTTCATTAATGATTTAATGTTCAGAAGTACAACAGGTAAAAGTCTTTTATAATAAAGTTCTAGAATGCTTAAAAACTAAAGAAAGTAGCGAGAAAAATGAGTATAATCATAAGAAAGGGTTAAAATTATAACTGTATTTAGCAGTTCAAGTAAAACTTTAAGTTGGAATCAATATCAACAATTAAAATATCTCCGAAGTAGTTCTTAACCTTTAAATTTTATTTTTCCTATTAAATGATTTATAAATTTCGGTATTCTGACACACAATAGCTTCAATTCTCAAGTGTAATATGGAGTAGTAAAATGTATAAAAAAAGTGGCTAATGTAGTAATAAAGTGAATGAAAATTGAGCATAATTTTTGCTTAATAATAACTGAAAGAGAACATTCGTATTGCATCCACATGCACTCACGCAAAAAATTAGCCAATAGCATTTTCAAACTAGCCTGACAGCTCTCCGTTGTTACAGACGCATGTTATACTTGAACCAATCAAATTCGAAGAGACATTGCGTTTCTTCTCGGCCTCATATTTGTGTTAAAGCATGAAAAGAAATTTCCTCAATTTTATTTGCTTTATTCTAGATTTTATAACGCATAATATAGGTTTTGTATAATATAGGTTTACATAGTAAATTTTCGGAAAAGCATCGTACTTCCGCAATGATTATTCACTGAGAAACTCAGAGGAAACTGAATTTCCTCGACGAATTTAGGAAATTAGTTTCAGAACGAACAATAGTTAAATCATTGATAAAAATTAAAATAAAGATTTTGATATATTTCAATTAAAAGTAACAAATACGTACCTCTGTGAAAATATATTACTACTTTTATTAGTTTGAATTTTTTCTGGGATAGGTTTCTCCGTTTTGAGAGAGACTTATATGGGGAAATAGTTTCACGAAAATTTCAGTTAAATATCTGGCAATAATAATATTTCATTTTGGAATTTTTTTTATTTTCTTATTCACCTGACAAAGAAAAAAACAGACAAACAAATGCGTGCTATGTGGAATAAAAGATTTAAAGTTTGATTCTGATATGAAGAAGGAAGTCGAACAGATTGAAGAGAGATAAACAAATTTCATGTTTTGTTTGGAAAAAAACTTTCAAACAATCCATACAATGACTTCTGTTTTTTAATACTGAATTCTGTGCATTATTCAGAGAAGATGTTTACGTCAATAAAGCATGTCATCTATTTCACAACCAATACCTTCAAAGAATATTTTTCATCAAATAATATACCTTCAAATAATATATAGTGGGAAAATCCATGATACATGTAATTATTTTATAATAGCGCTTTTTTTCCTATGCCTGTTCGTACATTCTGGTTGAACACTTGAATAATGATTATAAGACTGACTTAACTTTCTCGGCCTGCTCTATTGTAGTTTCATTCAAAATCTCTATTCGAGATAATTTTGTTAGAAATAGTGATTGATTCAAATTTACTGATAAAACCTAGGACTTGGCAGTTAAGCTCGTCCTTTTAGAGGTTGGTTTCCAGGACCAGATAATGGAGGAGTCCAATGTGGCACAAGCACGATTTAGTCTCCAATAACTTGTCTAGCACACGGTTCAGTGAGCAAAAAACGATATCTTTGCCCTCTCAAGGAGTGTTGGTAGGGCATATATCAATAATGCTAAAACTGTCATTTTTCGACTTAGTTTTTCACAGCAGCTAATCCAGATATTGTTTCAGTTTTTTTCACAGAATATTTACATATACATGTTTACACTGTGATAACTGATAATACATATCTTTGTCAAAAAATAGATTTAAAAATTAAGAGCTGCGAACACTTAAATTTTTCAAAAGTTTCAGCATTTATGAGCAAAAAATCTTTTATTACTCAGTTAACGCTAAGACATTATCATGGCGTACAGCTGATATATTCTCAAATAACCGCAAAAAAAATTAAGTGATATATATCGTAAGCAGTTTCTTAGAAAGGGTACGTAGGAAAAGGTCAGTTTTTTAACATCATTGATATATGCCTTACCGACCCCCCCCCCCTAATAGATAACTTGAATTTTAAGGATTAAATGGAAGTTTTCAGTACAGGGGTATTTCCTGACCCAATTATAATGCTGTTTAGTGCGGTTTATATTTTGATGTTCTCGAAGAAATATCTAAATTTTGAGGCAATACATCTCACAGAAGAAGCCTTTTGACTTGAATATATATATGTATGTAATATATATGTGTATGTAATATATATATATATATATATATATATATATATATATAAACGACGATGTACTGGTTCTCGCCCGCGAATTACTATTACTGCCTACATAAGTATCGAGTACTAATTTTTAAGGATTCTCTTAGAGTATAGAAGCTCTCTTTTTATTAATGACATTCTAACTAAGTAAAAAAAAACTCCGTGAAAATAATCATATATAATTTATAGTATCAGGTCTAACTTAATAACTTAAAGAATGCTCCATCTGAAAGGTTTCATAACGATTTACAGAGATTATCAATTTACAATAAATGCAAAGTGCTTCGTATTCCTTTCTTTTAATATATTCTTTTAAAATTTATGAAAATTGCAATCGCAGTTTATAGTTAATTCGGATAATTAATAAGAGTGCAATAAAAAGCTCTCAAATCTGCAGTGATGAAACTCGAAAGGTGTTTTAATCATTACATGTTAACCCGTTTTTTTTTTACTCTAGCAATCAAACAGGCTTTGTTTTCTGACCAGCTTTGCTCAGTTGTGAATCGTTAAAATGCTGATTTTTCTCCAGTTTTGCTCAGATTTTCCTAATAGTTGGAAACCCCTGATATTTCGACTTTTTTTTTTACTTCATTGCTGGTGAGAATTAAAAAACAGATATATTATTAGTGGTGATTATGTGGAGTGTCATGGATAAGGTTTATGCTATATCCACAAAAATAAATTTATGATTAACTAAGAATCTTATTTAAAACTTTCTACCTGTCCGTATTAAAGCACCAAAGCACAGGACTAAGGAAAAATATTTTGTTTTTACACAAGTACTTAATCTTACCTAATTCAAATCTGGGGAACTCAAATTCGAACTTTTTCGCGAAGTTTGTAAAGTGTGTATAGGCATATAACGTATGTAGCGTATACATATCAATACACCTGTTTCTTACTTTGAAAACAACACTTAAGACAAAAACCATATGAACTTCACCTATCGCATTATAAACTGAAATATATGATCACCTTTTTCCTATCACTCCTTACGTAGCAGAGATGCTGAGCCAGTTAGTATTCACTATTGGGAATTAGAAATATCCTCGTTAGGAACATATTTTTAACTTACATAAAAGCCGTGGCTTGCAGAGAGAAACCTATTGTTGATTTGAAATCAGCATGGCAAAATTATCTAAGATGCATTCAACATTGTTTTCAAGTGTTATTATTATTTTAATTTTTTAAAATTTAACGCGAATTTATCAAGTAATAAACTCAGTTGTTAAAAAAGTGCTCTTTATAAAAATTGAAAATTCATATTTCATTATTTTTTATTTCGCTAAATTCAACTATATCACTAAAATTATAATGTATATAATTTCAATTTTTAATAATAACATTTTATGTACAACAATTTAACAACAGCATAACAATAGTATAAACATACTATTGAATTATAGAATCTCGGTAATATTCTTCAGATGTTGAACACTTAAATTGCAATATCTTCTAAACCATACTTTTTCGTTATTCCTTCAAAACATTTCTGAAAATATAAAGAAGGTATTTAAATATCTGAGGTATATAACATGCTATTAAGGACTATGCATAATTCAGAAACATAAACAATCTCTCAAGTCCAATCCCTTTATATATGCTTTTAGAAAATAGAGTAAAAAAATTACAAATCAGTATTTAAGCTAAGAGAAATTTCATCAAAATTTGATTAATCAGTAACATTTATCATTTATTTGAGATAAATATGTTTTCTTTTTGAGTCCCATTTTGTAAAAGATTCTAAAAAACTATCTTAAGGGAGACGACAACGCAACATCCTGTATAAATCAGTCAATTCATTTATTGAAAGATGAATAAAGCTTCTTCTTTTAAGATTTTTTTCAGAATTTTTCGTGTTATACAATTAAAAGTCTCTTGTTTTGTCTGAATATTTCGTTAGAATTAGAACCAAACATTCGTTTCGTTTAGTGTAAGAACTATTATTATATCTCTTTCCATCCTTCTTTCGATAAATACTTTTTCATATATTTAATTTCATCTCTTAAAATGATGTTCAGACGCAATAATTCCAACAATTTCCGTCATATTTACTTACATTTTTTATAGCAAATATGTAACATCTGAGGTTTTAACAGCATTTAAGATTTATTTATTTGCGCTTGTAGTTTTTGATAATTTATTAAATACTATTGCTTATCGAAAAAGTAACCTTAAGACCTGAGTTTTTCTTAAATTAATTTTTCCAAAGTTTTTCAAATGAAAAAATATTATGTCCAACAAAACTACATTACAACTATAAAGCTGCTAGAATTATAGGCAATTAAAATAAAAATTGAACCAGATTTTGAACATGAAAAATATTAATTTGAATACGTAATATATTTCTAATACTACGTTTCTACTTGCAGTAAGTCTTATATTTTTAAATTAAATTTTCACTGGTGATAAGTAGTATATTTCTGATAAGATGTATCTACTCGTTAAGTCATTTATTTCGAAAATGATGTTTTTACTTTTAATAAGCTGTATATTTCTAAATTAATGTTTTTACTAGTAATAATTCTTTTATTTCCAATACGGCGTTTGTATATTTTTGATATACATAATTTTCGATTTATGTATTTGAGAAAAGCTCTTCGAATGAGCATAATTTTTAATTATGAAAAAATAAAATTTTGAATTTTTGAGTAAATTTTGCATTGGTTTCTTTATTTTTGGTTCCCTTATTTTCATCATATTTTAGAACATTATTACAACACAGTTATAAATACTTACAGTTGATGCTTCATCAAACACTACCTGAAAAGTAAAACACATATAAGTGTTTTAGTAAGCAAACAGTTTCTGCAATATTTTCCAATTGTTTACAAGAATAATTTTTTAAAAAAAGAAGAAAAGAGGACAACTTATATTATGTGAGATAAGTAGGCTTTGTTTCGAATTCTAATAACTTTGCATTTTTCAAACGGAATTTCTATAAACAAATGCAGGATTCATTTTAATTAAACGGAATCATATAAAGTTAGAAATAAAATTTGCTAGTTCTCTCCACTTATCTTTCGGAGTTTTATATAAAATTTGCTAAACTTTGAAAAAATTTTTAATTTGAAACAAATAAATTCAATACCATAGTTAAAGAACATTTTTTTATTTGAGCTATTGAAAACCTCTAATTTTATTTAGGGTAACAACCTTTTTGAAGAAAGATACGAAAATTTTAATTATTTCATAAATAAATTATGTTTAAACTGTTTTTTATAAAAACATTTTTATGAATATTTTCTGTAAAACCTAAATATTTTATATAAATTTTTAAATTTTAATTGTTTTTAAATTTTTACATCAAAATAATTAATTTCTTGCTTTTTCTACTATTCGTCAAGAGGCTTGAAAACTTTCATTGAAACAAATGCACCATACGAAAAGTTGAAGCTTTATTTTATTTTCGGTAGTATTAAAAAAATTTTATAATTAATTTTACATTTTATTTTAATTTAATTTTACTTATTAATTAATAATATTAATTAATAAATTAAATAATAATATTATTAATTAATAATAATATTATAATTAATAATAATATTATTAATTAATAATATTAATGCTACTAATCAATTATTATTAATTAATTTATTTTGTAATTATTTTTTTTCTAAGTATCTTTAATATACGTATATAGAACGAACTGGAAGGAGTGGAGAAAAATGACATAGTAAAAAGTTAAAAATGACTCGATGCTTTATTTAAATCATTTTTTTCCTTCACCAAATCATCTTTAAAATTTAGAAATGAAAATTCAGCTCAACTTTCATTTTTTCTTCTTTTTGTATAAACTTTATATAGAATTTACAGCTTTATATTGCATTAAAAATATTTATTTTAAAACTCTAATAATTTTTAATGTAGTCTAATAAGCTTACAATTTATACTTAGTAAAATAATTAAGGAAAATGATCGAATAACTATTTTCTATCATAATACATGAGACATTAACATGTAGATGTGCTAATTTAAATTATGTTGTGTTCCTGAAATTTGTGTTCCTACCTCACTTAGTCAATATAAAGTTAAATGGAAACCTTACAAAAATATTTTTACTTTTATTTTCTGTTTACCAAAAATATTTTTGTATATCTGCGCAATTTAAGCTATTTTTCGTGCATTTTTACTCAATTTAATTAAAATTCAGAGATAAAAAGCAGCTACTTACATCTTTCATAGATTCAGCATTTTCAGACATGCAATCACTTATCTGAAATAAAACATATTTAGTATGAATATATATTCAATAGGATTTTTTTTTCTTATTGGCTCACAAAAATGCATTAACATCATCGCATATTTGTCTGAGCAAATAAATCAGATGGAATTAAATATGGCAATTAATTCCCTTTCAACACATTCTTGTAAGGTTTAACATTGTTTTTGAAAGCTCTTTTGGCAAGAAAAATAAATAAGTCACCTATTAAGTGCCCTATACTTGAAGCAAAGCTATAATTTTAAACCATATTTACAATCTTGATCCCGCAATGGACTGATCGTAAGGACAAGGTTCCCAGTAGAACACCGAAGTCAAGCATCACTGATTACGGTCAGTAGGCGGGTGGATGACCACTTTCATTAGCCTGCGTAGGGACCGAAGGTGCGTGATATCTGTCCTCGTTAAACTGTTCTACCGTAAAGTGCACGACTTCGGGCGCAGATCGTCGGGCTACCGAAGCGAAGCATTCCTCCCCTCTGTAGAGGATCAAAATTGTGATGGCATATCCTCGAATCATCCTCACGGATGTTTCCCAGACCGTCGCCAATAGCCCATTGTGCAGCTCTAGTGTGACGTAAATAAAGTATCTACCTACCTACCTAAATAAAATAGAGGTTATCAAAATGAACATTTTTGCGTCATGTCAAACATAGCTAAAATGTCGCCAAAATGTTCCAAACTGTCATCTGTAGCCCATTGTGCAGTGTGACGTAAATAAAATTACCTACAATATACCATCTTGTCGTAAAGAGTTATTAGAGATTTAAAACAGGGAAATAACATAAATAATATAAAAGTAATAATTTTTTTTCTAAAAAATTGGCGATAATTCGGCGATAATTTTCCATCTGGATTAAAATTGTCAAAATCACCTCCTTATTCTCAAGATTTATAAGGCCAGATAACGCGGCGCAGGAGAAAATTTTAAAATATTACAAAATTAGACAACAAATTCCGTTCATTTTCACAAAATTGTGGTTTTTCATCCATATTGACGCTTTGCTCTGTTTTCAGAATAAGCTGCGAGATCGCTATCTAAACTTGGCCAAACAGTCAGGAGTAACTATTACAGCCTCACAGCAGTTATGAAAGTGGCATATTATTTGCAACAAAAAAAAGCATTATTTTTTTAAGATGATGGAGTCTTCGTAAGATAGCCTTGACAGTTTTACTCACTGAAGTTTTGAGATTTTGATTCGTTATTTTAAGAAGAAAAAAAAAACTTATAACTGTAAACATAAAATACTAAATTAATTTATGCAAAATTTACTAAGTCTTATATTAATGAATAAATATTTTCAATTGTTATCAATTTTGTAATTTCAAATAAAATGTATTTAAAGAAACACTGTGTTATTACTCTTCAAAAAATTAAATAAATTAAAATAAGCTAATTACCTTTTGAAAAATAGTTCTGTCTTTGCAGGCTGCAACTAAGAAAGGATAAGCTTTGGTATCCACACCTGGAAGAACCTTAGTTTGGCATTTAGTAAGAGCTTCCTTTACCTAAATTGACAAAATATCCATTGAACATAAGTTAGAGATCACTTAAACAGCAAATATTGATGAGTTTAAAATCTGAGAAAAGATCATATACGAAGAAAAGCAACTTAAATATAAATTTTTCCATATCTTATCATTTCGTATAACAATCGGTAGATATCGCATAATCGACTTTCTTTTAAGAATCTAAAACGCTATAAAAACAATTGAATATAAGATTCATGCTTTAATTTACTATAAGAAATTAAAATTTTAAAACTTAATGCGTATAAAAAACAAAAAAGGAAAGAAGAAAAACTTAATTTCAAGAATTTTTCAAAGAATTTTTTCCAATTCTTTGCTGCATTTTTTATTTTTTTCATTTGCAATTTTAATTTAAATTTATGAAGTATATTAAATAGTTTACATCAAGTAACCAGTAAGGTTAAATATTAATAAGACAAATTAAGCTATTTTATAAGTAGCTTCTGGAATACATCAAAGAACTTCAATGTTCTCATTTTCAATGTTTTTCAATGTTCAATTTTCTTAATTTTCAATGTTTACATTCGTTTATAGATAAAAGTATCTTGAATAATTAAAAAAATTAGTTAGTTCCTGATTTTTTTAAAAAAAAATCATGATATAATCTAATAAGCTTATAACCTGAAACTAAATTAGTGTAACTTAAACTGTTATTTACTATTACATACTGTTTGCACTTTAATTTTAATATGACGGTAAAATAGCAGGCAGCAGTCTGTCCATCAATTAATCGTAAAGTTTATGATAAAGAACGTTTTTTACCTTTGCAGTTTTGAACAACTAGTATGGTTAAAAGTACCATGAATACAAAACAATGCGATTTTTTAACCATTTACAAATAGCATGGTTTCAAAAATCCTTTAAAACTAGCATAGTTTCAGAACTGTAAAAAATAAATGGACATTGGAGTTAGGTGATGGGCATTGGATTTGGCTTGTGGTTGAATTGTGTTTTATCAAATGAACCGTAGAATGTGGTTTTAATACATTATCTGGTTGTTTCACCCATCGTATGGCATAAGACTTCTTGTGCTAAGCAGTTTTATGGTGCTTTCATGAATGTATTTAAGAGTATCGAATTACAGTTGTACAAAGTCACAAGTTATGGAGTGCACGACACTGGAAACTCTTCATGTGTTGGAGGGAATGAAAGAAATATTGTGGTGTCTACACTGGGAATCGAACCCCCCACTCTTTCGATTATGTGATTGACAGATAAGCCCTATCAGCAATTAAATGTACTCAGCTAAAGGAACTAAGTGGCTTCATTATGTGGACTTATTTGGTGCAATAAAATTTTGGTTGTTTAACCATATCACTTTATTTATGGTTATTTGACTAAATAAATGTAGTAAACTGTTGGAATATGTTTAAATAACAATTAAATATAGAGTTATTTAACAATTTTCTTCCGAGAAATTTCTAACAGTACACAGTTTTTTCCGCAATTTAAATATAATACTTCTGGTATTTTAACTGAAGTAAAGTATGATTTTCTACTGCAATGAAAGTCTAAAGATAAATATTTTTATTCAATTTTAAATTTTAATCAGCTTAGTCTTCTTTCGTATCTACCCCATCTGCATCCGATAACATCCAGTTCTTGGCTGAGGTTTTCAAGATGGGTGCCCTAAATATTTTAAGATTTTTTTTTCGGCAACTGAGTTTTACTCCTTTTCCTTTGGGGGTACCATATTGTTTAACTAAATATATCTTTTCAGAAACTCGATTATCATCTAATTATATTAAGTTTTTTGTACGTTTGTCGTTCAGTACTACAATAAATGTCCCGTTCATTAATTTATAAATTTCCAAGTGATTTGGTTCCTTTAGCCCAGTAGTTACGGCATTTTATCCCTCCAAATATGCTTTTTAAAATTCCCCTTTAAAATACAAGAGTCTCTTTTTCCTTCCAAGGCAGTGCCAACTGCCAACGTAGCGAAAATTTCATATTGATAAATTAAGAATTATGGCATTTTTATTGCAATGTTGTCAAATTAGCAATAGTGACGTTATTGTGAAGATTTGGCAGTATATCATTTGGCATTATATCATATTTTATCTGTGGGCAAAATTATTTTCTAATTTTCTTTTCTTTTAGCAAATTTTAAAATTAACTACATTTTATATTTTTACTCGCAAAATTAGGAAAAACGTTATATTAGATAGAATGTAAATTTCTGAAATTTATCTACAAAGATGGAAAACTTAAAACTGTTAGATTGAAAGGATTTTAAGGTATATATTCAAATATACTTACGGCTGGAGGATCAAGTTTTGCACATTTGTCAAGATCATTGCCTAAGGACTGAGTAACATTTTCTGCAAAACATGTTTAATATAATGAAATGATTATATGCATAAAAATAATGTTCAAATAACTTTCGAAAGCTTCAAACTTTAAATAGGTATAACTTCCTAGGGGAATAATTAAATATCATGATAGAGTTCTGATGATTAATTGCATGTCTACTTTATTTTCTAAAGCTGTAAATGTTCAATCAAAATAAATATTTTGGCTACTAATGAGAAGTGGATAATATAGAAATTTGATGTTATTTGATTTGTAATAAATTTAAATTATTAAAAATCATGAGGTTCAAGTATTTCCAAACTTATGAAATACGAAGTTATTAAGCCCTACTTGCTTCTGTAAATTAAAATTAAATTAATAAGATAAATTGTCATCTTAAGCGGTTTAATTAATTCCTTACTTAGGAAAATAGAAGTATAAAGTTGTGCAAAATAACAATACATCTTCCTGAGTACTGTTTTTATTTATTCATATTTTTTCTTTGCGAAGGAAGAATTTTTTCCTTAATATTTACCTTCGCGTTTGTGGTCTAGAATGAAAGTTAAAGTAAAGAAAGAACGAAAGATGAATCAATCCTGTCCAAGGTAATAAAGGGATCAGAATAAACAAAGAACAATTTGTTTAAGAGTAAATCCTAAAGCAGGTACTTAAAAAATCCATTTAATTTCAATCCAACAAATAGAGGACAATAGGCATGGCGATTAAGAAACACCTTGTTTTATTTATACGGCATCTTTTATATTTCTTTTTTTTATACGGCATCTAATTGTATTATCCGTATTAAATGATTTACACTCTTTGGTAGTAGTTGACTTCAACTTTATTTAATCTCGTTTTTTTTTTTAAATTTATACTTTTACAATTGTTAACAACCATCGTATACGGCCTCAGTTAATAAGAAAAATTTATAATTTTCGCTTGTGATTTCACTAAAATAAGCATGACTGAATTTTAGAATTAAATTAAACAAATTATTAAACTGAAAAAAAAATATCAAGAAAATCTACATTACTACAAAGGGAGTCCATTTCTCCTCCTGGTGCTTCAGCTGCAAAAGCAGCCAGGAAACAGGCAGTCAAAACACTCCAAAATACAAACATAATGTCGATAATAGCAAAAAAATCTCAAAAAATATGATGTTGGAATGCTGGAGCTAAATTAGGAGTGAACAAAAATTTTATCAGAAAATAAACAAAATATTAACAGAAAAAGTGTGTTTTGCACACATATTGGCAATGTTATATAGCAGATAATACTTTTTAAAGCTCAATTGGTCACAATTGGAAAAATATTGTTTTTACAGGAATCAATACTGTATAACACATTATTGAACTTAAGTTTTTACGAGCAAACACAAAACACAATGACACTAAATTACCAGCACAAAATTTCATGTAACTAAATCATTAATAAAAATGAAAATATAATTTTGCTGCTTTAAAAAGATACACAAAAGTAATGTAATGTTTTCATAAAAATTGAAAATAATAAATTTCACAAGTTTGTAACTTATATAACCATTTTAGGTGCAATCCATTATATAAAACTTGTATAATTGAAATTTATCATAAAATGCATAATTTTTCGACAAATTCATTATTCATGTTTTGATAACCTTGAATCGAATTAATAAATTTCATACTTAATCTACAATTAACCCAGTTAAGATTGAATATTATGATTTTTACGGGGTGTTAGATTGATTTTAGAAAAATTATTGAAAATAATTGTTTGAACCTTAAGATGTTGTAAGGAAATTCCTCTCCCCCTCAACGATATCATTTGAATGTAACGCTAAGAAATTTCACTTTATATTAATTCCAATGACTTTGAAAAAATCATTTTTATTATTAGTTTTGCCAAAAAACACGAATATTTCTAACGAAATTATTTTTGTTGAGAATAATTCAAAGAATATTTAAAGAAAAGGTTATCTGTGCAATAAAAATTAATTATGTCCATTAGTTACACCCTTAACTAGATACTCAAATATTATTCTAGAAAATCTTGTCACTGAGCCACATAGTCATAAACTTTAAAAGTGCCTGCATAGCGTAAATAATAAAAATTATCGCATTTGAGACTACAAGATTCAAAAAAAAGTAGTGACCTTGATTTTTTCTAACGAATTTAAAGATAAAGACAGCAAAAACGCTAGTTTCAATTTGTTTTACACAGTAGGATAATAATAAATAAATAGATATGCGATTTACCATGAGTATTTGAGATAACATTAAAATCAAACAATTTAGTTATACTGTTTAGTTTTAAAAAGTAAATTAATTAATTTTTTCTCATTTCTGCTCATCATAATACATTATTTAAAAATCTAAAATACATTATCTTCATGTTTAGGCAAACATTTTAAAATAAAAACATTCATTTTGTAATTTAAATGATAAGCATACTAATTCACTTTTTTTAAATTAAAATATTGCTAAAATCAAAAAATTCATAAGTTGAATCGTTTTAACTGATGAGCAGCATTTGTTATTAAATGTATTTTATCGAGACACCCCTGTTAATAGTTTAAATTACAATTTACTCTTTTATTATTCAACTAGTGAATTTGATTGAATTAAATGAAAATATTATTTTAGGATACTTATTAAACATACCTGCTAACTAAAAATGTATGTTGTTTGATTCTGTGTGGTAGAAAAATTAGAAAAATTGCATTACTTTTAAACACTAGCATTTATTTGACAGATTTTTTTTTAATGTCAAAACATTACACGGAAATTCATTTATCAATTGTGATACATGTAAAGTGGAAAAAAAGAAAGAAAGAAAGAACAAAAAAAAAGAGAAACTGTCCAAAAGAAAGAACTTTTTGAAACAGTTTGACTTTAGTCTTCTGAATAATTGTTGGTTTTGAAACTAGAAAAGAAGAATTGTGAGAAATTTGTTGTTTCACACTTGTAAAACATGACATTAAAGTGACATTGGAAATTTACTTTTATTTTATTTGCGTCGTTATTGACACATTTTAAAAGAAATTATGAAATAAGTTGAGTCAAAGTAGACAAAATGTGTTTTACAAAGACCTTATTGTCAGATTTTAACGGGACAACAAAGAACTTATTTCAATTGATCTTGTGTTTCAGTTCATGCATACACTATAAAAATTACGCTAAAAAATAGTGGCATCCTGAGTGCCGCTTCCATAAAATCCATTTTTCTATGTTTATTACAGTAAATATTACTTCTATAAAGCATTAAAGTAAATATTACTTCTATAAAAATTATGGTACATCAGATTTTTTGTACCATAAAATTTTAACTGCAAATTTGAATTTTATGCTAAAAGGAACCGGCACTCAGTGTAACTATACTTTTCACCGTAATTAGATCTAAAACATTCTACAGTGCACAGTTATCTAACTAACAAGTCAGTCATAAATACGAAACCAATCTTATAAAAGTAATTTGTTCTATATTTTTAGAGAAAAAAAATCTGCATATTTTGCTTAGCAACTATATCATCCTAAGACTCAACACTTGTCTGCTTTTCTACACTAAAAAAAAGAATTCCGAGTCAAATTACTGTAACTTGAATATGTAGATTGTATGAATTTCGGCACTTTGGGTTCACCATCCGTAACATCCATTTTTGTTGTAAAAATGCAGTTTATGGACAGTAAAAAATGCGGTTTGTGAGACTTTTTGCTTCAAAACATGTTCCGTTAAAAAAATGTATTGGCAAAATGGTACTTTTTACTAAAATTTGATCCGAAGTTTTTACTGTATACATGATGACTATTCCGATTGATGCATTTTTGTAAATAACGTGACTTCTTATCTATCATACCAGTTTCCCGCTATGTTCTTCAAAAAGCACAAAATCCCATATTTCACCTCACATCAGAGTATGAACGTGGGCAAATCAAATACGAAGAAGAATGTTGAGCAAGAGTGTATTTATGATAATCCTCATTTAAATATTGCTCTCTTACAATAGTTACAATAGAATGCCATCACTCCCTCAACATATAGTCCATTCTTGGCACTCAGTGATTTGGCATGTTCCCCATATTTTTTAGAATGGTGATTCAAATTTTGACGAAGTGAGGTATAAGGTTCAAGGAAATAGAGGAGAATTTTTGTGAGATTAATATGGTAAAACTGCCTCAGCGTGTCCAAATTACTAGCTTGAGTTCTGAATTGCGTTTCACAGAACATCACAGCTTTTATTGCGGTTCGAGAAGGCTTCAAGTCAACTTTCAATGTTTCTGCTCTGACTGAATTGGCGAAAGATGTAATTTAATGCTTTATCGAGCCTATCTCGAGGGAAAATAGAGTATCAAGAAAATGAGAACTGCTTCAGCGTTTACAAAATGCATTCTTTGTTATTATTTCTTAAAATCAAACAAATATTTAACTTCTGAAATTATGAATATATCATCAAAAAAAACAAAAGATTTTTGTGCTTTTTTCCAAAATAATAACAGACTTTCCATAGTTCTGAGATTAACGTCCTTAGATTTTTATGAGTTTGAAATATTTAAATATTTAAAATCAAATAAAAAAGATTCTTGTTCGTTTTCAAAACCTACTTTAAAAATGTACTAAAGTTCTGAAATTGAAAAATTTGATATAAATAAATTATGCTTTATAATAATTCAGAAGCTTAAAAGAAAATAATTTAAGAATACGTGTTTAAACTGTTTTTAATGAAAAAGAATTATGCATTTTATCGAGGCACATTTCCAACGAGAATTTTAGGCGTCTAAAAACTTACATTTGAACTATATTTGATCTCATTAACAGAGCAAAACACAGTGATTAAAACTCAACTACAATAAGCATGTTTTAATTCCATAAAATCCTGTTATTTGGATTATTGAAATAATTTTAATAAAGTTCATTTTTTGCCATCATTTTCTGAATAATTATTTTCTTGATGTTAGAAAATATAACGGATATGAATTAATGTTTATTATTCTGGCTGGGTGGCGCAGTTGGTTTGTCGTCGGCCTTCTGAGCCCAAGTCTACGGGTTCGATCCCCGTTCCATACACCGGATTTTCGGGATGCAGAAAATCTTCAGCGGCCATGTCGTGTGATTATGCGGCATGTAAAAGATCCCTGGAGTGCCTTATTTTCTCTTGGCAATTCCGGCAAAATTAAATTCCTAGGGCACTTTAGCATCCAAATAGAGTCTAGGTGCTGCCATCTAGTGTGACAGAAACTAGACGTCCAAATTAGCATGGCCAACGGTATCTCACCCATTGTGGTGGTCCTAAAAAAGAGTGGATACCACTTCTGGAGAACGCACTAGGTCTGCTCATCGTCAAGACTAATTGTGCAGCTCATTGGAAATAAAAAATATATATATATTCTGGTTTATGTTGGACAGATTTGCAAATACTATATATACACTGATTGGCAATTTCTAAGGAACAGTTACATGGTTCGGAATAATTAATAATAGACATTGATAGAAGGAATGAAAATAAAAACACACTTAGTGGAGACGACGTGCATTTATTGTAATGCAAAATGGTACAAATATTGTCACATCGAAAAATAAGAAAATTAAATATAAAAAGCATGCTATTTAGACGATTTACAGACTGCCACGAAAACTGAGTTTTCTGGGCAGAATGAAACAGGTATGAGTATCTCAAAAAGATGTAGGATTACCTAGGACACAAATGCATGTTTTGCATCTGTTATTTATGCTGTCCACTAAGCTATCGGGGTGTTCTTGGTGGGTATTGTCCCATTCCTACGCTGTTATCAGCTCTTAAACAGTTCGGAGAGGGTATGTTCTTAGTGAAAGACGCCTGTGAAGGGCATCCCAGATAGGCTCTAGAAGACTCAGTTGTGGGGTGTAGGCGGGCTCTTACATAAGGACCACACTTTTACTTTCTAGAGTATCCGAAACCTCAGCGCTCTTGTGTGGCCGTTTATAAACAGAAATACTGAATCTACCACACCCCTAAAAACACGAAAATGATCCAAGAATGGTCGTAATCTTTCTCGGCGATGGCATGGTTGAAGAGAGAGGCATCAAACAGACTTCCGTGCATAAAAACCAACTTGATTTAATCTCCGTGAGTTTGTTCTTGCAGAAACCTGTGTACCTGGCTTCAAGATCTGCAGCTAACCTACTAGAAGTGATATTTTTATTTATTTTTGACACTAAGAATACACATGGATCTGCTTGAGGTATGGTGGGCACGACAGCCAGCGTGCTTTTGCAAAGTATTTTCTGCTTCAGCTGCCTTTTTTAATTTACCCTCTTATTACTGCTGCCACAGTGGTGACACTTTAATCGGCTTCCAGTCGTCCAACTGCTCCTCCACGATCCGTAGCACTCAAATGACCTCTTGCTGATATATTGCACTTAATTCTTTCACTATCATCTTGAATTTCCCAGAAATAAGTTCAACAACCTACGGCGCTATATTGGTTAAACACCTAAGAACATAAGTCTTTGACTGAATGAAAAGCTTGTACAAACTGCTCCTTATACATATAACGGGTACTGATCTACCACGCCGTCTGCGCTTGATATTACGGTTTTTAGTGGACTATCGAGAACGCTACTTTGCAAAAATCAGTTATTCCTTAGAAATTGACAAAAGGTACAGTAATCATTGGTCAATGAGTAATTATATGACCCTGCTTTATTCTCTGGTGATTCGTAAAACTTCAATGTAAATAATAATATATTGCAAAAATTAAAGGAATTTTAAATTAAATACAAGGAAAAAATAAAATTGAATTCTAATATTTTTTTTTGTGAACACTTTTATTTCGTTACATTGTATAACGCCCTAAAATTTCTAAACTATTTTTAGTTTTGAAAAACTGTAAACATTGCTCAACTTCGAAATATCTGCTGGGTTTACACTAATTAATATAACTTATCTAACTCCATAAATCAAGTTAGTGAGAAAAACACAATTGAGCCAAATTGAGTACAAAATTGAGCCAGCATAATTAAATCATTTCTTACTTTATCAGAATACAGACTATTAGAACATTTAAATTAACCATCTATGCTTTAAAAACATTTGCGAAAATTGATTCCATCGAAATTCAGTTTAATAAACGGCCGAAAATGTAACACACTGTTAACATTTTCATTCTGAAATTACGGTAAAATAACCGCCAGCAGTTTGTCCTTCCGATTCATCATAAAATTCATAGCTAGGAATATTTTTTACCTTTACGGCTTTGAAACCGTTTACAACTGGTACGTTTAAGAAACCATGTGTATATAACTATGTAGTTTTGTAACCATTTACGACAAGTATATTTTCTGAACCATAAAACTGATAATCAAACAGTCATTGCAGCTCTGTGGGTCTTGCACCATTTATGAGTGCGTGAATGATAGTTTCGTTTTCTTATAGTTCAGGGACACCGATTGAAGAGTGCAGGGCACTGGAAACTCTTCATGTATTGGAGGAATAAAAGAAATTTCGTAGGGTCATGAGATTGATCGATTTAGCCCTCTAAATTACAGTATGTCCCCAGTTGCATGAATCAAAATAGCCTTATATGGTTGGCCTATTAACTGTATCAGAGCAAAACAGTGAATAAACGTTTTTCCTCACTCTTTAACAGTTTCAATATCTTCTTTTTTATAGTTATTTGACAGTTTTGGTTGAATATGATGAAATAAAAATTAGAACAATTGCTATGTACCCATTTTTGCCGAGAAATATCTGACACTGCTGAGTTGCATTGAAAATCAGTTAGTAGAATTTGCACCTTACACCTGATTTTGTGATCGTCAATAGTTCTATAAATACAACATACGGTTCCATATGATTCATACTAACATTAAATAAACCATGTAAGTTTCTCCCGTTCCATCTCAGCTTATAAAATATTAGTTTCAGCAATTAATTTATAATTACACTATTTTGCACTTTATAAATAGTGTATTTTCCGTTATTATTTCATTATATTTCTCATTTGCATATTAATCGTAAAATAATAGCTTTTCAGATCCAGAATAAATATTATGATTCTTGTTTCCAAGTAAATGCACGTTTTATGACTAAATATAGTGCTCTTCTTTTTTTTTTTTTTTTTTGTTATTTCCTTTTCTTTATTTTTTACTTCAACTTTAGTATACACTAGTTTCTTTTAAATTAAAAATAACGTTCATTTCTTAGAATAATCAGCTCGTAGAAGTATTCTATAATAAAGATTTTACTATGAAATCTTTTTATGATGATACAAATCTTACTATGAAATATTTTTTTGCTACTTTTTTTTCTTCATTTTTTACTTCAAACTTAGTTTATATTACTTTCTTTTAAATTTAAAAAAACGTTCATTTCTTTGAACAATCAGCTCGTAGAAATATTCTATAATAAAGATTTTATTACGAAATCCTTTATAAAAACTCCTCCCAGACTTTTTTGTTTGTCTGAGTTCTTTATATGAGACTGAGCGTTTTTTATAGGAAAAAGAAGTCAAAAGAGGTCGCAAAAATGCCACCTGTGGAAATAAAAGAATTGCTTTTTATGCTATTTCAGCGAGCGTGTTTCATGGAGATTACGTTTCTTTCACAAAAACGTCTCTTTCAACTTATGAACGTTTTGTTTTGATGACAAGGAAATTGAATAATACAACCTTTTATTTTGGTGATAAAAGGCATTAAATAAACATCCCAGATAAACTGCAGCTGTTTAAGAATTTATGCATGGAAAATTGACAACTTACTCTATCTAGATTCAAAATTTAAAAAATTCGCCTGTATGATATACATTTATCATTTGCAAGGGATTCATCATTTGAGAACACCAAAAAGTTGGGTAATTTTTATCGAAGCGCTTTGATTATGAATTTGGTAAAATTAACAACAGCATATGGTCTTATAATATGTGATATTTTATATTATTCTATAATTAATATAATATTTAATGTTTATGTAAAATGTGATAAAATTTGGTAAATAAGGTAAATTTTGATCATTTTATTATGATACCTTAGAGCAGGGATGGGCAAACTTTTTTTGGTTGAGTGCAAAAAATAAAGAAAACAAAAAGTTTGGTGGGCCGAGAAAAAACTTCTAAAATGAAAAAAAAAAGATTTACAAGTTTTAATATAAATGTTTAATAAGATGAATGAAATTGTGATTTCATTTTTAAAAGTTCTTTATATTGAGGTTCGAAGTGAGATGTGCTCATTTTAAGGGACGAGGTTAAATGCTTGTCTGCAGTCTACTTCTGATGTGATTTTTTCTAAGGTTCATAGTTGAAAACACTTGTTCACAAAAATAAGAGGAAGCAAACATACCGTTGATTTTCTGGGGTTTAGATATTAAATTTTGAAAACAACTTTTGGTAATGATTTGTAAAACTTCTAAAAAAATGACAAAAAATATTTGTGTTTTGTAGAAAATAGTAATAAATTTTATGAAAATCAAAGAATTCAATTAATTTTTAAAAAAATATGAAAATAAGCTAGATTAATTATTATTATAAATCACTCATTTAGTAATTTGGTTTTTGAGTCATTCGTTTGCTAATTTTTTTTCGTTCATACAGTGACGGATTACCGGAAATTCTGGTTTTCAAAATTATAGTTCATAATACCACACATTTACTAAAAATACAAAACAGAAATGCAAATTTAATCGAATAAATGATTTTTACGCTAGGCTCTAAGGTATCATGATAAAGTTACGGAAGTTCATCACATTTACAAAATCTTATCACAAATTATAAAAACCTATTTTGTTGTTAAGTTTACAAAAATCATTACCAATGTACTTCGATCAAAAATTGTGTGTCAAAAATTGTGTTTAATTTCTATTAGAGTCAGAAACACGGTAAATTTTACCATTTTTGGGAACTTTTGACCATATTTCTTTCTCAATGCGTGGAATATTTAATGCAACGGATGACGTGAGAAGTATACATTAAATACACGAACAAATTAGTATCTTTTTATGACAGTCTAATTTTAACTCATTCCAGAATGTATTTGTTGTTCACTCAAAAAAACTAGACTTAATTCATAATTGAATGTTTTTTATTTTTCTCGAAACATCAATGTATTTTATTGCAATAGTAACATTAAATGGTCAGTTTAATCTTATAAGTTTGCGGAGTAACGTTTTTGTGATCCTTCGTCTTGTTTCTGCTATGGATAATCTAAATTGTATTTGTCTGCTACTTCATAATAGCATTTCTAAAAAATGAAATAAAAATTAGTTGCGTTTCGTAGAAAACATTAATATATTTTATGAAATGAAAAGAAATTTTGACTATATTTATTATTTTAACAAAATATGAAAGACTACATTAATAATTAAATAAATAATTCCAAGAAACTAAAGCGGTAAGATATTGCTTGATTACAATCATATAACTTCAGTAATTGGAACTAACAGTTGACATGATTTAAACCCTCAAAAACAAGCGCCTATATTTAAGATATACCAGAGGTGAATGAAAAGAAACGTAGAAAAACACCGGCCGAAGGAGAAAAAAGATGTTTTTTTCTTATTCACGTCCGGCAATTCTTAAAAATGGTGTCTTTTTTCTGAGCACTTGAAACATGTCAACTGTTATTTCCAATTTGTATACAGGGTTATTCATAATTCCCTAAGGGGTTTCGAAGCGTTATAGTAAAAAAAAGGAAGACGAGTATGGCGAAAAAGAACATATGAAATTATTCCTAAAGTATTCAAGTTTTAATTTAAGCAGTTGCTGGTAGATGGCAGTAACATGTACCACTGAAGTCAGTTATAGTAAAGAAAAATGGCGTTGACAGGCCGAGAGAATTATGAATAACCCTGTATTTTTGAAGCGAATAAAGCTTTTAATTAAGTATTAGATTACTAATTATTTAAGTCCGCTACAATCATGTGTGAAAGTTAAAAAATATAAATACATTTCCTTTTTAGAGAAATATCTTAATTAGCTTTTAAAACGCTGCACAGCATTCAGGTTTAAAATAATTTGTTGCTAAAATGTGCAGTTTAGTTCGTATTTATAATTTATAATTTAAGTTTATTCGTATATAAGTTTTATTCGTATTTATTTGTATATTTATTTTACTGTTATGACTTAAAAGAGAACAAAAGTCTTCAAAATACTTTTAGAGTATTTTAGCTCGTTTGTAAAGTAAGTAAGATTAAAAAAAATCAACCGGAAATGATGTATATACTCTAAATATATAACTCAAAATTTAGATGATACTGATTAAAATTTAGATGAAAGATGCTCGTGTTGTCATTGGGCTTTTAATGCATTCTCTTCCGAACAAACTTCAGCAGTTAATCAACTTAAAATGTTTTTATTTAAAAATTCACAATTTATATAAAACTTATACTTTGCTCAACTCACTGACCTTAGTTATGCACCACTCTTTGAATACATAAAAAAAAATTAAGATAGAATAGTTAATTAATTACATTCTATTTCTACTGCTACTTTTCCTTCTTTAATATTGATTTTTAGTGTTGTCCTTCTCGAATTGTAAATAAAAAAGAGTTGTGTTCAAATTTAAGAAGCAAACATTTTTTCTTGTCCACAAAAGTGTATTTTATAAGATTTATCAAAAAATACTCACTGTTCCAGCTTCGAAGTCAGCCTAAAAAAGATATTAGAACTTGTAAAGTTTTATAAGTTCATTTTCTTTAAAAAAAAATAGTTATAAAAAATATACAAAAATTTATCTTAAAAATATAATATGCAACAATTACCAGAATGCGCTGTAGAATGTCAAATTGTTTAAAATTAGAATACAAATTTTTTTTATTTGTTTTATTTTTCAAACCAAGAAGTTATTTCAGCATATACTTTAATAGATTAAGATATCACACTTTTTGAGGAAATTTGAATGAGTGGATTTTTTAAGTGGAAAAAAAAATTTCTCCTAACATTTTATGTTTCTATTAACAATGTTTATATTAACGTTCTTTTCGTTCCAGAAAATTATTATATTTATAAACAATCTAAACATAAATATATCAGATTTATTTGATGTTGATCAATAGAAGTATCAATTTCATTGTTTGGAGAATTCCTCATATGTTTATTAAAATATTTAAGTTTTAGAAACAAAATGTTTCGCAAATTGCCAGTTTCATGAATACCTTTTTTCCCTGAAGTTCCTAAAACAATTCCTCTCTATGAAAGTTATTTTGAATTTAAAACCTTAGCAAAATCTCCTAACAACCAACATTCAACATATTTGCTAAATAATATAGTTTTTTTAAGTACACATATTTAAACTCATACTTATCCAATCTATTTATGCTATCACTAATTTGCTTTATGGATAGCATTTTGTAACGGAAATTTATTCTACAAGATACATTGAAATCACTTGAAAATTTTAGTCATTAAAATTTTCTGAGACAATTCATGATTTTTAGTTGCACTTGAAGTTCATTTAAGTCGCACTAGAGCTGCACAATGGGCTATCTGCGACGGTCTGGGGAACATCCCTCAGGATGCCCCTCTCCTCTTCGGTAGCCCGACGACCTGCACGCGAAGTCGAGCACTTTACGGTAGAACAGTTTAACGAGGGCCAATACCGCACATACTCAGTCCCTACGCAGACTGATTCAAGTGGTCACCCACCCGCACACTGACCGCAGCCAGTGATGCTTGATTTCGGTGATCTCTGGGAACCATGTCTTAACGATCAATCCACTGCGGGACTTCATGATTTTTATCGTTTCCTATTTCTAAGGGTTTATTTTAAGTTGTTTCGAAAAGACCGATACGCATAGATAAGATGTTAAATCGCATGTAAAGACAAATAAATTAATATTTCAAGATATAACTTCACTGTAAAAGATGGTTTTTCAAAATTGAGCGAAAACGTGTCAAAATATATCTAAAACAAATAATAGCCAAATTGATTTTTGAGCAATCATAGTCTCAAAAATGATGTAGAGGGAAAAATGTGTGTTGCATGTCGGTAGGATTGTTGTACATGTACAGTGCCAAAATGAAAAACGGACCAACCTGAATAACTTTTGATCTAAGGATCGGATCTTCACGTTCTAGGACACAATCCTAAATGGTTCGAAGCTCAAATATGCTAGTTAATAAGTGCTAACGATATTTTAAGTTACGAAATCAGACACACAAACGTATTTTCTCTAAATAAACGTATCTTTGATGTATTTGAGTTTCTGACCCCCCCCCCCCCAAAAAAAAAGGTAGCCGCAATTCTGGGAACTTCTGGACCGCAATCTGTTATTTTATGATGAATGGGTAAAGGGCCATGAGGGCTTAAGCCACCAAGTGACTGACCATAACTGACTGTCGGGGGATTTGCGTTCTTTGGTTTTCTTTTCAAGTTCCTGTTTCTGAACCTAAAAACAGAATCGAAAAAGGCTTTCAAGAATGAAAATTCGGCGTTTGATCTAGAAGTGTCTGCATTGGATTTATTTGAGTTGGTGTTGGTCTCGGGAATTTAGACAATGAAGTGAAATTGATTACCACCGTGGATTAAACTTATTGGTGGTACCTTTGAATGAATTTATGTTCTGGCCAAATGCGCATCTTAAAATAACTAGTACCGGTAATTTTTGAATTGTTAACATATTTTTGTTCTTCAATGGATCAGTATTGTAGACGGCAATAAATTTTTCATTCCGTTGTTTTGCAAAGTTTGTCTTATTTCAGCCATGCAACCAGATTTACATTGTGTTATTGCGGGTATTTGCTTGAAATGGTGTATCTTCTTTGAAATTTGCCAGTTACTTTGATAATGCGTAATTTAAGTCATAAACCACATTATAATACAAGAGATGTTGAAGTTAAAAATACTCAAGAAAAGGACTTACATCTTTCATATCCTTGCTGTTGTCCTTAACGCACTTTTCAAACTGAAATAAAATAATTAAAATTGTAATACTTAATGAATCAGGAAAGTCATTTACAACTCTGTTTAATTCGCTCTTAAGCTATTCACAAAATTAAAAAGAATAAATAAATATTGAGTGAAAGTATTTAGCAAAAACCGAAAAAACAAGAAAAATCAATCAAAATACAAGCACTGGATCTTCTAAAGTAAATTTCGTAAAGTAAAGTATGAAGCTACTAATAAATAATATATTATAATTCTCTACATCCAATACAGTACTTGCAACTAGCTATATGGTTCCGTAAAATCATGTGATTGTGCATGGTGCACTAACGTTACAGCTTTAAGACTTGGGTTTATTATCACATTGAATCAATTTTAGAATCAGATTTAACGGGATATCTTCAAACAACCTCCCGTGTGTGGACTGAACCTTATCGGCTGTCCTACGATTGACGTCGCTTGCAAGTATGCAATTGTAAGTTTAGTTTAGTTGTATATTTAGAGAAAATAAATGTAAATGTTATTAGAATATTTTAAAAGTAAACCATTGATTGCATGATTAAACAAAATTGGTAAGCCACGTTTTAGAAACTCCAAACAGCAAAAACGTTCTTTTTGGTAAATCAGAGAAAGCCATTTAGCTTAACAATCTTAGCTTAACAAACAAGTTAAGGGGTTTAATAAATACGAAGTATAACAGAGTAAGAACAAAACCGATCAGACGGAGAGCTTTAATGTTAAAATTTTCATGTATACAAAGTAAATGTTTTCCTTTATAGCTATCTATATCTCTGTTATTACTATACTGACAAACAGAACATCGTAGCTTATGTATTTTCTTACGTTAAATAGAATGGAAAACAAAACCATGTCTGTAGGGCTAATAGTTCAGAAGTACTAAGAGTTATAAAGCGTAATTTGTACTTATACCTGCTTATGTACCTGAGATTAGAGATCTAGAGAATTTGGCCATAGTTCCCTATATTTTTTTTAAATACTTTAAATTCAATAAAACTTAAACCAAAGTTGATATACTTAATAATTTTTAAATTAAAAGTGTTTCATGAAAAATTATGCTTTTACTGCTTGAAGCTCACATAACTTCCAAACTATCAAACCAATCAACTTGGTTTTGATCTTAGTCTGAATCAACAAAAATAACTAAATAACATATGGAGAAAATTCCCCGAAATATGAGGTAACTTTTACCATCAGTGAGATTTCAATATTTGGCATATATTAGTTAGATATTAGTTAAATTAGTTTTGCTATAAACATTTATTATCGAAACAAATTTGTAAAACGCATTTTTTTTTTGCATTTTTATTTTAGAAAGTTTATATGCTAAAAGTAAAAACCAAACACATCGATGGTTAAAATGTTAAAAGAATGGAAAAATAAAAAATTGTTTTATTTTTTAACTCCTTTTGAAAACAAAATAAACTTATTTTCCGTTACGAATTTTGAAGATTTAGTGTAAGTCAAAATAATCTTATAATTTGTCACAATAAAACAAGAACTTTTAGGTTATTGCCCAAAAGGGACCAGATTTGAAATGTCTAGAATGAACTAGAAGAATTTAAACAAGAAAATGTTTAAATTGTAACACGCAATTAGTTAATAAATACTTAAGGAAATATTTAATATTTTTACTAAATTATATTAAGTTACAAACTGATTAAATCTTTTAATGACTGCTTACGTTTTTTGTAAAAGAGGGGGAAAAATAAGTTTTTGAGTGACCCATATTTAAATGCTCATTCAGACCCCACCCTCTCAAATTAATCTTGTGGATTAGAGAAGCCTGTTAAGAGAAGATTGTGTTTGCTTTCGTTAAACCTCTAATAAGCTTAACAGCAATGGAAAAAAGATGATTGAAATAAACCAATCACAAAACATCTATTTAAAAATCCTTATAATGAATTTGATTTTAGATTACGATTCCTGTCACTAAAATTATAAAACGGATAAATTTCTAATAAGTTTATCCAATTTAAAAGTAAAAGCACATGAAATTAGCTTTCAAACATAGGCATTATTAAAATATGTGATTCAAAGCTAAACATTCAAGCCAGCGGTTTTATGTTTTAGAAAACAATCAAAATCAAGACAGTAATCATAAAATTGCCATTCAGAATTCTTAAGGAACCCTGAATATTTCAAAAATTCGAGAAAAAAAATTTATTGCATTTTTCGAATCTTTATATCCTTCCTAATGTCTGTCTAAAACGATTTATTGGTACCTAACTTCGTTTGGAGGTTATACCGGAAAATAGAGAGTCGTCACTAAGCAGGTAGAAAGACCCGTTCGGTCGGATAAGGAGGGCGACATTCTTTTTGTGTCTCATCCATTCTGCTGACTGTATATAGAAACTTATTGTAGGCATTTCATTTATCGACCATTATATATATGAAATTAAACGTTTTCCCCTACCATAAGGCAAAACTTTAAACTCGTTTTTCTCAAAACGCTGTTTTTTGACCTGGCCCAACGTTTTTCTCATGGTCTTTACAACGAAATAAGCTGTTCTTTACTTTAAATTACGTAAAAATATATTCCTTAGAAAGTAGCATAGGATTTTTTTGATATTTTTACATTTCGATTTCATATTAGTATTTTAATGAATATTTTTTTAATGAAAAACTTAACTTTTTTTTAGGTTGCCGCCATTTTGGTAATTTTGCGAATATCAAAAAAACCGCTATGCTACTTTTTAGATAATGTCTTTATGTTTCAGAAAATCTGAACAAAATTGTTTTCCTATGTTTCAGGACTTCTAAATTCATGAGACCAGTGAGGTGCTACTTTTTGATGACCAGTCACACACGGAGCTGCCACCAACTTATTTTTTATTATTTTGTAAAAGAAATAATTTTAAAATAGACTTAAATTGTAGCTAAATAAGATTTAAAAAAACAAGCAGTCTCTGTATTGTCTCTATTTCTTAAAAAAATTCAAGAAAAACGTTAATATTTTACCATAATACATTTATATAAGGTTATATAAATATAACTATATAAGGTTAGTTAGTTATAACTAAGGACTAAATAGTCCTTAGTTATAACAATCCATAGTTACATCAATGGAATGAAACCAATTTTTGTCATTTATAATTCTGATATCTGCTGTAAAATATAAAAATGCAGAAAAAATAATTTCATACTCGTTGATTCTTTTTTCGAATTTCTAGTACACTGAAATTATGGCATTAGATTTTCTCGTATTCAGAAAGGAACAGAAATTTTACATGAAACTATACCTTTCTAAAAATGGAATTATCTTTGCAACCAGCTTCAAAATATGGCTTTGTTTTCACTTCTTCATTTGGTAGCAGTTCCAATTGACAATCGTTTACTATTTTCTGAACCTAAAGAGAAAAACAAGCAAAATATGAGCCATTTTTATCTAAAATGTGTCGGAGAGTAGATTCTTGCTTGAACTTTAGGGATTACTTTATTTTTTAAATAATTGGATTGATTTTAATGCTTGTAACGGTTTTCAAAAGAAAAAAAATGTAACGTGATTGATATTTGAAATTAATTAACTTTATTACAGCTGTTTCCTTAATATATTTTCATGAAAGGTGTGTAAAGGCCTGGAATTTACGAATAAGATAAATATAAATTAAGCTTTTTGTGACAGCTTATTGAATTTTAGCTTACGCTTATAAAGAGAAATAAAGACTGTGAATCCTTTGTTTCTCATCTAAAAACTTTCAATTGAAAACATTTAAAAATACTTAACATTCTTCAAACTGTTCCCATCATGGTGCTAGCACTGCTAGGTCATTTAATTTTAAATTCCAAACATAAGAATCAAAGGTAGCTCCATGAAATTTTGTGGACAAATGTGTTCGAAATCTTTTTCAGACAAAAGCTATCATTTAATATTTTCAACCATTAAGGTATCCAAATTTTATTCTTTTTTTTGGCAAAGAGAATTTATGAAGCATAAATAAATAAAGTCATTTTTCTCCCAGAAATTTCAATATTTCGAAAACGTTACTTCGAACCATTATCTTCTAACTTCTTACACTATATTGTTAAGTTCAATAAGCATGATCTGCTTCGTATTCTCAGTCATATATAATTGATTGGATATATTTAACAGCACTTAACAATTCATAAAATTGTGATAAAAATATAATGTATACTTACAGGTTTTGGATCTAATTTATTGCATTTGTCGAACTCAGCACTTATTTCATCTGTAATTTTATCTAAATAAAACAATAAATATGTCAAGTTCATATCATTTTTAAATAATTGAATTTTTTATGATCAAATTTTTACCGCATATTAATTCTGGCCCTGGTTTAGGTTGACTTGTTTGAGCAGTAGCAGATAAGACACAAAGAGCGAAAATGATCCAGATGGCATTCATATCTTAAATATATCTATGAACTGAGATACAGAAAATAAATGAAGTGTTAAATTGAATAGAAATGTTACTTTAAAAGAATCTGTCAAAATTAAAGAAAAAAAATCAATTTATAAGGAATTACTTATATTTTACGAAAATAACTTTCAGAGGAACTCGGAAATGCAGTGAAAAAAACATTTTCCTTAGCTTAAAATTTTTAAATCTTATCCCATATTCAAAACTTTTGGCATACGGTGGATAACAGTCTGGGATTAAAGATAAGAACATTGACCAGAAATTCTTATACCACCATATATATATATATATATATATATATATATATATATATATATATATATATATATATATATATATATATATATATATATATATATATATATATATATATATATATATATATATATATATATATATATATATATATATATATATATATATATATATATATATATATATATATATATATATATATATATATATATATATATATATATATATATATATATATATATATATATATATATATATATATATATATATAAATTTCCTGAGACCGGAGCATTAGAAAATATCAGAAAATACAAATTTTGCTTAAAAATGTATTACGTAGGTGAAAGTAAACTCATAAATATGACAAGTACTTTTTATAAATTATAGGATTTTTTTTACGTATTTCTTCATATATTGGTCGTGAGTTTAGGAGAAATTGAACTCTTAAAAGTGATAGGCACTTTTTACAAAGTATAGGACATTTTTTCTGTTTCTTCATATTTCTGCTATGAGCTTAAGAGAAAGTAAACTCTTAAATGTGATGAACTCATTTCTACATAATGCAAAATGTTTTCCTTCTTTTGTTTGTATTAATTCATGTTTTAGCTATGAGCTTCGGAGAAAAACTAATAAATGGGATAATCACATTAAGCACTTTTTACAGATTGTACAGATTGAGTTAGAAAGTAAACTCATAAATGTGATAAGCATTTGTTACAAATTATAGGATATTTTTTGTGAGTGTTTCTTCATATTTCGTTTATGAGCTAACGAGAAAATAAACTCATAAATGTATTAAGCATTTTTTGTAGTTTTTTTAAATTGCAGAATATTTGTGTAATTCTTCATATTTGGATTATTAAACAAAATCCGCAAAACTCAAATAATGAAATATATGTGACATAATACTCGAGCTAGGCTTCTTAATTTTGAAACAGAGAAAGAAAATGTGTCACTTTTGCTTTTTGTAAAAATATAATGTCAATTACACCTATTTATTTACTAAAGTTAAAATGCTAAAAATTTAAAGAAAAAATTTAAATGAAAACAATATAGAATTCCGCTCAATATAGAATACTTTAGCTGTATATTTCTACTTATATGTAATTAAATATTTATTTGCAATTATGCATATAATATTAATTGTATGTAAGTAAACTTAACATGTACTCTTAAAAAAACGATGATAAACGATATATATTTCGAAAAAAAATACAAAAGTACTTGACCTGAATATAATTTCTAGTTACTAGGACAACAGCAACGTAGTTCTTAAACCTCACACAAAACAAACTAATTTATAAGTGTGTATGTTAAATTAAACCCCATTCAATACCTTTTCAAAAAAACAGAACTCTATGCATTTTTCTAAAACTTGAATAAATTTTCTAAGACTATGAAAAATATTCTTACATATAAAACATTTTAAAAATGTAGAGTTTAGTGTATTTGTCATTAAGTACACAGTTAAACAAGTTTAAGTAGATTTTCCCTGAAAATCATTTTCACAAATCCCTCTTATTCTCAATGATGATAAAAAAAAAATATATAAACACGCAGAAAACCAAAGCCTACTAGATCAATGGGTTATATTTTTTTCGTGATTACTAAAATCAAACGTTTGATGAAAAATAGCCCAATGGCTTTAAAGAAAATATGGCTTTAATGGCTTCTAAGACTTTTTTATAGCTTTAATTTTACAAAACATTCGAAATAGTAATGACAAGGAAACTATTAATTATTTCCTGAGACGAAACACTTAATATACTTAATACTATTATATTAAATTACATGACGTTAAGGTTGAGAAAACGGAATGTACCTACCAAAATATCTATTCTTTTTGGAAATCTTGGTATGATCTTTATTTTGAAGTCTTTTAAATAGAAAATTTTACTGAAAAAAACCTGCGATAGCTGTCAAATCCTAGAGATGTAAAGACAATACGGAGCAACAAAAGGAAAAATATTCAACATGTGTGTGCTCGTATGTATGCTAAAAATAAATACTTGAATTCTGACAGCAAAACGTCATTTATTAAAACTTTCGTTTTAAGTTAAATTTTTTTAGTATATCTAGGTATATTCAGTATGTTATCTTTTTAGTAACTATTAAAAATTATTACAAATAAAAAAATTTAACTAGGACTTTTTCAAAACGCAGAAGGATTATTAAATGTATTTCTTTGAATCTCAAATATTTTTTTCCTTTAAACCCTTAGCTTTAGTACTTTAGTACTTTCCTCATTCAAAACACTCCTTGCATTAAATCAAAAGCCACTGGACGGAATAGTTTGGATATATGACTTTTCATACAGAATTAGTTAAATTCTTTTTTAAGTAACTTCTTAATTATCTGAAGCTTCTTAAAATAACTTTAATTATTTTAATTTTCCAGTATAATATATATATATATATATATATATATATATATATATATATATATATATATATATATATATATATATATATATATATATATATATATATATATATATATATATATATATATATATATATATATATATATATATATATATATAATATTTCAAAATAAGCATGCAATTTTTTCAGTAACGCTAATTTTGAAAATGCTGACAATTTATTCCAATAAAATGAAGAAAATTTTTTAAATTTTTTAAACTAGGTAAATAAACTTTATGTATATCAAGCTGAAAATGTGTAGCAGTTGTTTTAAAGTTGCGGCTTTTTAAAAAAAGTTTTTTTTTAACAAAAAGCTATTGAGTAGTTTTCTATCGTCATAGAAAACAGATAAATATTATAAATTCCTTTTTTTAACTTACATTTGAAGTAATTTTTACTTTGAACCCTGAAACAAGCCTGGGACTAAAATTTTCATAACCGAAGCATTCCATAATAGAAAAATCATAGATACGTGTATGAAAATCAGTAAACTGTAACTCACAGCGAGGTGTTAAATGGTCAATGCCATCTAGAAACCAGCATTTAGATTATTTTTATTTTTGTGGTAGAAAATAAGAAGTTGGTCTTGTCTCTGTGATAATTATACGCCTGTCCACATAGCACGTCATTGGCGATTTTGTGACAAAAATAAACGAAGGTGGCACAATTTTTTAGCGGGATGGGTTAAAATGAAATAGCTTTTAAAATAATTTTGCATACGTTAAGAAGTATGGGAGTTGATTAAAACGGAGGTTTTCAACAAAGAGAATGATAATTTGTCATATTTAAAATTATAAACAAATAGTTTTGCAGAAATTTTTTTATTTCTTTATAGGAAGCAAATCTTTTTTTAAACAAAAATTGAAAATTGCAGTGAATCTATTTCGTGTTTCGTGTTCTTAAGTTTTTCTCCTATTTCTTTTAAGACACAGTTAATATCCATACTTGTATTAAAATGAATCAACCCAACAACCCGATATATATATATATATATATATATATATATATATATATATATATATATATATAGGAAGAGAGTGGAATGATAACACATAGCCAATCAAAATTGAGAACGCATGTGCGTGAAAAGGTAATAATTATTAATAATGCTGTCAAAAAATACAAAATACAAACTGACCTCAAATAAAACTCAGAGCACTTCGAATCAAATAATTAAGAAAACTCTATTAAGTTTATAAAAAAGAAGATTTATCAACTCAACAACAAAATTATAACATCGCCATTCAAAAAAGAAAAAGATATCTCACACTTGTTACGTAAAGCTATAAAAAGACCGAGCGATTATTTATGCAATCGATTACGATTATTATGAACTAAACTTTATGCAAACGATTGTTTAAGACGTCATTAGATAAAAGTGTCATTAACGCAATATTATCCAGTGTTTATTAATAATTTTGAGTGAAAATGTAAAAAGATAGTTGTTCTAAAGTTTTATAATAGAATGCTTGCTTTGATAGAAAGCAGTTATTTATTTTAGAATTCCAATATATTTTAATAAATCTGGTAGAGTTATTGGAAGTACGAATCAACACTCTCTAAAGAAACTATTTACATTCCAAATTATCAAAATATATTGAACGGAGTTTATTTTAAAAAAACTTATATTTTTTATAAAAAATGGATCGCCGTGAATATCTTAGGCGAAATCAACAGCGACATAGAGTTGAACATAATTTAGCAGCACAGAATCACCTGGAAAATAATCGTAGTGCTATCAATACGCGACGGCGGAATGCGCGGCGAAGAAACGTTGAAGAGTCAAGTCGTTTAAATGAAAACGAATACCTTGGTGAGTCTTTATCAGTCATTATACCCTCTTTTTCTGTTGGAACATTCAGTGATGAATGTTCCAACAGAAAAACTGTGGTGGTCTTTCGTTTCCAGCAGAGCATGGCAGAGCGAAATTTAATTGCTGCCATCATGGCAAAGTTGAGCTCGCCAATCTGGAATATCCAGAAGTATTAAAAGATCTTTTACTTGGCAGCCATTCTGTTGCAATTAACTTTAAACAGAATGTTGGATCGTACAACTCTGCATTTGCGATGGCAGCTTTTTGCCCATCTCATGAAATTTCTTTTAAAGGGATCAGTTGTCTTACTTTTAAAGGTGATGTCAATGTTACTGCGACAACAAGCTTGATCCCTCCTAATAATCAAAATCACAAATTTGCTCAAATTTATATCCAGGACAGTGATTCAGCATTGTCGAGTAGAATTTCAGATAAATGTCTTAGATAGAAATATCTTTCTTAGAAATGTCTTAGAAGTCGCCATATAGGGAGCTTCCGGCATCCTATAAGATCATCAATCATTTGAGTTAGGCTCTGACACGCGTGCTTCGGATACGGAAATTAATCTCCTACTAATGCCCTATAGCAGTGTTTCCCATAGTGTGGTACGCGTACCCCCAGGGGTACGGGAATAGTTTAACCGGGGTACGCGTTCTTATGCGAAATATCTTGCAACAAACGAAAATTTCAAAAAATTATATTTAAAAATAAAGCTAGAGATGAAACTTTACGATTACGTATTTTTCTATTGGCTATTTTTTACAGAGTTATTGTCTATTTTTTGCAGAGTTATTAGTGGTGTCAACAGCCAGTTGTGATTTTTAACTTCTGTGCAATTTTTTTTATCACAGCAAAAACAATATCTCTCTGATGCAAATAAACTTATTAAAAAAACTTGTACCAAAAAAGAAAAATAAACATATTTTTAAAAAAATACATTCATTTTTTTAATTAGTGGTACACAGCAATTCGAAATATTTAGAAAGGGTACACTAAAGTCATAAGTTTGGGAAACACTGTTCTATAGTAATGTGTTAAATAATATTGCTTCCTCGCTGTATATAAGTTTATAATATCGTTTGTATTAAAATTGCTTTATATGAGATCATAATGCTGATAATAAGCACCTCTGACATTTCACAATCCTATCATATTCTCTCTATGTGATGTTGGTGCAGAAAAATTACCAGTTAATCTCCAGGAAGGAAGAAGACCTTAATTTCGTTCGCGAAGCAAACAAAAATGTTATCGGGGGTTGGCGAGCGGTAGCGAGCATTATGTTAGTTTCTTCGCTATAAAACACCTCCTAATTTATTACTTATTATTTATTCAAATCGAACTGCTTTCTCACACTTTTAAAAGCTACATCCTTTTTCTAAATCTATTTTCGGCCCAAGTATGCATAAATTTAAGTAAAGACATTTTTCCCTTTAAGCTTCGTGGGAATCAACCAACCTAGTTCATAAACCAATATATATATAAATATTCTGAGATTTTCCTCTTTTCCCTAAATAGAGATATTTTCGGATTATTTGCAAGATTTTCCCTACCAGAAAGACTGATCGCCCAAGCAGTAAACTACGCTTCTCGTTCACCACTCATCAAAGATTGATCTAATAAAAGTTACTTTCTTTTATTAAAATCTTGTATCTGTTTTCCTGCTCGGTTCGACTGCATCATTTACACACACACACACACACACACATACACATATATATATATATATATATATATATATATATATATATATATATATATATATATATATATATATATATATATATATATATATATATATATATATATATATGATAGGTATATATATATATATATATAAATTGTAAATACTCTGAATAAAGGAAGGGAACATAAATTGATAAATGAAAAAAAAAAAAAAAAATTTGCCAAAATTTTGTCCAGAGCAAATATTTGTCGAATTTGAAATCTCCATGTACTCAAAATTGAAACAGCATATACTATTTCCATGCATATTTGAGCATAATGCATAGTTTGAAACATTATGGAGAAGGAGAAATGGGTGAACGGTTTGTTCGTTGACTGTTGACGGGATTCGAATCAATAACCTCCGGATTGAGATATGTGGTAAAATGAATCATGTTTCTGGCTTTATGGGAACACCAAAAAATTGGGTAATTGTAATGGAAGAACTTTTGTGGGGAATTTGGTAAAATTAACAACAGCATGTGGTTTTATAATATGTGATAGTTTATATTATTTTTTAATTTATATAATATGTAATGTTTAAGTGAAATGTGATAAAATTTGTTAGATATGGTAAATTTTGATCAGTTTATTATGATACCTTAGAGCGTGGCATAAAAACCATTTATTTACTTCTCAATTTCGTATTTTTTACTAAATGTGCAATAAAACTATGATTTTTAAAGTCAGAATTTCCGTTAAACCGTTATCATATGATAGGATAAATTACCAAATGGATGGTTTAAAAGCTGCATATCTTGGATTTTAATATCAGAAATATGTTGTCTTTTTTTACCAGAAATGTTATTACCATTCAATACGGAAAATATTCCAGATTTTTTTTTGCCATGTATTAATTTCAAAAAAAATATAGCAATAAAATTTGATTTAAAAAAAACATTTACATTACGTTTTGTTAATGCAGCTTGTTAGTTTATGAACTTCATTGTTAGTTTCATAAAATTTATATGTTTTAAATTTTTTAACAGTTAGCGACTTATTTCAAACTGCTGATGTCTCGGAAGTTTGTAAACTTTTGAAAAAAACTGTATGCAAATTAGTGTTTCATGAAAATCGGGATAAAATAAATTTCAGTCTTTGAACAGAGTATTGAATTTCCGTGATTTCAATTAGTTTATTTACTGACTTAAGTTTATATTATGGTCTAATATGAAAATAAAGTACATTAAATTATACAATATGCTTTTGCCCTGTCACTGTATAGAAAATTTAATATTAATAACTTAACGATAGTATAATTAATAATACCTTAGCGTAATAATAGCTCAATATTAATAATGACTTACAACTTACATTATGCTGATATAACTTGTAATAATAAATTTCAGTACATAAAGTAAAAGTGTCTGATAATATTGCCGTATTTGCACGGTAATAAAATTTCTGGTAAAATATGATAATTCTGATAATAAAAAAAAACTATGCAGTATTTATGCAAATGGTAATTTTTTCTCTCATATGGTAACGGTTTACGCTATTATATTATTTCGTTATTAGTATTATTTTCTTATTATAACACGTTTAGTAAAGAATACAAAACTTGAAAGTAAATTTAACCAAATAAATGGTTTTTATGCCATGCTTTATGGTATCATTACAAAATTAGCAAATTTTACCACATTTACTTCCAAAGAGTATTATTAAAAAAACATATTTTTATGTTTTACTACCAAACTATAACCAAAGCCACTTCCATGCTTTTTAGTCTTCCCATATAGGCAGAAATATGGTAATTTTTGTCATATTCTGGTAGTTTTGACCACGATTCTTTTCGCAATATTGACTTATTTAAATGACTAGTATTAACACATTTGTAAAGCAACAATCTTTTTATACTTGAGTATTACTTTTTCAAAGAGAAAAGGAAAGCACATTTCTCTACCAACTGGCAAGGTTTGGGGTTCTTCATACTGTTGCCACATATTCAATTAAATACCCTCTTGCTGAGCTATAATACACCGAAAACTTTTTCTCTCGGTTAATACTGATAACAATACTGTAAAAAATGAGTACACAAATATGACGAAACTTCCTTCGTTTTTGACATATTACCTGTTATGTGCCCTGCACAAGAATTTCGTCGAAGTGACGTAGAGGAAAAGAATTTTACCAAATATAAATGAATATTTCGTTATTCTATTTCTTTAAATAAAACTTTTATGGCCAAATTAATCTAACATTTAACTTTTCTACCATTACTTTAATGCAGGCTCCATGTTAGTGGCATAACAATACAAAAACTGAGAGATAAATTACACCATGCCCGAAGCGGGATACGAACCCCAGATCTCTCTGATACGAGGTCAACGCTTTGACCACCATACAATCCGGACGGCTTAGTTGGTTTCTTTGTTTTCTATTATCTAGTCTTTTTTCTAGTTTCGTCGTTCTAGTTAACAGGTACCCACAATGCACTACGATGAAATTTTGAGTTGAGGAAACATTTCCTTCATACATTTGAGAGCTCTCATTTCATCACAAATCACGTGATTACACGAAAAATTCATTGTTAAAGTTAACTAAATACTGCTAAGGAATTGCTGAATCGTCAAAAGTAAGAGTTTCATTTCTAATAGAGCAATAAAGAAAAATTTTAACTTTACATAGCATCGAACACTAAGGAAACTGGAAATTATTTATTTAGGAAAAAATTCAAAACTCCAACAGGCATTTTCATTAATTGGTGATCTTTAGTGTAGTTGTTGCTTAAATTTGCAATTCTTTTGAGTGGAATATTTAATATAAGGCACTTTAGGATCACTTCGCTGCATGTTACGCAAGTCTATTTTTAACCTATATGTACTGTACTACTACTATTATTTTTAAACTTGTATGTAAGGGGAAATTGTGTATACATTGCGTATACAATTTTTCCAAAAAAATTATATTTAATTTGCAACTGAATATTTTTTTTACTCTCTTACAGACATCAACATATTCTTTTTGCAATGGTTTCATTGAATGCGTAATTTAGCATATAATCCTTCAGAATAATGCTCTTAATGATACTTCGTCTTATTTACGTTAAAGCTAACCTAAATTATATTTCTCAGCTACGTTATGATAGCACTTGCAAAAAAATGGGAAAAAATATTTGTGTTTTGCAGAAAATAGTAATAAATTTTATAAAAATGAAAGAATATAATTTATTTCTTAAAAAAAATATGAAAATAAACTAGATTAATTATTCTTTTAAATCTTTCATTTGGTAATTTGGTTTTTGAAACATTTGCTCGTTAATTTTTTCCCGTTCATACAGTGACGGATTACCGGAAATTCTGGTTTTCAAAATTACAGTTCATAACACCACACATTTACTATAAATACAAAACAGAAATGTAAATTTAACCAAATAAATGATTTTTACAACAGGCTTTAAGGAAAGTATCATGATAAAGTTACCAAATTTCATCACATTTGCCAAATCTCATCACAAATTATAAAACCATATTTTATCGTTAAGTTTACAAAAATCATTACAAATGCAATTCTGTAAAATTGATCTTCTTGGTGTTCCCATTAGAGCCAGAAATACGGAAAAATTTACTATTTTCTGCAACTTTCGACCCTATTTTTTTTCTCAGAGTGTGGAATATCTAATGCAACAGATGATTTAAAAAATATACATTAAATACATGAACAAATTATTATATTTTTACCTATTTCAGAATGTGTTGTTCACCCAAAAAATTAGACTTAATTCATGATTGAATGTTTTTTTATTCTTCTCCAAACATCAATGTATTTTATTACAATAGTGACATTAAATGGTTAGTTTAATGTTATAAGTTTGCAGAATAACGCTTTGATGATCCTTCGTCTTGTTTCTGTTATGGCCAATCTAAATTATATTTATCTGCTACTGCATAATAGCATTTCTAAAAAATGAAATGAAAAATTAGTTATGTTTCGTAGAAAATATTAATATATTTTATAAAATGAAAAGAAAATTTAACTTGATTTATTATTTTTAAAAATATATGAAAGACCAAATTAATAATTAAATAAATAATCCCAAGAAACTGAAGCGGTAAGATATTACGCGATTACAATTATATAACTTCAAAAATTGGAACTAACAGTTGACAAGCTTCAAGCCCTCTTATTTTCAAGATTTACTAAAGGTGAATGAAAAGAATACTCCTAATGTTCATTATCATTTTTAGGCAATTGATTTTAGCGCATTTTATCTTGCAAAATATCCTTTTCATTAAGAAACGTAGAAAAGCCACGGCGTAAGAGAAAAAAGATGTTTCATCTTACTCACGTCCGGCAATACTTGAAAATGGCGTCTATTTTTAAGCACTTGAAACATGTCAACTGTTACTTCCAATCTGTATATTTTTGAAGCGAATAAACCTTCTAATTAAGTATTAGATAAATAATTATTTTTTAAGTCTGCTACAATCATATGTGAAAGTTAAAAAATAAATGCATGTCTTTTTTTTAGAAGTATTTCAAAATTAACTTTTAAAACGTTGCACAGCATTCAGTATTATTAAAATAATTTGTTTCAAAAATGTACAGTTTAATTCGTATTCATAATTTAAGTTTATTCGCATATAAGTTTTATTCGTATTTATATATATATATATATATATATATATATATATATATATATATATATATATATATATATATATATATATATATATATATATATATATATATATATATATATATATATATATATATATATATATATATATATATATATATATATGTAAAGTAAGTAAGATTAGTAAGTTTGTAAAGTAAGTAAGATTAAAAAAAATTCTACCGGGAATGATGTATATACTCAAAATATATAGCTCAAAATTCATCAAAAGATTTATCAAAATATACTCACATATATATAGGAATTATTAATATCTTACATAAGATTTATCAAAAAAATACTCACTGTTCCAGCTTCAAAGTCACTCTAGAAAAGATATTAAAACTTGTAAATCTTTATAAATTCATTTTCTCTTTAAAACATAGTTACAAAAAATATATAAAAATTCATCTTAAAATATAATATGCGACAATTACCAGAATGCGCTGTAGAATGTCAAATTGCTTAAAATTAGAATACAAATTTTTTTTATTCGTTTTGTTTTTCTAACCAAGAAGTTATTTCAGCGTATACTTTAATAGAATAAGATATCACCATTTTTGAGGAAATTTGAATGAGTGGATTTTTTAAGTGGTAAAAAAATGTTTCTCCTAACATTCTATGTTTCTATTAACAATGTTTATATTAACGTTCTTTTCGTTCCAGAAAATTATTATATTTATAAACAATCTAAGCATAAATATATCAGATTTATTTGATGCTGATCAATAAAAAATATCAACTTCATTAATTTAATAATTCCTCTTATGTTTATTAAAAAATTTAAGTTTTAGAATCAAAATGTTTCGAAAATTGCCAGTTTCATGAATACCTCCCAAGTTCCAAAAAAATTCCTTTCTATGAAATTTATAAGTTTAAAACCTTAGCAAATCTCATTACACGCAAAACTCAACACATTTGCTAAATAATACAGCTTTTTAAGTACAAATATTTAAAACAATACTTATCGAATCTATTTATGCTATCAATAATTTACTTTATAGTTAGCATCTTGTAACGGAAATTTATCCTACAGAATAAATTAAAATCGCTTACAAATTTTAGTCTTTAAAATTTGCAGAGATAATTCATAATTTTTTATCGTTTCCTATTTCTAATGGTTTATTTTTTTCAATATAAGTAGTTTCGAAAAGACCGATATGCATAGATAAGATGTTGATCATATGTAAAGACTATTTAAAATGAATATTACTAGAAATAATTTCACTGTAAAAAATGGTTTTTCAAAAATTGAGCGAAGATGTGTCAAAATACATATTAAAAAAATATTAGTCAAATTTATTTTTGAGCAAACATATTCTCAAAAATGATGTAGAGGGAGAAATGTGTGAGACAGATGTTCATTGGCTGTCGGCAGGATTGTTGTACATGTACAGTGCCAAAATAAAAAACCGACCAACCTGACTAACATTTGATCTACTGATCAGATCTTCACGTTTTAGGACTCAATCTTAAATGGTTCAAAGCTCAAATAAGCTAGTTAATAAGTGCAAACGATATTTTAAGTTACGAAATCAAATACAAAAATGTGCTTTCTCTGAATAAACATATCTTTGATGTATTCGAGTTTCTGACCCCCAAAAAATAAAGGTAGCCACAATTTTGGGAACTACTGGTCCGCAGTCTGTTATTTTATGATGAATGGGTAAAGAGCCACAAGGGCCTAAGTCACCCAAGTGACTGATTATGCCTGACTGTCGGTTGCTTTGTGTTCTTTAGTTTTCTTTTCAAGTTCCTGTTTCTGAACGTAAAAACAGAATCGAAAAAGGCTTGCAAGAATGAAAACAGCGAGAACGGAAATTCTGCATTTCATCTAGAACTGTCTGCATTGGATTTATTTGAGTTGGTGATGGTCTCTGGAACATAGACGATGAAATGAAATTTATTACCACCGTGGATTATACGTATTGGTGGTACCTTTGAATGTATTTGTGTTCTGGCTAAATGCGTATCTCAAAATAACTAATACTGGTAATTGTTGAATTGTTAACATATTTTTGTTCTTCAATGGATCTGTATTGTAAACGGCAATAAATTTTTATTCCGTTGTCTTACAAAGTCTGTCATGCAACCAGGTTTACATTGTGTTATTACGGGTATTTGTTTGAAAGGGTATTATCTTCCTTTAAATTTGAAGCTTCCTTTGATGATGTGTAATTTAAGTCATAAACCACAATATAATACAACATATGTTGAAGTTAAATATACTTAAGAAAAGGACTTACAGCTTTCATATCCTTGCTGTTTTCCTCAACACACTTTGCAAACTGAAAAAAAATAATTCAAATCGTATTACTTAATGAATCGGGAAAAGCCTTTAAAACTCTGTTTAATTCGCTGTTAAGCTGCACGCAAAATTAAAAAGAATAAATACATATTGTGTGAAAGTATTTAACAAAAACAGAAAAACAAAACAAAAATCAATCAAAATCTAAGCACTGAAATTTGTAAAGTAAATTTCGTAAAATAAAGTATGAAGCGATTAATAAATGTATTTTAATTCTCCAGATCCTATTCAGTACTTGCGACTAGTTATATGCTTCCGTAAAATTTTGTGGTTGTGCATGGTGTGCTAACGTTACAGCTTTAAGACTTGGGTTTATTATCACATTGAATCAATTTTAGAATTAGATTTAATGGGATATCTTCAAACAACCTGTGTGTGCCGAACCTTGTCAGTTGACCTACATTTGACGTCACTTGCAAGTATGCAATTGTAAGTTTAGTTTAGTTGTATATCTGGAGAAAATAAATGTAAATGTTATTAGATTATTTTAAAAGAAAACAATTGATTGCATGAATCGATAAACAAATTCAGTAAGCCACGTTTTTGAAACTCTAAAAATCAAAATAGTTCTTTTTAGTGAATCAGAGAGAGCTATTAAGCTTAACTTAGCATAACAAACAAGTTAAGGGGTTTAGTAAATACGAAGTATAGCAGAGTAAGAACAAAACCAATAAGATAGATAGTTTAAATGTTAAACTTTTCTTGTATAAAAAGTAACTTTTTGCACTCATGAAAAATTATGCTTTTACTGCCTGAAGCTCACATAACTTCTAAACTATCAGACCAATCAACTTGGTTTTGATCTTAGTTTGAATCAACAAAAATAACTAAATAAAATATGGTGAAAATGCCCCGAAATATGGGGTAACTTTCACCATGAGTGAGATTTCAATATTTGGCATATATTTGTTAGATATTAGCTAAATATACATAAACAGCTATGAATATTAATTAGCAAAAAAAAAGTATGAAACACATTATTTTGCATTTTTATTTCAGGAAGTCTATGCTAAAAGTAAAAACCAAACATATCGATGGTTAAAATGTTAAAAGCATGGAAAAATAAAGATTTCGTTCCAAATCATGTGATTTCATAATAAAACAATTCTCAAAATTAACTACTAAGGTCAATAAGAATGCTCAAGGCTTGCTGAGTCGTCAAAAATGAGAATTTTATTTCTTAGTGAATGTAATGTTAATTTTGGTATGCAATCATTTTGTGTCATTTATAATTCTGATATCTGCTGTAAAATATAAAAATGCAGAAAAAATAATTTCATACTCATTGATTCTTTTTTCGAATTTCTAGTACACTGAAATTATGACATTAGATTTTCTCGTATTAAGAAAAAAACAGAAATTTTACATGAAACCATACCTTTCTAAAAATGGAATTATCTTTGCAACCAGCTTCAAAATACGGCTTTGCTTTCACTTCTTCATTTGGCAGCTGTTCCAATTGACAATCGCTAACCAATTTCTGAACCTAAAATGAAAAACAAACAAAATATGAGCTAGTATTGAACATCTTCATCTACAATGGGTCGCAGTGTAGATTCTTGCCTGAACTTTAGGAATTACTTTATTTTTTAAATAATTAGATTGATTTTAATGTTTGTAACGGTTTTCAAGCGAAAAAAAAATCAATGTGAATGAGATTCGATCTTTGTCACAGCTGTTTCCTGAATTATTTTCATGAAAGGTGTGTAAAGGCTTGGAATTTGCAAAAATGAAAAACAGAAATGAACATTTTTGTGACAGTTTATTTAATTTTAACTTACGTTTATAATGAGAAATAAAGACTGTATTGCCTTCGTTTCTCATCCAAAAGCTTTCAATTGATAAAATATATAAATCATTCTTCAAACTATTCCCATCACAGCGCTAGCACTGCCAGGTGATTTAATTTAAAATCAAAACGTAAGAATCTAAGGTAGCTTTCCGAAATTTTGCAGACAAATGTGTTCGAAATCTTCTTCAGACAAAAGCTTTCATTTAGTATTTTCAACCATTAAGGTATCCATTTTTTTTGGCAAGTATAATTTATGAAGCATAAATAAATAAAATCATTTTTCTCCGTGAAATTTCAATATTATTGAAAACGTTACTTTGAACCATCATCTCCTAACTTCTTACACTATATTGTTAAGTTCAATAAGCAAGATCTGCTTCGTATTCTCAGTCACAAATAATTCATTGGATATATATATAATATCACTTAACAATTCATTTAAATTGTGATAAAAAATAATGTATACTTACATGTTTTGGATCTAATTTATTGCATTTGTCGAACTCAGCACTTATTTCATCTGTAACTTTATCTAAATGAAACAATAAAAACGTCAAGTTCATATCATTTTTAAATAATGGAGTTTTTTATGTTAAATTTTTTACCGCATATTATTTCTGGCCCTGATTGAGGTTGAGTTGTTTGTGCAGTAGCAGATAAGACACAAAAAGCGAAAATGATCCAGATGGCATTCATGTCTTAAATATATCTTTGAGCTGAGATACAGAAAAGAAATGAAGTTTTAAATGGAATAAGAATACTACTTCAAAAGAATCAGTAAAAATCAAAGAAAAAAATCAGTTTATAGGAATTACTTATATTTTAAAAAAATAACTTTCAGAGGAACTCGGAAATGCAGTGGAAAAAAAACAATTCCCTTGGCTTAAAATTCTTAAATCTTATCCCATATAAGTTCAAAATGTAAAGAAAGCATGGAAAAAATTACAGAACAATGAAAAAAAGGGGGGAAAGAAAATAATAATAAAAGTAAAAATAATAAGAAACCGGAAAAAAGGGGAAAAAATTAATAAATTCCGGAAAATTAAATATATAATCTTTTCATCAGCTCACACGATTAGATGAAAAGATTATATTTTTTATTTTCTGGAATTTTATTAATTTTTTTTCTTTTTTCTTCGGTTTCTAATTATTTTTATTTTTATTATTATTATTATTATTCCCCCCCCTTTTTTTTTTCTTTGTTCTGTAATGCTTTCTCTACATTTTGAACTTATTTAATGAGTTCAATTTGCTTGCAGCTTATGCGCAGTAAATGAAACTTATTGTTTTTCTTAATTTTCTTCGTGTTTGGTTTTTCTTTTTGTCCTTCTTGTACTTATATATTATGCTATATATATAGCATAATAAATGAATAACTTTTTGGGGAAATTAAATATTTAATATATATATTTAATATATATGTTACCGGCAAAGTATGAAATGATTTATATTTCACACATTGCCTAGGCATTCCATAGAATGCTAAATGAGAAACCGGCAAAGTATGAAATAAACGTCCTGATGAGGTTATTATGTAGATGATGTGCTGTAAATGATGTGCAAATGATGCACTGTGAATGACCGAAATCGGTGGTTGTTGACTTTCACCGGTGAATGTTGACAATCACATAGTCGCTTTGGTGAATGTCCGAAATATTTATTACATCTGATTTGATTTAAATTTATTCGTGGCTATAATTACATTTATTCGATATTTTGATACTTACTGACGACAGATTAGAAGAAACATAAGTATTTGGTGTATCGGGCAAATATATACCGGCAATGGCGCTTTTGACCTTAAAAAAACATCAGTGTAGGGTATACCGGGCAAATGTATACCGGGCAGTGGCACTGAACCTTAAGAAAATATCAGTGTAGGATATACCGGGCAAATGTATACTGGGCAGTGGCACTTAACTAGACCTAGGTCTAGTTAAAGGTCTAGTCATACTAGTCATCTAGTCATACAGAAAATACAAATTTTGCTTAAAAATATAATATATTACTTAGGTAGAAGTAAACTCATAAATGTGATATGTCCTTCAGGAACTTTTTTTTGCTTATTATTGTACATTGTTTGCATACTTTTCTATATTTCGGTTATGAGTTTAGGAGAAAGTAAACTCTTAAATGTGATACGGTCATTTCCACATAATGCAAAATATTTTCTTTCTTTTGTTTGTATTAATTCGTATTTTAGTTATGAGCTTCGGAGAGAAATTAATAAATGGGATAATCACATTCGGCACTTTTTACAGATTGTATAGATTGAGTTAAAAAGTAAACTCATAAATGTGATAATGATTTTTAGTACTTTTTTTTAACTGCAGGATATTTGTGTAATTCTTCATATTTGGGTTAGTAAACAAAATCCGCAAAACTCAAATAATAAAATAAAAAAAAATAGTGCGTGAAGTCCCTCCGCGCGGAAGAAGTTAAACTTCGCAACCTGCGACGTTAATTGTATAAGAATCAGCAGTCGTAGAAGGATCACTAGTTCTATTCAACGACTCTTTTTCCTGCTCCGCTCGCTTCCGTGCTCTGTAATCACGGTAATATTGCGCATTTTTCCCTCGTGGACCTCTTGAACCAGTGGAAGTGCTTGTGGTTGCCTCATCGTCTCGCCATGGAAAATGTATTTGTATTAATAATGTATGTGAATGCGTCATAATGTTATTTCAGAAGAGAAAACCTAACAATCAATTGATATTCACAAGAGACGTACCTTGACATAACCCTAAATCTGTCGCATTGTCCGTGGGATTGTTTTCACTCATTTTTTACAATTGTTATCCACTAAATTTGAAAATAAAAAATACTACCCTCTTCAAAACAAAATCCGCAAAACTCAAATAATATAATATATGTGGCATAGTACTCGAACTAAATTTCTTACTTTTCTCTTAATTTTGAAACAGGGAAAGAAAATGTATTACTTTTGCTTTTTCTAAAAAATATAATGTCATTTACACCCATTTATATACAAAAGTTAAAATGTTAATAATTTAAATATTAATTATATGTAAGTAAACTTAACACGTATTTCTTTAAAAAAACGATGATAAACGATATATATTTCGAAAAAAAAATACAAAAGTACTTGGGAACTGAATAGAACTTCTAGTTACTTAGACAACAGCAACGTAGTTCCAAAACCTCACACAAAATAAGCTAATTTATAAGTGACTAAAGCTATGAAAAAATATTCTCACATACAAAACTTTTTAAAAATGTAGAGTTCAGAGTATTTGTCATTAAATACACAGTTAACCAAGTTTAAGTATATTCTCCCTTAAAATCATTTGCACAAATCAATCTTATTCTCAATGATGATAAAAAAATAAACGAACACGCAAGAAACCAAAGCCTACATACAAAATAATAATTACAAAGAAAATATAAATTATTTCCCAAGAGAAAATACTTAATATGCTTAGCACTATTATATTAATTTACATTACGTAAAAGTAGAGAAAACGAAATGTACTTACCAAAATATCTATTCTTTTTGGAAATCTTGGTATGATCTTTGATTTTAAGTCTTTTAAATAGAAAATCTTACTGGAAAAACCTGCGATAGCTGTCAAATCCTAGAGATGTAAAGACAATACGGAGTAACAAAAGGAAAAGATTCATTATTTTCATCAACAACATGTCGTCAACAACATGTGTGTGCTCGTTTATACGCTCAAAAAAAATTTGAATTGTGTGTGCAAAACGTCATAGATTAAAAATTTCGTTTTGTGTTAAATTGTTTTAGTAATATCTATGTATATTTGGTAAGTTATCTTTTTGGTAACTATTAAAAATTATTAAATATAAAGGAATTTTTATTAGGATTTTTTTCAAAACACAGAGGGATTATTAAATATATTTCTTTGAATCTCAAATATTTTTTTCCTCTAACCCCTTACCTTAAGTACTTTAGCACTTTGATTGTTCAAAACACTCCTTGCATTAAATCAAACAAGTACATACACCAAATATGTACATAAATACGTATGCGTGAAAAAATAATATATCTATAAATAATAATAAGATATTTTTTTCAAAATAAGCAATTATTTTAGTGACGCTAATTATGAAAATGCTGACAATTTATTCCAATAAAATGAAGAAAATAATTTATATGAGATAAATAAACTTAATGTATATTAATCAAAAAATGTGCAGCGATTGTTTTAAATTTGCCGTTTTTAAAAAAGTTTTTCAACAAAAAGCTATTAAGTAGGTTTTTTTTCGTCCTAGAAAGCAGATAAATATTATAAATTACTTTTTTTAAACTTACATTTGAAGTAATTTTAACTTTGAAGCGTGGGATAAGCCTGGGACTAAAATTTTCGTAACCGAAGCATTCCATCATTGCAAAATCATAGATACGTGTATGAAAATCAGTTAACTGCAACTCACAGCGAGGCGTTAAGTGGTCGATGACATTTAGAAACCAGCATTTAGATTATTTTTGTGGTAGACACTAAGAAATTGGTCTTGTCTCTGATAATTGTACACCTGTCTATATAGCACGTCATTGGCGATTTTGTGACAAAAGTAAACGCGGGTGGCACAACTTTTTAGCGGGATTGGTTAAAGTGAAATAGCCTTTAGAATAATTTCACATTCGTTAAGAAATATGGGAGATGATTAAAACGGAGGTTTTTAACAAAGTAAATTATAATTTGTTATATTTATAATTATAAACATAAAGTTTTGCAGAAAATTTTTTATTTCTTTATAGGAAGCAAATCTTCTTTTTTTCAACAAAAATTGAAAATTGCAGTGAATTTATTTTATGTTCTTAAGTTTTTCTCCTAATTCTTTTAAGACACAGCTAATCCATATTTTTTTGATACTTCATTATAGCAACCCTAAAAAAGAAAAAATCAATATATGTATTGTATATTTGTATATATGCATTATATATATATTGTATTTATACATATATATATATATATATATATATATTGTATTTATACATATATATATATATATATATATATATATATATATATATATATATATATATATATATATATATATATATATATATATATATATATATATATATATATATATATATATATATATATATATATATATATATATATATATATATATATATATATATATATATATATATATATATATATATATATATATATATATATATATATATATATATATATATATATATATATATATATATATATATATATATATATATGAAGAATTAAGATATGAAACAAAAAACTGTAACTGTAATATATATACGTATATATTGCAGTTACAAGTTTATGTGACTTAGGTAAATACTCTGAATAAAGGGTACTGTAATAAAGGATTTGTACACTGTAATAAAAGGATTTCTCAAAATTGCTCCGAACCAAAAATTTGTCGAACTTGAAATCCCCATGTACTCAAAATTGAAGCAGCGTATACTTTTCCATGAATATTCGAGGGAAATGCATAGTCTGAAACATTATGGAGAAGGAGAAATGGGTGAACAGTTTATTCATTGACTGCTGACAGGATTCGCACCAATAACCTCCAGGTTCGTAGATGGATGCCCCAACCAGCACAGTTGTACTTCCGGGCGCAGGGAAGATTAGGAAACTTTTTGTAGCCTCTCAAACAAATGACAAAACAAATTCATTCACATAAAAGATTTTAAGATACGACTTTTTGAAAATTTGATTTCTCAAGAACTATTCAGCCGATTTCTCTCAAATTTTGTATTTCGACATGTGCAACTACCTACTTTAAAATGATGTGAAAAAAGTTTATGAATTACAATTCAAAATATTTTCGTTTGTTATTAAATAAATTAATAAATATTTACTAAAATTTAATTTTTGCATGGAATTATCTTAAGACAATTAAATTTTATTATTGTGTGCAAAAGTTTTTCTATTCAAAAAAAAAATTCTGAGATATGGCAAAATAGGCAAAAATTAAAATAAACGCTAAGGAGTTCAAACTTTGGATCGCTCTTCTGACCAAATTTCCTAGATTGCGGTTACCCTTTATATTAAGGGAACTAGAAAGCTGAATCCATCGACAAAATTAAAGGTATAGTTATTCAGAAAAAGTACGTTTTTGTGTTTAGTTTTGTGACTTAAATTATCATCTTCACTAGCCCAGAGGAGCCTAGTTTTCACCTAAAGGAAAATTATCAAAATCAATGCCTTATTCCTATTTTTTTTGCAAATTTTTAAGGGTCCTATGCTACATTGGAGCAAGTTTTTATATGTTAAAAATTACCATTTCATTTTCTCAAAACTGTGGATTTCTCCATATTGACGTTTTGTGCAATTTTTAGAATAAGTATAGAGAGCACTGGAGAAAGATAAGCTACACTTGACCTATCGGTCACGAGTAACTGTTGAAAACTCATATTAGTTATTAAAATAGCATATTATTCAGAAGAAAACATGATTTCATGCAACTGCAGAACCTTCGAAAAACAGCCTTAAGTATAAAATGAAGACCAAGAAAATAACAGGAAGTAGCAAGAACAATATTCCAGATTGTGCTTTATTTTAGATGGTGCAGAAAGGTTTGAAAATCCTTGCCAAACGATTGATGATAATCGTTAAAATTTAAGTTATTTTGCAATAACAATGACTAAATTACTATTAAATAGAAGATATTTTATGAATATTAAGAAGAAAAAAATTCTTTTTAGCATTGGATAATTTATATAATTTATTCAACTACAGATTAAAATAATCTATAATGAATTTGACAATCTAACAAAATTGTTTCAGCTCATGCTTATAATAATTTTAAAAAATGAAATCCTTAAAGTGTTATAAAAGTATCTAAGAATAAGTCGATCAATGATTTCGATTAATTTTGATTGAATTAACGAATCCAAAATTTTTTGCTATTAGAAAATGTAAATTGTTATTAAGAAATAAATTGCTCAAAGGAAAAAATCTCGCCAAGGAGAAATATTGTAATGTTTGTAATGAAATTTGAATAGTTTGATTAATCAATTTAATGAAAAATTACTTATGTTTAGGTACAAAATCTTTAAAAAAATGAAGCACTCACCTGTGTATCGATCAAATCATACTAGAAATATAAAATAAGAATAAGTTCATATACCAAACCACTTTACACGAGTTTAATAATAAGGAAATATATAAGAGAATGTAGCTTAAAAATAAAATTATCTGTGATAATTGATATCAATAAAATAAGTACATACTAATAAGTATATAATATGAAGAAAATAAACACAAAATAAGTATGTGGTATTTATACTTGTACTTGTTAGATTGGCTTATGTATTATTGGTCATCCATGATTCAAGAAAACTGTTTTCTTTTCCGAAAATAAGTTGTAGTCAATTGTAAATGGTAGGGAAAATAAAATAATATTAGAATATATTTTGAACTTTATTTCACAATAGAAAAGTCTATTCAAAATGTCCTATGTGAATATAAGAACTCTTCATATATTCTTCAATGTTAGGGATTACTGTAGTCGTTTTTAACATTTTCAAAGCCACAGAGCATTTACAATTCGAGACTATTTTAACAGACGACAGTCAAAAACTCCCTGAATGTGCGTTTTACATTTTGATTATTGGAACAAAATTTTATATACAATATTTTTCATTTTCAGATAATAATAATGCAAATGAAATTTTTTGCGTAAGAAATTTTTTTCATTTTTATAAATGTTTAGACTTACCTTCGGTATTTCCCGCCAGTTATGCAAAATATTCCATAGATTTCAAATATTTTTTTTAAAAAAAGTCGTTTTTCTTTAAAAAAAATATTTAATTGTACAGCATGTCAGGATTGTTTTCGCATAGATTGTTTAAATTAATATAATAAAAATAAAAGCTGCAAAGCGCAAAGCGCGAAAATATAAAATCAAAAATCATTGATTTAACGTATTTTCAAATTCGTTCTATCATACACTTCAGTTCGCGAATCCAATTAAATATACTTGATTAGCTTAAAATACAATGAGGTTATAAATTTTCCGTCATCTCAAAAATTCTTAAAATCAATTTTTTTTTTAAACCATTGTTTCTTTTTATTAAAAAACCTAATTAACTTTTCACGTCACAGTATATGTTCTCCTTATTTTGAAAACCATGCACGAAAAGAAAATTCTGGTATAATTACTGTACTGATCGTTAATTATACTCTTGACAAGAAGAGTCATAAACCTGGTAATGAAACTGAAACAGATGGTATTTAAAAACCACTCATTTGGTAATATTGCCTGTCATATTGTAACGGTTTATCGGTTCCATATAAAGTTCTACTTTTGAAAATGATAGTTCTTCTTATCAAATATTATATAGTTCTTATTATAAATACAGAACTGAAGGGAAAATTTAACGAAATGAATGGTTTATAATTCATGATAAAATCATTAAATTTTACCTCATTTACCAAATGTTATCACATATTATGAAACCATATTTGAATGTTAATTTTAGCAAAATCAGTACCAAGTGCTTCGATTAAAAAATTTTGTGTTCCTATACTGAAAGGAACATGGTGAATTTTACCATATTTCGAAAGTTTTGACCATACTTTTTCAGTATAATATGAAATAAAAAGATTTGAGAATTTCGTTTCTGCATTATATTTTCGTCTAATGTTAATTTCCATTAATTTTAATAATTTTGATGAAAAACGTTACTTTGTTTCATAAACATTTGCCCACGTAAAACAGGCAACAATATTTTTTAATTCAGTTTTTTTAGGGAAATGAAACAATAAAATATACTTAGTTTACTGCGGTAGTGTAATTCTTACCCACAATAAACTAAGTGTATTTTACACATAATTGACTCAAAGACATACACCTAATTGATTAAAAGATCGTTGTATTACCAATTGCTCAAAATGTAACTTACGAATTTTAAAACTTTTTCATTTTCCTTCAGGCACTCTCTAAACTGAAATTTAAAAAAAATATTAAAATATAGTACATTTAATTGAATTTAAACTAATGCTAAATTTTGCTCCTAAATTATTTAATGGATCGGTTTAAAGACAGGATAGTGGTTTCAAAGTCACTATGAATATGTTAATTTCACAAAAGAAACCATAGATATTAAACTGAAATTATTGCCTAAGTAGAAATGGATAATTTTATTTAAATAAAACTACATCTGAAAATTTAAATGTTGAGTTAGTAGCCAGTGCAGGTGGACTCTAATAACTTGGTATTCACTTTTTCCGCAGACATAATAAATAGGTAGGTGCTCGATATCGATATGACCTTTTTATGTAATAGCCACTTTTAACAATTTTTTTTTGCTTAGATAAAATTATATTTTTTTTAAAAAAAATGCATATTATAAAGAAGCTAAGGCATAAAAAGTTAATTGAACAATAAAAATAATGTAATTATGTGAAGTTAAATTTAATTTAGCATACATTACAGGTGAAATACACATTTAATGTATACATTAAAACTTTGAATTATGTGAATTATTTAAGAAATCTCCGCCCACATGAATCTTTTCATCACATATTGATGAATTTTGAAGTATCAAAATTTCGAACATTGGACATTTTAATAAAAATGCTGCTATCCAGAGTCTTTTTGCATTTATGTACTTTTACCATTAAACGTTTCATTGAAAAAAGTAAGAAAAAAAAAGAATAGGAACAAGTAATCGTTTGCTTTTTTAATTTAAGTCACCGCTTTTTTGTGTTGACACGCCACGTATTGTTATTCGTGTGGCGAGTTGACATTTACAGGTCTAAATAAAACCATCGCTGCCTATTTAATATTTGGTTTCCAACACACATGTTTTTGAGCTTGTTTTTCATTTTTAATAAGATGTTAAGCTATTAACTTTTTTAAAAAACTATGTTTAACGTGAGAGGTTTCCAAAAATGTGCAAAAAAGAAACAGTAGCTTAAAAATTTGTTAGACCGAATGTCCAAATATTGACCTACTATTTTTAAAATCAATTTATAGAAAAAGAATGGATGTAAAAAGGTACGACGATTTGCTGCCTTCTATGATGCCAGTTAAAATTCCTTAAATCAAGATTATGCCTGATAAGTGATAATTTACATTTGGATTAATCCCCTGAATTATTAAATTAGTCACCTGATTATTGAATCAATTACAAATGTACACCCAGCATAACAACAGATGGCGCTGCTGCCTGAAAAAAACTGGAAAACAATGTCATCAGCCAAAATATCTCAACAGGTGTTTGTTACTTTACACAAACCATATAATCTTGCTGCAACAAATATTTCAAAAATATTTTATAATGTTCTGAGTTAGTAGCGTCATCTGTTGATGAACTTAGTGATTAATTTTAACACTGGGAGAAAGATCATTATTTTTTAATTTAATTGATCTTCTAAATTATATAATTGGTTCAGCAACTTCTGCAACTATTAAATGAATTAAAGATTGCAGTTACAATGATTATAATTAATGCACTATGAGAAAAAATCTCAAATAATTATAGCTGCTGTGGTTGAATTTTCAGACAATTTTAGGATGCTATCTTCGATACTTAAATTCTTTTCCAAAGACATAAAATACGAGACATAAAATAGGCATAAAATAGGTCCTTTATATGTTATTTGTTTTCTTTTAATTGGGTTCAAATGAAAAAAAACTCATTTATATGTAACAAATAAATTGATAGATTTTATAGAGAATCTTCAATGTGTTTTCCCACTTATGTTTAATATAAAGCTAGAAACAGTTTAAATCCGCAAATTTAAATAGCAATGAATCTTTTAAAGTAGAGTGAGCAAAAAAATAATTTATCCACCCTGAACAAATTTTGATCTAATGAACGGGTCTTCACATTCTAGGACTCAATCTCAATGATTCGAAGGGGTGACCTCAAACATACTTAATTAGTGCAGACAGGGCCGGATTTACGTATAAGCTAAATAAGCTGTAGCTTGGGGCCCCGAGATGACAAGGGCCCCCAGATAATACTCCCCCCCCCTCTTTTTTTAAAGTTTTATTCGGAGCTGGGGCCCTCAGAAGCCCAAAATGCATTTTTTTTTCTTTTTTACATTGTCGGACATAATAAATATAAATAAATGACTGAATAAATAAAAAACTTCGTTGTGATTAGTAGGGAACATATCTTTCAAGCAATTTGAGTATTAATAAATTATTTATAACTTTTTAGTTTTAAACAATTTTTTAGTTTAAAAGGTAAAAAAGTTATTTTTTGTCCCATCATTCGATCATTAGACTATTTAATATCTGTTTCTAAGAATCAGAATTCCCTTTTATTTTACTTTAAAATTGTACAAATGATATTATTTAATGCTTTCATGTGATAAGCAGAAGTTATAAATAGCACTTTGAAATATCTAAAAAGGGACAAAAATTGTCAGTTCAAAAAAAAATTTAACTAATACTTTTGAATAAGAATTTAAATAACTAGACACCTTTGTTTTACTATCTCATTCTATATAGCATTATTTAGAGTAGACAGTTGCGTGTGGGTGTGATGATGACGTAATAAAAGAGGCATACAGAAAAGTTTAAATGTTATATTTTTAAACTCCTCGAAAATGTAGTAAAAGAGGTATACAAATTAACTGTCGCAAACAAATTAATATTAAGTAGGAACGAAATAAAAATGATATCGAAATATGCTGAATCACTAATGAGACCGGTATGAAAGACATCGAAACCTACTTGATTGAATAGTATAACTAGAAGGTGTTTCTAAAATTCTGAAATCTACGAGGCTTCAATTTTTTTTTCTGTCACAAACTTTATCAGTAATTAAAAATAATAAATTCGTTAGATTTCAATATTGGCTCTGTTTTTTCGTTGACTAAATGTTAAAAATTAACAGATATTTGTCTTTTAAAACATTTCATTCTATAATAAGATAATTATTCTACAATTGTAATTATCTAAAACTAATTGCTAATTGATATAAAGCTTTAGTGTGTTCCATTGATATGTTGAATGCTCGTTTTGGCTGGATCCCCGAGACTGTTGCTCATTCACATCCTAGCCACTGTACACCATCAAGAGCAGAGCTGATACTTTAAACCGGTATGACATTTATTCTCTCTGATATTTAATAGACCCTTTAATAAATCCTTAAAAATATAAGCCAAAAATTTACATAAATGATGACAATTTTTTTTCTTGCACAAAAATTTAACAAATGTACTTAAAATAATTAACAAGAAAGCAAAAATAATGAAGAAATCTTTTCAATATAAACATCATTTAAATAATATCAGTTTACGAAATGTTCTTTTTATTTTTACAAACAGTATTAATATAAAGGCCCTCACCTGCTCCAGGGACTGCTGGAATGGGTTCAAAATTACAAGGCTACGGAGTTGAATATTAGTAGCCGTAAACTCGAAATTGGGTCGACTGTTCAACGACGGTTATAAAATAAACTAATAAATTTGGCCGGGATAGCCTGGTTGATAGGGCGTTGGACTCGTGTTCGTGAGAATGGGAATTTGAATCCAGCCGGCAGAAGAATACCCATGTATAAAATGGTGACTGGTGCATGTTAAATCTGTCGGAGTCACAAAGTCCTCCAAGTTCTCATAACAAATAAATACCTCTGGTTACTAACATAGCAGTTCCCTTGTCTTCTGGATTGGGTTCAAAATTGCAAGGCCACGGAGTTGAATATTAGTAGTCGTAAACTCTAAATTGGGTCGGCTGTTTAATGACTGTTATAAAATAAACTAATAAATTTGGCCGGGATAACCTGGTTGATAGGGCGTTGGACTCGTGTTCGTGAGAATGGGAGTTTGAATCCAGCCGGCAGAAGAATACCCATGTATAAAATGGTAACTGGTGCATGTTAAATCTGTTGGGGTCGCAAAGTCCTCCAACCCCTCATAACAAATAAATACCTATTTGTTCTAATCTAACAGTTCTTCTGGATTGGGTTCAAAATTACAAGGCTACGGAGTTAAACATTGGTAGCCGTAAACTCAAAATTGAGTCGGTTCTTCAACGGCGGTTATAAAAGAAATAAAACTAATAATCAAATTGTATTTTCTTGTTTTCTTTCTAACTTTTTGCATATTTTCTACGCCCATTCAAAATTTCATGTTTCTAAGTCGTTTTTGTAACGTAAAGAAAAAAACAATTGAGAAAAGAAATCGCGAAAAAAGCATTAAAAATTGCAAATAAAATATATTCAAAATGAATCTTAAAAAAAAAAACTCTGTTAAATGTATAGTGGCCCAGTACGCCAAATTTTTACCCGGTGCTTAAAATGTGTTTCTTTTGTAACTTTTTTTCCCTCGTTAAAAAAATATGTTCCATAAAAGAAAGGTTCTACATAACATAATAGTCTCATCACAATTAATATATTTAACAATAAAGTAATATTATCAAATTTTTTAATAATATAATGTTAATACTCAACAATAAAAAATAATGACAGTTTACTTTAGGTGTATAGAAATGAAATTGAACTTATAAGGGCCCCATCATTTTCAATAGCTTAGGGCCCCACCAAGCACCCTGAGTGCAGACGATATTTAAAATTACGAAATCAGACATAAAACCGTACTTTTTCTGAGAAAGCAAAAAGGATTGAGGATTGATTGACAAAAAGAATTTACGAAAAAGAAAGGATTTCTTCGAAGGATTGAGATTTCAGAGCTTAAGATTACAGGGGTAGCGCAATCTGGGAAATATGGTCCCAAAGTATGGTCAAGAGAGCGATCCAAAGTTTATATATCTTAACTCAATTTTTTTTTTTTTTTTTTTTTTTTTTTGCGTTTTATGCAGTATCTTGAATGTGACAACATATAGCAATATTTGAGTGAAATCAGTCAAAAAGCTAAGTTTTAAAAAAAGTTTTTTCACTTAAAATTTAATTTCCCGAAACTATTCGACCTATTTCATTGTATTTCACCTTGCAAAATTAAATTCTTTGATTTTGTAAAAAATTTTATACCTTACAGTTTGAAATGTTTTAGACTACTGTTAAATAAAACAATAGAAAATAATAAATACTTACTAAAAGTTATTTTTTGCGCAAGATTATCTTTGGATAAACGAATTTTCTAATTTTGTGCAAGAATTTTTCTATTCGCCTAGAAAGTTCTCGAAATATGGCGAAATGCAAAAAAGTAACATTAACATTTAAGAGTCACAAGGTACTAAGTTTCAAATGATCTCTTGGCTAAACTGTGGGGACCATATTTCCTAGATTGTGGTTACTCTATATTTTGAGGCTTAGAAATCTTAAGCCATCATAAAAAAGGTACATTTATTCAGAGAAAGAACGTTTTTGTGTCTGATTTTGTAACTGAAACTATTGTATGCTCTAATTATTAACTAACATATTTGAGGTTAACCTCTCGAAACATTAGGATTGAGTCCTCGAATGTGAATATTCGATCATTAGATGTAAAGTTACTCTGGGTGGTCAATTTTATTTGCTCACTGCAGGTGCTTGTTTGTATAATTCTAAAAATATTTGAAAAATCATTCAAAATGTTTAAAATAATATTCATTTAGTAACACATAGACATAATTTAATCTTCAAAAAGCAGTTTAGAAAACAGCATTGTTTTACCTGACTGAAAATAGATTTATCTTTGCATCCAGCAGTTAGAAATGTGAATTCTTTTACTTCTTCATTTGGAAGCACTCTTAATTGACAGTCACTAATTATTTTCTGAACCTGAAATGTTAAATATGCACAAAAGTAAATTACAATCTTAGTAATTAAACAGCATAAATTTGTTTCAAAACAACGGTTCTTTAGAATATTCAATATTTTTGTTTTTGACTTGTTGAAGTATTTCCTACTTATTTATTATTGTTTTTTGTCAACGTGAAAATAACCGTTGATTTCTGATGAAATATAAGTAAAATGACTAACTTACATATCTTCATTAGAGTTTTCTATCAAATTAAATTGTGCCAAAACTAGGATTTATTCCATTAATTTTTTTCTCTCTATTTTTGTGTCTGACTAAAATAACATTTAAAGTTCGTTAGATTGGATACCTAATAGATTTTATCTTTTGCGTAGTATAGCCAACTTTGGCTTTTTATGTGATTTTTAATTCTGGTGATTTCTGGTCTTTTATGTGATTTTTAATTCACGATAGGGAAAGTGAACTTGTTCACTTTTCCTATCGTGTAGTTTTTTTAACTTTCATAATTTTTTTTTAAAAGTTTCATTTCCAGTAGGAAAATAAAGTTAATCTGCAAGATGCAAGATATCCTAAAAAGAACATACCCAACTGCTTTTTGAGTTAGGAGTGATTAGTTGATAAGTTTCTACACCATGTTTCATCTTTATAACAGCTAAAATTAATCGATTGAGAGCCCTTTGAATTATCTGTTCAGCTCATTACTATTTTAAATCTATCCATAATACTTTTTTATTATTATTTAAGTCCTTGGATACGAGATATGTTAATAGATATTTAGTTTCCACTGCATGTGAATCACATTGAGCGAAAACCATCTTTTTCATGTACTCTGTGCAGTTGTGAAACTCTCTGTTTTAGGCACTTGGTGTAACAAGCTTAAGAATAATGCTAAATATTTACAGGAAGGAACTCGTTGTTTTTAAATAAATTTTAAAATAACTAAAAATTTTTAAATCATGTTTCAAAGTAATTTGAATCAGTTAAATCAAAGTCAACTAAACTAAAACCAAGTGTAGTCAGCAACACAATGTACATTTATTTTTAGAATGCACATGAAAAAATTAGTTTAACAAACGGTGCACATTAGAGGTCAGTAATTAAAGTGGTCGAAAACACATGTGGTTTTAAACTCTAACTTATAATTGGGATCAAAAAAGCAAAAATGGAATTAAAACCATTAAGAACCACTTTATCTATCTAATCAGACTAGTTATTAAATCTACATTTTATCTTTAGTGTTCAATTACAAAATAAAATTTGTTTTAAGTGGTTTTCATCTCTAATTTCTTTTTATTAATCTTAACAGACAGGGTGACAATATTATTATTCTTTCTGCATCAAACCATAATTCTGTTACCCCTAATTTTTCTTATTCTCTTTCTGATTGGCCATAATAAATAGTTTAAATTCATTTTTTTATGATTTCCCACTCAAATAATAGTTTTAGCCCCTAATTATTCTTCTTACTTTTCTCACTGAACTTAATACATAGTCTGAAAACATTTTGATCCTTTCTCTCTCTTATATTTTAGTATCACTAACTCTTCTCGTTCTTTTTCCTAATAACCTTAATAGAAGTGGAGAAAACATATTTAACCTCTCCCATTTAAATAATAATATATTATCCTTAAGTATTCTTATTCCTTTCTTTATTGGCCTTAATGCCGACCGGCCTGTGTAGGGGGCAGGGTCCTTGCATCAGAAAGATCCTGGGCCGGAATCCCGGGCAAGGCATGGATGTTTCTCTCTCTCTGTGTTCTATGTCCTTTCTCCTTTGTGTGTGAATGTGACCCGCCCTATAAACGGGTTGTGGCTGTGTGAACGGCGTGGCAGAAGTCGAATTCCTGGCCATAGATGGCGCCACTGAAAAACAGGAACAATCGCACACCCACTGCCTGAACAGGCACACGACAAATATAAATTGATCTTAATAGACAGTGAGAAAACATTTCGATTCTTTTTCATTCAAATAATAATTTATAACTCCTTATTCTTCTTTTTCTCGTTCTTATTAACCTTAATAGAAAGTGAGAAAAAGTATTTATTCTTTCTCATTTAAAAAATAATATATTACTTTTAATTATTCTTATTACTTTTCCTAATGACTTTAATAGAAAGCGAGAAAATGTTTCAATTCTTTCTTACATAAATAAGCACTTGTAATTCCTTACTCTTCGTATTGTCTTTCTTATAGACCTTAATAGAGAATGACAATACTCAGTCAAATAATATTTTATAACTCCTAACTCTCCTAATTCTTTTACTTAATGACCTTTAGAGAGAATGCCAAAAAGATTTCTATTTTTCATCACTATAATAACAATTTGTAACCCCCAATTTTCATACTTCCTTGTGCTATATTCATTCTTAAGATAAATTTATTTATTGTATTGAAGAAATTAAATACGTTTTATGTTTAATTTATAACTAATATAGTATAAAAGATAATATTTAAAACTATTATATTTAAATATAATATAATAAAAAGATAATATAAATATAATAAAAGAGTAATACAAACTGAAAATAATGTATTGACATTAAATTAAATTAAATGTAATACACTATTAAAGTGAGCTATTTCTTAAAAAAATTCCAAGTTTAGTTTTTATTTCAGACAACTTAACAAATACTTACATAATCTGGTGCAAGTTGGTTGCATTTATCTAATTCGGCTGCTATTTTTTCATTAAATTTACCTATATTAGAAAAAAAATAAAACCAATATAATATTGATAAATATAATATAATTATGAACTTATCAATGAATAGGATTGAAACTTTTCTTTACCGCATAAATCTTCTGGTCTTGCGATGACTGATAGAACATAGAAAATTAAAACGATCCAGACTCCATACATTTTGTCAGAAAAAAGCATTCTTGCTAAAACACAAAAATGAAGCACTTATGAAAGAGAATAATTTCATTCAGATAATAATAAATAAAACTAAAATATTGTAATAATATTTTAGTTTTATTTATAACTAAAATATAGCTAAAGAATTTAGGAAAAGCAATGCATTTAACTTTTAATTGCAGAAAAAATCATTTCAGCTAAATAACAAATCAGATAATCAATTTAAACTATTTGAGTTAAAAGAATTCTTTTACTACCTTCATCTTTCAATGACCATATTCAAGTTTATGGCAGTACAATGATAATTTTGCTTCTAAAAACTTCAGAAAAAAATTTATCATCGAAAGTAAGGTTTTCAATTCATTGTTATCGTAAATTTGAATATGTGTGAAAAAAATAGAAATTACTAAGTTACATTTTAGTTAAGTTTATATTAAAATTACACTAGCGCATCATATTAATTAACCAAATTAATTTACTCACAAATATCCATAAATATTTTATGAGGAAGAGTCAGTAGGAGCTAGCATACGAAAAAATTAATATGATTTTTTTATCTGGATCGTAATTCGAGTTATTATTTTATCTAATTGATATAAAGTTAATGGCCTAAATTAAAAACTATAAAATAATTCAAATAGTTTTTCTTGTCGACCTCTAACAAATGGAGCTAATATGAGATATTTATAGTGTAATGCAAAACAACATTATTTGAAAAATTCAGTACTGGAAAATTCAGCTGCATACTTTAGTTGTGCCTTTGAAAGCAATAGATTGATAGCCTTTGGAATTATAACCTTTCATTTGATCTTAACTACTATAAAATGTTTTATGAATTTGCGTAAACATTCATGAAAACTTTTGCCTCAGTATATTATAGATTTTGTGAATAAATAGGAAATTAAGCTATTGGAAGCTAAATTTAAAGCTAATTTAAAGTAGTATTATCTATTCCATCAAGTGTTAAATCCCTGTAAGAAGAATTATAATGGAATTTCTTTGCTGCGCACTATTATTTAATTAAAAAGCGTGAAAAAAAATCGGTTTTCAGACTTGGAAAACATTATGACTTTGAAGAAGTCTGGAACAAACACTAAAAGAACTAAGCCTAAAATTATTTTGATTGATATTTTCTTTAAAAAGCATGTAATAACAAAACGGTTGCTATTTTTCATATAAATGACAAACAATTTTCCTGTAGTTCCTAAATGTACCTTTATGCAAAAAAAGCACACATAAATTTCTGATTAGTACATTTTTACAAGTGTTTCCTTAATGTTGTTTAAACTGTATAAGAACACTCGAATAAGTTGAAATACTTATATAAAATTAAGTTCGTATATACCTGTATACCTGGGATCGACCTAGATATTAGCTACTGCAAGAGATTCTAAAACTAAAAGATATTTTAATTTCAATATAAAAACGAAATGTTAAATGATATACCTTGCAGCATACAAGTGTTACGTTATTGAAACATATGTATTTTTCTTCCGAGCTTAACGCAATTACTAAAAAAGTGGAAAAAACGTAGTAAAAAAGACATATTAATTTTTGCAGAGCAATATAATTAAACAGCTGGGAAAATAATATCTATTACAGCCGTCATTTCGATATAATTGAATTTCTACATAATAACATTGATCAAATCAAAATGATAAAAGTAATAACTTATTGTAAGTCTTCATTATAATATCAATCAAAAACTAATTTGACAAAACGCCACTTCCAAAAAAACTTACACTGAATAAAATATAGGAAAGTACTTGGTGCAATGTATATAAATTTTCAAATCGTTCAGGAGAACTTTTTCAAAGCTTTCAGTGAAAAATAAATTTAAATTGGAAAATAAAATGCTTAATTATGACCTTCATTTTAATCTTGCTTCAGACTGCGTTATTTTTCAAGAATAACACATAGATTTTTATACAGGTAAAAATACGTTTCTTTGTATCTGTTATTTATAGAAAAAATAGGAAAAAGTCGTATTACATCCACCTGGAAGGAATTTTGAAGGTGCATATCACAATATTATCCAAAGCCCCTAAACACAAGTTCTTTAGATGAATGCCTAATCAATATTCTTTTTTCTTTTTTTAGTGCAAAATTTTATTTATTCCTGTGATCTTAATTGATTTTAACATCCCGGCTTCAACATCACAAAGTGATTCGTTGCATCTTTTTTTGCTGCATGAAAAAAAAATATTCATACAATGTAGCTGCTGAGATATAATGCACTCTACTCTCAGAAATAAAACTCTCAGACGATTTAACAATAATTGATCAGTATTTCGTTGATTTTAAGAATAATTTTCGTTGCGAATCACTTGATTTGAGTTGAAATGCGAACTCTCAAATGCATGTCGAAAATGTTTTCTCCTTTCGAAACCTCTTCGTAGTGTTTCTCTTCGTTTCGGGATATTGTTAACTAGAATTACGAAACTAGAATCAAGACTAGACAATCGAAAATAAACTGGGAATGACGCTGACTGGTTTTTATGGTGGTTACGAAGTGTACCTCGTTCAAAGGAAGATCCGGAGTTCAAATCCCTCGTCGGGCATGAGAGTAATTTTTCTATCTGTCCCTGTTGTTTCATGGCGTCTATATGGTGCCCACACTCGCGTTAAAGTGATTAGTAAAAAATTGGAAACATTAGGCACTGCAAGTTTTTTTTTTTTTTTTTTAATGTAGAATAACGAAATATTTCTTTAATTTTGAAGAATTTCGTTTCATTGAAGAAGTGACGATTTTTCTGCCACCTCTTCAGCGTATGAGAAAAATTTTGGATTAGTTAGTTTTGTTCTTAAATAAATTTTATAGTAGTCTTAGTCTGTTAATTAATTTAAAATCTGGTACTTTAGCGAAATTATATTAGAAAAATTAATAAAATTAGTAATCTTTATATTTTTAGAAGTGTTTGCCTTTCATTTTTATAAAAATGTAAAAGGAAATATAAAGTAGCATTATTAAATGTAAAGTGACATTATTTTGCTTTAGGAAAAACGCCATTGTTCGTCATTCAAATTTTAAAAACTAAATCTTCACATTAAAACATTTTTATAGATTTTGACGTGTAAATTCAATTGTGCTATTTTTCTTAAATTATGCTCTTATTACTAATTATAATTTATAGTTCATAATTTATTATAATTAATATAATTAGTTTTGCGTCTTTTTAAACCACGGTTAAACTATTAAACATCTTCATATATTATGTTTGAAAAATAAATAAATAAATAAAAGCTGCGTAGCATAAGAAAAACTACATTCATCATGATGTTGCTGTAGTTCAAGGGGAAAGTGGGATCTTTATAAGCATGAGTAAGTTTGTTTAATTCATGTATTGACCGGAATTTTATTTCTGCAGTTTTTCCCTCCAATTCTTGGCTAGTTTTAATTAGTTACTCTCATCATTTTCAGGGTATTGAAAGTGAAGAGTAAAAATGATGGAATGTTCTTTGATAGTTTTGTCAGTAAAATGTTGAAAATTGAAATTATCCCGAGAGAACATCAAATGTAAGATTGTCAGATTGTCAGTTGATATGTTTTTCTTTCTGGAAATAAAATATCATACATTTTTATTCTTTTTTTTAAAGTTCAGAACTCATTGTTTATCCAATTTTTTTCCTTGTTTAAATAGACGTTTCTAAAACAAATTATATGCAAGTTCTTTATTAAAAGCAAAATCTGAATAGAACGAACGATATCAAATTATTATTTCTGAAACTTTAAATGTCATTAAAACAGCAGAATTACATCCACTTTAAAAAAAAATAAAGAGAGCAGTTTCTTTATATTCATTTGTTTTAAATTTGCATGCAATATGCATTGGATTGTCAAAATACGACATTATCAGAAACATTTGTCTGTATCCTTAATCAGTTTACTTCAATTAAAGAATGTCTGATTAATCTCAATAATAATAAATAGTTGTCATCAAGGGGGACTGAAATCGAGCTCGTTTTTCAATGTAGAATTTCCCTGAATTTCGGGTTGGATACTTCAAAAAAAGTTTAAAATATTACTTTAAGTTAAAACTAAATCGAGTGTTCATTACAACATTTAAATGTGTAGTTAAATTGATTGACCAATAATGGAAAATCGTTACACCAAGCTCACATGCATTTACATTATTCGTGAGTTATTTTCACTTGCAAAATCGCCAATATTGGCGTATTTTGGATATCATTAATAGAATGTTTACAATCCAGTACGAATCCAGTTTTCCTGGTTACCATACTATTAGACATCTACAAGTAAAAAAAACAGTTCGCCATTATGAAATGTAAGCATGTTTTTAACTAAATAATAAGGTTAATAATGCTTTGATTTTAAAATATCTGTTAATCGCATTAAGCCATTTTTTTTAAAATTTAATTTGTATCCGTATCTGCCCCATTAAGACTAACTCAAGTTCGTCTTAACGTCATCTTTCCTATGAGTATGTTTGATTTAGAAACTAATTTTTATCTTACGAATTTTTGTTGTTGCAACATCCCATGAAAACCAACAATTCACAATTCAGCAAATTAAATAAATTAAGTTTATTTTTAGTTTTAATTCTAACATTTAGTATTTTATTAACTGGGTTTATTTAGTTTATTGTCTTTTAACCAGCATGGAATTTTTACTCTTTTAACTTTATTTTTAAATTATCGATTATCTTTTTCCTAACTGTAACCGACCCAAGGTTACCTTCGATCCATATGTGGCTTACGACTCGATGCATGGAATATTTCATAAAATCTTGTTTTACGCTTCCTATTTTGTACTTCTCTCCGTTGTGATACAAAATAATCTGCTGAATCAAAGAAAATAAAAGTAAGATTTATACGCAATTTCAATTAGTTTAAATTCATAATTTCTAATAAGTTTAATATTTCTTAGATCACAGACACACAGCATTTGGAGAGAGCAGGTGGGAAGCACGGATTTGGACAATTAAGAGCCAAGTAGGTAGAATCTAAAAGTAGTCTCTGATGCACTGACAATTTTAACTTATCTGGATAGAAGACTTCGAGAAGATTTAATTTCAACTGGAATTGAAAGACAATTAACAACCTATAAACATCCTAGGAATCTCCAGACATGAGTTTGTAAGATGAGATGTGGACCTAACAAAATAAAGTAACTCAAGAAAAGCTTGCAGTCACGTTTATTTCAGGGATCTTCATTCATTTTAGACACCCAACCATCATCGATACTGTGCTGAGATCTTCCTGGCTAGATGCATCTTTGGTAACCTCTTTTTGTAACCTCTTTTTTGATCAAGGTTAACAACCATACATTCAAGCTTTTCCTGAATTTTTTAGCAATAAATTCATACTTTAGGGATGTAGCATTACGATCACATTGTATTTTATAAAATTAATATGTAATCAAATATTAAGATTTTAAAGTCACAATGTGCAATAATGATATGCCTAAACATTCTAAACAATAAACAATATTATTTTTTTAATTTTATGAACAAAATTTTGTTTTACATAAATTAAATAAATTGTGAATATTGTGAGTGTAAATTTTCTGTAAAAAAAATAGTAATCTTAAACAATTATGCACCTGTATATCAATATCAAATATATAAAATTTATTTCATAACTTCAATTGTTATATAGTATTTAATTCATATATTATAGCTTCATCATAGAATTATTGTGAGAATGCATCCTAAATTAACTGTCCTAAGTTAATTGTTATAACGTAAAAATAAGTTTAGTGACACTTATTTGTATATCTTAGGGGTTTAAAGACTCAATGAACACCAAATATGGTGGCAATTACTTTATATCCAAAATAGTAAGATTGAACCACCCTGGTGCTTTTGGAGACCAAGAACTGTCCTTGGTGTTCAATCACGACAAGAATGACCACTGTTTCCTCACATAGCTTTTTGTGTTAAGTAGTTACCGTTATTTTTGTCTTCAAGAAATTTTTAAAAAATTTTCAATACACTAAAATTTACCAGGTCAGAAAAGCATACGATAACATTTTTAACAGTGTTTTTACATTTCTAACATTTTTTTTAACAGAATTTTTACTTTTTATTCTCTACTAGCTTAATACCCATTCTTTGCATGGGGTGAATGTAAAAAGCTAAGAATCAATAAATCAGTACTGAGAAACGGTACTAAATTATGCGCTCAAAACAGAACGGCATATACCTACTTAATTGAAGAGCTTAATTTAAGATCCTGGAAAGTGACATTCTTAGGGGAGTTAGTGAATCAGAGAAAAAAAATCAAGTTTTTGCATCAATATGGGTATGGTGTGTTTAATGCAACAGAACTGTTTCTGCCTTCACTTTAACCTTAACATAAATAATTCACATTAGTTTTCAAAATAATTGCATGATTTTTGTTTCAAATTAGGCAGTGGTAAATAAAATAAAGCAAAGAATTATTAGTCGTGTCTTTGAATAAATAGGTAATAAAATAGCTCGGATAAAACTTACTTTTCGTTCTGAAAATATAATTTACCTGATTCTGCCACTAGGTTTTTTAATTAATGTAGCTAAAATAATTTTAATTATTTAATTTAATTTTATGTGTTGCTCTTCTCGGTGACTTTGCGTTATTTAAGTAAGCGAAACTTTTTTTTTTGTGGTTCATCCCATTGGATAAAATACCCCTTCAACTTATGGTTTGGTGCAAAATACATTTTTGTCAGTGGCAGTCAAATAAAGCAAAAATAAAAGAAAAATAGAATTCTTATCCGAACTTGATAAGTATTTTGGAGCATGACCATTCCCCTATTTGACCTTTACTTTATTGTTAAAATATTTATAAGTAGTAGTGGAAAAGTATTTTTCCAGTTTTAATTCATCAAAATATTAATGCATTATCTTTGCAAATACTGGAAAATATATTTTCTGAAACTACGAAAAACCCGTTGTAGAATTCGTATCAAAACTGCACCAACTACCAGTAGTTGATATTACCCTCAATAGTACATATTAATTAAGCGTCATCTGTGAATTCCAATTTTCTACTGTTTTTCCTCGTCAAATTTCACTTTTAACCTTTAATTACCCGTTTCCCATTAGCTTTGCTTTTTAGTACCTAGCTTATTTTATTCCAATTAAATATATTATCAATTTTAATTAAGCCTTAGTGTCAATAACATTACGGGGATATTTTGCAGTTCCTTAAAATGAATAAGCATATTTTTTCATTATTTTTGCTTTTATCATGATGGTTTTACCATATTGTAAGTACATAAGATATTTTTTTATTCAATTAATGCATATTATCAACATTAAATAAGCATCATTATCGTCAATGATAGTATGAAGATTTCTTAATGTTCTTCCAGACAAATAAATACCTTTACTCCTTTACTTTCGCCTTCTAGTACAAAGCTAATTTCTTTCATTTCAATGTGCATACATTATCTAAAATGATTAAGCATCATATCATTGGCGTCAATAATAATGTGAGAATTTTTTACTTTTCTCCTAAACGAATAAGTATTACTTTCCCATTAATTTTGAAACTGAATACATTTTTTTTCTATTCAATTACCGTTAATTTTAAATAATCATATTTTTAGAAACACATATTAAAAGAATTAATATAAATAAAAAAAGCACTTGATCAGACAACTTTAAAAGTATAAATTTGTTGACGTAGATAACGCGTATTACCACGTAATGTTGTTCATTGAATTTATTTATTCATAGCGAATATAAAATAATAAAATATTTAAATTAGTGCAATAAACTACTTTTTATCAAATAGAACTATAAACTAGCAATTATCACTGATGCTATCTTTGAAATATGAGAAAAATTGAATCGTCAATTGTTAAATTTAAAGCAATGGTAGAGGCTTAACAAATCAGAAAATTCCATTTTGTTTCCTGTTAATCCTACTCGAACGGTTTGTCGTAGAATGTTTTCATGTCAACAGAGACCTTCCTGGTGTTTTTAACTTTTTGTATGCCAAATTTCATCGCCTTCGGTTTGATGGCTTAGGAGTCTCTGAAGAACACACACGCCCGCACAGAGATAAACATTCATTTTTACATATAAATAAGTTTAAAAGGCGGAATTGCTTTTAATAAAATTTATTGTTGATTAGAAATAATTTTTAAGCTCTTTTGATACTCGCAATTATAGAAAGCAAAAATAAAAATTTTTGGTTCTCGATTTTCATTTTTTAATTGCATATTTTTTGTCTTGACATTAACTGATAAATTTTTATCGAATATAACTCCTTATGACTAAAATTTTAGCAGAACATTCCAAAAATATTCATTAAAGAATATTTTTAAGGACGCCCCTAAAAAAGTACAAAGCATAGTTCAGAAAAATTCCGTAACAATGTATTTATTTGATTTTACGATCAATATTCCATCAGATAACATGAGTGGTTTAAATTTTCTCAACAAACCTTTTTCTGTAAATAAACTTGAGAGTTTTTTCTCACATTTTTTTTTTATTATTTTTAGTTTACAGATATTTTCTTTTGGGAAATTTATAATACGAAATAAAGTTTTAAAAAATGAAAAGAATTGTAACAAATCATGTAATAATGGTTAACAATAGTAAATCATGATCTTTAGAATTTTGATTTTAGTATTTCTGTACTGTATTAGTTGTCTCTTCTTGCTTTCACTATGGCCAAACAAGGTCATATTTGATGGAAACATTTCGGTAACATGCCTAGAAATATTAATAACAGAGTTTTGTTAAAAGTGACAGCCAATAAATAAACTAAAAAAATAAATAAATATAAAAGATGAATGTGTCTTACCTCAGCATACAGAATGCAGTTGTAATTATCATTCTTAGAGAACTCATTTTTTTCTGTTAATTTACTCACAAAAATCGTCGAATCCGTAATCCGCGTATTCGGAAACGATAGTATATTCAGAAGAGTGATTGTTTGTGTGAATCCCTGATCTTTAATTTCAGTTTAGGAAATTTTAGAAATATTTAATTAAATCAGTTATAAAGTACATTTTTCTTTGATTACAGTAATATTTCTATAAGAAATATGAAATTCTTACTACGTTTAAAAAGAAATTTAATTTGATTAATGAAGATCCAAAACTTTTCTTAAATTTAAGGCGTTAAAATAATAACTTTATTTTAAATTTCGTTTCTAACTTTATTTAAATTCGTTAAATTTTGAAATTAAAATGTTCAAAATTTGTATGAAATCGTTCTTGAAAAGTAAAAAGAAATGTGTGATTTCTTTTTAAGTTTTATTTTCTTTCGCATTATCATTTGTTGTAGTGTTCGCATTATCATTTGTTGCTGCCAATATCTGCAAGCTTGCTTGGTGATACTAAGCGGAACGGATTAGGGCGGATTAACGGAATTTAAGGCAGAGGATGTTCTTTTTTTGTTCCTTTTTTCAGTGGCACCCTCTATGGCCAAATTACAATTTCAGCCACACACACGTCACAACCCGTTTATAGAGCAGACCCATTCACATATCCATTTATTCATGCTCTGATCTCAATTGTGGACTGAACCAGAGAACGATCAAACTCCACGCTTTCGATGCTCTACCGATGTACCGGATAAGGTTAGCTCAGCCTTTCATAACTTCAGCTGATCAATGAGAACTAGCCGTGATGGCTCAGGGGATAGAGCTTATGCCTTCCAACAAGGTGAACCGGGTTCGTATCCCAGCAATGACTGGTTGATTCGAAAACCGCATCCGGTTTAAACCCACCACAGTGCTGGCGAGAAGTATCCTCAGCTGTAGACGAATCATGGGTGAGAGTCCCCTTGCCATCAGGCTAACCGTGGGGGTTTTCGTGGGTTTTGTCTCCTTGTAATGCAAATGCGAATTAGTTCCATCAAAAAGTCCTCCACGAAGGCAAATTTCCCCCAATACTTGATCCAAGAGTTTCCTTGTCTTCCGGATTGGTTTCAAAATTACAAGGCTACGGAATTGAACATTAGTAGTCGTAAACCCGAAAAACTGGGTAGGTTGTTCAACGATGGTTATAATATTAAATAAAATGAAATGAGTGCCAATCATTCTTGTAGGATAATAGGAATTCCACGTACGTCTGAGGACCCAACTGGAACATCTCCTTCTGCACCCCAGAGCTCTAGATCAAAAGAACTGAGAACGGCACAGTTGGCCTTGGCCCTTCACGCCACTGAGTTTTAATTTTAATTTTGACTTAAAAAATCCAATGCTTTTAGATTTTGATTTTATTTTCGGCAAGCGTTTTAAAACTTTATTTTAAGGGTAGTGATTACTGAAAACCTGAAGCATAAATTTGATAATCTATTACTCATTTTAAGGTTTTTCTTAAAGTTTATTCTGCATTGTTAAAAACTGGAGTACATAGAACAAACAACTGAAAACATCCTATCTCTAAAAACTAACAAAGTTCTTTTGTTTTTAGAGCCCATTCTCTTGAAGCAGTACAGTTTATAAAATAATAGTAAGCGTTTACGTAAGAACTAAAACTTCAGACTTTAAAATACGTTGTTGCGTGACTTTGTAATTTTAAAATTCATTTAAACACTCATCTTTCATCCGCACACATAAGTCAGTCAAATACGTTCCTTATATGACCTGAAGCAATAGGTTCTGTAGAATTTCGAAAGCAAGTTTATAAAATTCACATAATTCGAAGAAGCTAATACGATATTAAAAAAACGAATGCACCACTTTAAGTATCATAATACTTATTATATTTTACAGCTCTAAATCAAAATTTCAAAAATAATTCCTTTTCTATATCATGATATTATAACACATAAAAGGCTGATTTTCTAGAAACAGTAACTATTTATAGAAATATTATTTTAAAATACTCACACTACCCAGTGCTGTGTCCCACTAAAAAATAAATAAATAAAAATGTTAAAAATATAAGACACCTTAAAAAATTCTTCACGCAAAGCGAAGAATTAAAAATGGCCATTTGACAATAAAAGTTACATGCTATTCATGTTTAATACAAATCATTTTCTAGCTATAAGTTTATGCTCAAAAAATTTTCTATAAATACTTGTATAAGATTCGAAATACAACCCAATAGCACTGAAGTAATTGCTTTTTAAAATAAAAACTTTGTAAAAATACCAACTCAAGTGTAATCTGCATTAAACTATTGCATTATACTTAAATTATATTGTATAGTAGTACCTTTAATTAGAGTATAATTAAAGTATAAGTATAGTATAACTATTTAAGTATAGTATAATTAAAATATAAAGATATTACAATGCTTTTACCTGTATAATATACCTGAATAAAAACATTACCTGAATAATATAAATAAAGTATAATGTACTGTATAATATACTGTAAACACAGCATTATCATCATCATTTGCCATACCAGCACCATTATCATCAACATTTGCCAGCATATTAACATCCCAGGGTTAACCTTGACCTTACGTTGAAGATTTCTCCACACAGTTTTTTTTTTTTTTTTTTTTTTTTTGTCAGATATTTCCAGTTCATTACCACAGTGTTTTGAAATCTGTCTTAATTGAGTCCAACCATCGAAGTTTAGGACTTCCTCTAGCTCTACTTCCTACAGGTGTATTTTTGAAAAATTCTATGTCTTGGGCTAGCTGTGCCTAAATTGCAAATATGCCAGAAAAATTTCATTCTGCTAAATTTTATAAATTTTGTAAAACCAATTTACATATAAATTTTGTACATTTCTGCATTTATTAAATTTTTTCCTGCAAGAATTGCCCTCTTCTCTTTTCTGGCAAGAATTTTCTTTCACAGTTGGCGATTTTAGCCTCTTCTTTCTTTGACTTAGTTCAAGTCTTGCTGTGTATGTTATTATATAGAAGGATCTAATTATATTTACATATTTGTTGGCTGGTAGCATTAGATTTTGGCTTTCATTCATATGTTTGGTCACCACAGGTGACCAGCCGACCCGCGAAGCAGGTTTACGACATTTCACGACCACTGCATAGCTTCTCTCTCTCTCTCTCTCTCTCTCTCTCTCTCTCTCTCTCTCTCTCTCTCTCTCTCTCTCTCTCTCTCTCTCTCTCTCTCTCTCATTTGTTTAAATGCCATTTAACCATAACCTTTTCTCTAAATTTGTTTAAATGCCATTTAACCATAATCAACAATTAAACTATTCAAAATAAACAAATAATGATAAATAAGATGGTATTCAAACTGTTAATTGTTTAAAAAACCGTTTATTAACAGTTTTTATCTAATACGGTTAAGCAACCGGAATTTTATCACACCAACTAGGTCCACCTAATGAGCCTAGCTTCAAGCAGATTGGTACATATTATAGCGGATGGGGCTAATCAGTAGTCGGGACCCGAGTCCCAGCGTTGACAACACAATATTTTCTCCATCCATTCCCTTCAACACATGAAGATTTTCCAGAGACACTTGACTATTTGAATGCGATACTCTCTTTAACGCATAAATAGCGGCTTCATACAGCTCCATAAAACAAAAAAAGTATAGTATTTACTTTTATTTACGATAGGTGAAACAACCAGACCAAAGTAAACTTAAATAAACAACAACCTAAAAAAATCACGGTTCATTTGATAAAACACATTTCAACCATAATCTAACTCCAATACCCTGCGAATCTAACAATTAACTAATGAACAACCTAGATCCAATTTCCAGTTAAATTTCTCTTTAATGGTTTCAAAATCATGCCAGTTGTAAATGGTTAAAAAAAACGTATAGTTTTGTATTCATGGGTTTTTAAACATGCTCTTTGTAGACAGTTTCAAAACCATAAAGGTAAAATTTCCATCTAATAGCCATTAGTAATTTTTCTAAGTAATCATTTTTTTTAAAATACTATTAAAATTAAAAATATATTGTTATGACAAATTTGGTGAGTTTACAAACGAATTATAATATTTTGGCTTACCAAAAGGACGGATGTATGGTATCAAATTGTACATGGAGCCGATTGTTAAATTTTCAATAATTTAAGGAATCTATTTAACTGTAATTTATAGTAGTACATTAATTACTGACCATATGCTAGATTGTCTGGGGCTTTCCAGACAAGATCTTTCCACGAACCTAGTTCTAGTATTAGGCTTTCTCAGAGTGACAGATTTCATAGACCATAATTTAGCTTTGCTAAACGACGGAAATATTCTACAAAAACATAATAGCACATTGATGTAATTTGCATAAAAAATAATAATTGTAAAACGGTTAATAAAATTACACACCGATTTAAATAACTTTATTTTAAGCCGTAGTGTAAATATGTTGTAATTAAAAAACGATTCTCTTAATTTTAAACTCTTAATTTAGAAAATTATCAAAACCAAAGGATTAATAATAGCAGTGCAATTAAATATCTTTAAATTAGAGAGACAAAAATATTTACAGGAAAACGATTCCTTTATGACTTTTATTAATTTTGTGCAATCAAAGCTAGAATGATATCAACATGGCAGCTTCTTAAAAAGTTCAGTACTTTTCAATTTGGCATCAAAAGTGATTTAGTTGCGAAGGCAAAACTAACGGGCACAAATAAATTTAACTGTTTCCTTTAAATATTTTATGAGCAGTTATTCAAAAAAAATAATTAAAAATTTAAAAATAAAATATCTGAATTTACTTGAGCCAGAGAAATGAAAAAATTACAAAATTTTAAGAGGATGTCAGAGAAGATGCCTAATTGACCGAATGTCAACACTATATCAGTCAAAATAGTGCAATAGTAAATAAAGTTTATCTTAAAAAACGACTTACTATGGTCATTTTGATTCTATTTTCATCCATGCAATTTTCAAACTGAAACAATAATAAAAATTTAATTACATAGAAATTTATCAGTTTAATAATTATGTAGAAATTTATAAGTTATAAAATTTATTAGTTACTTAAATTGAATTATATATTGCAATTAGATACTAGCAACTATTGAAGAAGGGAAGTGCTATTGCCTAACTATCTGATAAATCAGATCTTATTGGATACCAGAAAGCAATATCATGCGTCTGTGTCAAACCTGATTGATATCTGATTTGACAAATGCCATTATTTACCTACGATGACGTTACTTGCAGCTTTGCAATTGACAGAAAATATTTTTTCAGGCAGTTAAATTGCTTTTAGATGATTTTCAAGATACTAATTTAAGGACGATTATCATCCTGATGTCTGAAATCGAAAGATTTCAATTGTAATGTCACATCAATTTAGAAACTATTTATGATTTTTTTTTGTTGTCTTAAAAGTAATAAATCCTATATCTCAAAACTTTATAATCAATACATCTTTGTCTGAAATAAATTTAAATTTTTTTATCGAACTATTTCAAAAAAAAAGTTTTTTAAATATCGAGTACACTTTTAGAAAACTCTAGATCAAATTACGGTAAAGAGTACTGGCAAGCTAAGGGTAGCCTATTTAATATCCATTTTACCATAAATTTTTATACAGTAACTTTGACAATAATATTTAATGACCGTGATTCAGTCATTGTGCACTGCCAAAATTACGCTATAATAGATTTTACGGTAAAAAAGATATTATGGATTCTGCAATTAGGCTAGCAGTACTTTATTTCATCGTAATTCGATCCATAAGTTTACATTTTTGGTGATATTTTCATCTATCAGAAGCAATAAGAAAATCAACTCTATCCTCACATGGTCACCTAAGATTTCGTCCAAGCTAGATTAAATTTTCCACATTCAATTATTTTCATAAATAAATCTAGATTTCATATTTTATAATTAGATTTATTGTTTTATAATTTGATTTATTATTTTACAATTAAATCTTGTTTTTATAATTACATTTTTGATCAAGTCAGTTTAATGTCCTAAAATCATAAAAAATAATACTCGTATTTATTACTCTAAAAATTGCTCAAAAATACGAAAAAAGGCATACTTTTCAACTGTCCTCCGATCGAATCAGAGCATCGTTTTCATTTTCACAAATAATGTTTTCATTTGCGAAGCAAACTTGTCGCTACGGTTCTTTTTATTCTCAAACTTCACTTCTTTTTTAATTATTAAAATCATATTAGCAACCTATCTCTGACTATAATAGGTAAGTTAAAATCATGATATTTGAAAAATAGTAATTAAGCCAAGATGGACAAAAGAAAAGAATATTTTGTTATCAAGTTAAATTTTTTCTGTTTCTTATTTACGTCATCCACACCAATACCACATAAGTTTTCAAAAAATTTTGCAATCTTGCAGCATAATTCCTTAAAAATATTTCCGCATAATATAAGTTTCCGCATACTGCACGCATCGCAATTTGGGTAAACACTGCATCCTACCCATTTTTAAAAAAGCTGCTTTAATCAGATGACTTACTTTAATTTCTTTATATTTGTATTTTAACGTAATATTTTCCAAATCTACTTATTTTTGCAAAAGAATTTTTTTTTATGATACTTGTGAACAAATTTTGTAGTCTTCAGTGGATAACTTGAAAGAAAAGCATGTAATTTTTTGGGCATGGGGATGCCCATAAATATTTCAAATTTTGAGTTTATTCGGTTTTGAATTATAGGTAAAACGATTCACTAATATAATTTTTAAAGACTATTTCCAATAGATTAGTTTAACGGAAAAAACTTATAATCTTTACCGTTCTGAAAATAGTATTATTTTTGCAGCCTGCAGTGAAAAAGGGATAGACTTTTACTTCTTCGTCTGGAACCACTTTTAACTGGCATTCTTTAACGATTTTCTGAACCTAAAAGAAAAAAAGCACAATTTTTACCATTAATTTAAAGCACATAGTTTAAAACTTACATCACGTTAAAATTAATATTGGATATATAACTGGTACCTTACTATTGGATAAGTAAAATAATGAGTTAGTATAACTTTAAATCGAAAATTTTGAACAAAGTAGTAATTGTCAAGAAAAGTAATGCTTTTAAAAGTATTTCCGCAATTTCGGCGCACTGTTACATTTAGTAATTTACAAACCTCTGTTAGTTCTTCTTGAAAAATTATGTAATAAAATTATTAAATTCTTTGTTTTGTCATTTTTTTATTTAAATATCATTTTATTTACACATTATTTTAATTATATACTATTCTATTTATATCATAACTACTTTTTTCAATTCTGAAGGTGGGATATTCTTACATACTTTCGACATCTTGTGACAACATAGATGTCACAAGATGCCGAAAGTAGTCTGGTAAATTAAGAGAATCTAATCCTGTTGATCATGATTTTTTAACATAACATATTTTAAACATGCATAAACAAGTGTTTACTAAAACTATTAATATTCGATCTTTACAAGTGTATATAAACTATATAATTCGAAACTCATAAAGCAGAGTTTCGAATTTCTAAAAATTTCTTTAAACTTCCTAAGTTCTCTTGAGTCAGGTTTTATGCAAACAGAGAAAACAACTGGTAAAATTACCATGATGTATGGTAGTAACATTTAAAAACCTTAATTCAGGTTAAACAAAATATACGGTATTTAAGCCATTAATTTGGTAAATTTCCGTTCATATAGTAACGGTTTACCAGAAATTATTTTTCCAAATTACAGCTCTTTTTTTTCATGCATTTAGGGAAAAATACAAAACTGAGAAAATTTAACCGAATAAATGGTATTTATGCCATATTCTGAAATATCATGATAAAATTACTAATTTTATCCCTTTTTGCAAAACTATATTTTATCGTTATGTTTACCTAAGCGCTTTTTGAAAATTTACCAAACTTTCTGGTGTTCTTATGGAGCCAGAAACGCGAGAAATTTTACAATATTCTGGTAGTTTTGAGTTTTCTCAGAGCATCAATTCGATAATGCTTACTTTCAGCAAATTATAAATATCTGAATTTAATCTATCAATATTTAAACTTTTCTAATGAAAATTGATTTTTGATTATTTTGATTCGGAAATCCTAATATTAAAATTGAAACACAGTAAGCCCTAAGTGAAACAAAGTAAACCCAAAATAAATTTTTAAAAACTATTTTTCTGTTGTTTTTTGTCTTGAAGCTTAAACATACATAAAAATTGTTGTATAATGACTGTTGTGAAATGATTTTTATTTATTTATGTTTTCTTTTTTTCTCTAAAGTATCTCAACTCTTGTTACAACTAATGTTTTACACAATTCCAAACACTATAAAGTATTAGCAATAACAAGACAGCTGTGAAGCCAAAATAAACAAAACAAATTATTTGTAAGCAAAATTTGGGGCAAAATAATGTTAAGCAACACTACCAATTATGGCATTTTTTTAAAAATGAAACCGCCCTTCAGTATCGTATTTCAGATAGGTACTCAGAAATACCTATCTAGATTTTCGTAGCTTCTATTATCTAACAGCACAAAACATAGGAAAAAGTTATAGTGTTTTTCACCAAACACACTTTTAATAAACACTCTTCTGGATGATTTAAAATGTGTCTTATCACTAAACTAACTAAAGCCAGCCAATTGGCTCACCTCTATTATATTTTTGCTTATCAGCATCCACAAGGGTATCAGCATCCATAAGATCAATTAATAAACTAGTGAAGAAATAATAGCTTCACTTATTTCTGAATGGCAAGACATGTTTGGTAGGTTTCATAGTAGATTGATTAAATATGTTTAAATTTTTCAAATATTAAGAGTACCCCTACGTATTTTGTTACCAAAACTAATTATTAAATCAGTGAAATGAGGTAACTTTTGCCCCTCATCAACATCAAGGAAATTTTTTGCACTATCAAATCTATACCAAGCTTCTTTATATGTGAGTTGAAATGTCCGTAAATTGCAAATTCTCAACACCGAAGATTTTAAAATTTTCAATTATATATTTTTATGTTGTTTATTTTATTTATTAATTTCATTCTTGGAACAAAAATACAGCGAAATACAGTAGTCATATATGTTGTAGAAATATTTTCAGCTATTATAGTGTATTAATTGAAGAGTTAACAAGTATTCAGATAATTTTCTCCAAATTCATCTTTGTATAGTTTAGAATATTAGCAAGCTTTTACATGATTTTGATTGCATTTAATTGGTTTCTAAATTGGAAATGTAGTAAATACTTACATATTCAGGATCAACTTTATTACATTTATCAAACTCGCCAGCTATTTCCTCTGTAATTGTACCTGTGTAAAATATTTTAAAAAATGAAATTCAATTTTTGTATTTGTAAAAAATCAATAATTACAAATATTGCGAAGTTTTTTACCACACAAATCTTCTGGTCCTAAGGCAGTGACTGACAGAACATAAACCAAAAAGATCCAGATGGCATACATTTTGTAAAAAAAGAGATTTTGCACTAGAAAATAAAAATTATTATTATTTGAACTGAAATTTAATTGAACTATATTTAAACTATTGATTTATTTGATTTAATTGATTTGTTTGAAATATTATTTAATTTAAATAAAGGAAATATTTCTTTGTAATTTTTAAAGATATAATAGTTATACAATAATTATACATAGCTTGACGCACAGCGATTTTTTTTATTCGGTACTTTTAACATTTTTAACTACCTATTTCAATTTAAACAACATTTTCGATTGCTTTTTTCCTAATCTTGTAATGCATCTACAAGCATGACAAAACTTCATACCTAGAATAGAATTTTTTCCTTTCAAAAAATATACTGAAATATAAGGAAGTCAGCAAACTCTTTTACAAATTAACATATTTTTATGACTTTGAAAATTTAGCTGATAATGTTTGCAATTTTGTGCTAAGAATCGTATAACTCTTCCTAAATTATAAACATAAAAATAATTTAAAAAATTGAGAAATTAAGTAACACACGAAAATGAGCATGCAGCAAGTTTTATATTTTTGGTAACTATAATTCAATACTTGGTAAATCCATGATCCACCTTAAATCTTCTCTTAATCCATTGGGCATTAAAAACATAATTTTATTCCGTTATAAAGGAGGGTATTTGATGCAATTATTCTAAAAATATCATCTGCATGTATTCTTACTTCCATATAAGCAAAATGATATACAGTGATATCTATAAAAACCAAATGGCAAACACCTGAGTCTGAAATGCAGCCCTAAATCATTACACCATAAAATTATCGAGATTTCTCAAATTTTACACATTTCTCGCTTTACTCTTTATCATAGGTTACTCATTAATGTTCTTTTACAAGAAACTCTGCTACTGAATCCTTTTGTCGAATGTCCTTTGTATTCACTGTTAGAATTTTCATTCCAAAATTATGGTAAAATACCAGTAGCATTCTATCTTCCAATTAACTGCAAAATTTACAGCATGGGACATTTTTCCCTTCATTTTCAAATAAAAATTCTTTGCAACTACTATGGTAAAAAAAACCACGAGTTCAAAACTAGATGGTTTTTAAACATTTACAACTAGCATGGGTTCAAAACCATAAAAAAATCAAGTGAATATTGGTATTATTTCAGCAGTATTATGTTGATACAATCTATGCTTGAATGTGAGTACCATATTCTAATAGCCCAGGGTCACAAATTGGGAATGAAAGCACTTAATATGAAGGCAATGGGTGAAATAATGAGGAGTCAATGTTGAGACTCGAGTCGTTGGTCATGCGATTAACAGACAATCTTCTTGGCTACAATATATACCCATCTGCAAGTAATTAAGTGCCTTTTTTATATGGATCTTGTTGGTGCGATGAAATCTTGATTGTTTAACCTTATTAGAACAAAGTAGTTAATAAACGGCTTTCGGATTTTCTCACACTTGTCAGTTTGAATACCATCTTTTTTGTGATTATTTGCCTATTTTGCTTGAATATGGGAAAATAACACTTACAATGAATAAATTAATTTTGTGAGTTTTTTCGAAATATTTAGATATTTCTATAACAGTATTTTTAGATCATTTAACCCTTCTATTTCATCTCAATCGCTCGATTTCAGTGGTGTTCAAACGAAGTGGTTCTTGATTTCAATAGTTTTGCTAAATGTTATAGTTTCTATTAATTTTTTGCACCGTAGATCGCTTTTTATGAACAGTTTTTATTGTTAATATTACCAAAGTATTTCGGTAAAAATTACCATAACTTTCAGTGTTCCCATAGAGCCAGAAACATGGTGAATTTTATCATATTCTGGTAGTTTTGACCGTAATTTTTTCTCGATGTAATATGAATTTAATAAAATGTATTAAATTGTGAATCTGAAATAAATGTAAGTTTCTATAAGAAACATTCTTCAGATTTTTATTATTGAATTGTACTTTTTATACTTTTAATTTTCCAGATTTTGAACTAAATGCATTTAACCATTTAACAGTAAATTTAAATCTCCTATGAGTATCAAAAAATAAGACAATGAGGGCAGTTTTTAAATAAATAATTATTTAAAAACAAAGTATTTTGTGGCCTAAAAGAAAAAAAAAGATTTATAATAAAAATATATTAAATGATGGCTTTCAAACTTTTATTCGAAAATTGTTATCCTAGATTTATTTCAAAAGAATTGAAAAGGAAAAAAAGTAGTTATCAAAGAAGAGTCAAAAGAAGTTTATACTTTCAATTTGATATATTTATATTAAAGAATATAAAATTCTATACATTTATTAATTGTAAGAGAAAAATCTAAATCTTTCTTTCAAGTGTTTACGGAAAAAGATTTTAAACCACTAAAACTAATGAAATATGTTTAAAAAAAGCAACCTTAAACGAAAGCTTACCTAAATATTTGATCTTCCTAGAAGTTCTGAAAGTGAAAGTTAAGATTTTAATTTAAATAAGACACATTACAAAGAAGCGTGTAACTGACAGATGTTACATGATTCCCATATGTCGGTATAAACATCTAATAAAAACATCTATATTCAATCAACCTGACAATTTGTGTTTCTCTGGATTTTCTAAATAACGTATATCAAATATAAGATTAGATAAAAAACATATTTATTAAAAAAAATTCAAAAAAATGCACTCAGTTAATGCAATAATTTTTAATTAGAGAAAATCATTAATCTGTAATCTTAGTAATGAAATTAAAGTAACAGTAGTGGATGTAATTATTTTGAACTATATTTGACATTGTCATTTAAAAAACTTTCAAAAAAGGCACTTTCTTTAATTGAATTTTTGAATAATATTCAAACATAAAGTAGATTATAGTCAAAGTTAAATTTTACTTTATTAAAAACCATATTTTTGCTCATTAAACTAAACTCAGTGGTGCGAAAGCTCATAGAGGGCCAAAGCCTACTGTGCCCATCTCAGTTTTCTTGACTTAGGGCTCTGGGGTGCAGGAGCAGATGTTCCGGTCAGGTGGTCAGCCGAACGTGGAACCCCGAGTGTTTAGTTTTCAAACGTGCTTGGTACTCATTTATCGACCCATTGAAGGGATGAAAGGCTGGGTCAACCTTGCCCGGCCCGAGGATCGAACCAAGACCCTATGGGACGACAGCGTGAAGCGCTACCGCTCAGCCACCGGGAGAAATTTTTACTTATATCCTTTCGTATTTAACATTAATTACATATATTTTGGCATTACAGAAAATTTAGCGAAGTTTTTTTTTTTCATTATTGTTATTTTCTTTTTTGCTACAATCAATTTTTCTTTAGATCTTTCTTTAGACCTCTAACAAATTATTTACTAATTTTTTAGAATATATATATATATATATATATATATATACATATATACATGTTAACATATATATATATATATATATATATATATATATATATATATATATATATATATATATATATATATATATACGAAACTTAAAAATATGGAGAAAACACGAAAAATAATACGGATTAATATCCTCAAAATGAGTACTTTCTAATATTGAATCAATAATGCCAAAGCAAAATATATCAGTACAATAGTATGCAGCTTATGCACAGTAAATATAACTTATTAATTTTCTTAATTTTTCTTCGTTTTTCTCTTTTTTTCGTTTTATCTTTTTTGTGTTTATCGTGCTATGCTGCAATGACCATATTTAATGCAGTTTTAACGCTAAATATTTTCTACTATTACCTTAGTTTTGTTCTCATTTTGTTTCCGCTTTTAATTCATTTTTCTAATTTCGTGTGTTTGGTACGTTGCTTCTTGAGTCTTTTTTCATGGATTTGAACAATAATAATAATTTAGCACCAGGTTAAAAGCACGATAAATATTTTAATTTTTCTACATGTTGTACCCAGTACGAAGAGTCAGATTCAGAGGGGACACTCAGATATACAGCCTGCTCCTGTGTGAACAAATGATTTTTTTAATTACATTCGATTCCAGAATTTTTTCCTCCTTATAAAGCGTGTGTTGATAAAAGATGTAAAACTTGCCTTAATGTTAATACGAAAACATATAATTCAAAATAATGATAGCTGTAAATCCTTTTACAAAATTGAAATTGTTATTTATATGTTTACCTGTGGTTCGTGTAATATGAAATATGTTGGATTAACCAGTCCTCTTAATATTTGAATTAGTCATCATTGTTCAGATATCAACAAACGTTAATAAAATTATCAATAATCTAGTATTGAATCAATTTAGAGAACATAAATTTAACAGTGGTAAAATTAATATTTTAGATATAGTTGAAGATATCAATTTAACACTACAAATGGAAAATTATTCCACGCTTTTGTACAAAACAATTTTGTCGTATGGGCTAAGTGATACCTTACATACACAGCTTAACTTTAATTACTCCTCAACTTACTCACTTTTTAACACTAAAGATTAGCTACCATATCGGGTAAATGTGGATCAGGAATTACTAAAAATTTTCTTAATAATTAAAAATTAAATGTAAATTTAATTTCTAATATGAAAAAAAAATTAATAAACATTCTAAATTAAAAAATTGAAATATTTTGTTTTCTCCCTTAAGAATAATGACATGCATAAGCTTCAACAGCTTATTATTAACTTTTCTTTTATAAATTTATGTTTCAAAATCCTTTGTTTCTATCTTGTAAAAGCTAAAATGCGCAAAATTTCATCAAATAAAAGGAAAAATTTGGATAATTTATTTTGATTATTAACTTTCATAACCTTAATTTTGATGCTATTATATTTCATAACATTTTTGAAAATTATAAAATAACATTTTCTCATTTAAGGATTTTAACATGATTAAAAGCTTAAATATAATAAATCTCTTGGTTGAACTATTTTTAATTATAATGATATATTAGCAAAAATTAAGAGAAAACTAATATATCCGATTATGAATGTCACTGTGAAGAAGAGAGATATTTTGATTTTGTTGGTCCTGGTATTACTGGTAATTTAAATATTATAGAAGACTTAGAACTTAAAAATTAATAGATAAAAGGCACGGAATTTAGGCACTCATTTACCATATATCAATCAATAAGACTCTAAAAAACTTTCTTAATGATCTCAATAGTTTTTGTTTAAAAACATCAAATAGATTTTCTTTACCTTTAGGTATGCTAACAGAATGGAAATGGGGTGGTTATTATTTCTTTCAAAACTTTGTTTTCAATAACAAGGATAATTTAAATAACTGTAATAATTCAACAGATTTTCTAAAATTGTTCAATCAATTAAGCAACTACAAAAAAATTTTAACTACCCCCATAGACAAAGTTAACAATAATTATTCAATCTTCTGAAAAAAATTCTCTGTTAAACTTTTAAATAAGGAGTTAAAAAATAACAAAAATTTTAAGCTTAGTAGTTTAAAAAGTAATATTATCATTAAAAAAATTTTAACTTTATATAAGAGGTTAAAAATTAAAGTTAGCAAGATAATTTTTTTTACTTAATTATCAGTCCAAAATGTCATGCAATTCCTATAAAATTTAGAACAATCACATGTGGGTCTAATACTTACCGAACAAAACCTGGCTCTTTTTTCTCTAACTACTTAAATAAAATTATTTATAATATTCTTAAAAGAAGGATTTTTTTGGATTATCACTAATAATCAACTCATTTTATAATTATTAAACAAAACAAAATTAATTATATTGCGACTTATGATTTCTATAATCTTTTAAATAGCATTCCCCTTTCTAAACGAAAAGAGGTTCTTTTCAATTATTACTAAAAATATAAAAATATCCTTAATTGCCATTATGATTATTGGGAAATTCTAGTTAATTTTTATTTTCAATAATTATCTTTAAAATGGAAAACTTATTTTTATTCATATTATTAGAATACCAAAAGGATCTAATTCTTCATTTTAGCTAACTTATTTTTCACTATTATGAAAGAAATTATGATCTTAATATTAATTTGTTTTTATATTTATTGTTGATTTAATTATATTTAATTTTCACGATCATACAATTTTGTTAAATAATATTCAAGCCAATGAATTAATCTTGCTTCGTAATAATGAGGATAATATTAATTTTAATTTTCTGAATTTAGGTATTAAAAAAGAAGAAAACATCTGCTTTGTTGATTTCTACAATAAAAGAAAAATTTTTAATTTTTAATCTGAACAAACTAATAACTTGGAATTCCAATATTTCTAAAATCATTTATTTTAATACCATTTTTAACCAAATGAATAGAATTAAAAGAATATGTAGTAATGTTTATTTTCCAAAAAAGCAAATAGACAAATACTTTTAAAATTTGATCCAAAAAATACAAATAAATAAATAAGAGTATTGTACCCAACTAATGTAATTAAGATCTACATAAAATCATTGACTTAACTGTATGTTATTGTTAATAAATTTGCTAAAAATTTCTTTGTTAATTTATATTTTTACCATGTGCAAATCCAGTTCAGGCAAATACGTGGCTGAAAGTCAGTGCAAAACGTGCAAATAATGTTTCTTTTTTAAACTAAATGTAAATTTTCTAAAATCATTAAAATTGTATAATTAAAAATCAACTTAATTAATTATAAACTTTGAACTATCCAGTATAATATTATTACAGGTA